>NC_024798.2:11210925-12410925 GCF_000309985.2 Brassica rapa
AACCAGTAATAGATGCCCAAAAACGGCATAGTTTTGTGGAAGTCATAGTTCATGTACTTCTCAGGTCTTCCATTTCCTCATTCAATTCGTTATTACAGAACTCTAAGTTTTTTTAAAACATACTGAGTTTAAAATATCAATGATGGATTGGTGAGTATAACATGAAGAAAAAAATATAAATATCTGATTTTCAAGATAAGAAATTCAGCTTTTATTTAGATACTCAATATATAATATCTTAAATTATTTTTTTAAAAATATACATAATTTATATATATATATATATATATTAATCTTCCAAACTAAACTATTATATTATATATGAATAATGTTTTTTAATAAAAATAATTTCCGATTTAAAATAAAAATAAAAATAACAAATGGTTATTTTCAAATAATGGATGTAATTTACATTATACTATCATTAACAAGTATTAGATACGTTTTGATATATCATTATTTTCTATTTCCAGAAAACAATAAATTGTTAAACATCATATCATCTAAGTTAAGTATACGAACAACACAAATTCAAACATCACAAAAAATATTTACATAACCATTATAATACAATAATTTAATCAAAAAATACAATAAAAATATTAAAAAGAATAGTTATATACTTAATATTTGAAAATAAAAGATATTTTTGCTAAAATTGTACTTACCTGGCCAAGGAGATCGACCATCTTTTTACGGATCGATCGAATGTTGAGCATGTGGTCGATCCGAAAATACACTGGAGTTTAATAAAATTTCTAAAACATTTATTCCAACACTCAAAAGATAGTTTTGATAACTAGATAGCCAATAAAATTACAAAAAGATATTTAAATAGTAAAAAATATGTTAATTTAACGTGTTAAAATTTAAAAATAAATTTTAATTATGACATGCATTTAACATTTATATAAATATATATCATAGCCTAAATATAAATAATTTAATAACTTAAATTAGAAAAAAATAAAAATCCCGGGCGTAGCCCGGGTTAATCCCTAGTCTATCTATACTAATAAAGGAGAGTTGTCTCTCTCCTTAGGCTATCCAGCTCAGCAAAGAGGGAGGGGCATTTTCCGCCACGTGGCAGTCTAATATTTAACTTGGAAATCTATTACACTGAACTTTTGTTACGCTGGCCCGAAACTTGAAACCTTGCAGTCCATTGGGCCGTCCTTTGCAATTTATTGACCTAAAAGGAGCCGCTGCGATCATTGGTTTATACAACACCGACGGCCTTAGGCTATCATTCAATCGCCCAATAATGATCGCATTTACGTCATCTCCCCACTTCCTCCACTCCCTCACATTCAATAGCCCTCTCACTCCTCTATAGTAACGGAGGAGTCCTTCTATAAATAACATTGCAGTCTAGGATGAAACTCATCACTCGCACCGAATCAATAGCTTTCTCTTAAAAACCCAGATTCCATCGATGGAGCCTCTCACCTATTGCTCTTCGATTTGAAAGTTCGTCGTTCTACTAAGACTGTGGAGGTGTTACTGCTTAGGTTATGGGAGGCGCCTAATGTGACAAAAGGAGGAGAGCTCCAGGGAATGGACATGATCATCCTCGATGAACAGGTAACTCCGGAGAACATATGATAAATTGCTCCTGCCAAGCTCTTGATTTTACGTTTCTCTTTTCCAACAGGTAAAGCTTGGTCAACGCCCCACCGATTGAACACTTTTAGACACCTACTAAGGAAGGTTCAATCTACTCGATAACTGGGATAATTGGGTTGGCGTTACATGAACAAACCATAACTCTCCAACTCCCCGATCTCCATACACTTCGATGAGCAACCCGCGTTCAAAAATATTCAGTTGCGGGCGCTGCCAAGCTGCTCCCAGGAACTTAGGCCCTGCCAATTCACATGAACCATGTATAAAGGCAGTGAAATTCAATATTTTGAGATGTCAAACACAAAACAATCAGGGTACAGTTGGAACCTAAAGTGAAACATGAGTATAAACTGACAGATACATTTGAAAAGTGGTCTGCATATGGAAAATTAGACTAGACAGTAAGTATATTACTCCACCGAAAGTGTAATGTTTATAGTCCTAGAACGTGCATTATGAGTGTAATATATCTGGACATCCATTAACATCATATGAACATCTATACAACATCGACAATTTGACATCTAAGTTTGTTGGACATAGTAGTCAAGAATTTACAAATCGTCAATTATGCTTTCTTGGCAACACATGCCACCTCAAAACAATAATGATCTGTATACGAAAGCATCAGACCAAGTCTCACTATTCACATTGTGAACTAAATTTTGTGGTGAAGCAGCAGTTGATCGGAGAATAAGTACATCACTTGATGACCACAGCGTTTGAAAGAACATAACCATAATTGTCACAAATGCAATGACAACAACCAAAGATTGGCCTACCCTGTAACTACATTCACGAAACAGCATGTGCACTCTTGGAAATGATCAAACTCTATCAGGTTCCAATTGTATTTGACCATGACCCCTCGAACGTATTTGATTTTAAAAACAGCATTAACGGCAGGTAGCTAAAAGAGCTTTTATCTATCTCATAACCAAACTAACAGCAAACAATCATCCCAAACATATCAACCATTGTTATATTTCTCGCTTAACTTTGATTAGACATTCAACAGAGTCCACATGAAGAGATATAACATAGAATTATCAAAATTCAATAAGAAACCAACCTTGAGGAACCGATGTTGATGTTCTTGTGAAACCCTGACACAATCAGCACAACTACCATCAATCAGCCTCTCAGACCCAAAATATCCACCTCCTGCTCTTTCTCTTCCTTCTTCTCCTTATCTACACCGCCTGGCTTCGTCTCTTCGAGGTTGGTCTGAAAATCTCTGTCTTCATCGTTGTCTCTGTCGTCGGATTTGAAAAAGAGGTCATCTAGGGATTGAGAGAGGAAATGGGAATTAGGGGGACGGATTCTGAGGCGCCCGAGTAGGATTTGGAATTTGTGTATCTGTTGAAAGAGCTCATGGTTATTCGCGATTCCATCTTCTTTTTATTTTTCCCTTCTCTTCGTTATCCTTAACGAAATCAGATTTTAGAAGAAAAAAATCCCAAAAAAGTATCAGTTTTAGATGTAAACGTGGGTTAGTCTAAATGGTAAATATCAACTTTTAGGCATCGTATTTCAAGTTTCGTAAATGGTGTTTTTGGTTTCTTAACTTTTGTAATCCAAAATAATCTTTAAAAATATATAAACTTAGTAATATAGTAACTATAATATTTTATTTCTATATAATTATTAACTATTTCTAGATTAGTATCAAAAATTCTGATCTAATGTATTGGTATAAAAAGTTATTATAGAATTTGTAAATTAAATAGAATTGGTAAATTAAATAGAATTTGTAAAAAGTTTTCAAGTATATATTTACATAGAATTTTGTATTTTGTTATTTTATCATTTTATAGAATTGTATTGTATTCTGAGTTGATACAACTTAGAACTCAAAACGGAATACTAATTTATAGTTTTTATTATAAGTATAAATGGAGTATCATGCTAATAAGAAGAATATAGAAATAGAGTCTACCACTAATTCTCAGAGACCTAATAGATGAAAGAAAATATTACATTGTAGGACACTTATTGAGTTTTTATTTCATCCTAGGTCACTTGTTGCTACTAACACACTTTTCTTGTACTTTCTCTACCAACGCCTCTAGTACAATATCTCTTTTACCCTTTCTTCCAAGTTTTTATTCCTTTCTAACTAAAACAACCGACAAAAAAATTACTTCATCTCATCTTCTTAATTTTGAAATCTTCTCGTATCCATGGTAAGGGGAGTAAAGAAAAAAATCTTTATAAAAGAAAAAAAAATAAAAAATTCTCCAAATCGGACGATATTTCTCCGATTTTGACTAATTCTAACCCAGAAAATCCTCATATTTCTGAAAAATTGTCTTCATTCTCTCTTTATTTTCCCAATTTCTTTTGGGAATGTCTAAGGTTATGCAATTTCTTACAAAAGATGGCTCCTTTATGTACCAATTCGAAGGTTAGGCTGTGAATATTTGGGTTTTTTTTGTTAAATTCTGACAAGCTTATGTCTTTTTTTATTTTATTTTGCAGGCCTTGCAAATCTATCAGTTACATGTTAAATTTTGATATATAACTTGATTTTGTATAGCTAATGTGCCTATGTTGTTTCCTTTTACTGTTTTTTTCTTTCAAGTCACAAAAATGATTTGATAATGTTGTTGTGGAGTCTTCATATATGTCCTTACTCTTTATATTTCTCAAGTTTTTATGAGTCTTTTTAATGGAGAACTGAAGCTGCTGAGTTAGTAGTCATTAGTTATCCCAATTGAGGCTGATTTGCAGAACATGTTAGTCACTTTATTAGTGTCTCTTTGATATTTGTCTCTGATCAGATTCGAACACATTACCATTCCCTTTATGTGTCTTGACGCATAACATATTCTGATATATATCATATAGTTATGGCGTTTGTATTCTCCGGTTAGGACGTTCCTTCTTTCTGTAACTTTTGATTTGAACAGATTGTGGAGGTGATGATCCAGAGCTCAAACAGGAAATGAAGAAGCAGTTTGTGGACACTGGCTAAGGAGTTGAAGCTGCAAGAAGCAGTTGGAGATGAGCATAGCCGTCATATGAACGATACCCTTGCAGAAGCTAAAGTTGCATCTTCACTATCATTGTGGGGATACAATGCTATCCAACTTTACTTACATAGTTTATATGCTCATCTCGGAAACTAGCTTCTCCTGCTCCCCCTAGGTTACGTTTGTATAGGTCTTATATTTTGGGCATACTCATTTGGTGGACACTTCAACTCTCCACGTTGACACTAGTCTGCATCTCTTGTGCTTTTTACATGTTTTTGTTCTGTTTTTTTTTTTTTGCTTTGAGATGTATAAATGAATACTTTGTACATTTGCAATATCATATTTGCTGGGGTTTTTAACAATCGTCCACCGGCTATCCTTATGTACATTACATTAAGACTATACATGTGTACATCTATCTTGTATTGTACACCTAAGTGATTGTGTACAAATTTCTCGAAGACTTGTTAGGACAAAGCAAGTGAGTGTGTATATCCATGTGTACACAATCTCATAGTGTACAGGTGTACACATATATACATTTTTAACATTTGAACAACATTGTACAACCGTTGCATAAAATGTCACAATTGGCATTCAAATTTACAATTGCTTACAAACACTTAACTATATTTGGTCATCTTCTAATAACCAAAAACAGGCACGCCATTGTGAATCTTTTAAATGGGTTATAGATCTGTGAATCTCCAGTCACTAAAATGTCCACATGTACACATATCTTCTTGTGGACATTCCAGCATATCGTACACATGGACGACACTTCTCATGTCCAGTCATTAAAAGAATTCATCTTTTAAGTGAGGTCATAGCAAAAACGAACCAACGAACCATAGTAAGGATTCATCTTCAAAGAAAAGTATATGATTCAATACTCTTCAGTTAGTTGGAGTTAAAACAAAAATCAGAACTAAATAATCTGATTTATAATAAAAATTTCTTTTTGGTGAAAAAATACATTTTATAGTCACAGCTCAACTGAATCAAGACTTTGATTTTTAACAAATGCTCAAACATCGGAAGTTCAATTTTTTTTTGGTTCACTTGTTATCAGATGAGATGAGCTGGATAACTCACAAAATAAGGAAAAATAGTTTTTCTAAAGGATCTAACTTCAATCGCTGTTTTGTAGGTAGACATTATGCAACTTATGATTGGAGGGGAAGGTGTTGGGTGCTGATTGTGAACCGACCCACCATGAAAAAGAGTTTTGAAACAGGATTTTGAGGAAACTTCGACCCCAACAGTCGGAAGCCAGCATCTTCTCTATCGTCATAGTCATCTCTTTTCACGGTTAGGACATAAGGTCTGGGACAAAGAAAGATTGACATGTGAAGAGAAAAGAGAGCTTTATTGTTTGTTTAAAACAGAAGAATAGAGAAAAGATGAGATCGGACGTGAGATCGGACTTGAGAAGGAACGAGAAACTAAATTTAACTTGACTCACGTGCAACAACAAGGAAAAGCTTTAGTTGAGGACAATTTAGTATTTTTAGCACCAAAAAGTACCCTAGTAGCACAAAGTGTTTTAGGGTGTAATAAAATGTTGAAAAGTGTCCTATAGTGTTAATAACTCTAGATGAAAAGCACTACGAAGACGCGTTCACATGAAAATTGCATTGAAGTTTTCTTTTTCTTTTCAAAATCACTTTCTATAAACTAAGTTAAGTTTGTCCAGCTAATCTATTACTATTCGGTTATCAATGCCAAACAACAGTGATGGTCTAGAGGAGGAACATGAAAGGTGGACAGAAATGGAGAGTGAGTGGATATCTTTAACAGATGATCTACGAATGGATATTGATAACCACCGTAGACACGCAGCGGATCTGGAGATAGAACTCAGAAAAGAGAAAACGGCTTCGGAGGAGCTAAACGACGCTCTTGGTAGAGCCATGCTTGGTCCCCTAACATCATACAATGACTTCATTGAGCAGTACACTGAGCTCCAGGAGAAGTATGATGAGTTAGTTAAGAGGCATAACGTGACGTTGGCGGGAATAGTTGATGTGAAGAAAGCAGCGGCTAAAGCTGCAGTGAAAGGTCGTCATGGGAAGAGTTTTGCCAAAGCCTTTTCAGCTGAGCTTACTGCTATTAGAGCTGAGAAGGAGAAAGAAAGAGAGTTCTTGAAGAAGGAGAACAAAGGACTTAAGATTCAGCTGAGAGATACCGCTGAAGCTGTTCAAGCTGCTGGAGAGTTACTGATCAGACTCAGAGAAGCTGAGCAATATGTACAATCCTCTGAGGTAACTCTTACTTTCATCAATCTTTTGCTTGTGGGCTGGCTCTCACTATTGAATTTTAATGTTTGGTTTGTTTTGGATTCAAAAAACATATAATTGCAGGAACGTTTCAGCTTACTTGAAGAAGAGAATGCAAAGTTAAAGATGCAGATGGAGAAGTTAAAGGGCAAGCACCAGACAGAAATGAGTACAATGAAGCAATATCTTGCGGAAAGCAAATTGCCAGGGTCTGCATTACAGCCATGGTTCACGGGGAATGAGGAACATTTATCAGAAGACAGAACCGGTTTGGTCAAGGAGAATGAAGAACAAACATATAAAAGGAATAAGGCTATATCATATAAATCAACGGTTTAAATAACAATATATAAAATAAAAGGTAAACAAACATATAAAAGGAAAAATAATATAAAATTTCAAATACCGTTCATAGTACTTAACATTTTAAAAATGTAATCTAAATAAAATATCGATTTTATCTTATGCTTAAATTTCAACTAAATTAACTTTGTTACGATTATCAGCTTTTTATTCTACTTTTATTAAATCGATTAGTCACAATCACTTATGCTCACTTTGAACTAGACAACTTCAAAATAAAGTAATATCCTATATAGTCGCTACCCACAATCAAATGGGTCGAAAAAATATCATTCTTTTTGAACATATTTTATTTTTATGTTTTTGAATATATTCTATTTACTGAGACCATAAAATAAATTGTAAATTAATGTAAGAATAAAACATACGAACCCGGCGCGTAGCGCCGGAATACCACTAGTATTATTATAAAACTGACTCCGCCCATGCTCGCGGGTTATCATCTAGTGCAATACTTAAACAAATCATCTTTAGTTACCACAGTTTCAATCTCAGTTCGTTCGTGTTAAATCGTGTGGTTCTCCAAATAAAAACTTACTAAATTGTTATGTTTTTGAATTCATTTGATTTGTCTGTCATATTTTGGTAACTAAAATGATTTATTCAACCTAATATTGCATTAACCATATCATCAAGTTTAGAGTTGCTTGTTGGAGTTGGCTGGTTTTAAAGTATGATATGGTAAAGGTGACACTACAAAAAATTGTATTATCACTTAAATAGCATCAAAAAATAATGATATTAGTTTAAATTGCTAATATTCCACCTTCTGAAGAGAAACGATACTGGCAAAGATACATCTATCTCTGGTGAGTTTATTCTTTTTCAGTTTGGCTTTTACTGATTTTGGCAATAATGCAGAAACGATTTAGATAGAATTGGAATGTTGCCTTCTTATGTGAAATCATGCTTTGGATAAGTAGGTTAGGTTTAGTTTCTTTAACTGAGTTGTTAAGAGTTTGATCATGGTTTGCATAAGTAGTTTCTTTAACAGTTAAAGTTATTGTTGTTTGTCTTTTAGCATATTTGGTTCTGCGATTTTGACAATAATGCAGAATCGTTTTAGAATGGTGAATGGGGTTCATGGTTTGCGTACGATGTTTGGGTATGGGTTTGGTTGTCTTGAGCAGATTGAGCTTTAAGCACATTCAGGTCACAAATTGATATATTGAAACAGATTGTTGCATTCTGTGGAAAGCTATTTTTGTTTGTTTGTCTTTTATTAGTATATTTGGTTCTGCGATTTACTGAAACACTGACACTCTAATGTAACTAATTGGTGTAGGATTAACTATGCATTGTATGAAAAGATTGAAACTGAAGATGTGGAGCGTACACGAGATGTATACAGGTAAGCTAAAGCCTACCTACTTTGAAACTTGTGAAGTTACATTTGTTTGCGTTTCACTCTGGCAGTTTAGTCTGACTGTCTGTATTCGTCTTACCAAACATATACAGAGAATGCCTGAGGCTTATTCCCCACTCCAAATTTTACTTTGCCAAAATATGGTTGCTTGCTGCTCAGTTTGAAATCCGGCAACTGAATCTCGGCAACTGAATCTCGCCGGTGCTAGGCAGATATTAGGAAATGCGATAGGAAAAGCTCCAAAAGATAAGGTAAGCATGAAATATGTTTCAACGTTATATGTTTCTTTGCTCTCATTTAATCACACACATGGTGTAATTACATTTTGTTATCTTTTTCATTCTACTAACAGATATTTAAGAAATACATCGAGATTGAACTCCAGATGGGGAACATAGATAGGTGTAGAAAGCTTTATGAGCGTTACCTTGAGTGGTCTCCAGAGAATTGCTATGCTTGGAGCAAATATGCTGAGCTAGAGAGGTCTCTCGCTGAGACTGAACGAGCTAGAGCTATCTTTGAGCTTGCTATATCTCAGCCAGCTCTTGACATGCCCGAACTGCTATGGAAGGTAAAATATATACATTCAAAAGAAGTATTACTCCTCAAGACTTTTGAATCGATTGGATCATTGAAACTCTATATTTGTGTGTGGCAGGCATACATAGATTTTGAGATAGCAGAAGGAGAATTAGAGAGGACATGGGCTTCATATGAGCGACTCTTGGATCGCACAAAGCATTACAAGGTGTGGGTTAGTTTTGCAAAGTTTGAAGCTTCTGCTGCAGAACAAGAAGAAGACGAGAAAGAGGAAGAAGAAATAGATGCTATTGAACGCAAGAAAGAGTGCATCAGACGTACCAGAGGGAACTTTGAACTACATGTTGTTACATGAGTTTTGATGATTACTTACTTCCACTTGAAGCTGCTTACAAGTGGAAGAAGCAGAATCTTGCTGGTTCTGAGGAGGATTACGACTAACTAAAGGGTCTTTGAGTTATATCAAAACTGTGAGTTGATGTTTTGTATTCTTTCTTAGTTCTATGTACATCAACACCATCCTTTATGATTTAGCAGTTAGCTTTTTATTTTGTTAGCAACAAAACAACCCCATCTGTTATTGTTTTTGTTCTTCTGGGTATTAGACATTTCGGCGTTTTCCGGTTTAGAAAATGTGGACAATCCGGAGTCTAAATTCCGGTTATTATTTCTAACTTTTTCTAGAAGATAGCTTGAGCTGGGATGAGTGGATACTGAACCAATGACGTCCCTTTGGCCAAAATATACGAAAATGGGGCCTAATTAGTTGTTTTCATCCTAATCCCTTTTGATAACTGCTAATTAGTTGGAAAGCTTTCCTCTGGTAAAAAGGATTTGATGAAGACAACTGGTTTCAAAATTTTGTTAACCGTACTTTTATTCTAAAGGATCATGACGTTTTGTGAGTTTGTTACTTGTTGAAGATTGTGTTACTTGTTTCTCTGTGTTTTCTTTTTTCTTTCCCTGACTAGAGTTTCTTTTAGCTTTTGCTGCTGCTCTTTCTGTGTTTTATCTCTTACAATTTCTAACCTCAGTTACAAAAATGTTAATGTTGCATCCTTATTATTTTGCCACTTCTAGCTAATTAATTTGAAAAATTTCTTGTGGTACAAGGAATTGATCAAGATTCCACTTTGTTCTCAAAGCATTGATATTAAAGGATCATGTTGTTTCTTTAAAAAGAATTGCTACTACGTTGCTTTACTCTGTTACTATGTTTGTTTGTATGTAATAACTTGAATTTTGTTTTATTTTGTATTTTCTCGGAGTTTCTTTTACCGGTTTCTCGCTTCTCTTTCTGTGATTAAACTCCTGTATTTTAAATTAAAAGAAGAAACATGTCGCACATGGAGGACGCCAAAGTACTCTGCTTACAGTGCTCATTGGTTTAAACTCACTAACAGTTTCTTCTTCTTTCTGAATTAAATTCTCATACTTCATCCCAACAAACACTGTGCTACGGACACATTTTATTAGTCAAGGACAACATCTTAATATCTAAGAGCCAACAAAAAGTACCAAAATAGAAAATTTGTGAGTGTTTTGTTTCATCATCAAAAGGAAAACACATCTCACTTTCCAAAGCAGCAACACTTAATTCCTAAATTGTTTTTCAACAACAAAAAAAAAAAGATACATTGAAAAAGCTCTCTATTTCCTCCTTCTCTTGTTGTGGTTGTGCGAAGCTTCTCTCTTCACATGGTCATCGAGGCCGCATTCAGCCTCTCGCAGGCACCAAACAGCTTTAATGAGTGTCAAATTTCCAGCGCACAAGGATCTTGCAATACCATCAAACCTTGAGGTCAAGCTGCAAGATATCTTACGGATGACTTCCTCATCAGAAGTGTCAAACCCGTAGAACTTAAGCTGATGCACAACCTCCATCAACTTTTTAGTATAATCAACAACGCTTTCCTCCTTCTCCATCATCATTCCACTAAACTTGGTCCAAAGATTGCTAGCTTTCCTACTCCGCATGTCAGCGGTCTCTCCAAATTCTTCCTTGAGAATCTCCCACGCTTGCTTTGACGATGTGGCTCTTGCTATCCGGATGAAAAGAGAGTCTGTTACCGACATTTGCAGCATATGAAGAGCCGTCATGTCCTTGATTTTCAGAGTTTTCTCTACAGAGGCTCCACTCTCTACAACATCCCACAGGTCACGAGCCATCAAAAGAGTCCTCATCTTTATACTCCAAATCTCATAGTTGTCTCCATCAAAAACCGGAATTTGCATCATCTCCATACCTGCAAAGATGAAGGCAACAACTTTCTCGAGTTCAGAACCAAATCTTAAAACCCTAAGTCATACAAACCCTAAACTCCTAAGTAACAAACCGTAGATCTTCAAATCGAGAATATGTAAACGAACAATCCTTTAAACCCTAAGAAACTCAAAATTTCAACTCTTTTAAGTTGTGAAAGTCTTCAACAATGGGTCAGATTCTAAAACTCAAAATCGCGTTATTGCTCGTCCAAAAAGTGCCTTAGAGATTTCCAGTAAACGTTGTAAGATTCAGCAAACTAGAATTTGGTTTCAGTGAAAAAAAAAAGATTTACCTGACCTCGTTAACCCTAGCAAGAATAGGAGAATACCAAGAAGAGTTCTGTTAGATTCCTACAACTTTGGTTGAGCTGTTTATCTCCAAAAGCCAAAGTTCTTTATTAATCAAATCAAAACTGAATACAACTTTAGACTTAGATGCCTATTTATAATAAATCTTTAAATCTATGAAAACCCTAATCTTAATTAAAATAGGAAAACTATTAAAATATAGAAAATACAATAAAAAATAATTAGCCATGTAAACTAATGAATAATAGCGAGACCTAATGCAGCAAGATATTTGGAAATTATCCAGATATCTTTAGTACTCATAAGTTTCAATTGATAATTACCTTTTATTTGTATTTTTAATATTTTAATAGTTTTTCTATTTTAGTTAAGATTAGGATTTTTTAAGTTTTATTATAAATAGGCATTTAAGCTTAAAGTTGTATTCAGTTTGATTTGATTAATAAAAGAGCTTTGGTTTTTGGGAGAATGATATTATCTATCTTTTGTTTTGATTTGATTAGATCCATCAATCAAGAAACATGTTCCAAGCGATGATTTCCTAAAATCTCTTGGTTGAGCCAGCAGGTCCCAAACATGGTTCATAAACCCTTTTGTTTTATGTTTTTCTTCCTTTATTTACCGATCGATATTGGTGCTCCTATTTATGCTAAGTATTAACTATAACGCTTATTAGGTCTGCCCAACCCGGGCCATTATGGATTTGTTGTTTCTCCAATTGGGTCAATTCGGTCCATCTAGTTCTTTTATTTTTCTAAAAAAGAATCAGGTAGCCATCGAAGAGTGCATTAGATCTAAATGAAAATCTTTATACTACTCATTAAGTGAAAACTAGAGATCTTTTCCGCGCTTCGCGAGGATTATGTCTTATAAATTTATTTTATTTATAATATTATTTGTCGGTTTTTTTCTTTTACATTAACTTCTTGTTTTTCCAATGTTAGTTTTTCTTAATCTAAATTTATATATTTATAATTTTTCATTTTTCTTGTTGTAGATGGAGAATTATATTTTTTATTAATGGTTTTTTGTATGTGACATAAACTTTTTGAAATTTTAAAATAATATTATATATAGTACAATTAACACATTAAAGAAAAAAAACATATTCAGACACATTTTACACAGGTTTTATATGCATAATTTAAATATTATATATGTATATATTATAAGTTTGAAACATGTAAATGCTTTCTAAAGCTAAATATTTGTTCTGAGTTTACATAACTTATCGAAAGTTTTATCTCTTTTTAAATTCTAATCACAGAAAAAATATCAGAAAGTTAGTATAGATGAGTTTTTTTGGCTTTTAAATCAACACTCAAAAATTACATGAATCAAATAACAACAGTTTTATAAACAACTGGATAAAATTTGACCGAGCCAAAGATTTTCACACAATATGTTCTTTCTTCTACAAATTGCGAAGAGCCTATAGACACACAAAAAAATCATAATTTTTGTTTTCGCTTATATAACATTTCTTCTCCTTTACACACGGAGTTTATTACACTGCTATAAGCAATAGAAAACTCTATTCATATAAGATTCACATCTATGCATTTTGACAAAGAAGAATTTTAGCCATCTTTAGTTTTGGAATGGACCAACATCAGTCATATACACTATATTTTTTCTATGATTCAAATCTTACAATTTTAATATATGTACAAATTTCGATGTGAAAAAGCACGCACGCCATTTATCATTCAACCTATTACTTTTTTCAAAGTAAACACTATAATCCTCCTTTGGTTAGCTCCACAAACTAATCTCTTTGGATCAGTTTACTAAAAGATATAGATACTAATGTCAGAAAAGAATATAAACACTATCAACAACAAATATTGGCACAAGACTATTTGGTTCAAGGAACATATTCTACGTAATGCGTTTATATCATGGCTGGCTTTGCGAAGAAGACTGCCAACCAATGATCGCTTGAAGCGTTGGGGGTTAAATGTCTCAGGAACGTGCATCCTTTGTAATCTGGAAATAGAGACTCACCATCATCTCTTCTTTGAGTGCTCTTTCTCTCGCTTGATATGGGAGCTTTTTGCTGCTGAAGTTTGGATTTCTCCTCCGACTGATCTACACTCTATTGCAGCCTGAATCAATCAACTTCGCGTCAACGCAGATGCGCATGTTACTCCAGTCATCAAGCTCTACTTTTAGTCAGCCATCTACCTGTTGTGGAAAGAGCATAATGCTCGTGTGTTCACAGCTGTCTCCTCACCTTCATCAGTCATCCTTGCCTCTCTCGACCGTATGATGCGTGACCGTCTTCTTTCTTACCCGGCAAGTTCTTCTTTCTCCTCTTCTCTACTTCTTTTTTATCTTTCTTGTATAAGACCTCCTTAAGGTTTTTTTTTACCTTGAGTTGTTGTTGGTTGTTTTTATTTCCTTGCTGTAATAAATTGTTTAAAAAACAACAGTGTAACTTTTCAGAAAATGATAATCTTAAAATCTTATCAACAAATATTAACTTATTTATGTGAATATTATTTTATTTTAAATCATTTAGTGGACGAAGAAAGCACCATAATTTGTACAACGAATTTTCTTAGATTCACTTCATCATACTCACCATTTTACCATTTTAATTACATAATTTTACATGAGCTTCTTCACCCTTCCCGATTATTTTCTCGTTATTTATAACTACAATATAAAGTTATAAACTATATATATTATAAATTAATAATTCATTTACCCTTGAAGTCTAACGATTAAAAATATAACATAATTCAATATAGATATATGATTCTATTAATAAATTAGCAGTTACAAATTTGAAATTTCTAGTAATATCAAAAGTCATATGTTAGTTATTATCTTTTAAATGATGTCTATTTTTAATTTTTTTGGATGAGAATATTTTGGATGAGGTGGATAGTCTCAAAAGCCTTGAAATTAGTTTCTTTTATATAGTAGGATGTCTTATGATTAGCTTTAAAATGTGAGTTCACAAAAGTGATATGTATTGATGACTCAAATATGATACAATTCAACATAGGATAAGACTTTCTAAACTTGATGATATAGAATGCGAGCTTACATTAACACATTTTCAAAACTTGGTTTGTGTTAAATCGTGTGGTTTTCCTAATCAAACTCGTTAGATGATTATATTATTCTTTTGAATTCATTTGATTTGCATGTCATATCAACAGGTTTGATGTATATTTTAATCATATATATACATAGAATTCGGTAATTTTTGTGTCTACTTTACATATATAGGGTTTATGCAACATATATAGTTTGGATATACAATTTCGATTCGATCAAATTCAGATGATTTTCCAGTTATATGGTATGATTTTGAAATCATACATTAAGTCCCTACGTAATTCTTTACACTATATATGATTCACTATCATATTACCTAGTCAATTGTTTACAGTTTATTAATTAAGTAGGTAAACATGTAAGGTTTAGTTTTAGCAATGTTATTAAATCTGATATGGACACTAGACCGGACTACTTCACGGATCACATAATTATTGGATTGATCAGAGGCGAACCATGGATCAGTAGATCAATTAGTTTTAATATAAAACTATATATATCAACTACTGGAAAATACAAGAAAACATCAGATTTAGAAAATAGTTGAATATTTAAATTTTACTTATCTCCGGGTAAAATTAAACATTTTCCATATTTCAAGATATGGAAAAAATATAACCTAATTCTTGACTACAGTAGCCTATAAAAGAGATTCTTAAACCCTAAAATAGGAGGTCGACTATTTTACACTTCGCTATAAAGATAGACGGTTAGAACTATGGTTACTAGACCTATATGTTGTAATACATAGCTAAAAATCTAAACAGTTAATTAGTCAATTGTTGGGATTGGATTTTCTGGGATATTTGAATTCATATGGTTATATTTTTCGATGTGGATAATTAAACATTATTTAACTATATGGTAAAGATTAAGTTTCAAAACAACATATAATATACTATTGTATCAAATAATTTAAATGTATAGTTCATAAATAAAACTTAAACATATTAGTATTATTTTATGGTATAACTAAATATATTTGTATGTAACACATAATATATTATTGTACCAAACAATTTTAAGTTAATATTATATATTATGGTATAGTTAGATGTGATTTAAATATGATATATTCTATACATGTATTAGATTGGTAATATATGCTATTATTTATATGATCCAATAATTTTTCTAATAAAATACTATTGATGAATAATTTAAATCAATATTAAAATCAGTGGCATATCTTGTATAAACACATCAACTACAAGTTTCTCAAAAAATATTTTATTTTAATAGATTACTAGATTTTGACTCGCGCTTTCAAAGCGCGAGTTTATTATTATTTTTTTCAATCGACAAATATTTAGTAAATGTCGTATTTTCATATATTTGTATTTTATTTTATAAAAGACTTACACTTTTTATCTTTATTTCGTATTTCATTTTAAATGACTATTTATGTTAAAAAAATTAAACTTTATTTTTTTAATGAATTAAGTTGGTATAACTCTCATAAATTAATTTTATTATGTGGTTAATATTTTAATAAAAAAATTATATACTTGTGATATATGGTGTTTTTCACATCATTGTATAGGTGTTTTTGTATTGATTCGAGTCCATAATCCGAGTCGGTCTAGTCCTTTTTGATCTTTTACAGGTCTGGAGTTGGTAGAAGAATGAAGAGAGCATGCTTGAAGAGAAGCTGTCCTTTCGGAGCATTTTGCGGAGAACACTCAAGACGAACAGTCCCGAGACTGTTCTCTAGCAGAACAAGCAGACGGAGTGATCCCGAGGTTGTTCCCGACAAATAAGGAAGCTTCTATTTTCGGGAATTAAGGCCTTGTTGCCCTAATTTCTTTTCTACCTATTGGCTTCTCTTTGCTACGCGATCCGCCATCAACCCTCCACCTTGCACTAGACAAGACTTTGAGATCAAGCCCGCCTTGATAGGTCTGGTGCAGAGGAAGATCTTCAACGGACTTCCTGCAGAAATACCGATGGACCACATTGAAAACTTTGAGAAGATGTGTGGGTTCACTAAGGCGAATGGAGTACCACCAGACTACATCAAATGTACTTTGTTCCCTTTCTCTCTCGATGGGAAGGCTGCTCGCTGGCTAGATTCCCTACCAACTGGATCGCTCACCACATGGGAACAAGTCAGATCCGCTTTCTTGAGCCACTTCTACACGAAATCAAAGACGGCAGCTCTGAGACAGAAGATCGCCACCTTTAAACAGCTGGTAGATGAGCCGTTCTGCGACGCATGGGAGCGATTCAACGTCTATCGCAGAGAGTGCCCACATCATGGTTTTGAAGAAGATTATCTACTCGGAGTTTTCTACGATGGAGTAGGTTGGGAGTACAGGAATGCTTTAAACTCAGCCAGTAATGGAGATTTCATGACCCAATCCACTCAAGGCGCTTTCGCGCTAATTGAGAACATGGCCTCAAGCTCAGCTGACAGCAACCGAGAGACAGACCGCACCCAAAAGGTGAACAGCATCGACAATAGCAAAATAGATGAGCTCTCTGCCAAGGTCGATCAGCTGATTAAGAGTAATCAGAACCATGTCTTCATCATGGAAGAGTCTCCTCAGGATAAAGGAACCATAGACGCTACATCAGAAGCGGACCAGGCGATTGAGGACCACCATGAGGTTAGCTATGTGAATGGGCAAGGATGGCAGTTTAAGAACTATCACCCGAACCCTAACGTGAGGAACAACCCCCACCTGTTCAACAACCCTAAACCCGATGGTAACACAGAAAATGCTCAAGGTAATCAAGTTCAGAACAGTGGCTACCAACGGGGGTATGGAAATCAAGGACGAACCTTTGTCCTCAGCCCAGCTCAGAATACTCAGTTCCACAACCAGAAACAACCGACTAACCAGCAGCCTGCACAGCCTGCTCAAACTGCTCCACAAGACGAGATGAAGAGTCTTGCCAATATGATGAGCCAGCTGCTCCAAGGACAACAGATTCAGGGAAAAGCACTGAATCAGGTCACAAACGACATCAATACCCGAATGAATCACATGTTCAATGACCTGAGTGCCAAATATGATAATGTCTCGAGCCATATGAGGCAGATGGATATTCAGATTGCTCAGACTGCTGAGAGTGTGAAGAGACAGCAAGGCACTCTTCCTGGAAAAACAGATAAAAATCCCAAGGAGTGTAATGCAGTCGCGCTTAGGAGTGGGAAGCAGTTAACTGATCTGGCACCCAAGAGATTCACAACAGCTGAAAAGGGGAAGCAGAAAGAATCAGAACAGCCACCTGTAACCGCACCAGCAGACGAGGAAGAAGCAGAGCTTCCTGTTAAACATACTCCGACCACTACAGAGCAGCCTACTGTGGTTGTTCGCCCAGCGGCAGAACCTGTTCCCACCCGTGACTATGTGCCAAAGGTTCCGTACCCTGTTCCTGCTAAGGCCACACGCAAGGACAAGGAGGAGATGAAATGTAGGAAGATGCTGGAAGACTTAACAGTCAGACTCCCTCTCATGAGTGCAATCCAGATGATGCCATCCATGAGTAGCTTTGTGAAAGGACTAATTTCTGGAAAGATAACCGATGACAGTGAGTTCATGGTAGTCTCTAAAGAGTGCAGCGCTGTTCTCCAGAACAAAAGGATCAAGAAGCTAGGTGATCCTGGAAAATTTGTCCTTTCCATCCAAATAGGGAGAACAGTCTTCTCGTGTTCGCTAGTCGATCTGGGATCAAGCATCAACCTCATGCCGTACTCTGTGGCTAAGCGCCTAGGATTCACAGATTTCAAACCTACCAGGATGTCCCTAGTGTTTGCTGATCGATCAGTGAAATCTCCAGTCGGAATTATCGAGGATATCCAGGTTCTGGTTGGGAACACACTTGTCCCTGCCGATTTCGTTGTTCTGGAACTTGAGGAAGAATCAAAGGATCCTCTGATCCTAGGCAGACCATTCCTATGCACTGTCGGAGCTATCATAGATGTGCGACAGGGAAAAATCGATCTCCACCTAGGAGACATTGTGATGAGGTTCGAGATGAATCAGATGCTCAAGAAACCTATGCTAGATGGACAAACCTTCACTGTCCAAGAGGAGGGTGATCCGCTGGAACCGAGTGATCAGATGATTGAGGAGATCCTAATAGATGATCCGCTGGAACTAGCTCTGACTAGAGCTGAAGCAGAACAGAATGTCCAGAACATCGACGCTGATGGGTACGCCAAGATGTTGGACTCCGCCAGAACCATGGAAAGATTAGTGGCATATCTTAGTCTGGGGGAGAACAATGCCTCAGACTCATCGAGCTCGCCTGTTCCACCAAGTAGGAACAATGACCCGTGGAGTGAATCCAAAGCTCCAAAAGTCGAGCTCAAAACACTCCCTAAGGGGCTCAGGTACGCATTTCTTGGACCAAATTCTACATACCCAGTAATCGTAAATGCTGACCTGAACAATGCTGAAACTGCTCTTCTCTTATGCGAACTTAGGAAATATCGAAAAGCATTAGGATATTCCCTAGCTGATATACCTGGCATTTCACCTGATCTGTGCATGCATAGAATACACCTAGAAGATGAATCAATGACTTCTGTAGAACATCAGAGGAGGTTAAACCCAAATCTGAAAGATGTTGTAAAGAAGGAGATAATGAAACTTCTAGAAGCTGGTGTAATTTATGCGATTTCTGATAGTAAGTGGGTTAGTCCTGTTCATGTAGTGCCTAAGAAAGGAGGGATCACTGTTATAACAAATGAAAAGAATGAATTAATCCCTACTAGAACAGTAACTGGTCATCGCATGTGCATTGATTTCCGTAAATTGAATGCTGCGACTCGCAAGGATCACTTTCCACTTCCCTTCATTGATCAAATGCTTGAAAGATTGGCTAACCACCCTTACTATTGCTTTTTAGATGGTTATTCAGGTTTCTTTCAGATTCCCATCCACCCAGACGATCAAGAAAAGACGACGTTCACATGTCCTTATGGAACATACGCCTACAGGAGAATGCCTTTCGGGCTGTGCAATGCTCCAGCGACCTTTCAACGCTGCATGATGTCAATTTTCACTGATCTAATTGAAGACATAATGGAAGTTTTCATGGACGATTTCAGTGTCTATGGGAGCTCCTTTAGTGTCTGTTTGTCAAACTTGTGCAGGGTTCTGAAGCGATGCGAGGAGAAGCATCTCGTGCTGAATTGGGAAAAATGCCATTTCATGGTCAGAGATGGGATTGTTCTAGGACATAAGATTTCAGAAAAAGGCATCGAAGTGGACAAGGCAAAGATCGATATCATGATGAGTCTGCAACCCCCAACTTCAGTGAGGGGAATAAAAAGCTTTTTGGGACATGCTGGTTTTTACAGAAGATTCATCCAGGACTTCTCGAGAATCGCAAGACCACTCACTAGACTGCTCTGCAAGGAAACAAAGTTCGATTTCGACAACGAGTGCTTAGCTTCATTTCACACGATCAAGGGAGCTCTTGTCAGTGCACCGGTTGTCCAACCCCCAGACTGGGACCTCCCTTTCGAGATCATGACGGACGCGAGTGACTTTGCAGTGGGAGCAGTGCTTGGACAGCGGAAGGATAAGAAGCTCCATGTGATCTACTACGCGAGCAAGACACTGGATGAAGCTCAATGTAGGTATGCCACCACAGAGAAGGAACTCCTGGCCATCGTCTATGCTTTTGAGAAGTTCCGATCATATCTGGTTGGGTCTAAAGTGATAGTCCACACGGATCATGCAGCTCTCAAGTACCTGCTCACGAAAAAAGATGCCAAACCGCGGCTCCTGAGATGGATTCTCCTCCTTCAGGAATTTGACCTGGAAAAAGAGACAAGAAAGGGGTAGAAAATGGAGTAGCGGACCACCTTTCCAGAATGAAAATAAACGATGATACAGTGATTGACGAAGAACAACCAGTGGAACACGTCAGTGCGATTGGTCTTTGCTACACGGAACAACCAATGCGCATAGAAACAGCTTGTTCTTCGCAACTAGAGCAGTTTGTGGCAACAATCCAGAAGCAATATCCTGATCTACCGTGGTTTGCTGAGATTGCAAATTTCTTAGCTGCTGAAAAGGAGCCTCAGAAGTTCACGGGGAACGAGAAGAGGAAATTCTTAAGAGAGGCAAGGCACTACTTCTGGGATGAGCCTTATCTATACCGACAATGCAAGGATGGGATCTTCAGACGATGTGTTCCGGAGGCTGAAATTCCAGGGATCCTACACCACTGCCACGGATCTTCCTACGCTGGACATTTCGCCACATTCAAAACAGTCTCCAAAATTCTCCAAGCGGGATTCTGGTGGCCAACAATGTTCAGAGATGCTCACGCTTTCATATCCAGATGCAATGCATGCCAGCGAATGGGCAGTATCAGCAAAAGGAATGAGATGCCCCAGAACTACATATTGGAAGTTGAGGTGTTCGATTGCTGGGGGATAGATTTTATGGGACCTTTCCCACCTTCTCACAAAAACGAGTACATCCTGGTTGCAGTCGACTATGTCTCCAAGTGGGTAGAAGCAATTGCTAGTCCGACCAACGACGCACGAGTTGTAACCAAGATGTTCACCTCCATCATCTTTCCAAGATTTGGAGTACCTAGAGTGGTTATCAGCGATGGTGGAACTCACTTCATCAACAGAGTGTTCCAAGGATTACTGATCAAGAACGGCGTGAAACACAAGGTTGCAACCGCCTATCATCCTCAAACGAGTGGCCAAGTGGAAATTTCCAACAGAGAGATCAAGAACATTCTGCAGAAAACAGTCAATACCACGCGTAAGGACTGGTCCATCAAGCTTGACGACGCTCTCTGGGCCTACAGAACAGCCTATAAGACCCCATTAGGGACCACTCCCTATCATCTGGTCTATGGCAAGGCATGTCACCTACCTGTGGAGCTAGAGTATAAGGCAGCTTGGGCTGTTAAGCTGCTTAACTTCGATATCAAACCTGCTAAGGAGAGGCGAACAATTCAGATCCATGAGTTGGAAGAGATTAGGCATCTGGCCTATGAGAGCTCCAAAATCTACAAAGAAAAAACCAAGGCATTCCATGACAAACGGAATCATCAGCAGAAGCTTTGCTCCGAATGATCAGGTCTTACTATTCAACTCAAGGATTAAGCTGTTCCCTGGAAAGCTAAAATCCAGATGGTCAGGACCTTTCACCATCAAGGAGGTTCGCCCCTATGGAGCTGTCGTGTTGCTGGACACAAGAGGAGGAGAATTTGTTGTTAATGGGCAGCGCCTCAAGCCTTACCTTGCTGATACAACAATCGCTGAAGGTGTAGAAATACCCTTAAGTGATCCCCTTCAAGCCTAATCGGCTCACAAAAGTCAAGCTAGTGACTGAAAAGAAGCGCTTGGTGGGAGGCAACTCACTGGTGAGTGTAAATATTTCTTTTATTTCTAAAAAAAAAAACTAACTTGCAGGAAGAAAATCGAGCACTTCTCAGCAGAACACTCCGGCGTTTGTTCCACTGATTGTTCCCAGGTAAGTGCTCGAACAAAAAAAAAAAAAAAAGAGGAAAAGGGAAATGGCCTATTTAAGGTCCACTAACTTTACCACCCCCCTTATATCTAGAGCCGCAAACCAACCTCAACGAACCCTAAATCGAAAACTCTCATTTCATATTCTTCTTCATCGATTTTGCTCTAATCTCTTGGATCCTCTAGAGATCGGTTTGGTTTTGCAGGAACAACAATCCAATCAAGGTAACCGCTCAGATCCCCTTCCCCTTCGCGCATCCAAAACGCGGTTTGGAAGTGTCTCCTTGAATCCTCCTTACCTATTGCTTAGCGATTGCTTCTTAGATTGTAGCTATATCTTTTGCGTTCTTGAGTAATTGCGATTGTGTTGGGAATTGATGGAAGTTGTAGGTTGTTAGAAATTGATGGACTTGGGCAAAATTGAGAGATTGGAATGTCCCATCGTTTCTGAACAACCGTTGAGCATGGCTAATTTGGAAATTGACTTTGTTTTGCAGATGCCTCCAAGAACAAGGAACCCTAAAGCACTCAAGGCCTCTCGCGGAGCAGCCACGCCTTCTCACTCCGCGAACGTCCCTTCCTCCTACCCATGGCCGAACAAGGCTGAGGGTCAACCGATCAACATCAATGACCCACTACTCCTTGACTACAATTGTGAGGGGTGGGACAAGGAGTCCGCAGCAAGATACAACAGGCTTCTCGCAGCAGAGATCCTGCCCACACGATTTGCTCACGCGGAGACCTTAGCTGCTCTTGGTCTCGAGTCTGATGTGTTCGAGACGCTCGATGTCATGGGCCTCGCTCCTCTCTGCTACCAAGCCCAAGTTCTCTATCCAGATTTGGTTCGGCAATTGCTCGCAACAGCTCAGATTACTTACCAGAACCCAACTGCGCCAACATACGAGAACTGCTACTTCTCCTTCATGGCTGACGGCAAGTTCTGCTCCATCTCTCTCCACGATCTAAACGAACTACTCGAGATCGCAGACACGCCAAGAGAGGTCTCAGTTGACAAAAAGTTCGCGCCAGCAAACGCCTTTTGGGATCTCATTGCGACAGGGAAGTTCACTTCTCGCAAGGCTTATCAGTCACAAATCCGAAACCCCACTCTGCGTATCATTGCCAAGATCGTCTCGAACATCCTATTCGCAAAGGAACACACCTCCAAGGTCACAAACGGAGAGCTGCAGGTTCTATACACCGGCCTCGAGGATGAGATCCGTAGAGACAGAGTCATACCGATACAGACTGTGAAAACAAACCCTGGATTCCTTCTCATCACGATGCTCTCTGAGCGCAAGGATTCCATGGTCCGAACGGAAGACAAGAAAGATCGCTGCGGCAGTGTTCTCACACCCTTGTTCAAACGCTTCAACATCGACCTGGATTCCTACACGGTTGTTCCTGAGCTTGAGTACATTGACACCGCCTATTTGATCACGTGCCACATCCTGCGCGACGAAAGCACATATAAGTTCACAGACAAGGACGGGATCACTCTCTACTGCAAGCTCCCTCTTCCAGGGTTAACAGATTTCACAACCTTGGATAACATAGTGTTCTTGCCAAACGCAGAACACTTGTGCGTCGACCCCCGAGCGCCAATTCCAGATGAGAATGCGGCAGGGGATGATGTGGAGGACATAACTCCACCTGCTGATGGTGCTTACGACCTAGAGGACCTCACGGATGTTACAGATGACCACGCCTACAGACGTTGGATGGTGGACTCCCAGAAGAAAAACAACAGCCTCATGAAGAGGATCCTCAGAGCACTCACTGGAGGCTGCATCAGAAGTCAGGATGAGCAGACGACGCAAGGAACAAGGCGCCCAGGCAAAGAACCAGCGGGCACTTCAGCTAGAGAAGAGAGACTTCCGAGGAACCGGAGAACAGCCGGCCACTCCAGCAGCGGCGATTCAGACTGAGTCCAAACGGACTATTCCTATTCCCTTGTTTTATCCATCTGAACTATTTATTTCCCTGCTATTTGTTTTTGGTTTGGTGTGTTTTAGCCTTCTCCGATTTATTTTCACAACCAGGGATGGTGTGAAGTAAGTCTGGGGGAGAAACTCTGTACGATTTCCATGTTTTTATTGAGTCAGTCCCTAGGATCGAGTCAGTCCAGTCAAACTTATTGTGGTAATCAGGACCTTATTTTGTGATGATTTCTTAACCACCTCGTGCTTTAACCTTCTTATTCAGTGACCTTAGCAGTGATGAAAGACCCACACATGGACCTGGAACACCCTGACTTATCTCATTTGACACTCCAGAAGTTCTCCACCGATCAGGTTACACTGGGTAGACTCAACTCCACTATATCTGAACCTAATCTGGACTTTAATTCTTCTTGTTATGGGTACTAGATCAGGGAAACGAGACCTATACTCAGGACTTCTTATCCTTTTTATCCATCTTGCTGTTCCTGAGTAGCTAGCTCATCTTTAGCTAGTTCCCACCTTGTACCTTAGCCTTCGTTCCAACTTCAGGCATTTGTTTCTCAGTGTTATATGTGCAGATATGTGCAAAAAGGTTGGAGAGGAAAGGATCAACGCAGCCTTTACTCGTTACTGCTGCAGAAATTCAATCAGAAAGGAGAACAAGCAGATCAAGGGACCAACTGCTCCATGACCAATGGATCGTGCAAGTATAGCAGAATGATGCGAATCAGATCCACCAGTGGCCTTCTCAAAATCACATGCTACCTCCTTCTTCGTCACCTCATCTCTACTTTCATGCCGTTTGAAAAAAAAAAAAAAAAAAAAAAAAAATTAATTACCTTTCGTTTTTGGCATTTGACGATGGAGAAGGAGATGAGTTCGAGGGAACATGAGCCACTGGGAAAGCCAAGAAGGAGTTCAGGCTAATTTTCGGAGAACATAGAAGGGGGCAAGCAGAGCAGTCTGATGACTGTTCCAGAACAGAAAGCAACCGTTCGAAAGAGAGCGAAAACGAGTAGAGGCTGTGGACATCAATGGATCCGTTCTCTTTTGCCATTTTGTGCGATATCCTGCATCCTCTAAGAAATCGGTAACCCCTAAACACTCTCAACTCCACCATTAAAAAGCTTGTTCCATACCTAGACCGTCCACCCTGAGTAGCGCCCATGACAAGAAGCTCACGAAAATTCTAATTGAACAAATGGAGTTTGGTCTCGAAAGTGTCGCTTTTTCAGGTCAAGATGTAGAGTAAGGAGCCGATCTGTGAACAGCGATCAGGGGTTTCCAGTAAGTGTGTGTGGTTCTAATCTACTGCTTGTATGGTTCAGAGATTTGTGGTAAGAGTATGGTTGCTGAGAATAAGCGAGTTCCCACACTTTCAAACTTTTCTCCTGTTCTTGATACTTGCCTTGTTCGAGGACAAACAAGGATCTAAGTCTGGGGGAATTGATATATGGTGTTTTTCACATCATTGTATAGGTGTTTTTGTATTGATTCGAGTCCATAATCCGAGTCGGTCTAGTCCTTTTTGATCTTTTACAGGTCTGGAGTTGGTAGAAGAATGAAGAGAGCATGCTTGAAGAGAAGCTGTCCTTTTGGAGCATTTTGCGGAGAACACTCAAGACGAACAGTCCCGAGACTGTTCTCTAGCAGAACAAGCAGACGGAGTGATCCCGAGGTTGTTCCCGACAAATAAGGAAGCTTCTATTTTCGGGAATTAAGGCCTTGTTGCCCTAATTTCTTTTCTACCTATTGGCGCCTCCATATAAAGACGCCATCTATCCTATTTTATTTCTTACGCTAGTTTTTACAAGAGAACTATTAGCTTTTGCGATCTGCAACTTGTAAGGGAGAAGAATCCATTCTCTCATAGAGAAGACCTTCTGAACCCTTGTTTACTACTCTATTTATTATGCAATTTCATTCAGTAGCTATGTGTTTGATTGCTTGCATCATGATTGAGTAGTGATCCAGCTCGCCTAGGGTTTTTAGGGTGTTGAAATATGAGCTAAACATAGATAAGCTATTCTTGATTATTCTTCATCCATACTATTCTTAAAGCTTCCATTAATCTGATCACTTGATGTTAGATCCTAAGTTTATCGCCTAGCTAACCGCTTAGGAGGTAGCTTGACATGTATTGAATGAGCTTAGTATCCTTAATCAGCGAAAGTAGATATTAGGGTAGTAAGTGAACTGATCGGACCTGACCTCTAAGGCTTGCAGTCGTTTCTCATCTCAACGACAGTTAGATGATGGGACCGACCAGCAAAGAGATCACCACCACGACAGTGGGGTGTTCCAGCTGAGTGATCCGAGTTCTAGAAAGCACTGCACCGCGCTTGAATAATTGTTTGGCTCTCGCTCAACATCCAATGAAATACCCTAGGCTAGCTTCTTGTTAAATTGAATCAATCTCTAGTTTACTTGTTTTCCGCGTCACCAATTGAATTGAAAACCATTTTCTTCTTAGCTTGATATTGAGATTTATAAGAGTAAAGTGTAGACTGGTCCTCTGGATTGAATCTAAAGTACTATAATCACAACTGTTAACTTGGCAGTAGCAAAGATTCATATTTAGTGTATCAACTTGTAATAAAGATTTATACTTTTCAATGAAAAAAATCAATTTTTTTATGAATGCTTAAATTATATTAAGAAAAAATAATAATTAAGAATAGTTAAAAAAATTATTTGAACTTGGACTCAATGGTCCAAAGGAAAAATAATGTGAGAATTGGATCTGATTTGTTAATCGATCCAAATGACCCAAGAGAGATCTGATGTGGGCTGGATCCGAAAAAAATGACCCAATATAGATGTGTTATTAATATTATTTGATTGCCTATAATGAAACATGCAATGTTAGTAAAGAAAATGGTGAATTAAAGTAAAAAAGACAATATGATAATGCTTTAATAATATAGATATTAAATGTACCTTTAGTGAAAAATACTCCAACACAATTGCTAAAAGCAAGTTTGAAGGAGTGAAATATAACACAATTGCTAAAAGTTGTATAAAAACATGACTCTAAATTAATAGATACTATAGATTTGAAAATTAAAGTGATTGCATATAATATATTTGTTTCTCCAACAAACAAAAAAGGCAGGAAATGTGCTTGTGGTGAGGCGTTAATCATGAGCTAATCCAACATGACCGCATTATAAATGCATGCATTGCAATTGCAATTGCATGCCCCCTGGAAAGAAAGAAAAAAGAAAAAAAGAGAAGTGGCAGAAGCGTAAATAATAGGTACAAGAGTCAAATGACAGTTTGACCGCGATGACGAGAATTTGAAGAAGCAAAGAAATCGCCTTTAAGTGGCAGAAAGCGTAATAATCCAATAATGAAAAGAGCCTTTGTGGAAGACCCATTTTCCACCCAAACAAAAAAAGAAAAAAAAGAAAAAAATAAGATTCTCTCTCTCTCTCTCTCTCTTATTCGTCTTCTCAAAATTGAAGAAAACAAAAATTTCTCTGCTCATAATTGGTCTCTCCTCTCCCCCACACATAAGTCCAAAACCAAATCACTTTTCTTTTTTTTTTTGCTTCAAACTCTCTCCCTCGCTTCGCTTTTCAATTTCGTAATTTCGTCATCGTTGAACCACAGAGAGAGAGAGAGATATTTTCTTCTCATCTCCGGAGCTTCGAATACTAGGTTAGAAATGATTTGGTAGCTTCGATTTCTCCGCGATTGTTTTATTTGATTCTTCCACTGGATTTTAGTTCAAGGTTTTGATTACATATATAGTAGAATGATGGAACTGATCATCAACATATTTTTCTATGTCGATGATGATGCTTTTTTGTCATTGTTCCCTTGATTTCTTCTTTTTCAAACTGTTGATGACGTTGAGGTTTTGATCATTTCACATCTGATTATTTGCAGTCTTCATCCATTATTCGTTAATCTGATTTTATTCAATAAAGTAGTGATAGAGAGTTTATAAGAGGTAAAATCAAGGCCGTTGTTAGAGATGATTAAATAGTGTTAGATGTTAGTAGATATTTGTCATTAAGCTTCCCATCAATGATCAGCTTTTTCTCTTTTCCATACAGGCCAAAACTCCTTTGAATCGATTCTGGGGAGCGAGCTCAAAGGAAGTTTTGGGATAAAAGGGTAAGAGAGTCTAGAAACTCCTCCCTGTATTTTTACCCTTTTTACCAGTACTAATTTTTCTCTACTATGCTAAATTTAGATTAGATCGGATCGAGATCGGTTTAGTTGAAACTTTATTACTATTATTTATGTCATTTGGTTAGAGTAACATAAGAACAAAAAGTAACAACTCACATTTTCTGAATATGATAGCTATCTCGTTTCTAGAGGTATGTGCGTTTTCCAAACTTTTGCTTAGCTGGCTCCACATGACATTTCTTGTTTCACCAAATACCATGCGTTACCAACTTAGACCTGGTAAAAGGGATTAGAGTTAAATCAAACTTGTTTTATTCTTCTTCATTTGCATTTACATTTACATTTTTTTTTGTATCTTATTAACACTATCACTTGGTAAGAAATACACAATGATGCAGGGCTTTTGGATCTTATGAGATCTACCGATGTTCTTTGCGGGTCCCTCTAATTACATTATTGTCTGTATACCTTGTCTGTGTTCTATTATTATTATATTATCGCTCTGCTGAAAACCAAGATGCGAACCTATGATCTGAAAGCCAAATTTATTATTAGTTTAGTAATGTGTTAGTTAGTAGTAGTATAGTACTACTAGTATTATATATTAACGAGTATGAATGTGAAATGGATGGTACCTCTTTTTCTAATTAAATAATCAATAATGCCATTTATTTTGAACGTAAGTTAGTGTTGCTGTTGCACAAAAAAAAAGTTAGTGTTGCTAGTCATAACGTTTCTTCTGATATGTTTCTCTTGTGTTTTGTCCAAAGACAGATCGTGTTTGATGGAGTTTCACAGATGAAAGAATATTGGGTTCTCAAAACCTCTTGTTGTTGAGTTGCCTCGATAAATGATATTTGGTTAGTAAATCCAGAAGAAAAGAAGATATGAGAAAGCATCGGTTTAGAGAGACCTTGAAGTCTTTCTTTGAGCCTCATTTTGATCATGAGAAAGGCGAAATGCTCAAAGGAACAAAATCTGGTAATTTTCCTACAATACTAAGTTTTTTTTGTTTCACATGTCCAATGAAAACCGTAGCTCTTGTTTTAGTAAAAATTAAAAATATTCTCATCATCTAATGCAGAAATGGATGAAAAGGTGAAGAAAATCTTGGGAATGGTTGAGAGTGGAGACATAGATGAAGATAAATCTAAAAGACAAGTGGTTTCAGAGTTAGTGAATGAATTCTACATCGCGTACCAGACTCTATATCGCAAGTACGATGATCTAACAGGAGAGATTAAGAAAAAGGTACACGGGAAAGGAGAAAGCTCTTCATCGTCGAGCTCAGACTCGGATTCTGACGATTCTTCGAAGAAGAAGACCAAGAGAAACGGAAAAGTAGAGAAAGATGTAGTAGAGTCTGTAACAGATGGACAAACCGAAGCTGCTAATCTTGAAATTGCTGATCTGAAAAAGAAGTTGACAAAGAGTGTTGAAGAAAAAGAAGCAGTAGATTCTGAGCTTGAAGCAGCTTTGGTGAAGTTAAAAGAATCAGAAGAGATCATCAGAAATTTGAAACTTGAAACTGAGAAGTTAGAGGGCGAAAAGACAACAGCTCTGAGTGATAGCAGAGAACTACATCAGAAACTGGATGTTGCGGGAAAAACAGAAACTGATCTGAGCCAGACGTTAGAAGATGTGAAAAAGGAAAGAGATCAACTGCAAACTGAGATAGACAATGGTATCCAAAGATTTCAAGAAGCTGAAAAGATTGCAGAAGACTGGAAAACAACAAGTGGTCAGCTCAAAGATGAAGTTGCTAATTTCAAGCAGCAGGTAGAAGCATCAGAAAAGCGAGTTTTGGAGATTTCAGGTGAGATCCAACAGGCACAGAACACCATACAAGAACTCACTTCCGAACTGGGAGAGATGAAAGAAAAATACAAGGAAAAGGAGAGTGAACATTTTAGTTTGGTGGAGTTACATGAAACCCATGAGAAAGAATCATCGAGCCAAGTGAAAGAGTTAGAAGCACGAGTAGAATCATCAGAGAAAATGATTGGAGATTTGAACCAAAACCTGAATAATGCAGAGGAAGAGAAGAAACTGCTCTCCCAGAGAGTCTCGGAAATCTCTCACGAGATTCAAGAGGCGCAGAACACCATAAAAGAACTCATGTCTGAGTCTGAACAGTTGAAAGAGAGCCACAGTGTGAAAGACAGAGAAATTTTCGGTTTGAGGGACATCCATGAGACTCATCAGAGAGAATCATCCACTCGCACGAGTGAGTTAGAAGCTCAGCTGAAATCATCGGAACAGCGGGTCTCAGAATTGAGTGCGAGTCTGAATGTTGCAGAGGAAGAAAAGAAGTCCATGTCCTCGAAAAATGTGGAAACTACGGACGAGCTCAAGCAGGCGCAGAACAAGGTACAAGAACTAATGGCTGAATTGGCAGAATCGAAAGATATACACATACAAAAAGAGAGTGAGCTTTCTGCTTTGGTGGAGGTACACGAGGCACATAAGAGAGATTCATCAAGTCGAGTGAAAGAATTAGAAACTCTGGTGGAATCAGCAGAGCAACGAGTTCAAGATTTGAGCCAGAGCCTGAACAATGCTGAGGAAGAGAAGAAGCTGTTATCTCAGCGAATTTCAGATATGTCGAATGAGATCAAGCAGGCGCAGAACACCATACAAGAACTCATGTCTGAGTCTGGACAGTTAAAAGAGAGCCACACTGAGAAAGACAAGGAACTTCTCGGTTTGAGGGATATCCATGAGACTCATCAGAGAGAATCATCCACTCAACTAAGAGATTTAGAAGCGCAACTGAAGTCATCTGAACAAAGGGTTTCTGATCTGAATGAAAGTCTGAAGATTGCAGAGGAAGAAAACAAATCCATGTCCACTAAAATCTCAGATACTTCAGGGGAGCTCGAAAGAGTACAGATCACGTTACAGGAACTCACAGTTGAGTCAAGCAAACTGAAAGAGAAGCTTGCTGAGAGAGAAGCAGAACTTTCAAATCTGACAGAGAAGGAAAGCAAATCACAGTTGCAGATAAAAGAACTAGATGCAACAGTAGCCACCCTCGAGTTGGAGCTACAGTCAGTTCGTACCCGTACAGTAGATCTTGAGACAGAAATTTCAGGCAAGACCACTGAAGTTGAGAAACTGGAAGCGCAAAATAGAGAAATGGTTGCTAGAATCTCGGAACTTGAGAAGACAATGGATGAGAGAGGAACTGAACTCTCTGCTTTAACCCAAAAACTTGAGGATAAGGAGAAGCAAGCATCGTCCACAGTTGAGAGTTTGACAGCTGAGATCGATGGCCTAAGAGCAGGACTAGAGTCACTGTCTGCTCAAAAAGAAGAGTTAGAGAAGCTAATGGAGAGCAAAGGCGATGAAGCTTCAATGCAGATTAAGGGTTTGGAGGATGAGATCAATGGTCTGGGCCAGAAAGTGATCTCACTTGAAAGCCAGAAAGCAGAACTAGAGATCCAACTTGAGAAGAAGTCCGAGGAGATCTCTGAATATATGAGTCAGATTACAAATCTAAGAGAGGAGATAACAAGCAAGGTCAAAGATCATGACAATATTCTAGAAGAAAGAAAATGTTTAACTGAGAAAATCAAGGGTCTTGAAGTTGAGATAGAGACTCTACAGACACAGAGAAGTGAGCTTGACGAGGAGCTAAGAACTAAAACAGAAGAGATCCTTCAAATGCAGGATAAGATAAACAAAGCCTCTGCTGATACAGTGGCCTTAACAGCACAGATCAACAGTCTGCAGCATGAACTTGATTCTCTGCAGGTGAAGAAGAGTGAAGTCGAATCAGAGCTTGATAGAGAGAAGCAAGAGAAATCAGATTTGTCTAATCAGATCATCGATGTCAAAAAAGCATTGATAGAGCAAGAAGCTGCTTACAATACCTTGGGAGAGGAACACAGACAGATCAAAGAAATGTTAAAAGAACGTGAGGAAGCACTTAATAAGCTAACAGAGGATCACAAAGAAGCACAAAGGTTACTGGAGGAGACAGGTAATGAAGTATCATCCAGAGATTCTGCAATCGCAGGTCATGAAGAGACAATGGAGAGTTTACGTAACGAGCTGGAAATGAAAGGAGAAGAGATAGAAACTCTGATGGAGAAGATCAGTAACATCGAGGTTAAGCTACGTTTATCGAACCAGAAACTGAGGGTAACCGAACAGGTGCTAACAGAGAAAGAGGAAGCGTTCAGGAGAGAAGAAGCTAAACACTTGGAGGAACAAGCAGTGCTTGAGAAAAGCCTCAAGGTGACTCATGAGGCTTATCAAGGTATGATGAAAGAGATAGCAGAGAAAGCGAACACAACACTAGATGGGTTTCAGTCAATGTCGGGAAAATTCACGGAGAAGCAGGGGAAGTACGAGAAAACGGTAATGGAGGCTTCTAAATTGCTGTGGACTGCTACGAATTGGGTGATAGAGAGGAATCACGAGAAGGAGAAGATGAAGAAAGAGATGGAGAGGAAAGTAGAGGAAATAAAGAAGCTTGGAGAGAAAGTAAGAGAAGATGAAAAAGAGAAGGAGAGGAAAGAGGAGGAAATAAAGAAGCTTGGAGAGAAAGTAAGAGAAGATGAAAAGGAGAAGGAGAGGAAAGAAGAGGAAATAAAGAAGCTTGGAGAAAAAGTAAGAGAGGATGAAAAGGAGAAGGAGAAAAAAGAAGAGGAGATAAAGAAGCTTGGAGAAAAATTAAGGGAAGATGAAAAGGAGAAGGAGAGGATGAAGGAGACTTTGGTTGGACTTGGAGAAGAGAAAAGAGAAGCAATAAGGCAATTATGTGTGTGGATCGATCACCACAGAGGTCGCTGTGAATATCTTGAAGAGGTTTTGTCTAAGACTGTTGTGGGTCGAGGGCAAAGACCGTCGCAGCGAGCCTAAGAGCTAGCGCCATCATCGGAGACAGTATGGTACGTTGTTGTTTTTCTTTCTCACCTCACATGAATGCAAACAATGTATTATATGGTTCTTAGGTTTTGTGTTTTGGTCATTCAGGAAGAAGCTGGACTTCCGGAAAACTCCTGGCTGAGAGGATATTTTTGGTCAACTACTTTTGTGTCTGTTGTGTTAGGTGTGATTGTATTGCATTATTCATCTCCCCTGTATTTTGTTTTTGCTGTTGTTTTAAAGTCAAATTGGGTTATATCGTGGGCAAAGTTTGGTGGTGGGATTAAATGGGAATAATGGGCATCCTGCAAATGAATTTGATATTATATTTTTGGAGGGTGTGATTGTACAGAACAATTAATCAATGTTGTCGGTATAGTGTTTTTGAGTCTTTGGTATTTGTTAAATACAATTGATTTTTGTTCTTTGTAAAAATAATGGGTATACGACTGGAAGCATCAGAACGCATCGACGAAGGAGGCACAGGGTGGAGATATTTAATGAGATTGAGGATCACATAGAGCGCATGAAGGAGAGAGGACTGGTGGAACGTGATGATATTAAGTTGTAGAGAGGAGATAAATACAAATCAACTTTCAGCTCTAAGGAAATTTGGAAACTGAAAAGAGTGCCTCGAGCAAAGGTGAATTGGAGCAATGGGATCTGATTTGCTTTTAATACACTTAAATACTCTTACATAGCTTGGCTTGCAATCCTCAATAGACTTGCAACAGGAGACATGATTCAACAATGGAACACTCAACACACCAGCTTTTGTGTGTTCTGCAATGATCCGATGGAGTGAAGAGCTCATCTTTTCTTTGTATGCAAATTTTCAGAGGAGGTTTGGAAATGTTTAACCCAGAAGCTGTTAGCTATGCGCTATACCTGCCAATGGGACCAAGTTATACCACTGCTGCTTGATCAAAACAGAGACAAAACAGAGCTTTTTATTGTGAGATATGTGCTCTAATCAACTTTGTATGTTATATGGAGGGAATGCAATCAACGTAAGCATGGAGAAGGACCAATGGCACCAGGATATGTAATAAAAATGGTGGACAAGAACGTTTGGAACAGGCTCTCTTCCATTCGTGATAAGGTGCACACGGGTGGTTTATCCCTTTGATTTGGAACAAGATAGCTCCTGAAGCTTAAGCCTGATTTTATAAAAATTTATATACCACTATAACACAAAGTGCAAAACAGCTTTTTTGTTTGAATTAATTTAACATTCTTTCAAAAAAAATAATAATAATAATAATACACATCACTTTGAATCATATGAATCATTTCTTGATCTCCAAGTTATGATCTCTTTAAATGATATGTACTTGGTGGAACTATGATTTCAAAATGTTATGTACTTGGTAGAACAAATGTTATATCATATGAAAGGGGTACAGTTGAGCATAAACAAGTTTTGGTACTTAAAGAAAGATCTAGATCTGTAATTTGTAAATTCTCATATGTTAGATCATTGCTTACAGATATTTTTGGTGTGATTAATAGTTGACAGTTATAAAATAAAGAAATAGGGAAGAAACTGAAGTGATAAATAAAGGTTCCTATTGGTGATATCTATTCTATTAAAACAGCAGTGTGACCCATTGATATAGGTTCAGTCCAACAATATTCCTTCAAAACCTACTTAAAAAAAATAACCAACTCTTTTATAACTACATCTAAATATACATATATCTTCCTCTCACGTAGTCTCTTCTTTTTTTGCTATATTCTAGGAGCCTCCATAACTTCCTTTTTTCTTTTGACAATAAGAACCCATAACTCTCATCTATGAGAACTTATAATTTATTTATTTCATTTTAAAGTTGTTTTGTTTAATTAACCAATGCAGATTATGTAAAAAAATTATATTTTATTCTCAGTGTAGAGATCTTTGACGGGGGTGATTTGTCGTGACTTCTTTCTACTTAGTCAGCAACGCAGAATATTGAAAAAATTATGTATAGTGTTAGTTTGTGTAAAATCCTATTTATTCTTAATTGTTTGTGTTTTTCCAAATAAATTTAAGAACTATGAAGAAAAAATGATGAACAGCTTTTCACGGGCTCATTTAATAAAATACATTTTACATTGGAAGCAAATGATATAAATCCACTTTGCAAGCCCAGTAAAATTAAAATTATTTTAATTATATAATCAAAAATCCAAACAATAAATGTATAGATGTAATAAAGTAAAAAAAAATGAAAACTTGCAATTTATAGAAATAAAAAGTTTTTAAAATAATAAAATAGGTTTTCAAAACTAAAAAATACGCTTTTTTATTGTAAAAGAATATGGATTGATGTAAAGAATAAACTTGGTTAATAATTACAGAAGAATTTGGCATAATAATTAAATTAAATTTAAAAAACAGTTTAAAAAATTAAAATGTTAAAAATGAAATTAATACACATTCCCTAAGCGTATAAAATTAATATACTTACAATATATATATATATATATATATATATATATATATATATATATATATATATATATATATATATATATATATTTAACAGAAAATATTAAAATTATTTTTTCACATTAAAAAATTGTTCGTTCTTCGGAGCGGATTGGGGCGGATTAGATTTAATATTGGTTTTCGGATATAACATTATAAGAATTATTCGGATATATAGTCAGGTCTAATTGAGTACAAGACTTGATTTTCCGGTCGATTCCAAAATTGGTTTTTTTATATGAATATTTTTTGACTAATTATGTTAGGTAACTATTAAAAAAATATAATATGTTACATGAATAAAGTTTAAAAATAATTTCAGAAATACATATAGCACAGTGTATAGTTATGCAACTTGACATATTTAATACAAGTACCAAAATTTAAATTAAATTAAGTTAAGATTAAACACAAATATGATTAAAAAACATAAATATTATTAATACATAAATATAAAAATTAAATGTTTCAAAAAAAAAATATATATATACCCGCCCTTTGAAGAGCGGGTCAAAATCTAGTTTATTCTATTAAATTATGAACACGACCGGTTGATATATGTTTAGTCCAACTAATTATTCTCATGTTTTATTCTTTCAAAATGAAATATAACTCCTTATTTTATGCAATAATATTCTGGTTTTAATGTTAAAAAACCGTAACTCCTTATTAGCTGTAAAAAAGACGTAATTCTCTATTTCTTTGCGTAATGGACGATTTAATAACCACATGTTACTTCTAAAATCAACATTAATTATATTAAAACTGTTTTTTTTTTTGCTTTTTGACAGTTTTTACACGAGCCTAATAATAATAGTATATATAATTTATATTAAAATATTTGAAAATGATATTTATATTATATTACTCTATTCAAATGCGTTCATATGTATGATTTAAATATGTTTACATTGATATAAAATCATTTCAACCCATATATATATTTAACAGAATATATTTAAAATTATTTTTTCAAACATTTTTCAAAAGATTTGTTCGGTTTGGATTGGATTTGATATTGGTTTTCGGATATAACACTTTAAGAACCGTTCGAGTATATAGGCCAGATCTAATGGAGTATGATCAGGGGCGAAGCTAGACTTCTTTTTGACTGGGTGCAAAATAGTTTTCAAAAATAGGGTTGTGGGATTTGAACCCAAGTTCTTGGAAATCAAAGGGTGCAACTTTACCAACTTGGCTACTGACATCGTGCTTGTCTAATGTAAAATGTCAAATATTTAAAATTTATTGGGTGCATGCACCCATAAAATATTTAAAATTTAAAATATTATGATACTTTGATTTTCGGATCGATTCTGAGTCGGTTTTTTTTTGTACGAATATTCTTGACTAGTTATGTTAGGTAACTATTAAAAAAAAATATAATATGTTGCAAATTTTAGAAATATAGTTTAAAAATAATTTATTAAATGCATATGACACAAGTGTATAGTTATGCAACTTCACATTTTTTCACATATTTAATATAGTTACCAAAAGTTATATTATTATTTTTTAGTCAGAAACAAACAACAGACTTTGCATATTAAATTAAATTAATATTATACACAAATCTGATTACAAAAAATAACGTAAATATAAAAATTAAATTTCTTTAAAAAAGCTCAACTCTTTATCTGTGAAATTTTTAAAATTCTTGACCAATAGCCAAAAGTATAAACTAACAATATAAAGTGGAAAATATGAAAAGTAAAGAAGGAATCCTAATAATTATAAACAAAATAAGTAAAAGAGATAACAATACGGAAACAAATCTTTTATTACATACGTCCCGAATAAAGGGGGAAATGCATATTATGACTTCTTTCCCCACTCGGACAGGTTGTTTTCTATCTTTAAAAAGAACCAACGAAATACATATTCCTGTCTCCTGTGTTAGCAATTAGTATAAACCATCTCACCAGCTAAAATGCACTACCACTTCTACGTTGTTGTTGTTGTTGTTTATCATCATTCACCCCCAAGAATCACTTTCTTTTAAAAATTCCAAAATCCATCATCAATGGCGGATCCTCCAAGATCCGAAGTCTTTCCTTCTTCCCGGCTCGATAACGACGCGGGAGCTCTCTTCGTCCTCCAATCGAAAGGTAATTCACTGGACTGCTTATCCGATTCCTGGAAACTTTTCTCCACAAATTGATTCTTGTAATCTCAGGCGAGTGGTGGCACGCCGGATTTCATCTGACGACGGCGATCGTGGGGCCGACGATATTGACGTTACCATACGCGTTCAGGGGGTTGGGATGGTGGTTAGGGTTTGTGTGCCTGACGACGATGGGACTCGTCACTTTCTACGCTTACTACCTCATGTCCAAGGTTCTTGATCACTGTGAAAAATCCGGCCGCCGTCATATCCGATTCCGGGAACTCGCCGCCGACGTTCTCGGTACAATACAAAATAAATCTTTTTCAGAATTAAATCTCTTTTGCTATTTTTGGGTAAATCCGTATAGGGTGGATCGAGTTTCAGTGTAGATACTTTGACCTTATTCGTCTGTTAGATTTCCTGATCGCACACGTGCTTCCATTTTGACTTTTGGTTGTATTGAAGTGATCCTTACCGGATCTCAATAACCGGTTCTCGGTTTCGTGTAGGAATTAATTTCCTCAGCTTATTGGTTGAGTTCAGAGAGTTCTTAACAATTTGGAACCAAAGAACTTTTGGTTTGAGTTTCCGAGAAAAAACTAATTGGGTTTGGTTTTTAAAGCTGACCCGAAAAATATATTTTTATAGGTTTAGATCAGTGTGCAGTCTCTTTGATTTTGTTTCTGTCTGCTGGAATTTCGACTTGGTTTTGGTTTTGGATAGGAGTTCTTTTGGGTATTGTAGCTGATTGGTTCTGGTATACCGGTAAATTTTAGTTTTTGAACCGGTTATTGTAATGTGGTGCAGGATCAGGATGGATGTTTTATGTAGTGATATTCATTCAAACAGCTATCAACACTGGAATCGGAATTGGCGCCATTCTACTCGCAGGCCAATGCCTTGAAGTAAAAATACAAATTACAATTTTTCTTACTTGCCACTAAAACATGTACGGATCAGATTGTTCCATCAAATGTATTTTTGTTTGTGACACACAGATAATGTATTCGAGCCTTTTCCCACAAGGAACCTTGAAGCTCTACGAGTTCATTGCTATGGTGACAGCCGTGATGGTTGTTCTGTCACAGCTCCCAAGTTTTCACTCTCTTAGACACATTAATTGTGTTTCTCTTCTTCTCAGCTTAGGCTACACCTTCCTCGTTGTTGCCGCTTGTATCAACCTAGGTACGGTCATTTTTATTATTTATTATTATTAGTTTAGCGAAAAACGACAACTAAGGGTAAAGTTAGAGACTAAATATCTTTGTTTTGGTTCTGAAGGCTTGTCTAAACACGCTCCTAAACGTGAGTATTCACTAGAGCCTTCGGACTCAGGGAGAGTATTTAGTGCCTTCACATCCATTTCGATCATTGCTGCTATTTTCGGAAATGGAATTTTGCCTGAAATACAGGTGAAATATGGTGAAAAACAATCATAACATATCATTAGTGAGCTTGAGATTTAATTATGTTGCTCGTATATACAAATGCAGGCAACTCTTGCCCCACCAGCTACAGGGAAGATGTTGAAAGGACTATTGTTGTGTTATAGTGTGATCTTTTTCACGTTCTACTCGGCTGCAATTTCTGGTTATTGGGTATTTGGTAATAATTCAAGCTCTAATATTCTCAAGAACCTAATGCCTGACCAAGGACCGACTCTGGCTCCTATTGTCGTCATTGGCCTAGCGGTCATCTTTGTTCTTCTTCAGCTCTTCGCCATTGGCCTTGTAAGTTTAAAAATAGTCAAGTGATCATATTGAAGGTTACTTGGATAGCAAGATAACACATCTAGCAGTGAGATGAGTGGCTTACGCTTAGAGGGTTTTTTGGTAGGTGTATTCTCAAGTTGCGTATGAGATAATGGAGAAGAAATCGGCGGATACAACAAAAGGGATGTTCTCGAGACGCAACCTGGTGCCGCGTTTGATTCTAAGAACGCTATATATGGCGTTTTGTGGGTTCATGGCAGCGATGCTGCCCTTCTTTGGGGATATAAACGCGGTGGTAGGAGCGATTGGGTTTATCCCACTCGATTTCGTGCTGCCAATGCTTCTGTACAACATGACATACAAGCCTACGAAAAAGAGCTTCACGTATTGGATAAACATGACGATAATGGTTGTGTTCACTTGTGCGGGACTCATGGGAGCTTTCTCATCTGTTAGGAAACTTGTTCTTGATGCTAATAAGTTCAAGTTGTTTAGTAGTGAAGTTGTTGACTAGATGCTTTATCATAGAGCATATTGATGATACATAGACGCACTTTTTGTGTACATGTTTTTTTTTGGGTTAACGTCCTTAAAGAGTTTTTCCGGTGGTTGACCAAAAGAGGTTTGCGGTGATTTTTAGTTGAAAAATATTAAATTTTCTTACGGAAAACACTAATCAATCTCTGAGATTTTTGTGTGTGTTTGGTTTGTGATAATTACTTAGCTTCTGCTCTAAGAGGAAATAAATATCCCAAAAAACAATAGACTAATCTTTCTCAAACCCCCAAGCTAGTAATACTGAGACCATTGACATATTAATAAACCATATAAATATGAATTTAGTTGATTAGTCTAAACCCCCTTAATCCCCTTAATCCATTAGAGACATATCGGAAGAGAAATTTTTTTTAACGTCCGGTTAATTATACTATTATAACGATAAAAAATATTATATTAACGATTATACACTTGACAATTCTACCAATTTATGAAAGTACACGTCTGATTGCGCCACACCGAACCGTCCTATGAAATTCATGTTTGATGATACATCATGCACCATGTTAAAGATCTCTTGTAACATTTTTTTCCGTAATCGGTATAATTTGCATTTGCTAGACCTCCGTATGTAAAAATATTAATGAACCCTTAGTTTAGTGGTTTGACTAAGGGGCTTCCACAATTTTTTTTATTTTTTTCTAAAATTTTAATATTTTATAAGTACAAAAATTAATTATTTACCAAATTTTGAATCTTTTGTTGATCAAAAGAGAAGAGGTTTTTTTAATATTTAATGTTGTAAATGATAAAATCTGAACACAACATTCTAAATTTTTGATTGGCATCGTCAATTTTGTAACATGCATCAATTGTAAGTAATTTTATTTTTCAGTCAAGATTTAGAATTATACCAAGAGAAATTGTTTGAAACACCATAATTTAAAAATCAATTTTGAAAAATACTCTAACATTTCAGTTTACAGTTTAATGATTATTGTTTAAGGTGTAATATTTAGAGACTTTGGTTGAGTTTATAAACTTTTATAAATAATTATTACTGATTTAGAATGTTAGTTTAATATTTTTATCACCTGGTTCAAAAGAAGTGTAATGAAAAAATGGCAAAAGAAGAAGACTAGTTTTCTTTTAACATTCACTACAAGAAAACAGCGGTATTCTGACGGACGTTCCGACGGAAAATGAATTCCTCGGAATATACCGAGGAATTTCCGAGGCAATTCCGAGGAAACACAAAATTTGGCTTCCTCGGAATTTCCTCGGAATATTCCGACGGAATTCCGAGGAAAATTCATCTCGTCGGAATATTCCGACGGAATACCGAGGAAACTAGTATTCCTCGGAAAAAACCGATGAATTCCGAGGAAATATTATAGACGTTAGAGAGCCGTTGGAGAGCCGTTGGGGGATTTTAAAAATTCCGAGGAAATTCCGACGAACTAGCCGTTTGCATCGGAATTCCGTCGGAATTTCCTCGGACTGTCGGCAGGATTTCAACTATAAATACAAGCACCCCTCTTCCTCTTCATTCACTTCATATCTTCATCCTCCCTCTCACTTTCTTTACACACGAATTTGATTCATAAAAAACATGTCTTCTTCAAATTATTTTCGTTCTTGGATCGATCGACCTCATTTGGATCCGAACACGAGATTGCTTACGGAAGAATACCAACAAGGTATAACCGAATTCATGGGGTTAGTTCACCGACAACCGGAAGCAAAAACAGGTATGTTAAGATGTCCTTGCTCTAATTGTAAAAATAAAAAAGTTATTAAACAATGGGATGTTTGGACTCATCTATATTTGAGTGGGTTTACACGAAGTTACAAAATTTGGTATCATCATGGAGAAACTGATTATGAACATGGTAGTACTAGCGAACCTCAGCCAGCGGTTAGATTAGAAGATCCAATTAGAACGGATGTAGATTACGGTGTAGGTACTGAGCAGATGGTAAATGATCATTTTAGAGGGGAAGATTTACCCAATGCCGAAGCTAGGAGATTTTATGATATGTTGGATGCTGGAAAGCAACCATTGTACGAAGGTTGCAGAGATGGTCATTCAGCTTTATCATCTGCTACAAGATTGATGGGCATTAAGACGGATTATAATTTGGCTGAAGACTGTGTGGATGCGATTGCTGATTATGTAAAAGGTATTCTACCCGAAGATAATGTAGCTCCTGGCTCATACTACGAGGTTCAGAAACTCGTAGCTGGTCTTGGTTTATCGTATCAGGTAATAGATGTATGCAGAGACAACTGCATGATTTATTGGAGGGCGGATGAACAGCGGGTTTCATGCAAATTTTGTGGGAAGCCTCGTTATAAAGATACGAGTGGAAGAGTTCCAGTACCATATAAAAGGATGTGGTATTTGCCTTTGACGGAAAGGTTGCAGAGGCTGTATCTGTCTGAACGCACAGCGCAACCAATGAGATGGCATGCGGAGCACTCAACAGTTGGTGAGATCAGACATCCTTCAGATGCAAAAGCGTGGAAGCATTTCCAATCAAAGTATCCCGACTTTGCGTATGAGAGAAGAAATGTCTACCTTGGATTATGTACTGATGGTTTCAGCCCGTTTGGCAAGAGTGGAAGACAGTATTCTCTATGGCCAGTCATTCTTACACCATACAACCTACCCCCAAACTTGTGCTTGCGACGAGAGTTTTTGTTTCTCTCGATTCTCGTTCCCGGACCAGAGCATCCTAAGAGATCACTTGATGTGTTTCTTCAGCCACTAATATATGAGTTGCAACAACTATGGGCTCAAGGTGCTGAAACATACGATGTTTCGTGTAAAGAAAACTTTCAAATGCGGGCAGTACTAATGTGGACAATAAGTGATTTTCCAGCATATGGTATGTTATCTGGATGGACAACGCATGGAAGGCTATCATGTCCATATTGTCAAGATAACACTGATGCTTTCCAACTAAAACACGGAAGGAAAACGTGTTGGTTTGACTGTCACAGGAGATTTCTACCACCAGATCATTCATATCGTAGAAGTAGGAATTTGTTTACGAAGAACAAGAGGGTGTTTGACAGTCCACCTCCGGAAATTCGTGGGAAAGATTTGAAGACACAACTTAGAGATTTTGGTGCAGAAAGGACGCCAGACGTCGGTGGACATGAGCATTTTCCGGTAGATGGTGTTGGAAACCTACATAACTGGCACAAAAAAAGTATTTTTTGGGATCTGCCATACTGGGAGGATCATCTACTAAGGCATAATTTAGATGTCATGCATATCGAGAAGAACTTTTTTGACAATCTCATGAACACGATCCTTAATGTTCAAGGTAAAACAAAGGATAATTTGAAGTCAAGACTCGATTTAGTCGATATATGTGATCGTTCAAAACTTCATGTTGATGAGAGTGGTAGGGCTCCTTTTCCCATATACCGACTTGATGCAGCGGGAAAGGATGCGTTCTTTGATTGGATTTCAAACGATGTGGAATTTCCAGACGGTTACGCATCTAATTTGCGTAACTGTATCGACAGAAAGGAATGAAAGTTTACTGGCTTGAAAAACCATGATTGCCATGTAATGATGCAGCGCCTCCTTCCGTTTGCCTTCAAGGAACTATTACCACGAAATGTTCATGAAGCAATTGCAGGGATAAGTGGTTTCTTCCGCGATTTATGCACAAGATCAGTGACTCTTGAAGGTATTGAAAATTTGAAGACTAACATAGCTGTGATTCAGTGCAACCTTGAGAAGATATTTCCTCCCTCATTTTTTGATGTTATGGAGCATCTTGTTATTCACCTGGTAAGAGAATTGGAACTTGGTGGTCCTGTGCAGTATAGATGGATGTATCTGTATGAGCGGTATATGTTCCATTTGAAGAAGATGGTGAAAAATTAAGTAGGGTGGAAGGGTCTATAGTCGCACAGATGATCAATGAAGAAACTTCAAACTTTGCCGAGTACTACTTTCCAGCAGAAGTTCAGACCAAAAACAGAAGACCTGCTCGGCATGATGATAGAGGCGAACGGGCAACATATCATTGGAAGGTTCCAGACATTTTCACAGACGTTGGACGACTTAGCGGAAAACCAAAGGACCGTCGACTTACTGATCAGGAGCGCAGTCATTTGCAAACATATTTACTCACCAACTGCGAAGATGTTCTTCAATATGAAAGGATTTTCATGGCAGAAAAGCGGTTAGAATATAGATACGCCACAGATGACGAACTAGAAGAAATGAAGCAGAGAGAATTTGGTGGATGGATGTTTACTTATGTGAGTGATGGTTTGGCCAGAGGTGAAACATTTGACGATTGGATACGCGAGATGGTCGTTGGACCAAACTTTGTTGTGAAGTCATATCCGAGATTTTGTACTCGAGGATATGCATTCACAACTCAGAAGAGAAGACGTTCGGTTTGGGTCGTCGCTCCCGGTCGGCTGCTCCTTCTTCTGCACCACCGCCATATGTTGATCCGGAAGTTCTTACGGCTCAGCTGAAGGACAAGGATGATCGGATATCTGCGTTGGAGACCCAGATGGCAGCTCAACAGGCGGGCTATGAGACCCAGAAGAGGCTCAACGAGCAGATGATGGAGATGATGAAGAGGATGTACCCGAACGAGGTGTTCCCGAACATCCAAGACCCGTAGTTTTTTTTTTTTTTTACCAAAAACTCTGAATGTTTTATTTAACTTTGAATATTATCTACTATGTTTTATTTAATGTTTTATTCAATTTTAATTTTAATTTTAAATTTTAAAATTAAATTTAAAAAATTTAAATTTTTTTTTAAAAAATAAATTTTTTCGAAATTCCGAGGGAATGTAGTTCCTCGGAAAATTCCGAGGAACTTTCTTCCCTCGGAATATTCCGAGGAACATAATTCCCTCGGAATATTCCGAGGAACATAATTCCCTCGGAATTTTCCGAGGGAATGGAATCCTCGGAAAATTCCGAGGGAGTTTTGTCCCTCGGAATTTTCCGAGGAACTCCATTCCCTCGGAAAATTCCGAGGAACATATGTTCCTCGGAAAATGTCGAAACTTCCGAGGATTTGACCATCGGAATTCCATCGGTTTATTCCGAGGAACCATCCGACGAACATATGTTTCTCGGAGTTTCCTCGGAATTTTGTTTCCTCGGAATTCCGTCGGAAATTTCCGACGGAATTCCGAGGAAGTATGAATTTCCGAGGAGATATTTCCGAGGACTTTTTTCGTCGGTATGTCGTCGGAATAGTGTTATTCCGACGACATACCGACGATTTTTTCCCTCAGTATCCCGATGTTTTCTTGTAGTGATTTTCTGAGCTTATGTAAATTAACATTGTTACCCAAAAAAAAAGAGAGCTAACATATTGAAACCTAAAAAGGCCCTATATACGTTGCAAGCTCAGCCCGTTAAAAGTATCAAAGTCGTCACTCTCACTTGCGCCGTTATAGTCTGTGTTGAGTCAATCCCGCAGAAACCCTAATCTCTCTCAATCTCTCGCCATGGAAGAAGTCTGCGAAGGAAAGGAGTTCTCATTTCCCCGCGAGGAAGAGAATGTACTCTCTTTCTGGACTCAAATCGATGCCTTCAAGACTCAGCTCAAGCGAACCGAGCACCTCCCCGAGTACATCTTCTACGACGGCCCTCCTTTCGCCACCGGTCTCCCTCACTACGGCCACATCCTCGCCGGTACCATCAAGGACATCGTGACGCGGTACCAGACCATGACCGGCCACCACGTCACGCGTCGGTTCGGCTGGGACTGCCACGGCCTCCCCGTCGAGAACGAGATCGATAAGAAGCTTGATATCAAGAGGAGGGATCAGGTGCTTCAGATGGGGATTGATAAGTACAACGAAGAGTGTAGGAGCATCGTGACTCGATATGTGGAGGAGTGGGAGAAGGTGATTACTAGAACTGGCCGTTGGATTGATTTCAGGAACGATTATAAGACGATGGATCTGCCCTTTATGGAGAGTGTTTGGTGGGTCTTTGCTCAGCTTTTTGATAAGAATCTTGTCTACAAAGGCTTCAAGGTTTGTTTGGCTTTCTCTCCATTTGTTTCTTTATCTGCTTTGATAGGTGAATTGATTTATGTTTTTGGTGCAGGTTATGCCTTATAGTACTGGTTGTAAGACGCCGTTATCTAATTTTGAAGCGGGTCAGAACTACAAGGACGTTCCAGATCCTGAGATTATGGTGACGTTCCCAGTCATTGGTGATCAAGATAATGCTGCTTTTGTGGCATGGACTACTACTCCGTGGACTCTTCCTAGCAATCTTGCTTTGTGTGTCAATGCCAAGTTTGTTTATGTCAAGGTTCGGAACAAGAACACTGGGAAAGTCTACGTGGTTGCTGAATCTCGCCTGTCAGCCCTTCCCGCTGATAAGCCCAAGGCTAATGCTGATACAAAGAAAGCTAATCCTAAAGCCAAAGGTGGTGCTAAACCTGACAGTGTGGCTGATTCGTATGAGGTTTTGGAGAAGTTTAATGGAGATTCCCTGGTTGGGAAGAAGTACGAACCTTTGTTTGAGTACTTTAGTGATTTCTCAAGTGAGGCCTTCCGAGTAGTAGCAGATAGTTATGTCACTGATGACAGTGGTACTGGTATTGTCCACTGTGCTCCTGCTTTTGGTGAAGACGATTACCGTGTTTGTCTCGAGAACAACATCATTAAAAAGGTTAGGTTTTGACTACATTATCCTTATCAACCCCTTAACGTCAGACATGACTAGAAAAGTTGGGGTTTAGTTGATCTTTGATTTTGGGTTGGTAACTCCTGGGATTTATTTGGGGTTTAAGGGACTACGTTGTATTATTTATTTGTTTCGGAAGAGATCCTCATTAGTAGTTTCTTTCTCTCTTGTTTAGGCGTACAGTATGTTCAAGGACCCATGCTCGTCTCTATTCTACTGAGCTCCCTTTATCTCATAATGGTAAATGTTTTATATGTTTTGATACTCTCTTTCAGGGTGAGAATCTAGTTGTGGCTGTTGATGACGATGGGTTGTTCACTGAGAGAATTACCCATTTCAGTGGCCGGTACGTCAAAGATGCAGACAAGGATATAATTGAAGCCGTGAAGGTAATTATTGATGCCTAACTTCTAATAGGCCTGGATGATTTTTCAAGTGTCTGAGGATCGAAGTGCATTTTGGACCATTGGATTGTTAATTTTAGGCGGCTTCTTATTGTCAAATAATATTTCTTGTTATCTCAGGCCAAAGGCAGGCTTGTTAAAACGGGGAGCTTTGTTCACTCATATCCATTTTGCTGGCGATCAGACACTCCTCTCATATATAGAGCCGTTCCCAGTTGGTATGCTTCTTGCTTAATATGAGCTTGAGCTAAGGTCTTAGTTGTTGCATCATTCAGTCCTAGTTCCAGTGAGGCACTTTATCTTGATTTCCATGTTTTCATTTCCATATTGTATTTATTTCAGTAAGTAGTGAACATCAGATCTGTATGACACGTAGAATTAGCAAAGATCATATGAAGCTTGTTGTTTCATTCTTTTGCGTGGTTAGGATGCTGAAGTTTGTTTGTGGTTGCCCTGTTAGGTTTGTGCGGGTGGAGCTGTTGAAGGAACAGTTGTTAGAAAACAATAAACAGACACACTGGGTACCTGATTATGTGAAGGTAAGTGAAGAAAGATCAATACTCTATATATATTACGAGTATAGCAGTTTTAGAGAATGACGTGAATACATTTTTCCTGATACCTTCTTCTTGATTGACCTGCAACTCAGGATAAACGGTTTCACAATTGGCTTGAAAACGCAAGGGATTGGGCTGTTAGCCGAAGTAGATTTTGGGGCACGCCTCTACCGATATGGATCAGTGATGATGGTGAGGAAATTGTTGTCATGGATTCGGTCGAGAAGCTTGAAAAGCTCTCTGGTGTCAAGGTCTCTTGTTCTGATTTTGCATTTTGTTTGTCTATCTTTCTGTTGCAACTACTTGTCAAAAAGGCCTGGTGCTCATTTTGTTTTTCTGATGATCTTTGGTTCAGGTCTTTGACCTGCATCGTCACCATATTGATCACATTACAATCCCATCCAGTCGTGGGCCTGAGTTTGGTGTGCTCCATCGTGTAGAAGATGTAAGATTGATCCCGTGTTCTTTCATTTTATCTATAATCCTTTCTTATCTAGAGTGTGATCTCACACTTATGCTTATATTACCTCTTCAGGTTTTTGATTGTTGGTTTGAGAGTGGGTCAATGCCTTACGCGTACATCCATTATCCTTTTGAAAACAAGGAGCTTTTTGAGAAGAATTTCCCTGGTCATTTTGTTGCTGAAGGGCTTGATCAAACTCGTGGATGGTATGTTCAAGTTGCATATGTAAAATTATCTATTACTATATCTCTGGGGTTGCTCCCTCCCTTTAATGTATTGGATGGTCTAGTTCTTACTACAGTACTTAAATTAAGTAATGAGTCAGAGGCTAATGGAAGGTGTTATTAATTTAGTATATAGCAAATGTGATAGTGTATTGAAAAAGCAATATTATTTTTCTGCTTAGTAGGCAATTAATAACATCTTAACTGCTGGTTTGGCATATACAGGTTTTATACTCTTATGGTGCTGTCGACTGCACTATTTGGAAAGCCAGCATTTCGAAATCTGATTTGCAATGGCCTTGTGCTTGCTGAGGATGGTAAAAAGATGAGTAAGAAATTACGGAACTATCCACCTCCTTTGGAAGTCATAGATGAGTATGGAGCTGTAAGTTGTCCCTGTAATATGCTCTTATGCTGCGTTTTCAGTTTTTTATTTCTCTTCTCTGTTCGATTAGTTATGGAAATCTTGGCAGTTGTGAACACGTCATTAATTAGTAACTTTACGTGAACGCTAACAGGATGCTGTGCGATTGTACATCATAAATTCTCCGGTCGTACGTGCTGAGCCACTACGCTTCAAAAAGGAAGGAGTACTTGGTGTTGTGAGTAATCTTGGTTGTTGATTTTATTGCTGCTTATTTGAGTAGTAGATCTATTGTTTTCCTGAACTGTTTTGGTCACTGTATTGGGGGTCTCTAGGTCAAAGATGTATTTCTTCCATGGTACAATGCGTATCGGTTCCTTGTTCAGAATGCAAAGAGACTTGAGATTGAGGGCTCTGGACCATTTGTTCCTACTAATCTAGCAACTTTACGGTCATCAAACGTTCTCGATCAATGGATTCACTCAGCTACGCAGAGTCTTGTTCATTTTGTCCGCCAGGAGATGGATGGATATCGGCTTTACACTGTAAGCTAATTACATGTCTTTTTCAGCATGATGTGATGTTTGTACTAGAAAACAAGCGATCACTGTCTCGTGGTATTTATCATATTTTTCTTTTCCTTTTCAGGTTGTTCCTTATCTCTTGAAGTTCCTCGACAATCTCACTAACATATATGTTAGATTCAACCGCAAGAGGCTAAAAGGCCGGACAGGAGAAGATGACTGTCACATTGCTCTTTCAACCCTATACAATGTATAGTAATAGTTGTGGGAATACTACTTTTTTCATGGTGACTATTATTTGAACAAATGTAATGACTAATAATCGTCTGGATTTTCAGGTGCTCCTCACTTCTTGCAAAGTGATGACCCCTTTTACACCTTTCTTCACTGAGACGTTATACCAGAATCTGCGGAAAGCATGTGAAGGTTCTGAGGAAAGCATTCATTACTGCAGTTTCCCAGAAGCGGAAGGAACGGTAATACTGAAGTCCATATCTCTATACCCAAGGATAACATAATAATTGTCTGAATTTTAACTTATTTATATTTTAACAGAGAGATGAGAGGATTGAACAAAGTGTTACAAGGATGATGACAATCATCGATCTTGCTCGGAACATTCGTGAGCGTCACAAGCTACCCTTGAAAACTCCTCTAAAGTGAGCTTTGTGCTTAATCACTATTCTGGCTTGCAGCATCTGTTTTGGTAGCCTATACTGAACAAAAAAGAGTAACACATAATTATCCTTGTTGTATCAGGGAAATCACTGTAGTTCATCCAGATGCAGAATTCTTGGATGACATAACTGGAAAACTAAGAGAGGTATGTGGTGTTAGTGTATCTTCTTGAAGTTTTTTATTATGCATATATAAATATCTACAAGAAAATTTTGAGGTTGTTAGTGAAATCAGAAAAACATGTCTCTACAGCTATATTGTTTCACTTGATATTCAAAGAACCAATATTATAAGCTCATTCATTTTGATTTTCCCTTGCAGTATGTCTTGGAAGAACTTAATGTAAGATCTCTAGTGCCATGCAATGATACTCTGAAGTATGCGTCTCTAAAAGCAGAACCAGATTTCAGGTTGGTCAACTTTTCTCCCTGCGATTTGCTTTTAACCTTTTGTGCTCAATGTAGAAAGCGATTTGACTTGTTCATCCCTATAGTGCATTGGGAAAACGGCTTGGAAAGTCAATGGGACTTGTTGCCAAAGAAGTTAAAGCAATGTCTCAGCAAGATATCTTAAGATTTGAGGAGGCTGAGAAAGTTACTATTGCTGGACACACGCTGGAGCTAACAGATATCAAGGTATCTCATCCTATGCATTTTTTCTTATGCATTTTTTCTTGTGGGATAGAAAATGAAGAATATGCTGTAAATAGCTAAATTCTGACACTTTTCGTTCAGATTGTCAGGGTTTTCAAACGCCCGGATGGTTTGAAGGAGACAGAGATTGATGCAAATGGAGATGGTACGGAGCATAACTGATTACCTTCGCTATTGTCAATTTTGTTTGAATCTTTAATCGATTACGGGTGCTCTACGATTAATGATAACTTGCAATATTTTCTTTCGTTCATGATGCAGGTGATGTTTTGGTGATTTTGGATCTACGAGCAGATGATTCGTTGTATGAAGCAGGTGTTGCTCGCGAGGTAAATAGATATGCCGCACGGCTGTTTAGATGAAACCGTAGGAATACATTTTCGTATAAGAATTTGTATATAATTTTCTGTATCTTGTCATTTTTCTTCCGATGCGGTGCTCATGAGCTATTCGTTCCCTGTGTTATATAGATTGTGAATAGGATCCAAAAACTAAGGAAGAAGTCAGGTCTGGAACCAACAGACTTTGTGGAAGTGTACATTGAATCATTGGACAAAGATGTATCTGCGTTGCGACAAGTTCTAAACTCTCAGGTAACTGCGTTTGTTTTGTGTTTCTCTTCTTGACTTAAAGCTCTATCTATCCGATGAGATGATTTCCTTTTGAAAACACACTCATATACTTGAACCTTTCAAGTGCATTGCTATAAGAGAATATCTTATCGTTCATCTTTTTTTTTTTTGTGGGCAGGAACAATACATAAAGGATACAATTGGTTCCTCTTTGCTTCTGTCGACGTTGATGCCATCACATGCAGTAAGTCATCATCATCATCAACACGCCTGCTACGTTTGCTTCACCCCAGTTAGAAAACGTAACGAATGATCTGGTGTCTGTTATTTTGTAGGTGATATTATCTGAAGAGAGTTTTCAAAACGTTTCAAAGCTGTCCTTTAAGATAAGCTTGGCTAGACCAGCTTTGAAGTTCAATGAAGAAGCTATTATTGCCTTATATTCAGGTGAGTCACCACATCTCATAATAATAATAAATGCTTGTTGATTCGCGCTCTCTCTCTCTCTGTTTTAACGAATGCATCTAATATGGTTTTCAGGAGATGTGAAATTTGCAAGCGGGCTCCAAGCGTACTTGTTATCGCGGGACCATTCTAATTTGAAATCAGAATTCCAAGAAGGAAATGGCAAGGTAAATGCTGATAGTTACTTAGTTAAGCTTTTGAAGAACCCGAAGATTTGGGGTGTGCCTAAATGCTTTTTGTTGTTGGATGAGCAGATAACTGTAAGCTGCGTTGAGAAGCTGCCAGCGGTGACTGTGGTCCTTGGAGACCATCTTCATTTGACAGTCGGGGACTACTTGTTGAGCACGACCAACTCTTGAGGACCCCCTCCCCTTTATGTCACACACCATCTATTTTTTTTTCTTATGTCTTTATTACTTCGTTGCCCTTTGCAACCCTGGCTTTTTACGGATCTCATTACTACTTAAGAGTAATGTTTTACGACGATTGCACAAATTATTTCTCGATATTTTCTTCCTACATAAATAAATATTCTAGAAACTATTGTTATCATGATTTTCTTATAATTCTTTCTTTTCTGTATTGGATAAAAACATAAAAAGGAAGCATTGCGAGTGAGATGAACGAAAAAAACAACAACTTCAACGGTCAGAAGTCAGAACGGTACAGACATTGGATGGAAGGAACACGTGGTATATTTGATTCACGTCGATCACATAGAAGCCTAAAATCGCAGTTGTTTCCTTGCTTGGAGGAGATGCATGCTCTCTTCCATATACCAACGTGTTCATCGCCAATCAAATATTATTTTGGTTACCAAGTTTCTTCTAATATAAAACTCTATAAAAAGAATACTCGAATAGTTATTTGCATTTACAAAATTAATAAGAACCAAAACCAGTTATTTAAACTATCTACATGAACCAAAACCAAAACCTCATACATTTTTTCAATATATAGGTAGTTTTAGCAGGGCCGGCTTAGGAGGCAGTGCAATGGAGCGTGGATCCAGGGTCTAATTTTTTTTGGCATAATTAGTATTAAAAAGGAGTTTAATTTTTCAGAAAAATAAAAGGGATATGGACCCTATCTTTTTTTTTAAATTATCCATAATATATGTAAAAAAAAATTTGAAAATCATTTTGCCCAAGGGCCCACAGTTTTTTTGAGCCGGCCGTGAGTGTTAGCCAAACCTTTTTGTTTCACGAAATCTAAACTAATTTTTTCATTAGTTGAATATTGTGTAATCTAATAATACATATTTTTTTTATTTTTGATTGAATTTATCTATTAAATGCTAGTTTTTAAAAGTTATAATTTTCTTGATATTAACACTTTTAACTAAAACTACTTATATATTGAAACAGAAAATATATAAAAATTATTAATTTATTATTTTAGTGGACCGTGTATTTATTTCAGATTTTTTTTATAAATTTATTATTTGATCAAATTTTATATTGATTTAACTTGGGACTAAGAAAAATATTAATTTATCAATATTAATATTAATTTATAGCGTATGCTGTATTCTAAACATTAATGGGCCCAAATAAGTAAAGCCCGTTATAAAGTGTCCCGCCTAATTTTACCCTAATTGGCTCCTCTTTCCCGCCATTTCCACAATCCCTAAAAATGTTTCAGTAATCGTCGACTGTGTTTCTCTCTTGTTTTGTTTCTGTGAATCTCTACTTTGCAAAGTTGGATTTTGTTTTTTGGGTTTAATTGTTGCGGGAAAGAAAGATGACGAGAGAAGAGATCGAAAGCAGAGAAGATGAATCGATGATGGACGCACCACAGATCAACAAGCCGAAACCAGAAGAGTTCTTCAACGTTAATTACCTCCGAATTTACTACGGCAAGAGTCCTTTCTCTTTCTTTCTTACCATCAAAACATTTGATCTTCTTCGCAAGTCAGATCTCTCAAGTACTCTTTATTGAATGCAGGCAATCTGTTTCCTTACAGTGATATTCACAAATGGCTTTCTTACGGACACGGTAGGCTTTACTTCTCTTGTTTTTTTTATTTGTTTGCTTTCTCTTACTATACAGGCCTAATAATAAATATATAATAGATGGGAAACATCCTGGTTGCGATGAATACTACTTTGGTCGAAGAGAGTTCTCTTTCACCCTTGAGAACGACGTTTATCTCCGCTACAAGTCCTTCAAAAATGCTTCATCCATGGAAGACGCTATCAGATCCCATTTCCCTTACAAGATTGATATTGGCGCCGTCTATAGCGTTGACGTAAGCCCTCAAAATCAGTTTCTGTCTGCTTAAGAAACCATTTTTAATTGAGTTTTTCTTTTCTTTTCTTTTCGTGCAGCCTGATAAGAGGCATGCCTATTCACAAACTGGCTCCAATGTGTTTACTCCTGTGGAGAGGGAGTTGGTCTTTGATATTGTCAGTTTTTTCATTTTCTCATCTTTGAAATTTTCTTTGTTTTTTTTTTAATTTCTTATTCCTAAGTGTGTTTTTTTTCAGGATATAACAGATTATGACGATGTTAGATACTGTTGCTCTGGAGCTGATGTTTGCTCCAAATGTTGGCCTTTGATGACTGTTGCTATCAAAGTCATTCATACTTCCCTCACTGGTACCCCAGCTCCCACTACTTTCATTCAACTACCATTTCTTTGGGAGTTAGTTTCTAACTCTGTCTATGCTGTTCAACAATATAGCCTAGTCAATGTCAAGCACGTTGTGGATGGAACTAGTGTCATAGGTAGTCACTTATATTTTTGGTCTTTGCCAATTTTTGCAGAGGATTTCGGATTCAAACACATCCTCTGGGTGTTCAGTGGACGTCGTGGAGTTCACTGTTGGGTTTGTGATCCTAAAGCTCGCAGGTAAAAACAATTACTCAACGCTCACTACTAACACTGTTGAACATTAGAATCACTTTCTGCATTCTGCAGGATGACTAATGAACAAAGATCAGCAGTTGCTGAGTACTTCCGTGTTTATAAGGTTGCCTTCAAGAGCTAAATGCTGGTTTGTTTTGTTTTGTTTTGTGAAATTCTCTAAAGTTTAATTACTGTTTATGTGTGACAACAGGGAAATGAGAACAATGCAAGAAAAGTAGCTCTTATGGGTTATTCTCTTCATCCTTTCCTTGCGTAAGTGTTCCTCCATCACCTTTGCTTTTCAGAATCACTATCTCTGGTTACTAATTTTTATCTGGCTTCTACAGGAGATCGTATGTAGATTATCTCAAGGGTTTCTTTGAGGGCGAGTTACAAGCAACTCAAAGCATATTCTCTACCAAAGACAAGTATGAGAAGATACTTGCGATGATTTCTGATGAAGGTATGTAAAGTGTCATGATGATGTATTTTATTCCAGCTTACACGTGGTCCTAACCTCATTTTGGTGACTTACAATGACAGATATTCAATCAGAGCTCAGAGGAAAATGGGAGAATTCAGCTAGATCATCTCTATCAGAAGAAGCCATCAGCCTTGTAAGGTGGGAGCAGCTTAAAAACACCCTCCAATCCAAGAAACACAAGGTTTGTAGTAGTGTTGTGAATTGTTTAGTTGTTTTGTCTCAATGAAATTGAATCCTATATCCAATGTCTCAGGCTCCAACACTGCGTATGTGCGTTGAAGAAATCGTCTTCACCTTTACCTATCCTCGAATTGATTTGGAGGTCTCAAAACAAATGAACCATTTGCTTAAGGCACCTTTCTGTGTCCATCCAAAAACAGGTCCCTTCCTTTGATTCTTGAATAGATACAGAATGATGTTCATATACACCTTAAAGAAGAAATGTCTTGTGAATTATCAGGTCGTGTATGTGTTCCTATCGACCCAAATAACTGCGATGAGTTTGATCCATTGGCAGTTCCAACACTTTCACAGGTAAAATTAATAGACCTGTTACATCTGAATTAGCTCTGTTCTTCAAGCTTATATTATATACTCTCTTTTCTTCCAGCTAATCGAAGAAATCAACTCAGGAGGCTCAAGAATGGATGTGGATGATGATAGTGATGGTACGTTTTTTAGTTACAGTAAATGTTGATTTGATTCAAATTAGCCTTTGAATAATATCATTTTGTATTTAACACCTGCCAGATTCAGATACAAGTCTACTTGGGAAATCAGTCAAGTTCTTCAGATCCTCATTCCTAGAACCCTTACTGAAATCATGCAAGGTATATTACTCCCCATTCTTTTATTAAATGAAAATATATGAAAGGCTCTTGGAAAAGTGATGTGGTATGTTTAATGAAATGTCTGCAGGAAGAAATAGAGAGTTCATACAAAACCAAAATTGGCAAGTCTAAGGATTCACTTAGCTGGTAACTGAGAGTTATTGAGTTTTTATTTTGTGGTTTACAGTCTGCTCTAAGTTTCTATTTCAGTTTGGTTTTAGTTTGTAATGTACTATCTTCACTAAGCTTGAGAATCTATACATCTTGTTGTTATGTTTTTTAAGAAAATTATACCTTTATTAGCGAGTGATTAATCTGGCATGACATGTGATTTGAGTATATTTATATGGATATGAATTACACTAAAGATTACATTGATAATGAAAGATGGTTAAGGTAACGAATGTTTAAAGGTGTAGCCACAGTTTTGTCCCCATCAAGAAGTGCCTTGGTAGCTTCGGTTGGGTGATACGCGTCCCAAAAGACAAACTTTGACTAGTCCTCACCCTTGAAGCAAGTAAAAGGGTGGAAATAGTCGCCACAATAAGGCTTGTACGCGTTCTCCAACCCTTCCAAAATCACCAAACCAAAACATTTCAATAGGGTACTAGACAACTAAATTATTACCAAATTGACCATAGTTGAAAACTAGTTTCATGAATAGGTCGTAAAGAGTTGGCGTAGACAAATGTAGTATTGTGATATCCTCAGTATTCAATGCCCTGAGAGTTTTTTTTTTTTTTTTGGTCAACTCCTGCGAGAAAGTCTAAGCTTCATGTTATAGCCACAGAGGATTTGGTTGACTTGTTCAGAGCATTTGCCAGTTGGAATTAAGTTGAAAGCACGAGCAAATGGCATGCAACCGAGTGGCCCCACGAACTTTCTAGCTCCTAGTTGATGCAAACGCTGAGAAACACGGACTTGACACTAATTAATTTGAGAGACAATCAATCGTGCGCTTCCATCTGGTTTTGCAAGTTAAAGTATTTAAAACTTATGCGCAAACGTGAAAATTTGTTTTGACACGATTGAATCCCCCAATACATTAAAAGAGAAGTCACTTTAGTGATTTCTGATGACGTGTCGCTCATAGGTAAAGTTTCAAAAAAATTGTTATAATTTGATTGGTCGATTGTTTTTAACTTTTATTTATTTAAATTAGATCTAAAAATTTAAGGTAAGTCTAAGAACATTTAACATCACTTGCCATATAATCTAAAGAATATTACAAATAATAATTTATGGTAACTAAATCTCGAAATTATAGAAAGATTAATAATGTTATATTTTATTACTTTTAATATTTATAAACTATAAAATATAATGAACAAATTTTTATACAAGATAATTATAATAGTTTTATATTCTACTTGATGAACTGTATTCGAATATAATTATATAATAACTATTTTAAATATTACAAAATCTAAACATGTTTATTAATATGATTTTTAAATTATTTATCGTTGTTTACAGAATAAATTTATCAGAATTTTAAAATTATTTATATAATGTTATAAATTATTTATAAAAATATAAATCCTACTATATATTGATTGAGAAGTCACATAAGTGATTTTTTATTACGTGTTGATCATAAATGAACTCTTCAAATTGTTATAATAGATGATTTTTAATTTTATTTATTATAATTATATCTAAAAGGAAAGGATAATTCAATTACCACTTTCCAAATAATCTACATAATATTAGAAATAATTATTTATGGTAACTAATTGTTGAAACTATGAAAGAGTAATAATGCGATCATTTTTTTATATATTTTTAAATTACATAAAATAATACACAAAAGTGTTTATTTCAATTGATATAATGATTTTATATTCGTATAGAAAAAATTATATTTGTATATAAAGTATCATAATAACTATTAATGTCTAATTATTCAATGCATGCTTTATAAATTATTTATAAAATTATAAATACATTTATAAAAATCAGACGTTTTAAATTATTATAAGAGGTTCTAAGTCATTTATAGAAGCTTATACATTAATTTATAAAATGTAATTTGAAACTTTATCCTCCTATTACAGTATTTTGAATTTTTTTCATTTTAATGGTAAAATTCTTCATCTATGTTTACTTAGTGTAAAAACCCCTAAATTATATATTTACTGGTAGTAATAGTATTTATGACCTATCAGAGTTTAATTCATTAAATAAAGTTAGTTTAGGAAGTTTTTCGTTAAATACTTAGTTTGGGGGGTTTTTGCCCAAAACAAAGTTAGTTGGGGGGTTTTAACGTTAAAATTCCTTATTTTTTTTTCTTATTATCTATTATTTAAATCTTTATAGTGGGATTTGTTTTTTCAAAAACCAGTTTCAATCAACTGACGAGATATCTTCTTTCCTAATATCATGCATTTAATATTTAAATATATATATAACAAGATTTGAGTTATCAAAATTATGTATATATTATAACCATAATATTTTTAAAAATTTATTAGAAGATATTTTATCTCATAGCTGAATTAAAATTTATTAGAAGATATTATATCTCATTGCTTCTCTTGAAAACTAGGTCATTTAGAAACTTAAACTAATTTGCTATATAAATATCGCACCACCCACATTAGTTTCACGCATATATCTTTTAAGTTTTCATATGTTTTTGATCGTTATAATTTAAATTCTACTTTTGTGATCTTGCGCAGGTGTATGATAATCAATAAGTAACTCATAGACGGGAACACCATTACTGGTAATTTGTGGGGGATTCTTCTACTCCGTTTATTTTTGTTCTCTTCCTCTCCATGTTGTATCTCTATCTATATTTTTGCATCAGTAATGATTCAACTAACAAAAAGCGACGACTCTGTTTATCCAAGAACTGATCATCCCTTTCGAAAAAAGTAAGTCTTTTTTTTATAAAGTTAAATCACTTATCAAGAATATAATAAAAGATATGTATGCTAATCAAGTGCAATTTATTTATTGTGCGTGATCCTCTTCGGTACGTCTGAGAGCCAAAGGTAATCTTAGAGCTTTTTAAAAACTTTGAAACTCATTGATGTTGTCCTATCAATTATATAATTTGTTATCTTTAAATATTTTTGTTAGAATTACCTCTTTTCTGACTCAAAGCTTAAAGAAGGAAACCGTAAATTATCTCTGCTCTTACAATGAAACCAATGATAACAAATCTCAGGTAATTCAAATCTCTCTTTCATATTTTATGGCTGATTTTTTTTATTGGGGTTATGCCTGAAATATTTATTTTTTCTCATATATTTTTCTGATGTTTTAATATTAGTGTTAAATGTGATCGTTTTCCTAACGTTCTAATGTATTCTTTGTTCATATGAACATAGTATAAATATCAATATGTAACATCGAATCTTTCATATTAATCATATACATGTAACATAAGTATTATATAGTTGTAAATATAATATCAATTTAATATTAATGTTAATGCCCGCACATGCGTGCGGGCGGTCCACCTAGTTATTTATTTAACTTCACTGCCAATTAACTAGTGTACTCAAGTGGTAACAAAAGGCAATAATTCCATAATAATTGCTTGACACTTCATGCATTATGTATATCTAGTATTTAAAACTTATGCGCAAACGTGAAAATTTGTTTTGACACGATTGAATTATTTATTTAACTTCACTGCCAATTAACTAGTGTACTCAAGTGGTAACAAAAGACAATAATTCCATAATAATTGCTTGACACTTCATGCATTATGTATATCTACATAAAGTACTATATTTTCTACCTGAAAGTGTGTGGTTAAATGAAAGACCATGGAGTTTTGTAAGGCATCAATGGGGAGCTTGTCTTGAGAGAAGGAAGGTATATATGGTTGGTTGTATGTAGTAATTTAATATATCATTGGACCCAATTGTGATTATAAGTATTGCCTTCTTCAACATCTCTTCCGTACCATTTTCACCAATCATTCTTACCATATAGTCTATGCTTCTCTCAAAATAACTCACTTGTTCTCTCAACGGAACCCTACCGATCTGTCAGAAACAAATTTTGTTGTTCTCAACCATCATTATATCTCTAATATATATTACATCTTTTATCTTTTATTCGCTATATTAAATGGAGCCAACTTGTTCCATGTACTATTGCATTGTTATGTAACTCATTATAGTTAGGCATTAAAAATGACATTTTATACATGGGAGCTTGCGATCAAAAGTCCAGTGTCATCAATGATTCCAGCCGAACCAGAAGCATATTTGATCCCATTGTGTTAGCCTCAGTGTTAGGTTCGAGAAATGGAGCTGGTGCTGATTTTTCTCCCAAGGCTTCACCCTGTGTTTTAATTTCAGAGATTCTGTGTATCATTTGAATACAGATTAATTAGCAGCATCCAAACTTTCAAAAACTAATATTTAAGTGAGTAAATAGACGACCAATTCAAAAGCATATAGTAATAATAAATCAATACTCGTTGCCAGACTCCATGAATGAATGTTGGTTGCATTTATGGAATTAGCATTTTGACTTCTCCAACGTTACAAACTCTTTTATTACCATTGTTTTCAGTCTGTCGGTCCAACCCAATGCTGACTTTTATATGCTTTACAATAAGTCAACTTATCTATCAACCATTGACTTCCAAGTGCTTTTGTAAGCTATGAGGGTCTTGTTCAACTGAATCGCTGTATAGTACCCCCTCTAACCTTTACATCAAGGCGCATTTATATCTAATTAATTACTAACCACTTTTAATATTTTTTCCGGTTTCAATAAATGTCGTTTTTACAATAAAAACTAGTATTTGTTATATAATTTAAATATTATTATTATAAGTTTATATTATTTATACGTAAGACTAATAAAGAAAGTTAACATACAGTTATCAAAAAGAAAAGATAGAATGGTGACATATACAGAACAAAATCAATTTAACTTCTAGAAGTATAAAATAAAACAAAATAGGTGATGCTTTAATTCATTTAAAACATATAACTGTTTGTAAAACAAAAATGCATTTACATTACAATTTTAATTTATTTATTTTACAAGTGATATGATTTAAAAAAATGATTTACCTTCTTTTTTATAGGACATATAAATAAATCATAAATTTCACATATATCATATAAAATATTACTACGTGAATAAACAGACATACCTACGATAACAGAAATGGTCCGACCATTAGTGAATCTGCGGGATGACAGAAAAAATTAGTGAATCTGCGGGTGCGTTGGCCAGTTGGTGGTCAGAACTCTGAAGTCTATGCCATAAGCAAAATTTCAAAATTAGAGCATCTATACTTTATTTTGAAATTTACAAAATTTATATTTGAAGTTTAAAGATATTGTTCTCCAAAATCAGAATTTCAAAATTAACTTCAAAACTATTTGTATGTTATACTATAGTCCTTATATTTGTCATAATTAATTTAAAATCATAAAACTTTACTAGCATATATATAAAATATTACAACAATATTAATTAGTAAAATTTATATTAAAATATAAAATTCTAAACAGAAATAACATAATTAATATTAAAACTTAAGCAAAATACTATAATATTCCACAAAAATTATTTTTGTAATGCATATATGATCATCTAGTAAAAATGACTCTTTTTATTTTTAATTTATAGATTACGAACTTAAAATTATTGAAAACGGGTGATATTAATACTTGTAAATACATTAGATATGAAAAAGAAAGTAAAAGAAAAAAATAAAATATTGCTAAAAGGTTTAAATTCTATTGATGATATTAATACTCGTGAATACAGTCGATTTGAACAAGAAAAAATCGTACGAAAAGACAAAAAACAACAATAACAACCATCTTTGGTTATAAAAATTTGTTTGGACAATCTTTTGGAGGTTTCGGATCAAATTTACATGACTATTAGTGTTGTTGAAATATTTAAATTTGCACAATAGTTATGTCTTCATGTAATTTTTTAAAAGTTTTTTTTTGTTAATTTTCTTTTGTATATTGTTATTGTCTAAATCTAGTTTTAAGCATTTTAAATCTTATTTTAAATTTTATTTAATTTTATGTGTAAAACTTAAATTTATAAAAAAAATTGAAATATTATTGAGGTATATTTTAAAGGATTAAAACGATAGACGAGAAAATATTTTAGAATTATAAATGTGATGTGTAATTTTCAAATTTGAATAGTAAAACTTCAAATATAGAGTTTCACTACCTAAAACTTCAAATTTGAAATTTGGAAAAAAAAATTTGCATAGCAAAAAAATTCATATTTAAAGTTATAGAGTGTCTTTTGCAGATGCTACAAGAATCAACTTTGACAATGTGAACATCTATCAATGAGTCTCCAAATATGAAATTTGCAAAAACTTGAGCAAACCTTTGATAGCCAGAGAAGAAAATAGTACTTTTTTTTGGGAAATTTTTTTAGGAAAAAAAATGGTAACTATGTCCCACGAGACTAAATTTTATTTTATATGATTTTTATCTCTAATGTCTTTTAGTATTTTTGAAAATAAAATAAATAATTAGTTATACAAACTAAAAAGAAGGGCAATTGTCAATAATAGTACTTTTTGAGTTTTTGTCTCAAAAATGACACTAGAAGGAGAAAGTCACAAAATGACATTTTTTTTTGTCATCAACTATACAGACTCATATTGACTCTATAAACCAAACTGGGTGATCTGCATCCATGTGAACGACAAAAGACGATTGGTTCCTAGCACTGCGTGCTAGACTATCCGCCTTTGAGTTTTGCGTCCGTGGTACATAGATAAGCTCTGATCGGGTGAAGCACTCTTTCAGGATCGTGATATCTTCCAAATAACTTGCAAAAGCTAGCCACTCCTCTGGTTCTGAAACCATCTTCACCAATTGAAAACAATCCGTTGCAAACGTAACCTGAAATTGACGTAAATTCCGCATGGCCCATAGTAACGCTTCCATCTCCGCATGAAGAGGCGGGAGACTAGCCCTAACATTCCTTGCCCCCAATAATCCATCAAAACCTTTCAAAGTACTGAGCCAATCTTGTCCTGAAAAACTAGAACCCTCTTTCCACGAGCCATCTGTAAAACATTATCTTCTTGGAATTGACGGTAATAGCATGTTTATTTGTGGAGTCATTCTCTGATCCTGTAATACTTGTGCTTCAGCCCACAATGTCGATTCCGTTTCTACCAATTTAAGCGTGTCCATGGGATCCATGTCCAAATTACTTAAAACTTTATTTTCATAACTTTCCAGATGTACCAAAGTATCCAAGCAAACTGGTGATCCTCCATCTGCGGAAGGACTCTCCAAAATAGATGATCCATATTTGTGAAGAGGGCACTTGTTGGAAAAAAAACTGGATTTGATGGTATCTTCGAGAGAGCCTAAACCTGGAGAGCTGGAGGACATTCAAAAAACACATGATTTATCGATTCCTCATGAGCTCCACATCTTACACAAGAAGTATCCCCTTGAATCCCCCTTGCGTGTAAATTCTTTCGCACTACTATACACCATGTCACTAATTGCCATTGAAATGTTTCAACTTTGGTGGACACCGTATTTTCCAACAGTAAGCCTTCAAAACATCAACTGTGGGGCCAATCAGTAAAGGTGGCATTTCTCTATCTCGATGGATCCGCTCTACCTGATATCCGGACTTGACCGAATATTTCTCATTTTTTGTAAAGTGTCATCTATCTCTATCTATCTGCTGAGTCCTGTTCAAAAGGATGCTTTCTATAAGGGTAAAACATCCCTAATACCATTGGTTTAAAATTAAATTAACAAACAAAAATAAATAAAAACAAATAAAATAAAAATAAAAAAAATTAAAAATAAGAAATTTTTTTATAGTTTTAGATTATATGTTTTCGGATTCGAAATTTTTTATAATTGTTTTTTTGAAAATATTTTTTCGAATTTTTTTTTATTTATTTTTAAATTTTTTTTATAATTCAAAAATACTTTTTGAAACTGTTTTTTAAATTTTATTTTTAATTTTTTAGTATTTATTTTTTATTTTATAAAATTTTAAACCCTAATTCCAAAACTCTACCCCTTAACTCTAAACCCTAAGGTTTGGATTAATTAACCCAAAGGATATAAGTGTATATTTACCTCTTTAATGAAACCTATTTTTGTGACTTTGAGCCTTGAGTGCTAGTTTGAGAACAAAAACTTGGTTTGGTGTTATCCTAGTCTTTTTTTCTCTAAAAAGAATTGGAAAAATAATAATTATTGATGACATATACATATCAACTTAGTGGTATTTTTTTTCTAGTTCTAAAAAATGTTTAAATCATAATTTCAGATTATGTTCTACATAAATTAGAATAGGCATTGTACGAAGTATAATCCACTTTTTTCATTGAATCTACTATGTTTAGAATACATGATCTACGTAAATAATAGTACTCTAAGACTCTAACTGGTGATCACAAAAAAAAATGGTGAATTATTTAATCCTCAAAATTCATACCAGTTATGTTAGTATTTTAGTCAAATTATTGAAAGGTAAGTTTCATTTTTTTTCCTCTAAATTCCTGATGGAGGAGTATGCCTCGATTTGGTACCGCTTTCGCGGCCCGCACTGAAACAGTGTTTTACCCCTAGATGACCAGTTAAGTGATGCGCCTCAATGCATAAAATAAATTTATAAGGAAAATTTTCCCTCTCCAATTTTGATGAGGAACAAAATGAACAAATTTTTTTTTTCAATTCCTCAAATAAAATTTTATTTTTTTATTTTGTTCATTTTTTCCATTCTTCTAGTGGTCACCAATTGAAGCCAAAAAAATATTTAAAATACACATTCTTCACTTAATCTATCGCTCTAAAATCTGTAGAAATCAGAATTTACAGATTACTATAGATCTAAAACATGTAGAAATCAAAATCTACACATTACTATAAATCTAAAAACTTGTAGAAACCGAGTTTTACAGATTTACTGTATTCTTCGAATAAAAATAATCAGTTCGAGAAAATATTTGGAAATATTTAGTTTCAGAAAAATATGGGAAGAAAATAATCATTTTTTATTTGAGAATTTTTAATGTTTTTTTTATTTTAATTACTTTAATTATTTATTATATTTTAATATTAACAATTATTTTGTTAATTGTAATTTTTAATTTAAATTAAAGACATTATTATCATTTTGGAAATAATTAGCATAATGAAACATAAAGTATATGTGATTACTGATTAGTCAACTAGGACATAGTTACCATTTTTGGCCTAAAATAATAATTTTTCCATACGAGAAACCGAAAAGGAAAAAGAGTGAAGATTGTGATTTGTGATTTGTGATCTCCATTTTCTTAACTTTGTCGAATCTTTTCCAATGGACAGAGATGTATACTATGTCGGTGATACGTAGTTGAAACTTTTGAACTATTCCTCTAGTTTACGTATCTACAGTAGGACTTATTCAAAAGATAGCACATGTTTCTTCTACGTACAGTATTACCTAATTTGTTGGTCGATTAACACTGGGAAATTGGGAGACATAACTATAAGACAAAGCAAAATAAAGCATGTAACCATAACATCTAAGAGGTTATGATATTTATATAATATATACTATTTTATCCTTTTTCACTTTCACCTTTCTTTTTCAATTAATTTTAGAAGTTTAAAAATAACTAATTTGAAATTTTTATATATCTATAAAAAATATAGATTTTTTTTGTATATGAAATGTTTTGAATTTTGTAAAACTAATATATATTTATAAAATTGAATATTTACAGTTATACTAAAGTTATGTTCTATTCTATTTTGAAATATAAAATATAATTATAATTATACAATTTCACTTTCTTTCATTTCTCTGTCTTTTTTTTTCTATCTGTCTTCCCATGTCCTTCCCTCTCCGCTTGCCTCGTTCTCTCTTTCTCTATATCTTTTTTTCTCTCTATAATATGTAATGTTAAAATAATATATTATTATATTATATTCTATTTACGAACATGGAATATAATTATAATTCTATCTTCCTCCTCCCCCATTCTCCCTTTCTATTTCTCCCCCTCCCTCTCTCTCTCTCTCTCTCTCTCTCTCTCTCTCTCTCTCTCTCTCTCTCTCTCTCTCTCTCTCTCTCTCTCTCTCTCTCTCTCTCTCTCTCTCTCTCATATATAGTTTTTCACATACCATACTATATGGTCATCAAATATAGAATAACATTTTTTTTTAATTTGTATTATAACAATCAAATATGCTTTTCATATGCTATAACATACATTTAAGTATTTATTTTACAATAATTATGTTCTTTCATATTAGACATTGTGTTTACTTTACTGAATATTACAAATAAATAATACCCTGAAACTAAATTCTTTTTATAGTTATATTTTTCTTTCAAATGATCTATTCTATATTGACATTGTAAATAGACACACTTCCCAAACCATATGTATAATCTTAATTCTTTTCTCAATATGGTTATACCACAAATTCTCCCAAAATTAATTTATCTCTTTTGGTCGAAAAGATTAATTTATCTTGAGTGCATATGTAATTGACGTTAGAATTTCACAAATTTACTGTAAATCTCAAAAGTACTCTAAGATATGGTTTGTAGATATGAGTCTATGTATAAAACTCATTTGAATATCTAAAAACAAAGTTTATTTGTGAACTGCACCTTCCATTCTGGATTAATATAGGCCCTTGCATAAATTTGGAATACCCCAGATTAATAACAAAAAGTCATGAATCTTCAGTCAGAAAAAAAAATTATGAATCTATAATAACACAAGAAACTATGGGGTAGGCTGTCTTTTAGTTGGACCGACTAATATTCAAACACAATGATGATGAGAGGTTTATTAAATGCACATGTGACAACATATCGACCACGATAGTAAATACTATTTGCAATTCATCTCAATATTTTTCTGTAAAATAGAAATATTATATTATAAAAATTAGTTTTATTTTAAAATATAATTTTATAATAGAGTTTTTATATTTATATGAAAATATAGAATATTGCAATTTTTTTGTCTCTATATCTAAAAGTAAATTATATTATATACAGATTGGAAGAAAAGTCCATATAATAAAGTTCATCTATTTTCATTTTAAAATATAGAAAAACGTAGATAAGAGTTGGAAATGCATTAATATACATGTATATAATACAATGACTACTTATTTCATAACTCTATGTATCCTTCAGTTTATCAAATAAATATTATATTTATACTGGATTAGAGTGCATGTATATGTGAAATCTATAATTCATTTCAATGATTTAAGGAAAAAAATTAAAAAAAATAAAAAAATCATATCACTTGCAAACAAATTGTATGTATTTATATTTTGGGGAATATTCATGTTTACCGTCACTAAAAAGACATTTCCAAAAATATCTTTTTCATTAAGTGACAAAAAACTTTTATATATTTTTTCTTTATATATAATAAATAATTATTTAATTAAATAAATAAATAAATATAAATAAATAATTATGTTTTCGAATTATACTTTTCCAAATTTGAACTTTTTTATAATGTTTTTTTTTTATTTTTTCCAAAATTTCTTTCTAAAATTATTTTTGAAACTGTATTTTAAAATTTATATATTTTTAACTATTTATTTATATATTTATTAGAATCCTAAATTTCACATTTCAAAAATTATATCCCACCCCTCAACTATAAACCCTAAGTCAGATTATTTAACCCTAGAATTATAAATGTCTTTTACCTTTGATTAAAAGTGAAGGAAAAATTGGTTAGTGTAAACATGAAAAGTGATACTATGAATGTGGTATTTTTGTTATTCATTAGTTACATATTGTTTTTTTTTTTAATTTTGTTTACATAATTATACATTCCGTTATATTAATTATAATAATTATTTATTAATTTAATTACTATTTATTCCTTTTATTTACTTATATATTTCAGTATATTTTCTATATGTTTTGTTGATTTTGACTGTTTATTAGGAACTACTATTAAATCTATTTTCTAGTAAAATCTAACAACAAAATACTAACAAATGAATATGCTAAAGATAAAAATATATAATTTGCAAACTACTATAAATTTTAATAAAATATGAAAATATATTTAAAACTAGTAATTAATTGCATAATTTTATATTTAATAATTAATTAATTTTTACCTTAGTTTTAAAATATATATTTTATATTTATATTAGCAGTGTATTAAAATTGGAGACATCAGTTCTTAAACTTTATATGATAGGATGTGAATTACTTTCACCTAAATTGGAAATTAAAAAAAAAATTGATAAATTAACAAGTATATTTATAGATTTTCACAAAATAGTAAATATATAATATGTATATTTATCAAATAAAATAAACGTTAATACAGAAATACCTCACATTTGGTTATATAACTATTTTCAAAGATATATTACTAAATTGAGTTATAATAGTATTTATTAATTTTTATATATTTAATAGAAATCTAGACAGATATATAATATAGTTATTATTAAACATTATGACATTTTCTTTAAGCATTTGGTTTTAGAGTATTACTATAAAATAAAATTAGAAAAATCAAAGTTTCAAATATATGTAGTAGCTAGTTACAGTTTCTTCAATAATTTCAGAACTTGGCTCTCAAACCATAAATTAATAGTATCTTACATTCCAAGTAATAAAAATACTATGAACAATTATAATGAACATTAATATAGTTAATTTAGGGTTTGCCCACCCAAAAAGGATGCAACGTCCACCCAATTTAATCACTTCGGACAGCAAATTATGTTAAATGAACAATAAATTCGTATATCTGTCTCTCCTATAAACTACCCACTCTCTCACACACGAATCATCATTCATCAGTTTATATAACACTCTCACGTACAAATCCACAGATTCAAATCAAAACCATTTCTTCATCATCACACCACATCATGGCCATTGCACGGTGGCTCAACCAAACCGTAGGCCTCTTCGTCTTCTTTTTACTCGACATTTTAGATTTCTTACTTTGTTTTACTTACAAGACGTTAGATTTCTTCTTCGAATCCGAATGGAAACCCTGTTATTGCTCTTCTCCACTCGAGGCACAAGCCAAGACCAGGAAGATCATAGTGTCCGAACGAGGAGAGTACTCAAAAGTTGTGTCTATGACAAGAACTAAGATCCATTTCGACGAGATCTCAGACACACTTTACTCACGTGGTCCTTCGCTTCTAATGAGGCTCTCTAAGCTCGTGAGTTCCGTGAAATGCTTCAATTACAAAGGCGTGATCATGAGAGGCAGTGTGGTGGAATCTTGTGATCATAATTATGAGTCTAAGAAGAAGGTTTCTAGTGGTAACAAAAAGAGATTAATGACTTTGAATTCTACGGTCGTTGAGAAGTCTCCGACAACACCAAGATGGTCAGATTGTAATTGCAGCTTTTGCACTTCTTGGCTTTCTCCTTCCAACAAAGATTCTCTATTTGTCAAAGTTCAACAACCGAAAGGTAAAATTAAATCCATTATTTCCAAATTCATACAACTATTTGTATTTATACGCATTCAGGAAAATTGAATGTTTGATTACCTTAAATTCTTGTGAGAAGAAAGTTGGTTCGTTGTTATAAAATAGTAGTAACATGAGCTGAAGACAATAAAATCACCATTTATATATTTTTTTTTAAAAGAGCAAAACATAATTCCTTCATTTCATATTAAATGATGTTTTTACTTAATGCATATTAGTTGTTTTCTCAAGACAACAAGAAGTAACTAAGTGTTTACTATAAAGTCAATTAGGGAAAACAAAAACATATTTTGTTATTCGAAAAGCAAAACTTTATTTAAAAGAAAACAAATGTTAAAGACAATTTTTGACTAAGACATCAATTAATATGAGTATTTTACGAAAACAGAGTACTAACAAGAATTATAACACTGATTGTCGTTTAGTATTTTTGTTATAATAGAAGGGTTTTGAATTGTTTTGAGTCTAATAAATAAATATTATTGTCGTCAGCACATACACTAGAAGCTTTCTTAATAATTTTGGGGAATATTTATGTGCAGATAATAAGAAGGCAAGAGACAACGTTTTGTTCATACATGGCTTCTTATCATCATCCTCCTTTTGGACAGAGACTCTCTTCCCAAACTTTTCTGATTCAGCTAAATCTAATTATAGGCTCATCGCAGTCGATCTTTTGGGTTATGGAAGAAGTCCAAAGCCAAACGACTCGTTGTATACACTAAGAGAACATTTAGAGATGATTGAGAAATCGGTGATCGCTCAGTATAAACTCAAAAAGTTTCACATAGTGGCTCACTCTTTAGGTTGTGTTTTGGCTCTTGCCCTCACCGTTAAACACCCTGGAGCTATCAAGTCTCTCACTCTCTTGGCTCCGGTAAGTCAGTTATACATATTTACCTTTAACAATTCTCTATTTTTAGAAATCAAAGGATCATGACTAGAAATGTCTTATATCATTTTATATATTTGTAAGGTTCATTCTCATTTGTGGCATAATATTTTAATAGGTATTTCATGTTTTAGTTGTCTATAGTAAAACCGTCAAAGAAAAGCTGTTTATAGTAAATATGAAAGGGAGAATTTAAGCTAAAGCTTTCTTGAAAATAGAAAAGGAAACATAATTAGTAGAACCAAAATCGGAATACAGGTGATTTCAGTTCGGTGTATAGATTTATCCCCGGTTTAAGAAATGTAGTAACCAGATTGATGATGAACCAACCTACTTTTAATTTGTGTTGTATGATTTCTTTCTTACAAAAATTTGGTAATAGGAGTGAATATACACCTTTTTTCAAAAAATAAAAATACACCTTTTTGTTCGTGCATAGTTGGGGTTTACTGTTTTAGAAAGTATATCAACCAAACCAAAAATGAACAGTTTTGTATGATTTCGTTTTCAGTACAAACTCTGTTTTCTCAACGTAGTTATGGCAGTGATTATATATGAATATTTTTGTAAACTAAATGAAGTCGTATAATATTGGCAGCCATTTTACAAGGTGCCAAAGGGAGTAAATCCGGGGCAATACGTGATGAGGAAAGTGGCTCCTAAGAACATTTGGCCACCGATGCAGTTTGGTGCATCGCTGATTAGCTGGTACGAGCATCTTGGCCGCACCGTTTGCCTTGTACTCTGCAAAGGCCATCGTTTGGTCGATTCCCTCACTCGCCTCTTCACCTTAAACAGGTACATATATAAGATTATTTATGTACGTTTGCGTTTTTGATATATTCTAATAAACGTGTAAGAAGAAAGAATCGTAGCCTTAGTAATCAGACGATCGATCGTAGGTTTACATCCACAAATTCTTTTGTTGAATTTAAGTAAGCAAGATTTGACCCGAAGTTCACGGTGCATGAGATTAGGGAAACACCGAAATGTCTAAAAGTCTATAAGTTTTAATGAACCAACCACTCGTTTCCTACTCTTATTCAATATCTTGAAATTGACATTTCTAAATTGTTATACAAATTTTCTAAAAATAAGATGTTGATTGGTTCACTTTAGTAGTTATTACATAAAAATATGTGATACCATATTAGGAAATGCGAGTGCAACCTAATAGCTTTATGTATTAGAAAAAGAGGAAAAATGTCTTTAACACAGAAAGCAACTTATATCGACCATGTCTCCTCCATTATTTGGCCCCGTTAACTTACATTAATTTTGGAATTTTATATTATGAAATGTATAATCTGCACCATATAAAATGAGATACATAAAATATTAAGTTAAAAGAATTTAAACTTATAAAATCTAGATTTAGTTCGGGTCTATAAAAATAAGAAAATTCGGATGATGTTCTATTCTGTTTGGTATTAATTTTTTGGCTCATTTAAAATTCTCAATCAAGATGAATTATGCATCATTATAATATATGATAAATTTAAATAGTTTTACATACTATAGTCAAACATACATAAACAATACAGATTTATAAATTTGAATAAGATAAATTAAACTACCTCTACCTGTGCAGGATGCGAACGTATTTGATAGAAGGATTTTTATGTCACACACACACCGGGTCGTGGCACACTTTACACAACATCATCTTCGGATCAGGAGGCAAGCTCGAGTCGTATCTCGACCATGTCCGTGACCACGTGGACTGTGACGTCGCCATATTTCACGGTGGCAAGGATGAGGTCATTCCTGTGGAGTGTAGCTACAGCGTCAAGACTAAAGTGCCACGTGCTACTGTACACGTCATTCCCGACAAAGACCACATCACCATTGTCGTCGGCCGACAAAAGGACTTTGCTCGAGAGCTTGAGCTCATCTGGCAAAGATCCACTACTACTCATAAGTGAATATATATGATGAAACTGAAACTTTTTTATGAAGTATATAATACCATGTAAACAAAAGAGTATATTTTCATTTTATAGCTGGTTAATATTTTGTTTTGTTTGTCTCTGTTCGAAGAAGAAATGTCAAGACTCTAATTTTGTTTTTTTTTCTTTTTCTAACAAAAGAGAGTTAAATAGTGTGCGCAGCCTCGTGTAGAGACGCTTAAATTGATAGAATAAATTGTAAAATGTGGTTACGTGTTATAGAATAGTCTATTTGTCTACGTTATAAGAATTCTGTGATAAAAGATGTTTGTGCTGGGAATTAGTTTGCATTACATATTTGCATCGAGAAGAGATATGAAACCATAAAATTCAATATTTCTTTTTATGCGTTTTTTTGCAACATGTCAAAGAGTCACTCATAAAGTGTGTTTTGATCCTAGCTAGTAGTAATAAGGTTAAAAGGTCTTCTTGTTTTTTTTTTCATTTTAGTACTTTTAGTGTTGTGAAACTCATCTCATAGCTATTACCTAGGATGTTAGTTTGCTATATATATTTTTTAAATGATTATAAAAACGCAAATGAAACATGTTTAATAGAAGATCAAGATAGGGCATTAATTAAATGAAATGGACCGACCTTGGTTGTATCATGTATGATGTTGGAAAATCAAGACGTGGCCTTAGTTTACTTCCCAATTTGTCTCTGTCAGACAGTCGACTATGAGTGCCAATTGGATGCATTCACGTATTAATCTACATTCTCCGTTTCAAATGTTAGAATAGCATTAATTTAACCCGATCTGGACAAATCAATTTCGGATCACTGAATCTGTTGTGGGTCAACTTCGAGTTAGTAGGTTAATGAACTTTATATATACTAGGTAATAATCTACGCCTTACGCGGAATGTGATTATATATTTGTTTATTTTCATGTTATAAATTTTAGATAGTCGTCATGTCGAACAATGGTTTCATATTATAGTTTGTAAACGGATAATAGTTCAAGAAAAAAAAATATTATTAAGACCAATCATTTCACAATAATTTGGTCGGCAGTGAAAGAAGCATTAAAAAAAAATATTTCAACTTCCAAAAAAAAAAATAGATACTTCAGTTGTGGTAAATACTTCGTTACAAGATGCACATGTATGTGTATGTAAAAGTATATATAAATAGTTGACAAATATATAAAGATATTGTTAATTAATATTAAATGACATTTTTGTTCTAAATAATACATGAAAGATAAAATTAAAATTAACTAAAAATTTAAAAGGTCTTGACATTAGTGAATTTTTTTCATATAAAGAAAAATCAATTGTATACGTAAATAGAGGTGGGCACAGATCGAATATCCGGGTATTTGGAGGCATTCATGTCGATTCAATCTTTAGCCACATGGATAGCCGGTGACTCTGATATCCAAAATTGTTTAGATTTTTAAAGAATATCCGATTTTATCCGTAAATAAAATTAAATTTTAAAAATAATTGAAAATTTTAATAATAACATTTTACTACAAAAATAAAATATTATTTAACTTTTAAAATTTCAATACCTAATATAATAAATTTAAATCTTAAAAATATGGTAAAACTTATATAAACTATAATATATATATATAACATATATATATAATTATGTACATATATATATATATGCATATAACATATCGAATTTGATATTCGTTCCTAAAAATATTGGCATTTGTGATTTGCATTTTTTTATTGTATTTTAGTAATTGATTTGTTTCGTAGAGTTACGGATATCCACATTTTTCTGGTTCAAATAAAAACGCATAACGAATCGAATCAACATTTATAAATATTTTGCCCAAGTTTATCCGTAAACAATAAATATTTTGCCCAACTTTATCCGTAAACAATATATTGTTTAGTTTTTGAGTCGTTATTTGTTTTGATTCGAACCGAAAAATCTAAAGTCGGAACCATGCATGTGAGTTTTATATTAAAAAATATAAAATATATAGTGTGGACATATTTATGAATATAATGTGAACGCGTTAGCATATTTATTATCAAATTATTGTGAGACTGTCAAATGTCTAAGTATGAATATATTTATTACAATGTTTCTCTTTTAATATATAGTGTATAATTGGATATTTCATCTATAGTTTATATATATGATATTTAATAAAGTGATTAAATATTCTAAATTAACATTAAACCAACAAATTAGTAAAACAATGACAAATCATGACGAAAATAAACTAATAGTGCATCACATCAACAAATCAACTAGTCTTCACCATTTTACTCACTTCCTCGAATAATATAATGAAGTTTTAGTCAAATATAAAAATCACATATAACATACTTTACACAACATATTATATAATAAACATGATAGTGTTTAATTATACTCCGATCTATCGGTTCAACCAATAAATTTGAATCGCGTGCTCACGAGTTTTTATGTCACCAAATTAATAACTAGCAAATTTATCATTGAACTTGTACCGGATTGGTGACTGTATAACCAGGTTTACTGAATATAAATATAAATAACCAACATTAAGGAGGAAAAAAACATTAAGGAGGGAAGACCTAATAAGAAGTTGTTATACTTTTCTTTGTTGTTAATGTATCATATATGTTCGACATATATTTGCATTTGAAATATTTTTATTTTCTTCATTTATTTCGTTGATTGGGATGTGATTGCTATTATTAGAGAAGCTAAGATTGGTAGTGTTTCACCAAACTTTTCGGTTCTTCTTTATTTTGTCTTCACTCGGACCCCATAGAATTACTATTTTTACCAAAATTTAAATCAGTATAATTATTCTTGTAGCGACTTCATAAAAAGTATCAAATAAATTGTGACATATTTCTGGAACTACATTGTACGTCTGTAGTTTCCCTAAAAGACCAGGGGTGAGTGTTTTTAAATTAAGTTTTCTGTATATAGAAAAGAAAATGAATATCAAAAACCAAAAACAAACACCATAGATAATAATGTTAGGTAAATTGTTTTGGAATATATTACCAGTAGATGCGTGTTACAACCTCAAATTACTTTCATGTAATAATGAAATATATGTGTCGGCAAAAATGGTAAAAGTGGCATAAGGTTTATGTTTTTATTATGTAAACTAGGTTAAGATCAGATGAACATTATATATAAATTATTTTAAGTATTATATATTTTTTACATATTATGAAATAATAAATATATATTGAATAATTAAAAGTTTAGTAACTATTATGTATATAATTAAATTGGTACAAATACTTAAATAATTTTATTAATCCAGACAAACACTTTTTTCTATTTTATATGGTATAAAATTAAGTTTAAATGATATTAACATAGGTATATAGTATATTTTAATATTGAATTCTGTTAAAAAATATTTTATACTCATATTTTTTTTGATCATTTGTATTTATTTATAACAAAAAATTTAAATCAATGATAACAATGATAACAAATTTTTTAATAGTTTTAGTAATTTATAATTTTAAAAAAATTCAATGCAAAGCTTGAAATCTAAATATTAAGTTGTTAATAATTGTTCAAAATGTTTATCAAAAAAATTCAAAGCAAATTCAAAATTAAAATACTTATGTATTTTATATGGTATATAATTTATTTTAAAAAAAATTAATATATATATATATAATATTTATTAAATGAGATTTCCTACTTATATAATTTCGTAATCATTTGTATCTTGTTATAACATAAATTTTAAATCATGGATCAAAAAAATTTCAATGTGAGATTTTTAACAACTTTAGTCATTTATATTCGTTTTTAAAAATTCAAAATATAACATATAGGAAAAATCTAAATTTTATTATATAGTTAATGTGGTTGTTTAATTTATTTTAATAAGTCAAAATTTTTAAAAATGATAGAGAATAGACTAATTTTTATCAAATCTTTATTATTCAAAATCATTGATTGCAATATATACTTTAGCCACATTAGGAAATTACGTGATTTTTATTTAAAGAAACAGTGAAGAACATTTATGATTAATTTATGGTTAGTTTAATATAAAACTTATTATATATTTATATGGACCAACATATTTTTCTAAGGATTCTAAGAATGATTGTAGTGATGACATGTGGCTACAAAAATATGTTGTAATGCTTCTCTTTTAATATATAAGGGATTATCGGGCACAGTTTCACGATATTATTTGAAAGTTTGTATTTGTTTGTTGTGGAGAAATATTTTGTTTGTTTTTTCGATAAAAAAAATCGTTTGTTTGAAAATAACTAGAGTGAATGTAAAGATATGTGACTCAACCGCTGGAGGCATCAAATGTTAGGCACTTTATTTCTTTGAAAATCGAATATGATTCCACGCTATCCTTATGTACTCACATGCATGGTTAAATGACACCCGTCGTCGCATCTTAAGGCATATAACGCAGAAAAGAAGATAGGTAAAAAAAGAGATACAGGGATACCAACTTTCTAATGGTATAACCGTTGTAGTAATTAGGAAATGAGTGTAATTGTTACGTATAGTATATGTGGTCGGTCTTACAAATGCATAATCAAATATTGATTAATGGTGAATTCAATTAGTGTTTACAGAAAAGAAAGTAAAAACAATGCAAAAACAACAGTAAATTCTTGTTGTGCTGGTTCCGAACTAATTGATGCTGCAATGAAATGAGCATAGACCAAAACCAAATGTGACATTTTTAACCAAGTTTCTTAAGACGAGTTCAAAGTACATATATGTCATTCGCAGGATAGTATGGCTGTGATTAGTAATGTAGGTGTTCTAGTTATTTACAAACCGTTTCTTTTAGTATGACCAAGCATTAGAAACTTTATTGAGATATACGATTAATTGATTCGGTAGTTTTTCACCTTTGTGAATGACACGCTTCATTAATAGATACAAAGTTTTTTTCTAAAATGCAACAAGAAGAGAATTCATTCTCTCATTTGTATTAAAAGTCATTTTTTGTAAGCATCGCCTAGAGCAAAAACTATTCTCCACTCCACTTGTCTTTCTTCTTCTTTTCTTTTCAAGTTCTTTCCACATTAATAAATGTTTGTGCAGCAACGAAAATACATAAGCAACGAAAATACATACTTATAATTAAGAAGAACAAAGTAATTATCCAGAACTAACGGATTATAAGCCTTGATAATAGATCTGAAATTTCTACCATTCAAAAGCTCGGGTTGCTATTATATTCAGAAACGAGAATATCTTTGCCATCCATTAGGCTGTACACAACGAATGAATCTGATCTTAATTAGTTCGAATGTAACTAGCAACCTCAACTTGCAATTACTAGCTAATTCATCCCTCGAGATTTTGTAGCTCCAAAAATTCCCAGCAGAAGTAAACCAAATAAATGTTTTGTGCAACCATTCATGTAGAATTATGAGTTTAAATGGAGTTCAGTGAGTAATATAAATAAAAAGAAATCTAAATACTAACCTGGAAATGACTGGAAGGAGGATCGAAGCGATGTAACTGAGGGGAATGAAGCCTGGTCCGACGTCATCAACCACTTAACTGATCGTTCATATAATATATTTATATAACCGATCGTAGATCTGAGTTAAGGGCCTCGTGCCAGACAACAATCCCCTCATAAGAAAAAGCTTCATAGATGAACATGGAGTCCATAAGAAGAACCCTAGCTACCTTTTACAAGTGAGATGATCAGCTTATAATTTACAAAGAATCGTAAAAGTGAAAGAGAAGGAGACAAGAACGCAATGATGAAAGGAAGAGGCAGATATTATATTATTAGGAAAAGATATTGTGGAAATGTAGGTGGTAAAAATAATGAAAAGGCAAGAGGAAAAAGATAGAAAAGAACAAACATATTAAAGTCATATCTCACCAATTTGACGACCTTTTTCGTTTTGTTTAATACATTATATATATAGTTAAACATTTTAGGCTTATAATGCTTTCACATGTATATGGTACTGGATATTAAAAAAAAGTCAAATATTCGATTGGTGGATGATCAAGATACTATCTCTTGGTTGAATGTATCTCGGATCAAATTAAGTTAAATATTGGATTTTTTTATAGTTTCTGTGACTTAGCATAATTTACTAACAAAAACGTTACACTGAAATGTAAGTATGTTCTATGTAACACGGAAGGCTAATATCATTTTCAGCATTAGGACGATGATGCTACAAGTCAAAACAGAAAGTGAGAAAGTCAAAAGATTAGTTGAGAAATAACTAATGTAAAATGAAATTAAGAGGAAAAAAACAAAGAAAGAAGAGCGATAGGTGAATTATTAGGACATGATTATGTTGGATTAGATGAAGATGAGATTACAGAGGAAAATGTCTTCATAATTCTCATGTACTCCATGTGACATTCACACACCTACCTCTCTTTTCCCTTTCTCCCCAACCCACGCATGCATTCATTTTTATATGTTTTCAATAAGAAAAGTCTTGTGACTGCCATATGCACAAAAATTTAATTGTTACAGGAGAATAAGTGGTATGGAATGGATGAAATACAAAAAACCCAAAAAATTCAGTGAAACAAATATTTACAAAGGAAAAGAAGCATACTTAAAATGTACTCCCTCTCCCTCCTGGCCCCCTCTATAAAAGATAAAAGTTTTGGTGTGTTTAAACAATAATAAATATACCATTTTATGATTAGCTAGTTTCGATAATTTTAAATCAGTAGCAATTCAATAAATATTATTACTTTTATAAAAAAAATCACTAATACCATCCATTATCAGCTATTAAAATGTACAAAATATATCTTTTAAGAACATTTTTACAGGTGTTCAAACAAAATTTTTTTATAAAACACTAGAGTTGTTCCCGGGTTACGCCCGGGTTATTTTTGTATGAAAATGTGAAATCAGAATATCATAGAAGATTAATATATTTCTGTCTGAATTATTTTTAATGTAAAATAGTGTCAGGGTTAAAGTAATCATTGAATGTAAAAAAAAAAAAGGAGAAGTATTATCGATGGCTATTGATTCTTACTGATACAATGATTGTATTAATTGACGTTGGAAGCAATAATGTAAGCTTACAAACAATTGACTAGTCTCGTTTGTAAACGCTTAAGTCTTCAAACAGAGGAGTAGAAATCATAAATAAGATGGTGGAGTTTTTGAAGAAGATGGTGGTAGATGTGATGGGATTTGCTTAAGTTGGAGAGCCTGAAATTTAATTTCAAATAAATTAGTGAACATAAATTTGCATTAGGAATCAATTTATTTAATTAATAGAGTAGGAAGACGTACTTGGAAGTAGCGAGGTATCCATCATACGGGAAGGAGTTTTAACTCTGATTCGTGTCTGTTGGTAGCTTGATACTGCATAGCAGATACATGTGAATTATTAGATAGATAACCACTTTAAAAACCTTCAATGAGATTCTGAGTTTTTGATTTTACTTACCCTCATGGGAACGAAGGCGGTTGAAGGTTTCTTTGTAGATTATATTCTTCACTTTTTGTTTGTGTGAGTATTCGCCTTTAGTATACTTGCATCCCTTTGTTATATGAAGGTTACTGGGTTCCCAGCATAACAATAATCCTTTCTTTTCTAATATATTCAAATTCGAAGTTTTTTTTTTTTGATAAATTTGTTTTTTCTGAAGTGTTTTTTTCTTTCAAATTTTCTTAAAATTAAAAAATTCATATTGTTATATTTTAATCAAGACGGTAATAGATAGTGCAGAAAATTAGATAGTGCAGATAATGCAGTAATAGATAGTGCAGAAAATTATTTAAAAAAGTTCATCATATATTAAAAATTAATATTTAGCTAATTAGTAAATATTTCATAAAAATAAAAATAATTTATTGTAATGGTTTTTGAATTGATAATATATGTATAATTTTGAAAATTATTAGCCTGCCATTGCAAGCAAAACACATATCATTCATACAAAGAAGAAGAAACTCATTGACTATATAGATAGATATTCTTACTTTTCTTACCACGTTCTTATTGAAAGAGTTTTATCTTATGTTTATCAAACCATATCCATGTTTTTTTTCCTTATTAACACTAACTCTTATTAAAATGGAAATAATAATATTTGTGAACTTCAGCTTATGTTATATGTATTAAATAAAAAATAACTAAAAATATGTGAGTTTGTATAAAATTTAATACAGTAGTAATACAGAAAATTATTTTAAAAGGTTATCATATATTTAAAATTAATATTTGTTTAATTATTAATTATGTTTATTAAAAAAGATTATTGTAATGGTTTTTAATATATATATACTATCTTCTGTTAAGTGCGGAGAAAACACTTATCATTCATACGCATAAGAAGAATTTCATATGATATCACAGTTGTCATACCTACAAAACTTCTAATAGTAGAGTTAGGTAAATTTTTTAATATGAGTTTTAGTTTATTTACTATATAGAGAGTTTTTTTAAATTTTTTTTACCATGTTCTTATTTTAAAAAGAATTATCTCATGTTTATCAAACCATATACATGTTCTTTCCTTATTAACACTAACTCTTATAAAAAAAGAAATAGTCATATATGAGAATTTCAGGTTCTATTATATGTAGTTAATAAAAAGATAGTAAAATACAGTGCTTTCTATAGTGTACAAATAAGTCCATGGAAAATAATTTATGTTTTTTAATAATTGATTACTAACCTTACCAAGTTTTAGTAGATTTGTGGGGCCCAGTTGCATCCCATCTATAATTCAGTTATAGATTTTATAGTCTATACGTAATTATACTACAATATGATTGAATTCTATTTTATTACTTTAGTAAAACTGTATCTGAGTTTTGTTTTGAATTTAAAAATATTTGCGTCATTAATAGTTTTTTTATTAATATGGTTTTAGTAGAATCATCTAATAATACTCCACAAATTCTCCAAGCTCTTTAGATTTTTTTAACAGTTTAGAAAACATTTATTTGTTTTAGAAAAAAAAACAATTATCAAGCTTACCAACGTTAGGTTTTTTATTTAATGGCAGTTTTGTGGTAAGATTTCTGTGGCATGATTTGAGTCACATAATTGATAAGTTTGGAGTTTTGATTACTCGGAGGCTCTAGGCTTAGTTTGAAAGTTTTCTGGCAAAATAAAACAAATAATTTTGATAGAAAAGAAAAACGATGATATTAAATTATCGGACTACATTAAAATATTTGTATTGTATAAGTGCAGTCAATCTACAATATGCATAGCTTTGTAGATATGTCACAGTCAATATTACATTAGTATAACGTGGTAGAGTTATTATATATTATTATAGATCCTACGGAAGTAAAGGTTTGACGTACCTGCTGTTTCCAGAGGTGGTGTAGAAGGTGTGTTCTTCATCCTTTTGTAATCTTGATTTTAGAAACGATCCGATTGTGTGTTAGAGATTTAGGTTTCGACTGGTGATATTTTCGGGAACACGAGGAATGAATAGGAAAGGAACATATAGGAATAAAATTACAAGAATGAAAAGGAACAAGGAATGCTTTTGTTCTATAGTTCTTTTCAAAAAAAGGAATGGAGAGGGAATTTAGGGTATGAATGGTGAACAGGAAACGACGAGAAATAATGCATTCCTTAACGTTCCTAAAACAAATCACCATTCACAAGGAATAATAATTCCCTCTCATTTCCTTTCATTCATTTTTTGTAGAGAATTAAAAAACAAAATTATTCATTGATAAAATTGATAAGGAACAACCATTCATTTTCATTCCTACTATTTTATTCCAACATTCTTTTTTTATTCGTTCCTTTTGTTTTCCGAATGGTTATCAGTTAGACCCCTAGATTATACACGTACGTAGGAGAGCTTAGAAGAAGGTTCTGATATTGTGGTTTGAGTCTTGTTTTTGTAGATGGGAGAGATGAAGTTGGGTTTTTTTTAATTTAATTATATATGCCTCAATGATTCTCTGAGCAGTATACATGGTAATAATGGAAAATGATTAAGCTTAGCGTATATGAAGGAGAATTAGAAATTTATTGGCTTGTATATCAGAATATTTTGTTATGTTAGTGGAAGGAAACAACATTAACTTCCTCGGTTTGTCTTGCCAAAACGGTGGCGTTGAAAATTATGGCCATGTCTTATACTATCATTTTTTATCCTCGTGACTTCCATCTTTTATTGGGTTCACGCAAAAATTAAGAAAAAATAAAGGCCAATAACGATACAAACGAAGCCCAAAAGCCCTCTCCAAATAAAACAAAAACGTGAAATCCAGAAGCGACTTAAGCGTGTTTGACATGTCCAAACAAAATATTCCGATTAGTTGATTATTTTTGGTGATATGACAGCCTAAAAACTCAGCATATAGGCTTTTTAGTATTGTGATTTATCTTTCGAAAATATAAATATTATTATCTATTATTTGCATATCCAAATCCTTTTTAATATATTTATACATGTCAACATCTGTACTGAGTTGTTATCTTTACGTTGGTGTGAAAACCGTTTACTCTCGCTACCTTCTTTCAATTGTTGACAATGGCACTACAAAAGTACAAATACTCCTCAGGAAGCTGTTCTCTCTGTCAGGACAAGTAATTTATGTGATAATACAAAATAGTTGTACACGAATAGAAAGCTTTCTTTTAACCAAAGACAATTGACATTGCAATCAACGCCAATGCAAAGCAAGATCACTTCTTCTATCGGCAAGGATATTGTTTTGGGTTGTTGATTTATGCAGAGTCAAGATTAGTCATCCTAGTAAAAGGGATATCTAATAGGAAGCATCCACATAAAAGTTAGGCACGAACCAAACCCATGGATTGCAGGCTAGCAGCCCCAAGAGGTTAGCCCATTTGGTAACCTGTGTAACTCAATCTTTAATACTCGATAGAGAAGGTTTATGAGAGCATATACCCAGTCCATCCAGAGATCTGAGAGGGCTATGCAGAGATTCTCTTAGCCTAAGCTAAAGGAACAAAACAAGTATAATAGAAAGTGGGCTTTTTGTTCGTGGACAATCTAGTTATTAGAAAAGGACAAAAAAGAGAGAGAGAGAGAGCAGTGGTTACGTTGTTCACATAACAACAGTAGTTTGAGAGAGTTTTTCTCTCGATTCCTCTCCTTCTTCTCTCTCATGAATCTTTCAGAAGGAGAGTATCGCCGGTTTAGTTTTGTTTCTTTTCACCGAATTTTTCCGGTTGTGTCTCCCGATGGTCGGGCTTTTGTCTCCGGGGAGAGGTGGTTCCCTCAACACTATCTTCGCCGGCTCTTGTCTCCGGGAAGGGATGATTCTGCTACATCACTTCGCCGGCTCCTTACCGGGGGTTTCCCCGGTTCCGTTTAATCATCGATTCTTGGGGTCCTCTGCTCAATCGATTCTCCTCTTCAGCTTCCGATCCATTGTTCCTTGCCTTTGTTAAGGATGATTCATCTTCAAGCTTATCTCTTTCTATAAAGATGTTTGGTTTGCATGTAAAGAATTTTGGAGGCTTCAGTTGGATTGATGTCGATTTTTTTTCAGAAGCGGTGATTTGCTAGATTTGGCTCTATGGTTGATCTAGGTTGAGAACGGTTCAGTCTTGAATGGGTTCTCCTTGGTCTCGTCTTCGCCGTCGGCGGAGCACCGCCGTGTAAGCTTTCTGGCACCGGAGGAAGGTGATGTCTTGTGTCTTGACGCGTGTGCCATTGATTGCTGGGCAATCGGACACGTGGTGGAATCTGGACGTTTCCTTCCCCAACGGTTTTCGTCTTTGGGCTGAAGGCCCGAAGTTCGTTTGGTTTGTTCTGGCCCGTTGGTTTGTGGCCTTTTAATGTTTGGCCGTTTATTTGGCCTTAGTTTGTAAAGTTTGTTGGGCTTTGCCTTTTGGGCTTTGTCTCTTTTAATAAAATTCCAGATGACAAAAAAAAAAAAAAAAAAAACAACAGTAGTTTGATGATAGCAAAGTGAATGCTTGCGAATAAGATACAAAAGTCTTTTGGAGAAATCAGAAAAGTGATCAAATCCAAAACGACAATCTTGTCTTGTCCCTGAAAAATCCTGTCATTACTCTCTCAAACCCTTTCGCCTTTCGAATCTCCCTTTTTCTTCTTCTTCCTCTCTCTTCAATGATTCCACTCTCTGAATTTCACTCAACTCCTTCCCATGGCTGCAAAACGTGTCCACGGAGACTACCCTTCCTCCACCGTTAAACGCCACAAGGACCTCGACTTCCCCGAAGACACCACCACCGCACTCCAAGACGACGACGGCGCCGCCGCGATCAACCTCCTCAGCCTACTCCTACAATGCGCCGAATACGTAGCGACGGACCACCTCCGCGAAGCTTCCATCCTCCTGTCGGAAATCTCCGAGACATGCTCCCCGTTCGGTTCCTCCCCGGAGCGAGTCGTCGCCTACTTCGCCCAGGCGCTCCAAGCGCGCGTCATCAGCACCTACCTCTCCAGCGCGTGCTCCCAACTCTCGGAGAGTCCACTCCAGTCTCAGAAGATCTTCGCGGCCTTGCAGACATTCAACTCCCTGAGCCCTCTCATCAAATTCTCACACTTCACCGCCAACCAAGCGATCTTCCAGGCCCTCGACGGCGAGGACTCCGTCCACATCATCGACCTCGACGTCATGCAAGGCCTCCAATGGCCTGGACTCTTCCACATCCTCGCTTCCCGTCCTCGAAAGATCCGATCCATTCGGATCACCGGGTTCGGGCCATCCTCCGACATCCTCGCCTCCACCGGCCGGAGACTCGCCGACTTCGCGGCGTCCTTGTCCCTCCCCTTCGAGTTCCGTCCCATTGTAGGCAAAATCGGAAACGTAACCGATCCGAGTCGACTCGGGAGGAGGCCCGGCGAGGCTGTGGTGGTTCACTGGATGCAGCACCGGCTATACGACGTCACCGGGAGCGATCTCGACGCGCTGGAGATTATACGGAGGCTGAGGCCGAGTCTGGTAACGATGGTGGAGCAGGAGCTGAGCTACGACGACGGAGGAGGAGGCTGCTTTCTTGGGAGGTTCGTGGAGGCGTTGCATTATTACAGCGCGTTGTTCGACGCGCTTGGGGACGGGTTGGGGGAGGAGAGTGGGGAGAGGTTCACGGTGGAGCAGATCGTGCTTGCGACGGAGATAAGGAACATTGTTGGGGGGAAAGGGAGGGGGATGATGAGGTGGAAAGAGGAGCTGAGTCGGGTCGGTTTTAGGCCCGTTTCGCTTCGGGGCAACCCGGCAACGCAAGCGGGTTTGTTATTGGGTATGTTGCCGTGGAATGGATACACGTTGGTCGAAGAAAATGGAACTCTTCGGCTCGGTTGGAAGGATCTCTCGCTTTTGACTGCTTCTGCTTGGCAATTTCAGCCGTCCGATTAACTTTTCATTACAATGTGTTTCTTTTTTCTTTTTCCTTTTTATAAACACACTTGATCCGTTTAAAGAATAACGCAAGGTTGGAGAAAAATAATTATGATATAGTTGAGATATCAAAGGTTTTATATAATTCACTAATCCTATCTTATATATTAAAACAGAAGTCACAACCTTGATTCATGTGTGATTTTTTTTAAAATGGACCTAATGTACATATTCATAGAAATTCATACTATATTTTAATTCAGACTAATAATAAATATAATTTTTAAAATATTTTAATCATAGTATCTTTTGATATCTTTTCATTTTAAATATAAATATATTTATTTTAAAATTCTAACAAATCTGTTTAAAAAGATTTTTACAAGATCTTCATTTTTGAAATTATATTTAAATATTTTCACTAATTTCGAAATTAGTTTAAAATATTATTATACATTAATATATTCAGTTATATAAAATAAAAATAAAAAAATCTATAATATTTTAGTTATTATATAATCATAATCAATCATATTTAATTAAAATTTTATATTGAGCTAAATATAATAAAATTGTATTAAATTTATATATTTATATATTTTATTTTTCGTAACTATGAAATATTTATGTTCAAAAATAAAATCTAATATGTTGGTAAGATGGGTTAACATTATCAAACTATATAATACATGTATAAAAATTAACATGTATTTTTTTAAAGTTAATAATATAAAATCTTTGTAACTACTTTAATCATAATATATTTTCATTTTAAATATAATATATATTTATATATTATATTTTAAAAATTCTAATAAATCTGTGTAATATTTAAGCAATAACTTAATGTATTTTAAGTTATCGTTTAGAAATGAAAATAAATAAATTATATCCTATTTTATCTACTTTTATAGTCACGATCATGTTAAAATATAATTATTATACTAAAATAAATATGATAAAATTATATTCAATTGATAAATTTATAAATTTTATTTTCATAAATATAAACTATTTATTTAAAATATAATATGATGATAGAACGACTTAAAATTAACAAACTATATAATACATGTCTAAAAATTAACATATGTTACACTTTTATATATACAATAATAAATTATCTAAAATGAATAGGCATAAAAATATTGGTAAAAAGAAATCCAGTTTTGAAATACGGGTCAGAATTTAGCATAAATTAAATACAAAATATTTTTTAAATATATTTTCTCATGAATATATTAATTTTTTTAATAACTAAATGCAAATATAATAAGATAAATATATAATAAGAAGGGGCAAATACATAAGGTTTAAACAATTAATTAATTATAGTATGTAAATTATAAAATTATTGTATTTGAAATAGTTATATAAATATTTAAGTATACCCCCCCCCTTTTTTTCTAATTCTTTTTTTGATAAATATTTAAGTACCACTTATGTTCTAAAACAATAATTTATGTATAGAAAAGTGAAAACAAACACCCGTGCAGTTGCACGGGTCAAAATCTAGTTTCATTTTAAAATGTGCGTAAATGATAAGTATATTCACAAAATTTATTTACATATGTAAACTGTGCAAGCTAGAAAAGTGAAAAGATAAGAAAAAAATTAATAAAAAGGAGAAATAAAATAAAATAATTTATAATATTACTATGTAAAGGTATAAAAATAATTAATTCCGACTCTATTTTTTTTATCTATTGAAAATGTATCTAAGTGAATATAAAAAGAGAGACATTATATCCATCATTTATGTATAAGACCATCTTAGTTCTGCAATTTTAATTTGTTTTCAATTCATTGATGTATTTAAAAATGGATTTTTATAATAAAATAAAATAAAATAATTTTTCTATTTATTTTAAAATTTTACTAAAACTTACAATCAAAATATCCTATTTTAAAATAAAAAATTAATATGAATTACTATCTCTTGTTTTTCTCCATTTATTAATTTTTTTTTTGTTTCTAATGGGTCATATGTTAGGTTTAAATCAGTCATGGAAAAGCTTTTGAAAATGATAAAAGATAAAACATATTTTTATTTTTTGTCAATAAAAACATAGTTTCATTTAAAATATCAAGATAACATACTTTTATATAAAAAAGACTTACATTATACAACTAAAATAATAATATTAAATAGGCCGGAATGTTTTAGTTATCCCAACTGTATGAAGGCCCATTAAAGAAGTAGGCCGAGTCTTCAAAACAACCACCTTCAACTGTCTAAAAAAAACAATTTTCATTTAATTTGCGTGTGGAGCCCGCTTTGTAAATTGCGGTGAGAGTCAGAAATCTTGGAGAAGAAAAATAGTGAACGGGATCCCTAGCTTAGCTTGGGGATTGATGTTTGGACGACTACGATTGACGACGACCATGGCTATTCGCTCCGTCTCCGTGCTCTTCTTCTTGCTGATCATCGGCGGGAGATGGATCGTCTTTGCCGATGGAAGCAGCGGTGGCGCCGGGAGGAACGGCTACTCCGGCGGAGCATGGTCGTCGGCAGTTGCTCCCTCCAATGTTGGCTTAGCTGTCGCTGTCACCGTCATGGCCGGTCTCGCCGTGGCTTTCACCGTCTACTCCCGTAGGTATATTGTTACATAAACAACAAAGATCTAGCTGTTGAGAAGCCAAGTAGGTTTGATAGGGGAAGATAAATCTTATCGGTTCTATTTCTAGTTGCTTCTTTGTTACTATGCTCTCTTGGTCTTTAAAGAATAACATGTAGCCTGGCTTATTTACTTATTGAAGTTGCTTATACACTTCTTCAGAGGGAGCATTGGATCACCTTGGTCACTGAGGAGAAGGAAGCATGCGCTTCAACCTAGTCAGTGGAATGCTTTTTTCACCGACCAAGGCCGACTCAGTGATGGAGGTGTTAAGTTTCTCAAGAAAGTTCGCAGTGGGGTATGCTTGCCTTTTTGACACTCTGATTTAAGCAAAAAATTTCCATTGATAGATGAATTCCCATCTTTGTTTTCAGGGTGTGGATCCAAGCATCAGACCTGAAGTTTGGCCGTTCCTACTTGGAGTGTAAGTATCAGCATCTTTTTCGTTATTCCTTCTTTTATCTACATAATGCTCAAGTAGGATTTGACCCACTCAATTATATACTTTTCCATGGAGATTTTCTTTACTCGTGCATGTTCTAAATGTTGAAGTGTAGACTTTTCTTTGGGGTTGGTCATTTATGTTATATAGGTTTAAGGTAGAATCAATAGTACAACAGTGAACTCATTAACTAGAAGTGTAGATTCAAATGGGAGAGTCTCAGAGTCGCCTTTATGTTTGTCTTCATGGGGATTTATAAGACTAGCCCTAGCTTCGTCGAACCAAAATTCAACCGGCCATCACTCTACATTTAGTTTACTTTGATGAACCTGTGCAAGTTACGAGTACTCTTTATCATCCCGACACACTGTAACCTTATTCCACTTACCTCTCACAGGTATGACTTAAACAGCACCGAAGAAGAAAGAGATTCTATTCGACAGCAGAAACAGTACGTTCGTTTTGTACTTATCTAGAGTTTCCCATTTTTCTCTTAGTATGTATGTAAATAGATTCTTATATATGTAAGTCCTGCAGGAAGGAATACGAAAACCTGCGGAGACAGTGTCGCGAGATTCATAAACGCAATGAAAATGGTTGTGACTCAAACCAAACAGCTCAGAGAAGCAACACCGAAAACAGCCAGGTTCTTGATTCAAATGATATTGCAGAAGTCAATAGTTCAAAGAGATCCATCCAAGTAGAAGAACCAGAGGAGTTGAATTCGATTCTTCAGGATGGGGACTGTGAAGAAAGTGGCGTCACCTCCGAAGATGCTGCTAATGAGTCAGACTCAACCAATTCTGAAGAAACCGAGACTTCGCCTCTTCTAGCGAAAGAAGAAGCAGAAAGCCACGACACTGTTAGCTCAGACTCAACCAAATCCGAAGAAACCGAGACGTCACCTCTTCAAGCCAAAGAAGAAGTAGAAAGCGTTAACTCTGAAGAAACTGAGACTTTGCCTCTTGTAGCTAAAGAAGCAGAAAACCAAGATAAAGTCAACCAAGAAAAAGACACGCTGACTCCATCACCAAACCCAAAATCGCAGGCAGAAGAGGAATTCAACACAACTTGGCAGAGAATTATCCGCCTGGATGCAGTGAGAGCAAACGATGAATGGGTCCCCTACTCACCGTCTCAAGCTGCTGTGTCTGACAAAAAAGCCCGAGGAATAGCCACACAAGTTGGTCTTAATGACTACGACCACTTGGAGCCCTGCCGGATCTTCCACGCAGCCCGTCTGGTCGGGATCCTCGAAGCATATGCAGTGTACGACCCAGAAATCGGATACTGTCAAGGAATGAGCGACTTGCTATCTCCGTTAATCGCAGTAATTGAAGACGACGCGTTAGCATTCTGGTGCTTTGTCGGGTTCATGAGTAAAGCACGTCATAATTTCAGGCTAGACGAGGTTGGAATCAGGCGACAGCTGTCAATGGTATCGAAGATCATAAAATACAAAGACATACGCTTGTACAGGCACTTGGAGAACCTGGAAGCGGAAGACTGCTTCTTCGTATACCGTATGGTGGTGGTTCTGTTCAGACGAGAACTAACCTTTGAGCAAACGCTGTGTCTCTGGGAAGTGATGTGGGCGGATCAAGCAGCCATAAGAACAGGGATCGCAAAGGCCACTTGGGGTAGAATCAGGTTACGGGCACCGCCCACAGAAGATTTGTTGCTGTATGCGATAGCTGCAAGCGTGTTGCAGAGGAGAAAGACGATCATAGAGGAGTACAGTGGGATGGATGAGATAATGAAGGAATGTAATAGCATGGCTGGTCGTCTTGATGTTTGGAAACTTCTTGACGATGCTCATGACTTGGTTGTCAATCTTCACGACAAGATCTGAGAGAGACAGTCAGAGAGAGTGTTAAATCTCACTCTTTGCCACTATCAGTTTACTTGCACTTTTTTGTTAGTGTTCATCTGTTATTGTTACTTAAAAATGTGAAACAAATGTTGTCCCAAAAGCGCTAAAAAAACGTTTCATCCATGTATTGGAATTTTTTGTTACTTAAATAAGGCGACCTAAAATGGATGGGAAGAAGTTGAGATGCCAGCCTCTCAGTTAGTTGACTGAGAAATTCTCTAAAGGCAACCCGGTTAGATGTTGTTTTGGAAAACAGATACTTGAGTAGGCCTTGCTTTCGGATTTGGTTCTTTCCCGATTTTTGATTGGACGATGGCCCCATGTGTGGACTAATATATATTCAATCAATTCTAAGTTTGAAAAATTTCCGTCATTTTTAAGCTTTTGTCATTCAATAAGAAAAAAATCAAAATAAGTTTCTTTAAAAAGTAAAAATACATGTATACTCTAGACTTAACTAATCTAGACTTATGTTTATAGCTAAGGGGTGAGGTTTTGAAGATATGATTTCAAATTTTAAAAAATAAAAAATTAAAATTAAAATTTTCAAAATTAAAAGGAATTATTTTGGTCATTTTCCTTATTGAGAGCTATTTTTGTGTCAAAACTTAAAAAATGCTATTTGAGAGAATTGTCCTTCCAGTTTTAACATATTTTTTATTTTAATTTAATTATTTTCAAATATTGAATAAATTGAAGATTTTTTTTGTCAAGAATTAAACAGAAGATATAATTTGATTTTTTAACTACACCACAACATATATAATAGCTTGCTACTTAAAAAGACTTTTATTTATTTTATCACCAAACCAAGCATGTAAAAATAATCATCATCATAATAACCTAAGAAAAATTTATTAGTACTTTTAAACAACATAAATCTAAAAAATAAAACTATAATTACCGATTATCAGTGAAGTCTATCAACCAAACTCATCTGCATCAAATAATAATATAGATGATTGGATATTTTTGCTTTTTTCGATGATTCCTACGAACATTAGTTTAGTTACATTTTATGTGAATTTAATTTCGTCTTCTCCGGATTTTATTGACACCTATTATCAAAATCTAAAATAGTTAAAAACATATATCTATTTAACTAAAACTTTATAAAACAAAAGTAATAAATTATATATGTTAGTAATATTTTTTTTGTTAAACGATAAGATATACATTCTTTAACAAACTTTCTCCCTGTTTTTCTTTCTAAGAAACAGAGTCAAACAAGTCAATATGAGAATGTTTTAATATGTTGATGTCAAACATTTTAAATCCTCCTTAGGCAAACTATAACATCACAAAAGCAAAACAAGAATCCTTTAAAATCTTTTAAAGAGAACGTAAAAAAAAATTATAAAAATCCAAACACATACCTTTTGTTGTAATCCAATGCATTCTTTGTACTCTCGTGAATTTACTCTAGTAGCCGACTCTCTTTATCACTCTCAACTTCTGGTTGTCGACTCATGCAACTACTTATAACATATGTAATAGTTTTTTGTTGTTGTGATAGACTTTTATCATAAAGTCTCTAATATCTTTAGAAGTATATCCACCAAACACACATGCTTTTAGAGTTTTGTTTTGAACTTTGTAAATAAATTCAGATTTTGCTCAGATTTTCCTTAAAAATATAGAGATTATTTTCTACGTCTAGTTTAATCACGTAATCTACCATATAACACGGATACATGATAGCAGCTTGACTCGATTTCGTCTAAACAAAAATTTTAACTGTTCCACTAAAAAAATACAAAAACAAAAACCACACTATACTTCTTTATCAGCAATAATATTTTACAAAATAAGATAAAAAATTTCTAAAATGATGAATTGAAATGATAAAAGGCATGCAATTAAAGATACATCCATAGGAAAACATTCTCCATGGTCAACTGGGATTATATGTGTCCATTTATGTTTGAATTCAATATACTGTCTGCATTCCTGTCATTATTTCCAAAACGCATATCAATCAAACTCAATCTTTAAACATTTTCTATAGCAAACACTTTTGGTTTGTGTTTACACTCTTGATTCAGGATGTATTGCTGAAGTGAACCCCTTTCACAGTCTGTTGTTATGTTTCCATCAAAGAATTTGACACGCATAAATCTTGTAGGTGGTACAAATCCAAATCCTTTTTCCTTGTCAAATGTTGGATGATCTAAAATAAATGTTGCAACTTTTTGTCTGATTTATAACATTTTTTCTTTCTAACACTAGATGTTTTTTTTGTTGGGCTTGAATATAACTATCATTTCATTGTGAATACCCTTTATATAGTACACTATTAATAGATAATAAGTAAAAAATATTATACAATTTAATATTATAAAGTAAACCTAAGATAAAATATATCTATACAATTATTGTTAAATTTGATAATCCCTGTTAATAATTATCCTGAATATAGTGCAAAATATTTATTAAATAATCGTTAAAATTTCTTAAAAACTAATAATTATTTATTAAAACTAATAACTCAACCTGAAATTATGGAAAATATGACAAATAAACTACTAAAAACTAATAAAATATGACAAATAAGCAAAATAACAAAAAAAATGGAGAAGATAACAAATAAGCTAATTCACTTATCAAATAATAGTATAGATGCTCACAAATTATTTTTAGGTTTTAATTTTATTTTTAGTTTGGTTTGGTATAGAAGCATTAGGTTGTAAAAAGGTTTCTGTAGTGAATAAATTTAAAATTCTTTCAAAAAAAAGATTCTAACAAATATTTCTAATCACTCAAAAATATTAAAAAAAAACTAATAAGATTTGATTTAAAAATACTCAAATATATAAATTATTTTTAAAAATTCTAATTAGAAATAGTCAACCTATTTTTTTTTTTCGGCCAACTACTAGTCAACCTATTAAAACTAACTACAAGTATTCGAAATAACCGAAAAATGGTATACAATCTAAAAAAAATATTTAAAATATTTAAATTGTCTTAAAATTTGTAAAATGGTTAACTAAGATTGAATTTGGATGTCTCAAATATTTTTGGATCCTACTTTGGATGTCTCTTTGAGTTGTATCCCCTCCCAAAATATCTAGCTCTCAAATCTTGTTCCAGTATTTATATATAATGGTTAACTAAGATTGAATTTGGATTTTTTAGATTGTGTTCGGTTCGTCCAGGCCTGTATACCCGTGGAGGCAGCCAGAAGGTTTAGACTTTAATTAGTTGGAGAGCCTCTAAGTGAGCTAGAGTTTATAGACATATATCAAAAAACCATCATTGTTTCCTTCTGTCCTCTTTTACTAGAAGAACAGATCTCTTCTTCTTCTTCGATTTAGAGCAAGATACAACAAACTATGGCGGATACCGTTGAAGAGCCTCAACTACATAATGGAACGGCATTATCTGAGTCTCAAACCGATCAACATCCGTCCTCGGAACCACTATCCGGCGACGATCCCAAACTTACCGACGAGATCCCGGAAATGAAACCGGAGTTAACCGATGCGAAGGTGGAGGAGGTAGTACAATCTGAGGTAAACGATTTGAAGCCGGAGGAATTACAACCAGTTGTAATCGACGCGAAGGCGGAGGAAGTACAACCAGTTGTAATCGACGCGAAGCCGGAGCTGGCGCATGTGAATCTGTCGCCGGAGGAGAACCAGATCCGATCCACGGAGGCAGATCAGGGAACGAGCCAGGCGGTAATGAAGAAAGAAGATGAAGGAAACAGAACGTTTACAATGAGAGAGCTGCTGAGCGAACTAAAAAGCGATGAAGGAGATGGGACTCCTCGCAGTACTGTTTCTCCCTATAGGTCTCTCTCTCTCTCTCTCTCAACATCAGGGGCCTTGATGATCATGTGGAAATTTGTTTGATTTTTGTAGCCGAGAGAGTGCTTCGCAAGCAGCGGAGAACAATCCTGCAATAGATCTGATCAACAGGATCCAAGTCAACGACGAAGAAGGCCGATCTCGCCAGCGTGTTCTTGCTTTCGCTGCCCGCAAGTACGTTCCCCATTTCCTTTTTAATCAACTCTAGACTAGATATGGCTTAGATTATAACGTGGGCGTTGATAGATACGAGTTTAGTTGAATAGTTTCATTGACCTTACTGCCTCATTCCAAGGCTTCATCTTTTACGTTTCCCCATGTTGTAGGTATGCTAGTTCGATTGAGAGAAATCCAGATGATCATGATGCTTTATACAACTGGGCACTTATTCTCCAGGTCTCTCTTTTCTCTTTATTCACAACTTCTCTCCCTCTCTCTTATTTGTGATTTCTTACTAGTGTTGAAGGAAAAAATCATAATATGCCTTTACTGGATAGAAATAATAATGCTTGATTCTCCACAGGAAAGTGCTGATAATGTCAGCGCAGATTCTGTTTCACCCTCTAAGGATGATTTGCTCGAGGAAGCTTGTAAGAAGTACGATGAGGCTACCCGTCTCTGCCCTACGCTCTATGATGTATGTATTCATTGGCTTCTTCTATCTCTTTTAGTTTTGTTTCTGATCTATGTCATTACTATGGATAACACAACTGTAAACAAGCAAAATCATGATTTTCAGTTTGGTATAAATGGCTTCAACTTGATTCTTTGACAGGCTTACTACAACTGGGCTATCGCAATCTCTGATAGAGCAAAGATGCGTGGTCGCACCAAGGAAGCTGAAGAATTATGGGAACAGGTCAGTAGTGACATGACCTTATCCTGCTAACTAAATTAGTGTGGCTTGATCCCAACTTCTAAGTTCTGATTCCAGGCGACCAATAACTATGAAAAGGCTGTCCAGCTCAACTGGAACAGTTCCCAGGTAATGATCCTCATCTAAACTACAAACTTCACAATTCGAAACCAAAACTTAGCAACTATATGATATCCTTTTCTTGCGAATGTGTCTGGTTTACCTTTGTATTGTAATCTTTTCGACTTCTGACTTAATTTTTGAACTATCAATTATCAGGCTTTAAACAACTGGGGACTGGCGTTGCAGGTAACTGAGTGACATGTCTTAGTCTCCATTACAGTTCTGACGTAGGATATGCCTACCTTAAACAAAAATTATAATGCCAAAGAACTTACAATATCCCCTTGTTTTTTTTCATTAGGAACTCAGCCAAATTGTTCCTGCTAGGGAGAAGGAAAAAGTGGTCAGAACTGCAATTAGCAAGGTGTGTACTTGCCTTTCTGGCTAATTTAGACCGTTTCATTTGATATGCATGGACGATTTCTTACTGTCCCTTCTCACTTGTACAGTTTAGGGCGGCAATCAGGTTGCAATTTGATTTCCATCGAGCCATATACAACCTTGGAACCGTTCTGGTCAGTCATGTTTTGACAAATCCTTTCACAAAACTCTTCACATGCAGAGTTCAAATTGAGTTAATTGACCACTGTGAATTCTTCTCTGTATTAATACAGTATGGATTAGCAGAAGACACACTTAGAACGGGGGGTTCAGGAAACGGCAAAGACATTCCTCCGGGTGAGTTATACAGCCAATCCGCCATCTACATCGCTGCAGCTCATTCCTTGAAGCCAAGTTATTCGGTAAGCCTATGATCCACCACCCAACTTTTTGCTAGAATCAAAAGGGTGTATTACTGCCATTGATTCAACTCCTTTGGTTTAGACTGATCCTTTTCCTGGTCCAGGTTTACAGCAGCGCTTTGAGGCTCGTTCGTTCCATGGTACCTTTTCATGACCCATCACTTCACGCACTCAATTTGATTCAGTTTTGGAATTAACCTAAAAGTAAAATGTAAAATATATGTTGGCAGCTACCTCTACCGCATCTTAAGGTTGGATATCTGACGGCACCACCCGTGGGAAACTCACTCGCTCCTCACAGTGATTGGAAACGCACGGAGTTTGAACTCAATCACGAGAGGCTTCTTCAGGTACTCTCTCAATTTGATCGAATCTTCTGTTAATGAAAAGTTAAATCATGAGATTACGCAAAAAGATGGGAAGTGTTTCTTGAGAGGCATTTCAAAACCCCTGTACTAACCCTACTACCTGACGTGGGTGTAGGTACTGAAACCTGAAGCAAGAGAAATGGGGAGAAACCTGTCTGGAAAAGCAGAGACAATGAGCACAAACGTGGAGAAGAAGACGGTAAAAGTGAACATAACAGAGATAGTGTCAGTGACGACATGTGCTGATCTGACTCTGCCTCCTGGTGCTGGTCTCTGCATTGATACCGTTCATGGTCCAGTTTACTTGGTAAGCGCGTTACTACATACACATATGATATCACCATGCTTAAAAAAATCGTACCCGTTGAAAGAAAAGACTGAAACTGGAAAAATATGAAATTTGCATAAAAAAACAGGTAGCAGATTCATGGGAGTCGTTGGATGGATGGCTGGATGCGATTCGTCTGGTGTATACGATTTATGCGAGAGGGAAGAGTGATGTTTTAGCCGGTATTATCACCGCTTAATCACACACACACACACACTTCATACTTTGTCTCTCCTTTTCAATCATATATAGTTCTGTCTTTTGTATTGACACCACCATAGCCAGCCAGATGTTTTGATTTTGTTTTGCATGAATTCTCATTTTAAAACATTTATTTTGTTTCACAGAGAGGCTTCTTCAGTTTGATCGATTTTTTTTTTACATTTAACCTGAAGAGAGTCTTCTGTTTCTCATGAGAGCGTACAAATAAATAACATTATAGAGAATACAGTCTATCCGTTGTAAGAAGTTGGGCTAATGGGCCAATAAGTAGGATGACATTTGTGGGCCTTGTTTCTCTGTTTCTCTGATAAATGAAGCTGCTGTCACTTTCCCAATACTAGGAGGGAGGGATGGCGCGTGTAATCCAAATCTAAATCAACTAAGCTCAAAGCTGAAAGAAGAATCAATGGCGTCTCCGTCGACTTGGTGGCTTTCATTCCCCGGTTCTGTTTATGCCAAACCGCGCCTACTTTCTTCTTCTACGGCGCTTCCTCTAGCTTACAATCCCCTACAAAACCCTAACAACAACAAGGTAAAACAATCGATCAAAAAAACCAGCAATCATGTTTTTCTTTTGAAACCTGTGCCAACATTTTGTCTTTTTCTTCTTAGCTGTGTAGTAGGAAGGGGAAGATGGAACGATTAATTTGCAGAGCGGATTTTTCACAGGAAGCGCCGCTAGCGACGGCAATAGGCGCGTGCATACTGAGTTCGTTTGTTTTTCCGGTGGCGAAGAGAGTGGAGGATGAAGAAGAGGAGAATTCAGCTATAGTGTCAACAGATATGAGATTAGCAGCCATGGGAATCATCAGCTTCATCCCTTACTTCAATTGGCTGGTTTCTTCCTCATCCTTTTTTTTTTTGGGTTTGATTGATAAAAAGTAAAACACTTATCTAAAGAAACAACTTATTCTTCTTGTGGATCAGAGTTGGGTCTTCGCTTGGCTTGACACTGGGAAAACGCGTTACTCTGTCTATGCTCTCGTTTATCTCCTTCCCTATCTCAGGTACATCCTCTCTCTTTGGCTTCCTCTTCTTTTTTTTTATGATCAACTTATAAACATTTTGTTACTCTGACGATTTCAATTGGAATCTTATGATTGTTTCTTAAATTGGATTTCATATTCAAATTTTGCAGCTCAAACCTATCGATTTCCCCGGAAGAGAGCTGGTTGCCCATTACAAGCATTGTCTTGGGCATCATTCATGTTCAGGTTCTCTTTCTTTCCTTCCTTCGTTCTTCAACCAATAATAACCTGCAAACAACAACCGTTTGTGGTTTCATCATATTTGTCCTCTTTTGGGTAGCTGGAAGCAAGTATCGCAAATGGTGATGTTCAGACTCTTGCATTCTTCAGAGACGCATCAAAGGAAAGTATCCATTTTGACAAGAAACATTCCAAGGTAACCTTTTAATTTTAGTGTCCTTATTACTAGACTGAAAAAATAAAAAGAAAACAAAGACTTGCACAAATTGGATAGGAAACTTACAAGTACTCTCTTTTTTTTTTTTTTTTTTTTTGCATTGAAGGAGAAAGACATTGACGATTAACATATAAAGAAAGCCCCAAAGCACCAAGACAGAGAGAAAGAGACTACGAGCGAATTAAAATGAATAATGATGATGATTATGAGTAACGTTGTTTTGTTTCTAGCCCCAAAAACAAAGATTGAATAAAAATATAACACTGAGCCTAAAAGATCAAAAACAAACAAATTCAATAAAAAAAGAAACAACCCAGTTATCAAAAATCCATATAGGGTAAGGAAGACACGCAGGTGCTAAAAACAAGGATGATATCCTTTGCATCCCAGCCATAGAAAACAAACATCCCTCCTAAACACACAATCTTGGCATGTCCAACCAATAGCAGTAGCCTCGTCCTTGATGGAAAAGGGTGGGAATCATTTGTAGCAGGTGCAGTAAGATTGAGCAAGCCATAACAGTGTGCAAATAAAAAAGGTGCACATTAGGCCCAAACTGTTTTGTATCTTTATAAAAAGGGCCCATTTGACAAAAACATTCGTGAAATTTCATTTCGTCATGTTTCCTGTGACCAAGGGTTTAATCAGAAACTTCTTCAATCCTCTCCCTCTTGTCGCAGCAGCAATGGCTCCTTCTTCTGCCGTCGTTAGGGTCTACTCTTCTACCACTCCCACCTCTCCTTCCGAGGTTTCCGTCAAGAAAGTTGGTACTCATAACGGAAGCTTCCACTGCGACGAGGCTCTCGGTTGCTTCATGATCCGCCTCTCCGATAAATTCTCCGGCGCCGATATCGTCCGTACTCGTGACCCTAAGGTAATACAAACAAATCTCACTTGAACTGTTGAATTAGCTCTGTCTGTGTTTGGGACTGAGTTAAGGCTGAGATTTGTTTAATTGACTGCGTCATTTTTGAATCTCACTGTGAGGTGAAAATTCATTTGCTTGTAGAGATTGTTGATGGTTTCTTTTTTTTGTGTGTGTATGTGCAGATATTGGCAGAGCTTGATGCAGTGCTTGACGTTGGAGGCGTTTATGATCCCCACCATGACCGCTATGATCATCACCAGAAAGGCTTTGAAGAGGTGTTTGGGCACGGATTCAACACCAAGCTCAGCAGTGCCGGTCTCGTTTACAAGGTAAACTAGTGCTTTGCTTCCTGAGATTTTCTTTGAAAGATAGGACTGAATGTTGTTGTTTTGCTTCAGCATTTTGGAAAGGAGATCATAGCTAAGGAACTTAACGTCGACCAAGATCACCCTGATGTCCTTCGCTTGTTTCTAGCTGTCTACAAGAGCTTCATGGAGGTCAGTCAATTTATCCATCCATTTGTATTTATCCTAAGTCATTTTGTGCAGATTTGATTGATTATTATTTCTTGATGCAGGCAATTGATGCTGTGGACAACGGAATAAACCAGTATGATACTGATAAGCCTCCTAGATACGTGAACAACACACATCTGTCTTCAAGGGTTGGAAGATTAAATCTTGATTGGATTGATCCTGACCAGTCACAGGAGAAGGAGAATGAGGCTTTCCAGCTTGCTATGGCTCTTGCTGGCGAAGAGTTCCTCCAAGTAAGTTTTCCAGCTTGCATTCTGTTGAACTACATATGTTCCTAATTTTACATTTTGCGTTGTAGAGTGTAAGGTTTCATGTAAGATCGTGGTTACCGGCTCGATCAATAGTGATGCAATGTCTTGAAGAAAGATTCAAGACGGACTCAAGTGGCGAGATCATGGTATTGAAACAATTCTGCCCTGTAAGTGTTGCTTCTACATTCCCTTTTTAATCAATGCTTGCTACTTGCTAGTAGTACACTGTTCTGAGTTCTTTTATGGGTGGGTGAGCAGTGGAAGCTTCACTTGTTCGAGCTTGAGCAAGAGATGAAGATCCAACCCCTCATCAAATACGTCATCTACCAGGACGAGCGAGGAAAGCAGTGGAGAGTTCAAGCAGTGGCGGTTGCACCGGACAGGTTTGAGAACCGAAAGGGTCTTCCGGAGCAATGGAGAGGACTTAGAGATGAGAAGCTCTCCGAAGCTGCTGAGATCCCAGGTTGCGTATTTGTGCACATGAGCGGCTTTATAGGCGGAAACCAGTCCTATGACGGCGCTTTATCCATGGCTCGAACTGCTCTCACTCTCTAATTCAAAGCATAGAGAGAGTATAAAAGTACTTGTTTATATATCGTACAATTTCTGTTTTCGTTTGATGAAAATTGTCATTTTTCTTGGATGGAATCGTATCTTCAATTAGAGATTTTGAATTTTTTATTTCATTAATTGTGCCAACACAACAAACTGGAAATAATAATCCATCAAGTTATATGTGTTTGAAAAGATATTAAAAAGCAATAGTTAGCAAACATTCCGTCGAACACCTAGAGGGCGCAATACACTAATCCTTATACAATACATGATCGTTGCCGAAATTTTTATATTATTTTCCCTTTTTGCCCTTTGATATATCTTTCATTGCGTAGCTGTTGCGTCGAAACCCTCTTTTTTTATTTCTTTCGTATTTCTCAAAACCCTCCTCATGAGTCATTCTGTATTTCTGTGCAGATATGATCGCCGGCGAAGAAACAGCTACCAGTGGAGATTGCATTATTCCCAATAAAGAAGTTGCAATTTCAGATTCCGACAAGTTCGTCACCCAAATCCTCAACGGCCCCAACGAACAATGCCAAGAGAATTTCCGAATGGACAAGCCCGTCTTCTACAAGCTCTGCCACATCCTCCAAACCCGAGGCTTGCTACGCCACACCAACCGAATCAAGATCGAGGAGCAGCTCGCCATCTTCCTCTTCATCATCGGCCACAACCTCCGCACTCGCGCCGTCCAAGAGCTCTTCGGATACTCCGGCGAAACAATCAGCCGCCACTTCAACAACGTGCTCAACGCCGTCACCTCAATCTCCACGAGTTTCTTTCAATCCACCAGCCCCGATGTTGATCAGTTCGATCCTTATTTTAAAGACTGTATTGGAGTCGTTGATTGCATACATATGCCTGTGATGGTGGGCGTCGACGAGCAAGGTCCTTTCCGTAACGGCCATAACGGACTGCTCACGCAGAACGTGCTCGTTGCTTCTTCATTTGATCTCAGGTATTGGATTATACATTGTACGCTGGTTTAATATGGTTAATACCGGTTAGGAACTTTCTATATATATAGTTCAAGTATTGGTTACATTGTAACAGAATGATGATAATAATAAAAGATATTTTGATCTTCATTATCAGGTTCAACTACGTCTTAGCTGGTTGGGAAGGTTCGGCTTCTGATCAGCAAGTTCTCGACGCTGCTTTGACTCGGCCTAACAAGCTGCAAGTCCCTCAAGGGAAGTACTACATTGTGGACAGTAAGTACCAGAATCTTCCGGGGTTTATAGCGCCGTATCGTGGAGGTGTTTCAGAACCCAAGGGGGTGTTCAACGAGCGGCACAAGGTGTTGCATCGAGCGGTTGACAGAGCTTTGGGAGCCTTGAAAGAACGGTTTCCGATCCTGCTATCGGCTCCTCCGTATCCTCTTCAGACGCAAGTGAAGCTGGTGATTGCGGCGTGTGCGTTGCACAACTATGTGCGCTTGGAGAAGCCTGATGATTTTGTGTTTAGGATGTTTGAAGAAGATACGTTGTTGGCAGAAACAACAGAAGAAGAAGATAGAGGAATGGCATTAGAGGAGGAGGAGAATGAGGGACATGAACATGGTTTGTTTGGACCTGAAGAAGTGGAAGATAGTTTGAGGTTAAGAGATGAGATCGCATCTAACCTCTGGAACCATTATGTCCAAAACCTGCCAACCTTCTAAAACTTGTCTTCTTCCATCAGTGCTTTATTTGTTAGAGAGAGAGAGATATTACATTTGATTGCAGGTCTTTCTACCATCTATAAACTTGAGTCCTTGACAGTGGCTGATTTATTCCCTACTCAAAGCCCCCTCATTAACCATCCGGTAGACCTTGTTTAGGATGTTTGATGAAGAGTGAAGACACATTGGCCGAAACTAGGGAAGAGTATAAAGTAGGTGGGTAATAGAGGAGAGATAATGAACATTGGTTTAGACTAGAAGAAATGGAAGATTGATTTAAGGTTAAGAGATGGTTACCATTATATTATGTCCAAAATATGTGGACCTTCTTTTTAACCGTTTTAGTAGTGTGTGTTCATGTTTGTTAAGTACAAAATACATTCAAATCAGACCAATTAAAGTATATATAGATCATCACACCAATCAGGGCAGAGAATGAAAGAAGATCCAATAAATAACAGGGGCTTTGATGTTCAGAACTCACACCTTTTTGCTTCTTTTTTTTTTTCCAATAATCCATTTTCTCTTTGCGTTGGCTATAGCATCTTCCTTCAGCTTCAGCAGATCTTGCCAGGACTGGTTAACATGTGACTAGATCAGGCTCGCTTCTGGATAGTCCTTGTCTGAAATGTGTAAAGGGTTGAGCAAGATTAGCAGCTTTATCGACAAATATGCCTCATGGGCCAGCAGCAGCACTTCCGTTTGAGGACAAGGGTAAGTAATAGTCCGTTGATAATATTCCTAACTTAAGGGCGGTTGGACGTGGAGAGCTTTGATTTGGATGCTCAGAGAGACAAAAGAGTCATTTCTCCCCCAATCTCAGGTGAAAAAGGATGTACAGTAAGTGAGGGCGGTCCCGACGACGGATATGAAACGGAACACGGAGTGGTTCACGTATCCAGGGGTGTGGACAACTTACATACTAATCCTCTTATTCTCGTGGCCCCTCGTTCTCTCCGTCTTACACTGCTCACCTCGCCCATTTCACCGTACGTTCTCTTTTTCATTTTAATCTCCTCGAGATCTCTGTCTCATTCTAGATTTTGAATCAATAGGCTTCTTTCTTTGTTGAATTAAAAGGTGACGTATTATTCGTTCCACTGGAAGAAGGGAACGCCGTTTGGGGAGGATCAAGGGGATCTACAGCAGGCTGACCACGGCAACCAGCTCACTCCCAATCGCAAGTTCCTCACACAACAGACTATCAATATCCTATGCTCTTCCTCAACACACTGGCCGTATTTGTTATGGTGGTCGCCAAATTCCCACACATGCACAAGGTCCGCATTTTTGGAATCAATGCAGACCAATGAAAGCCTTGATTAGACAAAGCAAAACAAAAAGAAGGTGTGTGTATAATGCAAGACAAGACAAGTAGATTTGGAAGCTCTGAATCCATTTACAACAATGTCATTCGAACCCAACCTCGAAGCTTTTATATGGTCCTCTCAGTCTCATCCCATCGCATATATACTGTTTCTTTGGGCCTGCTTCTAATCAACTTTTTTCTTTTCTTTTTTTGGTTGGTCTCTCGGTTTATTATTTGTATGATCCCAAAACTGGTTAAAAAGAGAATATGTTTAGCGAACAAATCTAGGATTTGAATGATTAGTCGGGGAAGGGTCTATGGAATGTATACAACTCTTCTTCTGATATTTTTGATAGATTATTCATTATTATTAACCTCTTTTTTATTCATTAGTCCAGTGCAACCTCCAAACCAAAATAACGATTCACCTTAATCAAAAGAGAATTAAAGTAACCCTACATACAATTAGAAACCAAACACAAATTTGTTAGTTGATGAGTTTTGTACTTTTGTTAGAAAGAATGAAAAAAGGATAAAACAAATTTGATGCAGTGAAGTGCACAGACAATTACAAAAAAGTAATGATTGACTCTATAGTCTAAAGTCAAAGCTGGAGAGTGCGTAGAAAGAAGTGAATATAGAGCTCTTGATCACACCATTTTCCACTAAAGACCGATGGTGGGTGAGCACTATTTCTTCTCTCTTCATATTTCACATATTAATTTTGTACATATTAACGTAAAAATACAAGATTTATTTAGTTTCTGGACTTGCTGCTCATACTCATCAATGCCTTCAGCATCAGACTCTTCTTCCCCTTTCTCAATGTAGATTTTTGCTTTATCTCCACTATCTCTCTACTTGTCGACATAGATATCGCTCTTTGTGGTTCCGGTAACGCCTTTTATAATCACACACAGATCAGAAAATAATTACAAATGTTGAACAAAAATGAATGAATATATTAAAATAGTAACAAGTGTTAATTACCAGTAGTCTTGGCTGACTTGGGGAGCTTGAACGTTTTAGTAGAGATCCTGAACGCATGAGAGGAAATCTCATAGGAGACTTTGTTATTTTACCTTCAATATTCAACACACACTTTACTTATCTGCAATCTGAGAAAAAGCAAAGCTAGAGAAATTGCACTGCTTATACTTACTTGGTGTTATGTTGCTGATGTTGTTGTGCAAAAAGGAGAAGCTTCCTGTCTTGCTGGTTTTCCTTGCAGTATTTGGGTGGTTTTCTAGTATTGTTGATCGAACAGCTTCCAGGCAGATCAGGAGAAGGACTCAGATATCATAAACACAGAACCAAATTAAAAAATAGGATATAAAACTAAAGATTTAGATTACCACTCTTGAACCGATGTGAGTCATCTCCTGCAGCGAAACTTGTGCCTCTTCCATGTTCTTCTTGTATATAAGAATATGTGATAAGTAAGGTTATCAGATTGATAGACGGTTGGAATGGATTAAAAACTTTGTAGAGGGGAAAAAAAGTATACGAGGGAAGAAATAACGGTTATGATGGTGAGGAGATTGAACTTGAAAGCGATGCTGAGAACTCCCACTCTTTCCCATGTACTCTCTGCATAGTTTCATCCTCTACAACAACAACAACAACAATGTGAGCGTTGTGTTCTCTTCATTTGAAAAGATTCAGTGGTTACTACTTAGCTTACTTGTTCGAGAGAAGATAAACGAAGACGAGTGGTGGAAAAATGGGCTGAGTTATCAGAGAGAAAAGAGTTGAATTTATCAGAGACAGAACCGAGATGGTCAACTGTGTTCACTACTGCCTTGGCTGCATATTCTTTCAACGTCTCTATCACCCTAACAGTAACATCATTCATTCATTTCCTCTCAGACAATTCAAGCTTACTTTGCAGAATATTTATCAAAGAATAGATAAAAATAGTTACGTTTCTTTGTGTTCTTCTTTGCCATAAGATGTTTCGAAGTACTCAGCAGCTGAGTATAACTGTTTCCGCAAGTTCTTTAAATCCTTTTAAAAGCACACAAAAACAAGAGAGAATATGAATCTTGAATGAATAGAAAAACTAGTTAAAAGTTCAGAATCCAAATATATGGTTAGGGAAAGAGAGAGAGAAGGGATCAAACCTTGAGAGTTTGTGAGAATTGAAGAGTCTGCTGCATGGAAAGTTCGTCATGATTGGAAGACTGATGAAGAACGATGGCTAAAGATGTTGAGCTCTCCATTTCTATTCCTATTTTAATGAGATGAGAGAGAAGAGGGAGATAATGGAGTAAGTAAGAGAGATCCAAGTGGAGTCACTGCAAGACTCTTTAACACATTCCATACTTTCTTCTCAAGTTAATTATTTTCTTTTAAATACTATTTATTTCAAGTGGGAAATCAATTTTTAATTTCTTTTAAGGACAAATATGAACAAATTTAATAAATTTTGTGAATGGTTACAAAAAAAAGGTCCAAAGCAGCCGACAAATCAACATAACGACCGGAGAAATGCATTTAGGCCACATGATAATACTAGCTTTTATTATCTAAAGAAATTTATTTAAGCGCTAATGATGGGATCAATTATAAAAAATATGCACAGGTAAAAGAATTCGGAAGGATATTGTAGATGGAAAAATAATGGAGCAGAATTATTTTAACATTTTGTTAACTAAAGAGAAAAGAACTTTTCAACAATTTAAAAATCTCTTGTCCCTTTCTTGAAATTTAAAAGAATGAATTTATAGAAAAGTATAATAAATACACAAAAGTGTGAATACAAGAAGTGGGGACACACACATAGGAATCAAAATTCAGTCACGGACTCGTTTGATGGTTTACTGCCTTTATGAGGCTTAAATATCGTTCGTTCATTCATGTGATGATGTGAAGTGATTTATATATTTTGTCCACTAAAATCATAGTCAAAACTATGGAATTGCATTGTAACCAGACGACCAAAACATATTCAAAACTACATGAGGCAGTAACATTATTTAACTCTAGTTAAATAACAAAAAATCCAATAAGTGGGATTCACTTCTTTTGTTGGGGGTAGTAACTAGTAAAGAGGGGAGTCCTCTAAATCACGCGTGACTCATACATGATAAGCAAAAGTTTATGAAACTATCCCAAAGGGAGGAAATGTAAGGATATCGAATTTGGGATTGGACGATACGCGAACTCTCTAGCGTAGCCTAGAGTCTGGTTGATTAGTTGCACGGTGCAGTTTTTTGGCTGTTTGGAAGAGAAGCAACCTGTCTCTCACGGTCACGGGTGCTCCTCGTTGACATATACTATCAGTTGTTGATCAAAAGAAAATAAAAAGCAACATTTTACAAACCGTCGTTGATTTAGAGATGATGATGATCATATGCTTGCTCAGAAGAGAAAGAGCAATAGTTAACTCGTGAGGTGCATTAGGACCTGAACCTTTCGAACTGCTGCCAAATCTCCGTCAGTTGCGGATCCATCTCTCCATTTCTTTCACCGGCGATGACTTGGTTCCAAAGAAAGAAAGTACGTAGAATTACTTTTGTAGTATGGGGCTGATCAATCTCAACAACCCGTAAGACTCCATGCCAAAAATTAATAGGCTATAACATCTTAAAAGAAGCCCAATTAGTATCTAGTGTGCGGACTTAATAAATGGGCCAATCGAATAACAAGTAAAACTAATGGACTTGAACATTGTACAATCTATACTATACTAAAAGCAGCATATACTCAACAGAGAAGCTGTCCACGTCGTTTAAAAAAATCGTCCAATCATAATCTTCAAAATGACCACGTCATACCGTTGTTTCTCAACGCAGAATAATAGCAGACCAATTCATATGGGCCGATAATATTTGGTTGCGGCCCATTTTAAATCAGTCCAAATTTCTTATTCCAAATACAAACGTGTGACCCTTCTACTTCGCCTCATCTTTTCCGATTTCTGCAGATTGTTGTTTCTGTTGAGTTATTATGATCCATCCTCACTCATTCAATCCCGTTATTTTCTTCGAAGGTTACAGCAAAGACGATCAATAGATCTTATCTCACATCCCAATTTAATTCTATTTTGATCGTCTCTAGCCGTTACACATCCTAATCTACATCTCTGGAGAAACCGATGGCTGATACATCTCAAGATCTCACTTTTAGGGCGCTTCGTTTGATAAAATGATGTAGTTCTCGCCTCTACACCCTTCAAATCTGAGGCGAAATGGTATCTCAAATGCATGGTATTCATCTGAGACATCTTTTTCCCACTGATATGGTGTCTTCTTCGAGTGGGGAAGATGGCTTCGCGTCGTACCCGGTCAAACTATTCATCTCCACTGAGAAGGGATATGACAGAGGAGAAAGATGAAAAGATAGTCCCAAATCTGGTAATAATCTTTTCTCAGTCTCCCTTATTGATCGTTTTCCAGTTTTCGTAGGAATACAATTGCTTTTCCATATTAATTAGAAATTGACATTGATGCTTTGCTTTAGTAATTCAACATAAAGTGTAAAGATTAGTTTATTTATCATTTCTCGGCTTAAATATTTTCCTCTGCTATGACTGGACCTTTGATTTTTTTTATTCATGTTAAAGCCTAAGAGTGTGGAGTTCCTGTCCATGATGACAAGTATAGCCTCTCACGTTGTAAAGGCACTTCTCGACTTGGGTCACTCCGTAAGGACAACTGTTAGAGACTCCTCAGGTACTTAGCGATCTCTCATTTTGATTGCTGCGACGATTTTTGTTTCTAACTATTCTGTAAAGATGAAGAGAAAGTTAGGTTTTTGTGGGAGTTGAAAGGAGCAAAAGAAAGGCTAAAGATTTTCGAAGCCGATCTAACGGTGGAGGGAAGCTTTGATGAAGCAATCAAAGGTGTTGATGGAGTCTTCCACATCGCCTCTCGTGTTACCCTTTGTGTGGACAGCAATGATCTGGTCAAATGCAGTTTACTTTTGCTAGAAATTAATCTCATTTTTATTTCCATATCAATCAAAGTAGTTGATTTTTTTTCGTCAGGAGAAGTTGGTCGATCGAGATATAAATGGAACAAGGAACTTGATGAACTCTTGCGAGAAATCAAGAAACACTGTGAAGAGGATTGTACTCACATCTTCTTCGACCGCTGTCCGGTACCGTTATGACGCCACAGAAGCCTCTCCACTTAACGAATCACATTATAGCGATCTTGACTACAGCAAAAGCTTCAAAGTAAGAAACATACCTCACTTTTGTATCAATTTTAACCACTGTTTTAGTTAATGAATTGTCTGAAATGTATGTAGAAATGACAATGTATAAGAAAAATCTTCTTTTAGGATGTTACATAGAGTTGTGTGTAAATGAATTATCGTAACGTTGAAACTCTTTAGCTTTGCCGAGTACATAGAGTTTTCAGTTATTCACATACAACTGAACATATATTCATTGGGCATCTTCCTTCTACGGAGTATGGCCCTGTTCGGCGGTGATGCAAGGCGGAGTTGCAATGGTAAAGTCGTGACGTCTCACTTCTTTTTTCAGGCCTTGAGTGGACAAGTGTGTACACACCTTTGCTTTAACACAAGCTCTAACTGCAGTAATTTGAAAAGAAAAGCTTCAGCTTTCAAACGCTTACCTGAACCAACTGGTTAGGATGATTGACTGTCTAATTGTGGAAACAGACATCATTTATCATAGGTTCTTACTTTAGGACATTATGATAATACAGGTTTAGAGAACGATTCGTCTTTGGTTACATAGATGTTAATCTAATCCTTTGTGTCATGGATATACTCATCTAGCGTTTGTGCACTCATATAGTTGCATCAAAATCAGAAACTGAGTGTTGGAACAACAGTTTGAAAGAATCAGAAAGACTGCAACAAATAGCAAAGAAGCAAATATGTAATTGTTGTTAATTTGATTTAGGCCAAGCCAACTATTATAGATGTGCTATTCAGAGTTCTGCAAGTTTTATTTTTCACAAAGGTTTTACGAGTATGATTTTTTAGAATAAAAATGAAAATCAATAACAAAATTTAAATTAACAAATAAAATAATATAAAACAATTAATATCTGGAAACTCAACATAAAAATTTTAATTTCCAAAATTGTATAACTAGGAACAAAAAGAACATAAATTATATCTTATCAAAGTAGAAAATCCAAATATTTTGAAAAAAAAAATTAAAAAAAACTAAAAAATCATAAATTTGAAAAAAAAAATGTAACATTTTCTTTACACGGTTTTTAACAACAGTATACAAAGTTAAAATTACATGTCCCAAGATTAATGTTCATTTCTCAAATGTTAACAGTTATTATTTTCATTATAATTTCTACACATATGTCATATATCTCAAACATGTTGTAAATATTTTTATTTTCATAAATTAGTTATTTACCAGTGTAAGTATTTAATTTTATTTAAATTTTATTATTTTAATAAATTATTTTACTTATTTTTTATAATTTAAGAAACATATATTATATTTTTATAGAAAATAAAAAACTAAACAAAAACAAAATTTAAATATATTTTTCTAATACTAAATTTAATTTATTAGTAACTTGAAAATTATTAACCAATTCTAATGATATTTTAAAAATTTATCAATTTAGATATACTAATTTAAAAATATTTATATTCATGACTAATATTTATTTTTAAAACAAAAATAAACTTAGTGATAAATATTATTATTTGCATGTATGTCACATCATTTAAATATCTAATTTTAATCATTGTAATATATATATATATATAAATTTATTGGAAATACAAATGAAATATTAGTTATTACTTGTGTAATTCAAATATATTTTATTATAAGCCCAAAAAGCAGCATATACAATAATTAATGAATTTAGGTATATTTATATTAAATTTAAAATTTTATTCTAAGTGAGAATGACTAAACGGTTTTGATCCAAACTTATCGGTAAATATTTTTTGTATATTTTATACACAAACTAATTTTTAGAAAAAATGAAAATATCTAATATAAATATATACATATATATATATATATATATCACTTTTAATTAGATCATCTAAGCAAGTAATGTACCAAAAATGAATCATAAGCACATTTCTTAAAAACAACCAAGACTTTAGGTAATTATCTATACAAAATTAAAAATCATCTGGGTATGTGACTTCATTCATCGTCAAGTGCATATGCCTCTGGTTACACAGATTTTGGTCTAAGACAATGTCATAAAGTTTAGGATATCAGGTACAAAACAACGTTAATAAACATCTTTTAGCGTTCAAATAATCGGCATGCAGCAGCTAAGAACCTTTTAATAAACTATTTTTCTGAATGTCTAAGTAGATTTTATAAAGGTTATTTTAGAAAAATTATTTTGTTTCGATCCGATTTTTAGAATATTGTTTTCCAAAAATTAAAGTTGGTTCAAAGACACAATACATAATCTTTCAGTTCTATGCAGTTTCACATACTTAAAAAAATATTTTTATAAGTTTACAAAAAGACATATTCTTAAATGTATACCTTAAACATAAATTCAAAATACATAATCCGCGCATAGCGCGGAGAAAAGATCTAGTATCTCAATAGAAGCTTCTGGGTATCTAATACGTGTTACCGCCGCAGATTTTGCTTTGCTTGAATGACGCGACCACTCTCTTCCCTTCTCGTCAACGCGTTTTTGTCGGACTTTTTCAAAAAAAAAAAAGATTTGGTCTGGTCCACAAAGCACAAAGCCTTAGCCTGTAAGACATATCAACTCAATTTATAGAAAGTTTACAAATTAATTAAAAGAAAAATAAATATCTATTTGACTTTCTTACTCTCTCTCACATCTCGTAATGAGCCACGTCTAGCTTCTTCTAGAGACTAGACCGCGTCTCTGCTACCTGCCGCCTCTCCAACCCCTCACTCAAGTTAACAAAAAAACATAAACATAAATACATTAGACAAACATAAATAGTTAAATACGACTAATAAATCTGGTGATTTAGTTTATATTTTTGGATTTATTCGATTGATTTAGCTTTTTTTTTTCTTTATCTAAACCCCTTTTTCGTATTCACACGCAACCTTGGGAGGAGAATATATATATAAAAAAAGAAATGATAATAAAAAATAGGTTTGTCACTTTCGTAGAAATTTCGACTGGATGTGTTATGTGTGTTTATAATAATAAATAAGATGACACAACTGCTCCAATGAAAACCTTACAACTTTTCTACATACAAATCTTCTCACCAAACTCTTCTACTTAACAACAACCCTCCCAGATCTCACAATTTCATTCACCCCTCCCTCAAATCGCATCTCTAATTTCGATATCTACCAGATTAATTGCAGTAAACCAAAACCAGAGAGAGAGAGATGGATAATAACAATAATCAGCAATCGTTTTGGCAGTTCAGCGACCAGTTAAGAGTCCAGACGCCTCACAACCTGGCGAATCTGTCGTTAAACGACTCCATCTGGAGCACCAAACGCACCGACGGCCGTAGAAACTTCGACATCGCCGCCTCCGACAAAAACCATGTCGAGTATCACAACAACAACAACAACAAGGCTTCCTCCGACATCAACAACAAGTCTTCTTCCACGTGGAACAACTGGAAGCACTCCAGCCCCAACGGTTTCGGACCGGTCGGCTCAAAATCCACATCCACCACCAACGTCAATTTCAACCACACCGACAAACTCACCACCAGCCCTTTCAACGACACGTGGCAATTCAACTCCGACAGCGTCAACGGCGGGTTCAACAAGGGCATCTACTCTTCTCCATCCCCCGCGCCCAAGAGCAGCTATGGCTTCAACTTGAAGAGCAAAGGGGTCATCAATGAAGATCATCATCATCAGATCCCCAAGAAGAATAGGAAGAACCAGAATCATCATAAGAAGAACAACAAGAAAGAAGACGACAACAACAACGGTGGTCTGGACAAGAGGTTCAAGACTCTTCCTCCCGCGGAGGCTCTCCCCAGGAACGAGACCATCGGCGGTTACGTCTTCGTCTGCAACAACGACACCATGGAGGAGAATCTCAAGCGCCAGGTTTTCGGTTTGCCTCCCAGGTACAGGGACTCCGTCAGAGCCATCACTCCGGGGCTTCCTCTCTTCCTCTACAACTACTCCACTCACCAGCTTCACGGTATCTACGAGGCGGCGAGCTTCGGGGGAACGAACATTGAGCTGAACGCTTTTGAAGACAAGAAGTGTCCGGGAGAGTCTCGGTTCCCTGCTCAGGTGAGGGCTGTGACGAGGAAGGTGTGTTTGCCGCTGGAGGAAGACTCTTTCAGGCCCATTCTGCATCACTACGACGGTCCTAAGTTCCGCCTCGAACTCAGCGTCCCTGAGGTGCTTTCTCTTTTGGACGTTTTTGCTGAGCAGAACCCTTGAGTTAACAAAACAACCTTGAAGACAGGTGTTGATGCTCTGCATTATTATTATATTTACAGAAAGAGAGATATACTACCCGTTTACTAGTATAAAGAGTATTAATAATTGTCTCCAGAAGATAAAATGGTGGTAGTTTTTATACTGTTTTCGGTTTCTTTTTAGTATGTTTCTAAATTACTATTTTCTCAGATATATGTGAGAAATTAGATAAGGAGATGTGTGGGTAGAAGGATAAACCAGACAATCATCTTTCACTTGTTCGTGTAAAGTAAATCAGTTTGTACACCCAAAACTATTGTAAAAATGAGGATGAAGTCGATCCATTTATGAATCTTACTACCATCTCTTGCTCTTCTCTTCTCACTCAAGATTATTCAATGCATAATCAAACTTCAATCCAAGAAACCGGAGAAGAAAAATATATAGTAAATAAAAATGAAGAATTGTGAATAAGTATTAGAATTAGGTTAGTACTTATTCTTTCAGTAGTGTAAATATGGATGCTTGGTTCACTTGTAATCATCAAGAAAAAAAGAATTCCAAGTTTCAAATACAATTTTTTTTCTTTCTAATATCAAAGACTAAAGATTAGTTGTGTACTTCCCATCTTAATCACGAGAGTTTTTCCCAACATATTTAAACTTCTTTGGGCAAAACATTGTAGGGGATACCAATTCTTTTATAAATCTGGATATGCTCAAATGCAATAAATCTTAGTGACGGTAAGAGATTGGTTCAGTTACTCGCCACTCTTTTATCTTTCCGATTATATTGTACGAACGTGCATATATTTATTGAATCATACTACCTTAAGTACAAATCAAGTGGTGGATTTAGAGTCACCACGACCAAAGGCAACCTCGTCCATGCTCTCCCCTATGCGGCGGTATCTACCTCCGGCCTCCACAAACCCCGGACAAGGCCGGTAAGCCTTAATGGGCCACCAACCGAAGCCAGGGACAGTAGCAATGCCTCCTTGAATCCGCCCGTCGCCGTTGCAACCATTCTCTTTCACCTCCTTCCCGCACCCTCTGCAACCACTGTTCAACACATTCATATTCCTAAAGTTAGTTTATTGTCTGTAGCTACAGACTTCCATTGTAATCGATCAAGAGAGGGAAAAGGCACCTGACATTTATAGCTGTAAACTGGGTTAGTCCACGTTAATTAACTCATATCTATTTATTTATTTATTGTTTGCGGACAAAGAATGACTATGTCCATTAAGAACCATGTTTATTAAGGACTAGACCCACTAACACCCATATTTACATGGATTACCCTGAAATCCATAATGGACCATATAAGAAAAAAATTAATTTTTAATCTATAATAAACCTACAGAAAACTCGATTTTGCTGTTTTGACGGACAAACTCGATTTTTTAATCTTGCAAGAAAAAAACTCGATTTTTTCGGTTTTTGCAAGAAAACTCGATTTTACGGTTTTGACGAGAAAACTCGATTTTACGGATTTGGTGAGAAAACTCATTTTTACGGTTTTGGCAGGAAAACTCGATTTTTCGGTTTTGGTAGAACACGATTTTTCAGTTTTGGCGGGAAAACTCGATTTTACGGTTTTGGCGGGAAAACTCGATTTTGCGATTTTGGCGGGAAAACTCGATTTTGCGGTTTTGGTGGGAAAACTCGATTTTACAGTCTTGGCGGGAAAACTCGATTTTGCGGTTTTGGCAGGAAAACTCGATTTTGCGATTTTGGCAGAAAAACTCAATTTTGCGTTTTGGCGGGAAAATTCGATTTTGTGATTTTGGCGGAAAAATTCGATTTTGCGGTTTTGGCGGGAAAATTCGACTTTGCGATTTTGGTGGAAAAACTTAATTTTCCGGTTTTGGTGGAAAAACTTGATTTTCCGGTTTTGGTGGAAGAAGTTGATTTTTCGGTTTTGGCGGAAAAACTCAATTTCTCCAATGGAACTCAGTTTCAATCACCAAAATCGCCAAATGAATCGCATAAACTCTTTTTCACGATGAAATGAAATTTTCCAATTTTCTCCCAAATTTTGGAAACCCTATAAATGTTTTTTAGTTGGGCCGTCCATGTCCATATTAACCAAATCTACAAACATCCGTAAATTAATTAGTTTCTCAATTTTGATCATTTAAAACTCATCTTGAAATATGAGTATAGCTAACGGAAGCCCAAATATATTTGGACATGGACGCTCATTGGATAGCCCACCCATTTTACAGCTCTACTGACATTCTGTCCGTCGTCGTCGTCATCAGTTTCTACGACGGAGGCCGTGGAAGAAGATAGTGGACGAGGAGGATGATGAAGCTTTGAAGAAACTATGATACTGTTCGAGCTCAGCGATGATTGATAAAGCCACGTGTATGATTTTTGACTACCATTGTTAGCGATGAAACATGGCGCTTGAGAGACTGAAAAAATAGAACTCGCCATCTCTCTCCCTGAGCTGAGTTCAGAGAGTCCGTTAAGATAATAACGGATGGCCACCGGTCTGAATTCACTTCTTTTTTTTTGCTATCAAATATTCGGTTCAACGTACTTTTGGTACCGGTTGAGTATTTTCTAATTGGTTAGAATATTTATCAAAAACGAAAATTTTCAGTTTTAATTTGGATCCATTTGGATATATATTTTCATATCCAAACATCTGAAAATATTCAAAATTGTTGAATTATCCAAAAATATTATTATATACGATGTTAAAACGATTTACAACTTATTATAACTTTACAACTTATTATAACTTTAAAATATTAAATTATTTGATATTTGACAATAGTGATATAAAAAAAATTGTGTGTTTATATCGTCATTTTCAAATATCAAATAATTGAAAGTTTCTAAGTTATATTAAGTCTTAAATAGTGCTGAGGATAATTCATTCATGAAGTGAATCTTTCTATTTGGAGTATGACGTATTTTTTCTTATTTTCATGATTTTCGTCATCAGGCTCATACTTTCCTATATTGTTCTTGATTTATTGTTAATTTATTGTATTACTTTATGTTTCAAATATATTATTGATCAAGAAAATAAAAATATAATGTAGTTATTCAGAAATCAATGAGAATAAAAATAATCATGCATTATTTTGGAGGGGGGGAGTATGAGCCAGATGACAGAAATCATGAAAATAGGAAAAAGTGCGTCATACTCTAAATAGAAAGATTGACTTCATGGATGAATTATCTCGACACTGCTTAAAACTTAATATAACTTAGAAACTATAAATTATTTCATATTTGACAATGACGATATAAACACACAAATTCTTTTATATCACTATTGCCAAATATCAAATAATTTAATATTTCAAAGTTATAATAAGTTGTAAGTAGTGTTAAAATTATTAATTTAAGATGTATAAATTAATATACAAATATATTAATGTATTAAAATTTATAAATTAGTTTTAAAGGCTTATAAATCTTAAAACAATGTATAAATGATAATAAATAATTTAATAACATTTAATGACTTTTAGTGATAAAACCCCTCAACTAAAGATGAATCGTAAAAAAAACTTCAACTAAAAATCCAGTGAAATAAACCCTCAACTTATAAACCGTTAACATATGTCACCCTGCGTCATGGATTTTTAGACGGAGGGTAACATATGTTAACGGAACTAAAGTTGAGGGTTTATTTCACAGGATTTTTAGTTGAGGTTTTTTTTTACGATTCATCTTTAGTTGAGGGGTTTAATTACTAAAAACCCTTAAAATAATGTTTTACTGTTCCTAAGAATAGGAATACAACATAATGGTGTACAAACAGCTCTAGTTCTGGTTATCTAATTTTAAATGGAAAGTGAATTATAGTTGATATTATTACTAGGGAAAATTGAACACATAAACATAAGAAACACCAAAATTAATTTTCTACACATAACGACTCTTAAGCTATGATATTTGTGTAATAATTTGCCATATTATCTCTTACCACATTAACTTGAACACTTTTTTTTTCTTTGATTTTTCTTCTTCTTACAAATATGTTTTCTCCTTCTATTTTTAATTGATTTCAATTTCTGCTACAACACTTATTAAACTTTATATTTTAATATTAAAAATATATATTTTCTTCTTCACATAAAATGTTTTGAAATTTCCAAAACAAATTTATATTTTATAAGATATTCTATTAACGCGGTTTTAAATCTATACTATCATATAGTATAGATTCATCTCTCTCTCTCCCTCTCCCTCTCCTTCTCTCTCTCTCTCCACACTGTACTTTTGCTTTTTTTATTCCAAATATACATCAGAAATAGAACAATATTTTTTGTCCGGTGTGTTGTGTTCATGCTCACGCGATGAAAAAAGAAAAATATCCAATTATGTAATCAATTGACACAATTACCAAGAAATACCTATATTTTTAATTCTTTTTCTATTATAGTTATCTCACAAGGTTTATGAATCTCTTTTATAGATAGTAATTGGTTGAAATCTAGGTTAGATTAATATCTTGAAAACTATATGGATTAATCTTTCTATTTCTACAAGTTTTTCTTTTTGATCCGAATGCATGTTCGACCCTGAGGCCGGAATACGATAGAAAGAGGCCAGCACAGAAAAGAACCGCTAATTGTATTATATCCCACTTCTTCGATAGGTAATAGAGTTAAAGTTTTTTTTTTCAAGGATAGAGTTTTGCTGTTCTCCTTTCTGTTTAAGCTTCCAACTTCCTTGGTTGTTCATCATGAATGTGGCTTTCTTGTTTTTATGGTGGATTTGATAATTCATCATGATGGATTTGAGCATTCGTTCAGTTGTTTTTTTTCCAAAATTCATAGTTTGGCTCTGATTTTAAAGCTTTCGGGGTTGTCCAGCTTTTGACTTCAGGGTCTTCCAGATTAATCTCCTAATATTTTTTGGGTTATTTAATTTTGTTGATCATTCCATCGTTTTTAGGATGAAATGATCATCTGTATAACATCAATTTAAAGATGACAAAAGAAATATCACACCAAAAAAATAAAGATCTACATAAAGCAAATGTCTAAGGATGTGACGAGAGCTCACGTACATTGGGTAAACATAAGATTACGAACAAAGAGAAAAAGGCAGCAGACGAAACATTGTGGTGTAGTAATAAAATGACAAGGCATTCTTGCAGGGAAGACCATCTTATAAAAATTACACAACCTAAATGTCTCTTCCCGGTCTAGACCACACCGATCATTACCAAGCAAAACAGTAGTGGGCAAGTGATGCCGGTTTCACTTGGACCAAGCGACTGCGTCAATCTCCGATTGAGCAGCTCGGTACAACTCCAGCCTCTTAGATATGGCGCTGCGTCTCTCCATGATCGCTGGATCTTCGTTCAAAAGTGACGAGAGCCTCTTCATCTGTTGAAGATGGAATTCACCGGCAGTTTAGTTTTTGTTTAGCCGGATGTTAGTTACACTCAAGACAAAAGGCAGGAAAGAACTTACGTCCATGGTACCGAGCTCGGCAAAGAAATGGTCGAGGAGGCTGCGCTTGGCTTCTCGGACTTGGCAGTAGACGATGGACTTGGGGATTGAATTCCGCAGTCCAGCACAGACCATGTTCACGTAAGACAGAACATTGGATCCTGTTGACACATGTAAAAGGTTGTGTGAGGTAGAAAAAAAAAAAAAATATATATATATATATAGATACCGCATCAGAATATAAGCTTTTGACTATACCGATTCGTCTGAGATAGGAGTCGTTGTAGCGGTCGAAAATGGAGTGCGTAGGATTACCACCCTTCTCAGCATCCTGGGGAAGCTTCCTGAAGAAATCTACAGTGAGATAACTGCACTCCATGTCTACCAGCTGCAATGTTGCTTTCTTACTTCCCTCCCGCATTTTGTCCAACGACTCTATGGCCGCGTTTGTCACCTCCACTCTCAGAGCTGGGTATTGCTTTAATTCCTGCACATAGATATTCAACTTCTCTATAACACTGGACCAAAGTATAAAAAGCCTTAATATATATATCTAAAAGAAGATGAGAACGTACCACCGTCTCATTCACAGACTTGTGAACCAGATCCTTCAATATCGCATGAACCTAGTAGTATTAAACAACAAAAAAAATTAAAAAATTACAGGAAAGACACTTAATGCTTCTTTTTTGTTTCAGAGATGAAAGTTAGAGTTGGTACAGTGTCTACAGATGCTTCCGCAGGGCCTCGGATAGACACAATAGAAGACTCGATGAGACGACGGTAACCTTGCTCAGGGGCAATCAAGTGAGGCTGGTAACCGTCAGCCTCAGTGACCAGCTTGCGGATGTTGTCCATTGCTAGCTGCTTGTCAAACTGAAGTCTCTTCAGAGCCGCCGGAAGCTGGTTATCAAACACGTTGTACACCTTTTCACCACCAGCACGCCTGTGTCATCGTTACCCATTGGCACAAAATTATAAATATAGATTTAAATTTGGCTAAGAGTCATATCAACTCAGACACTATAACCACTCATGGTTTAATTTTATAAATAGTAGTAGCAGCAAAATGGCCAAAACATACACTCCATCGAGATGCTCCTTGAATATTTGATCGAAGAGCCGACATATCTCCATTATTGAATACAACTTCCCCTGCACCAGAACAGTAATTAAATCTTGATATTTAAGAGGGAATACAAATTAAACAAAAAAAAAGAATACAAAATCATACCCCAGCATCAGCTGCAATAGGCTTTCCAAGGCGACTAAGTTCAGATTCCAGCTCTAGCACTGTTTTGTTAATAAGCGACTGGATTCCTGGAATTCTCGACTTGATCACATGTTCTAGATGCTGTTCAAACAACAACAAAACGTGTTGCAGTTAGACTCTGTTTTAACCGCAACAGCTGATGGTTGCATATTGCCACAAAATTCCTAGCTTCCTAGTAGGTTCTTGTGATACTTATAATTTTATGGTTGTGTTCGCTTCCTAAGCACCAATCTTTCTGAAAACAGTTACCTTGGATCCTTATTAGTCTAAAGAAACTCCAATTTACCAGTCCTAAGTCCTAACAAATTTCAGAATGCGTTTATTATTCTAATTTCCAAAAAGAAAAACTAGTGAAGAAAAGCTTAAATCAATCCTCGTGAAAGCACAAACCTTGGAGAGCATCTTTGCTAAATGCTCAGAACCCATTTTATGTGCAAGGTGCCTATACTCTGTAGTATTGGAAAAGTACTCCCTCTCTCTTCTCCGAGCCGCAATCATGTCGACATTCTTGTTAATATCTGCTTGGGAGCGGTTGACAACTCCAACCCATGGATATTTGAGTTTAAAAGATTTCCCTTCCAGAATCTGAGCAAAAAAACATCATTAGTTAAGTATCAGTGAACACAATAGCCGTTAATGAGAAAACATATGTATTATGTTACTACAAAAATTTGCTGTAGCTCGAACATCATATAAAAAGTTTATACAACAGCTTTTGTTATTTGATAAGTCAACTTACTTCCACTGCATCGGTCCCCTTGTCCATAAGATCAATCTTTGTCAAGACACCAAATGTTCTCTCCCCTGTAAAGATTACAACGAGTATAAGACACAAGGTGACAGCATAACACGTCTGGTATCTTTGGTGGCAAATGAATGGTTTGCAAAACAGTTACCAGATGGATCAACTTCACGTGAAATTTTAATTGCGTCTGAAGTAGCAAGATCTTGGTTTGCAGGTGAAATTGCCAAAATAATGCAGTTGGGCTGTAAGGAAATTTGATTAAACATGAAACAGAATCATGTCAACTAGTTTGCTCCACAAAAATAGCAGAAAAAAGGGAAAAAGTTATGCATTTAAACTAGCAATAATCTGTCAATAAAACATTAAAGGGTCTGCGACTAAGGATTTCTTATTACCTTTTCAATGTAGGACCGGACCATGTTTTCAATGTCCTTGACTATATTTTCAGATTGTCCCTCTGCATCAACCAAAAGAAGTTCATCGTGTCATGCTAAACTATATACGGTAAAGAATAATATCTATTGTGTCATTCTCCATCGCTAGCTTGGTTCAAAATGGCGCATGGCGAGGTGAGGCGATGAGTGTCTCGCCTCTCGCCTTGCGCCATGGCGACACAAAGCGAGCGCTTTGTGTGTGAAGGCAAAAACTATAGTGCAAAAATATAGGTATAGATAGAATACAAGTTTAGAACCAAAGTGCAAAACAGAGTACTTACTAGTGCACAAAAAGATCAGGAGAAACGTCAAACATCAAAAGCCGTGAAATAGATAGAAGAACAATAGCACATGGAACCCTAATTTTAAACTTAGGTTACGGTATATAAGACTAACTTAGGGTTTTAAAAAGGCTTTTATGTGACGCCAAAGATGTGTTACAAATCTAACTCGGTTTAGCAGTTTAAATTTGGCAAACCAATTCGGTTTGACTTAAAATCAATTAAGGCGTTGCTTTAGGAGCCTTAGGTTTAGTAAGAAAGCGTAGAAAGCGCTCGCTTTGTGTAAGTCGCCACGCCTTGAGGTGCTGAGGCGATGAAGACATCGCCAGACCTCGCGTAGCGCCATGGCGCCAAAAGCGAGCGCTTTTTTAAACCAAGATCGCTAGAGAAATAGACATAAACTCCTTGTTCTACGGTTCCTGTAAATGTGACTTACCAACAGCAACTTTTGTAAGACCTGGAAGATCAATCAATGTCAAGTTGACAACTGCACACATAGCAAAGAGGATAAAAAGTTAGCAAATGGCATTCCCAAGGAAAAGAAAAAGGCAAATAAAAAATTAGAAATATGAATCCTAACCATTGGGAGAGTAAATGCTAAGGTGAATGGGAACACTAGAAATGGCCTTGCTGCGTCCAGTCTCCCTGTCGGTCTCATCTTGGATCTCCTTCCTCACAGCAGCTACATAGGTGATTAATTAAGGTTAGAAAAAAAATAACCGAAACATGTGAAATCAAACTACAAATGAGAGAACCGAACCCACCAAAATCGGTGAACCTTTTCCTGGGGAGGTGAAGGAACTCAGCATACTCCCGGGCTCCATCATCAATCTTTTGCAACTGTAAGACAAGGGGCCTTCGTGTAACGATACCTACACACAGTTTCGGCTAATGATTAGACGAGGGAACAAGCGGTTTCAAGTTTAAAAACTAGGGAAGAAGTGTGATTAATTTACCAGATCCACGGGGTAAAAAGTCCTTTCCGACGATGCTCTCCAGGACTGAAGACTTCCCAGAGCTCTGTCAAAATAGTAAATAAAGTTAAGGGGGTGATTGTATATATACAATTTCTAAAACCAAATCAATGCAATCACCAACAATAACAACAGTATCCAAGTCAAACTCAAGTCCACAATACCAATGGTGACAGTTAGCACATATAGTGCATGCAATTCAATTAAACTCTAGTTCTCTACGATCAGGGTGACAAAATAAAACAAGTTTGGGGCACGAGAATCTCAAATCTAGACAATATGCATCTCAGGAATGTCTCAAATTGTGAGATGGATCTTGAAAGCAGGATCGAGAATTAAACCTGACCACCAACGACGGCGATGGCAGGCAAGGAATCCCAGAGAGTAGGGAGGGCGCTAGAGTCTCCATGGTCTCCGAGAGCCGTGCAAGCTCTCTGTATCTTGTTTACCAGAGATATCAGATTCTCCATCTTCCTCCTTTCCCTCTTTATATCAAATTAAAGCAGATCGGCAAGATCTGATATCTGCACAGGGGAGTAGATCTGACGGAACCAAGAGAGAGAGAGAGAAGTGATTTTGAATTTGAGTCGAGGAAAAAGCAATTGGGAGTGTTTGGGTCTAAGGGAGAAAAATTAAGCCTAACGCGTTTATACAGTAGCCAAGGAAGGGGTTTTTTTCTTTTATTTTCTTTTACCAAAGGCTTTGGTTTGGACTTTGCGCATAGTGTAATTGAAACGGCGTGGCGTTTACTTCAGCTCTTTAAAGACGACAAACTGCTTGATTGTCCATCAATAAATATAAAATTATATTTAACCCAAAAAATGAATGTAAAAACCCATTTCATCCATTAACTTTATAAATATTTATTAATACTTTTATGTCAAAAATTTAGATTTCGAGTTTCAAAAATAATTATGCAAATTTCAAAATTCCTAAAGTTAACGAAGAAAAAATATAGAACGACATAAATCTCATATGATAAGTTTATGGTGATATAATCAGAACTGAATTTTCATAAGATATAGAAAATTATCGTCGATAAAACGCTTATATAATATTTTTCATACTTTAGGGTAATTAGTTAGTGTAAAAATAAAAAAAGTTTGTTTAATAATAAATATATTATATTGGATGGAGAATTATAGCCAAAATTAGAAATTGGTACAATTAGCAATTAATGGCTTAGTATATATAATTTTTATTGAGGAAGAATATTATTTTTAAATTTTTTTTCTTTGCAATGAAAATTTCATTTAACTTTTTATGTACGAAAGAAAACAGCCAAATTATGCATAAATTAATGTTACATGTTTAGCTTATACATTAAATATAATACCTTCTAAATATTTAAAATAAAAACACCCACTTTATTTCATATTTGGTAAAATTATACGTCAGACGTTACATCAGTTATCACATCAACTAATTTTAGTGATGTAGATAATACATCAGCTAATTCACTGATGTATATGTCACATGTATAACAACATTATTTTTCTACATAATATTTATTTTATATTTTTTTTAAAAACTGCAATCGTTTAATTGATTCTATTTATTTTAATAAAATCATTCAAAAACTAATTAATAAGGATTATATTTTATTTTACATAATAAATTATATTTTTCCCTTACAATAAAATAATAAAAATTATATCCTCATTGCAATGCTTCAATCATAGTGATTATTCTTGTGTTGCTCTATGTTAATCTAGTTCTTTAAATGCAAATAATGTAAACAAGATTAGCTAAAAGAAACATGAGAGTAAGCACTGTGATTAAACTATTACAACGAAAATATAACTCTCTTTGAGAGAAAATAAAATTTATTATATAAGATAAAAAAAATTGTTCATCTTGATTAGTTTTTGGTCCTGTTCGGAATCGCGCTAAGCGCTAGTCGGCGATAAAACTGTGCCTAGCGAGTTACCAAAAAATCGGAGAGTACTCGAAGAATACGCGGAGCCTAATTTTAAATATAATATAATATATTTATAATATGTTTAGCTAATTTTAAACATAATGACACAAGTTATTAGACATAATTATATAACTTCTTAAAGATAATTTTAAATAGTCTCTTTTTGATTTGTCGAACATTTAAATTAGGGTTTGTTTGATACCAAAAAACCTCCAAACAATGGTTTTGGACTTAATAATTAATTGTTATTATTTGGTAATGAATAATTATACAAAACATGTCAATAATGGATAAAAAATTATCAAGTACGTTTCAACTTTACAGACAAAAAAGAAAAAACTTTACACAGTCAACGTGGAAATTATGCGGTCAATGCTTTACTTCACCGATTTGGTCATATTCACCGTGGCGTTTTCGAACATAGAGTTTTTGTTAATTTTATTAAAATAATAATATTATAAACTATTATGTTTTGTTTTAAGTTTTATTTTATTTTAATTTTATTTAAGCTATGTTGTTGTATACATGACATTCACATAAACAAAAATTATATGCTATGTTATTTACATTAGCAAAATTAATTGATCTGCTAGTTGGTGTGACAGTTGATGTATAATTTTGACCAATAAACATGTGTTGTATTTAAACTTTCCAAGGTTTTAAGTACTTATTTGTACGTCATAAACTTGATGTATAAATTTGTTTGCATCTTTCTTGTTTGCATTGGCATTTGCTCTCGTATTCTTATTTCTCATGACAGATAATTCTTGTTTTCTTCTTTGTGTTCTTGATGCTTTTATTACACAACAGTTGCTAGGTATTTGGGACAGCTACATGGAGCGGAGAGAAACTAATTACTCTCGACTCTTTTTCTTTCATCATGTGAATGTCAAACTCAACTATACTCCTTCACACTCTTAATTGCTTCAAGTCTTCAACTAGTATTTATAATACAATCAAACTAAACCAGATTTGACTGCCATTTTTGAAACACCATACTAATGCCATTCCCGTACATGTTTGGCTCATATACATCTAAATGCAACCGGCAATAAATAAAAAATATGAAACAACACAACTGAACGGCAGTCGATTGCTCTCAATTTAGTCGTAACCCTTAAAGCAAATGGCGCAACAAAGAATGATAACAAGTCTCAGTACACAATGTAAATAGTAAAAGAAAGACTGTTTTGGTAAATAGAAGACAACAAGACAAAGATAAGAAGACCCGAAGTGAGAGCACTCACGCTTTGTGTCAAAGCTTTTGCATCACCCGGGCCAAAGTCATAATGAATCTATCTGTGTGCTGTGACCAGCGTCTCTATGAACCTCAACCCATCAAACCTCGGCTCCAGTTTCTCCGTCTTCCTCGATTCCCAACCCTGCTCATTCATTTCAATTCAATTCATAAGAGACCCTGAGCCTACGATTAGACAAGAGCAGATCTGTAATCGCAAAATGCTAAAAAGAGGAAACCTTTGGGGAGACCGGAGGAATAGCGGAGGAGGAAGAGAGAGCAGCGGTGGAGAAGGCAATGACTGAAGCGACAACACCGCTCGGAATCTTCATCATCATCGTTACTGGAGGAGGAGGAGACCCGTCACGCCGGATCTCGACCACCACCAACTCTGCGTCTTGTCTTTGGGCCTTTTTGTTTTCTGGACCAGGAAGAAAATAGAATAGTAAAATGCTTATTTTCCTTTATATATTAGCGAAAAAAACATTATGAAAAGAAGAGTAATGACGTTGGAATGTGGTGTATCGAAACGGCGCATTTGATTCTTTTGATTCGGTGCTCTTTTTTTAATGGATGAGATGTTTTCTTTTGACTCATTAAATTAGTCAAAATTCATGGAACTGAAGCTTCGAATGGTGATTATCGTCCCGCTCCGCCCTGCAGTTAACAGTAACAAAAATCTTTACATATATTATATATTTATATATTTTTATAACTGTTAAAACCATACCGCAATTGAACCGCTTGTCCCGCACTGCTTAAACCGCAGTCACCATTCGAAGCCTAAATTTTTTTTTTCTTCTTTCAAAAATCACTTTTTTAAGACTGATTTATTTATGACATTATATTTATGAAAAATATTATATAAATAATCAACAATACTATTTACTTTATAAAAATTTATGTCTAACTGCATTATCTGGACCATCCTACGAAGATTCATTCATGACTAGATTTACTTGTATCATATTAAAGCTCCTTTATAATTTTTTTTTTGTAGTCTGCATTAATAAACCGCTCTTCTCTGGAATTTGAAACCTGAATTTTCTATAATCAGCAATAAATTGGATAGTATGGAGCTCGAACCCCAGACTTGGATATAAAATCTTTAAACTTTAACTAATAGACTACAGTTCCACCACAAATCACTTAAAATAGATTTTGTTAGTGTTAAATAAATTTTATAATATATTTAATTATAAAATTATTTTGATGAATTAGATAAATTTATAGATTTGAATTAATATTATTATTTGATTTACGAGATTTAATACTGATTTAGATTGATTTAAATTAATTTAGTTTTTATATCTCTTAAATAGCATAAATCAGATTTTATAAGAAAATTATTGTGGCTATTACTAATTTGCCATTTAGGCACTTCTTAAACCGATTTTCGGAACACACTCGAAAGCGTTTTCTTTTGTAATAATAAAAGGTTAAAAACCCAAATAAATTAGGGCGGCAATAAGTAAAACCCTGGCCACCATAAAACCTCGCCACAGAACGGAGAAGAAGAACACAAAGTGTTGCCCTTTACGATTCTCTTTCATCAAATTCAATGGCTTTCTGGGGTTGGTTTTATTTATTTCTCAAAACATATCTATCAACAAATAACCGATGATTCGTGTGTGTGTTTGCAGGAGTTGAAGTGAAGCCAGGAAAGCCTTTCACTCTCAAGGCGGCTACTAACGATGCCAAAAGACTTCACCTTTCCCAGGTCTTCCCTTTCTACCCCTAAACTCTCAGATTCTGCAATTAGGTCCCCTTTTATTTAATCTGTTTCGTTAAATCTTCCAGGCGACATTGGGGCTTAGTAGCTCGGGAACAAACAGAAGCATTCTTCAGTGTAACGTTGGGAACAAAAGTCCACTTTTCCTATGTGTCCTGTCTCCCGAAAAGGTTGATTCTTGCCAGCTCAACATCGAGTTTCAAGAAGCTGAGGATGTTATCTTCTCTGTCATCGGTCCTAGGAGTGTTCACCTCACTGGCTACTTCCTTGGAAGGAGTAGCACCGGCGGTTTGAGCCTAAATGACGACGAATCGTATCCTTTAATATATGCGAGTTATTAATTGTAATTTTGTTCGTAATTTGTATCCCTTTGACTTTGAATTTCAAAACGAAGGGAGTCGTTTGGAGAAGACATTGTTGACACAGACGTGGAGAAAGGGAGCAGTGATGATTATGACTACAGCGATAGTTTCATTAATGATGATGCTGATCATCCATCTTCTACTGACGATGATGACTGTATGTTTTTCTTTTCTTCTTATATGTTCTCTGTGGATTTAAAACTTGGAACTGTTAGCTGTAAATCTTCAGAGACTAGTTATTGTGCCTTTTTTTCTTAGCCTCTAGTAATCATTTGTCTTTGTAAGTTTATTGCAAATTTAGTTAAGGTTGATTCTCTGTAATAGCGTCTTTTCATGCTGAAAGTTACATATAATACTTTGATTAATCGTTGTCTCCTTTATTCAGTGACTGTTAAGGAGAGGGTAGCTAAAACAAAGGCAAAGAAGGGAAATAAAAGACTAAGGAAGAAGTTTCAGGTCTCTGATTCAGATTCTGATGAAACATCTGCCAGAGCTGCCAGTGAGGACTCCGTAGAGATACTTAATGACCACAAGACCCCGAAGGTCCTTTCGTCAGAGGCTCCTTTGCCTTCAAGGGTCACGAGGTCAAAGGCAAGAAGTGCGACTTCGGAAAATGGTGAGAAGACATCAGAAGCAACAACTCATACACACAAGGCTGTGGATAATAAAAAGTAAGAAAGCCTTCACTCACTACAGACGGGTGTTAGTGTTATTTATTAGTATCACTAATCTGTGTTAATATATGTCAGGGAGGAGAAACCATCTGGTGACGTTGAACCTTCTCCCGTTAAGAACAGCTCTGAATTGCTTTCGAAGAAGGAGAAGAAGAAGAAGAAAAGAAACAAGGAACCAGTTGTTATTAACACAGACGAAGATATGCCTGGAAGTCAGAAGCCAGAGACTGACAAGTAAGTGGTGTACAATACAAACTGAATTGATTATGTCTACTTTGTTGTTGTTCATGGTTCAATCAACATTACCATTGTCTCTCACATGACAGAGCAATTGAATCATCAGCTGATGTAACACTATCAAAGAAAAAGAGGAAAAAAGAGAGGAAAGAGGAGACTACAGGCAGAAAGAAACAAGCTACCGAAAAGTGAGTCATATCTTATGTAGAAATTTCAGTTGAATATATGATGATCCTTAGACAAGCTCCTGCTAAAGAGTTGTCTCTTTGTTTAATAGATTTGTCCAATAAGATTTAATTTCCATAATGAATAGGAACATGGAGAAAGAAGCTAGTAGTACTAAGAAACTACCAGAATCAGAGCTTTCTCCAAATGAGGTGACAGTTGAAGAGATTGAAAAAGGGAAGTCAGATGGTAAAGTAGCTGTTCAAGGGAAAAAGGTGTGTTTTTTTCTTTCATCTTTATACTTCTAAATCTATGCAATCTGGTTGATGTCTCAAGTCTGGTTTTGCTGTTTCAGGTCAGCATACTCTATACTGCGAAGTTGAAGGACACTGGGAAAGTGTTTGAATCAAACTTGGAAGGATCTCCATTAAAATTTCGCTTAGGTAAAATATATTTTAGATATATTGTCATTGTTGTTTCAACCATCCTAAAATACACAATATGCTTCGTTTTTGTTTGCAGGTGGAGAAAAGGTCATAAAAGGTCTCAGCAATGGTGTTGAAGGTATTGTATAGTAGCTTTAATAATTTCAATTAAAATTTTCAAAAAAGATGTTGATATTTAAAAAAAAAAACAATACGGCTGCATCTCTAATTCTCAGGGATGCGAGTTGGTGATAAGAGAAGACTCGTAATTCCACCATCTCTTGGGTATGTCAGTTGATTATTATGTCTTTTGATGATTGATTTTCAGCATAATATTTACTATAAATAACCTGTTTTGCTTCTCTTGCTTCTGGATGTGATATAAACAGATACTCAGAGGAAGGATTGAAGAAGGAAAATGTGCCTAAGAACTCGTGGCTTGTCTATGAAGTAGAGGCAGTAAAAGTGAGATGATGCCATTGGCTCTTTTTGACCTTTTGAAACAAACAAGCTTTAACCTTCTGCCCTGAGTCATCTATTCGTTTTCTATTGCCTCCAATTGGCTTGTCACTTCTATCATTTTTCTCAAAAGAATCTAAATCCAGGAAAAAAGATAAACATTTTCATTCTATGATCACCAAGATTGTTTCAGTTCGAATTTAGAGAAAGAAGACGTGATCTATAAGTTGAACAAAAAAAAAGACATGATCTATAATAAAATTAATTAACTGTCCTTGGCCTTTTGAATCAAGCTTGTTATCTTGTTTCCAAAAGTTTATAGGTCGATCGATCGAAAGAACTTGAAAAAACTTGTATCCTTCTTTGTTTTGGTTGTAAACAAAGTTTAACAACCTTTCAACAGGAGGCCGTTTTCATCATCTCAATCCCAACTCAACGGAAGCTGAACTGGTCAATTCTCCCGGTTACCAAACGATTCCAATTAAGACTGATACGGCCATACCAAAGACGAGCTAAGAAGCTTGCCTTAGACCTTATATTATTGCTACGGTCCTTTAAACTTGCAAGTGACAATTACAATACCATACCTTGTAATATTCATAAAGTAAAAAATGTGTTTGCAAAAAAAAAAAGAAAAAAATCTTACTACATAATTTTTTAAATGAAGGCTAGGGAAAATGAAACACTGAGAAAAAGGAAACTCTGTTTTACTAATTTGTGTTGCTTCAATAGATAATTAAAAAAAAACGTAAAATGATTTAAACCTCTTCTTAGTTGCAATATCCTACATAGGTAGTAAGTGCAATCCCCAAGCCATTTTCTTTTACATGAAATCATCGTCGTCCATGGCGCCATAAGGACCCGAAACAAGATCATCATCAGGCTTATCCACATGCAGTTGTTTCTTCTTACCTAAGAAGTAAGAACCACAGTTCAAAAAAACACCATTATAAAACTGATCATTTAAGACCATTATAAAACTGATCATTTAAGAAACAGAGACATGCTTAGCTTAAGAAACAGATCAATGAGAAACCACTAGAAAAAAAAAGGGAAATCCAAGGAAACAAGTAAAAAAAAAGAAGAGAGTGAATGAGTGAATACCTGACTTCTTTTTGCCGGCAGCAGCATCTTTCTCTGCCTTGAGTTTTTCGTTTCCTATTGCCGAAATGGAGGAAGCAACGTCTTTAACATCAGCTGCTTTCATATTGGCCACAGAAAGTCTCATCACTGCTTTGAGCAGCCCAATATAGTGAAAGCTTTTCTGCAAAACAGAGAACATGGATTCAATGCAAAGCAGTAGGTAATTAATTAATCAAAAAGCTGAGACAAGAAAGAGAATATGGGATTACCTCATAAGGTACAAGCTTACGAGATATCATCTCAGCATATTCCAAGAAATCGCTTTCAGACTTGGGAATGAAAATATCAACGCTTTTTGCTTCAGTCTTTGCTCCAAAGAGTTCAGCAGTTGCCTGGTAATCAGCTTCCTCCACTAGCCTAAAAAATAAGAGAGACAAAATGTTTCTTATGGGTACTGTAGAACCAACAGAACAAGTGGTGACCAATACCTCTGCATGCGAAGTTTGTCAGCAATAGGATCAAAAGGCTCTTCCTTTGATGGTTCTTCAACAGATTTAGCCTTCTTTTCAACAACTTTTGCCGCTTTCTTTGGAGCAGGCTTTACCACAGCTGCCTACAGAAACAAACAAAAAATTGTTTAGATGTAATTTTTCAAAACTATGCCAATAATTGAAAAGAAAAAAAAAGTATACCGGAGTAGGCTCATCATCATCCTCCTCCTCCCAAGAGTCCTTGATGTCATTCTCATCAACATCCTCATCATCCCAGTTACTTTTCAGTTCAACTTTAGCAGGAGTTGGTTGAAAGTCTTCAGCCTCTGAAAACCAGAAACAAGTGTGGACAAGTCTTTCTTTCTTACAGAACAGAAGTAATAAAAACAATGTATAATGTAGTATAAGTCTTACCCCAATCATCCATCTTTGTTGCTAATTATCTAGAAGAAACAAAAGTGCTATTTCTGAATCCAAGTGAAAGACCCGCATAAGCAGAAAGTTATAATCATCTCTATGCCAACAGAATCAAGATTTTATCAGATGAATCAATTGAACAATAATACTGATTAAGTTGTAGAAATCGTGAAGAATTCGAAGGATACTAGTTCCAAGAGAAGACGATGGATGAAGGAAGGAAGGAGGCGGAAGAGAAATAACCTGAATCGTAGAGAGAAATGGAAAGAAAGTTGGATTCGTCGGTGAAAACGCCGATGTTCGTTCAACGGAAGAGGGAGGGACGAAACGACAGCCAAAATCTATTTTGTGCCTTTAGGGTTTTCTCTCTCTCACTTTCTACAACTTGTTTTTCGAGAACCTAAACGTTCAAAAACATTAATATTCCATCTCTTATTTTATTAATAAAAATTTTTTCGCTGGAGTGAAATAAGAAAGAAAAAAAACTAATTTTCCTGATTATAAATATTAAATATTATTTTGTTAATCTAGTTTAATTTATGCAATGTAATGTAACAAACATGAGTTAAAGTTTTGAACTAACTTAAAATAGATAATTTATATATTTTTGGTAAAATGTTTAAATTAGAAAGACAATATTCTTCTACTTCAAAAATTAAAACTATGAAATATCTTTTCAGAATATTTATTTATTAATTTTGTTGGGTAGCTCAAATATTTATTTTAATTATGTAATATTAAGATAAAAAAAGTTATAAACCACATATCTAAATCTAAAGATTACATAAACTGTGAACCACACCGTCCAGTTATAACTCTATGAGAATATTGCTGTAATTTATTTTTCTTTTCCAGAATTTTTTATTTAAATGAAGGAAACAAAACGACAGTAAATGGAAAATATAATAAATTTAGGAAAACGAAAAACTGAGATTAAAATTAAATAAAATGGAAAACCGAGAGACGATTTGTGTTCAGTATAAAGACTAAAGAGAGAGAGAGATCAAACACCTCAAAAGTCCCAAAGACTAAAACCCTTTAAAAAAAAAGCGATGAGTGGAAAACTTCTCAAGAAGTTGGAAGATCCGCCGGTTGCATCTTCTTCAAGTGAAGAAGAAGAAGACGAAGATGCCGTAGCCAACTCTTCCTCGGAAGAAGAAGAAGAAGAAACCGATTCCGAAACCGAAGCCGAGCCGGTCGCGAAGCCGCTTGTGAAACCTCCAGCAGATTCCATAAAGGTTGAAACTTCCTCAAAGCCCGAGACCAAGAAGAAGCGATCTAGTGAGACAAATGAAGTAGAAGCAAAGAGGGTCAAGAGGGTTTCAGGAGAAGAGACTAAGAAAAGCTGTTTCCAAAGAGTTTGGACCGGAGAAGACGAGATTGCTGTCTTGCAAGGGATTATCGACTTCAAAACCGAGACTGGGTCAAGCCCTTATGACGACAAGAACGCTCTTTATGATCTCGTGAAGAAATCTGTAAGCTTTGATGTTACTAAAACTCAGTTTATGGAGAAGATTAGAGCTTTGAAGAAGAAGTTTGAGAACAATCTTGGTAGAGGCAAGAAGAAAGGAAAGGATCCGTCTTTTTCCAAAGCTCATGATCGCAAGGCGTTTGATTTGGCAAAGTTGGTTTGGGGAGATAATGGGATCATGGCTCTTGAACCATTGTCAGCTGTCAAGTCAAAGAAAGTTGAGCATGCTGTGAAGAAGCAAGAGGAGCCTGCTGTGATGAAGCAAGAGGAACCTGCTGTGATGAATCAAGAGTTTGTTCCCATTGTTGATTTAGTAGCTCGTTTTGGTGTGGATGATCTTGCTGCTAAACAAGGTTGGAGTAGGCTTTCATCCAAGGATAGGGAGAGATTCGAGGAGCAATGGAAAGAGTTGCAGCTTAAGGAATTCAAGTTCTACTCTCAAAAGAGCGGTTTCATTCATGAAGTGGTAACAAAGATGGCTGAAGCCTCTCGGCCAGACCATTAGATTTATGTTTTGTTTTCTTGTCTCTTTTGCCTGAATTCGCCTCTGTCGTTTTACTTTCTCTGTTGATTTATCAATATTGAAGTGATATTTTAAATTAACTTAATCAATGTTGTCCACTTTTATACAAAACAAGAACCATATGTGTTCAAACGTTTGTCTTGTTAGAAAGTCTAGAGAGCCGAATCACACAAGATCTTATAAACAGAGCTTTTTTTGTTGTTGAATATAGTACAGACTAAACTAGATACGTATGTACCAGAATATCAGTTTAGACAATATTAGAATCTGTAAGTGTCTGAACTTTCCGGAGCTATCTTTGACTTTTTACCTCTACAGAATAAAACTATTCCACATACGAGCAAATAAATGGAGCAACAAGCCAACAACCAATAAGGAGGAGCATACCACTAATAAACTGTGGATCAAACCCACAAACAAAGAACCAAAGATAATAGGATCTTATCAAAATACTTATCATAGGAGTCCGAAAAGCATCATGGCTCGCAAGCATTTTGATTCTCAGATGTCCCTTGAAAGACCTATAAATAGGGAAAAGTTCTAGCGAACTGGAGTTTTATACCGACTCTCCTAAAGTAACTTCGCATAATCTGGGATGGCAGAAGAAAACACAATACTGAAATAAAATCCAGATTACAGTTTAGTGTAACATAATATGTACTAAACCAAGTAAAACATGCAAATCCACTAGATATTTTATACAAAAGGTTGATTTTACTCATTCAGAGCTGTGCTACAATCCTTAGTTCTACGAGGCAAAAACATATGCAAGATTTTTTCGGATTGCGGAATTTTCGAATATGGGAAGTTGGATTTGGACAAATGTGAAGAAATTAAGGCCTTTGGCTCGCTCCTTTATTAGCTGCAGTGTTATCTCAGGCAATTTAGCATCCTTTTGGAATGATGATTAGACAAGACTTGGTTCGCTGCTGGATATCACAGGACTAAATGGACCTCGTGTCACCGGTATAGCGGTGGACGCTTTGGTAAGAGATGCTGTGGATTGGAGTTCTAGGAGAATCTCTCATAGGAGACATCCAACACTCTCTCTTTTGTGATCTGGGGGGGGGGGGGGGGGGGGGGGGGTTCAACCGAGCCGGATTTTTACTAATGGAGAAACTCACCGTCCGACCTTTTCGGCATCCAAAACTTGGGACACTCTTAACCCGCCTCCCTCTATAGTTCGTTGGTGTGATGTTGTTTGGTATAAGGTAAATGCTGCATCAAAAGTCTATATTTTTGGCATCTCAAATATTTGGATTTTCTAGAAGTTGTGAATGCTAGTGCAAGTGTCCAAACGAACCACATATTAATATTTGTTTACACATGCAGCATCCGTCATCAAAAACAGACATGACCTAAATACCAAAGACAAATTAAGATCTTGGGGACTTAATGTTCTATTCGATTGTCTGCTTTGTGGTTTCCAAGAGTAGAGTATGTAAAAAGGCCACGTTCCCTTTTAAATTTTTATGCTTGATGTTGCATCTAGAATTCCATATGAAAATATTTTGATGTTGGTCCTGTTCGTTTGCTCACCCAGGTGACCCATCTGGGTGAAGATGTAAATTGATGTTGGTTTTGTGCATTATAATGCTACATCCAGATGGATTATCAAGCTGAATTTTTAAAAACTCATCTCAAATTCTCTTCCAAATGAATGTGAGTCTTTATGGTGCATCTCGATGCAGATGCCTCTAGTTCAGTCCAAAATGATAAATGACAAAAATGACTTTTTAAAATCAAAATATTATTTTCAAACCGTAAATTTTATTTTTTTGCATATACATTTTTTCGCTATAACCAAAAAATGCATTTTCTCGCAAAAACTGAAAAACACACTTTCCCGCCAAAACCGCAAGATGCGTTTTTCTGCAAAAAAAAAAACATAAAACACACATTTTCATAAAAAACACATTTTTCGACTAAACCAGTAAAACCACACTTTTCGACCAAAACCGAAAAAACGCATTTTTCTGTCAAAAAAAAACGCATTTTCCCGCCAATACCCAAAAACGCATATTCCCGCCAAAACTCCAAAAAGCATTTTTCTGCCAAAACTGAAAAAGACAATTTTACCGCCAAAACCGGAAAAACGCAATTTTCCCGCCAAAACCGGAAAAGCGCATTTTCTCATAAAAACCGGAAAAATGCAATTTTCCCGCCAAAATCGGAAAACGCATTTTTCGCCAAAACCGAAAAACACGATTTCACGCCAAAACCGGAAAAATGCATTTTCCCGCCAAAACTGAAAACACACAATTTTACCGCCAAAACCGGAAAATGAAATTTTCCCGCCAAAACCGGAAAACGCATTTTCCCGCCAAAACCGGAAAATGCATTTTCCCGCTAAAACCGGATTTTCCCGCTAAAACTGGAAAAACACATTTTCCCGCTAAAACTGAAAAAACGCATTTTCTCGCTAAAACTGGAAAAAGTATTTTCCCGCCAAACCCGGAAAAAACTGTATTTTCCCACCAAAACCGCAAAAATATTTTTTCCCGCCAAAATCACGAAAAAAACTTTTCCTGCCAAAATCGTGAAAAAAAAAAATTTCCCTTCAAAAACACTTTTCCCGCCAGAAGTTCAAAACACACTTTTTCTGTCCAAACCGCAAAAACGTATTTTTCCGCGAAACCCATAATTCGTATTTTTTCGCCAAAATCGTAAAAATGCACTTTTTCGCGAAAAACACATATTTCCTCAAAAACTGCAAAAATATTATCGGCCAAAACCATAAAAATGCTATTTTTCCGCCGAAACGTAAAAATTATATATTTGTCATTTTATTAACAAATCCAACTGGATACAGATGGAAGTTAAAAAATGAAAAGCAAACTGCATCAACGTTTAAATGTTGTATTTGAATGCAAAATCTACAGCATTTAGAAAATCTAGATATTTGAGATGCAAAAAATGTGGAGCTTAGATGCAACATTCGCTTCTCAAAATCCAAAATAAATAATGTTTAATATGAATATAAAAATAGTTAATTTGTATTAATTAATATTATTAAACTTTTTTAAAAAATAGTAAAATTATGTTTTCTTGAAAACCATAAAATGATTTTAGCAGAATCCTGAAAAATTGAGTTTTTTGCTAAAACCGTAAAATCACGTTTTCCAGCAAAATTGAAAATCACGTTTATTCGGAAACCAAAAAAATAGTTTTTCCCGTTAAAACCTCAACTCCAATAATTTTTGCTAAAACCGTAAAATCAAAAATTTCGCCAAAATTGGATTTTCCTACCAAAAGTGTAAAAGTCATATTTTTCGTAAAACTGCAAAATTATGTTTTCTCGCCAAAACTAGAAAAATCAATTTATTTTGCAAAATTCTTCTTCTTCGTCTTCTTCGTTATCAAACCAGAAAAAGAAGTTTGACAGTCACTCTTTACCTCTTTGTTGAAGAATCCTAGAGCCACATCTCTGTACTTCAAAATCTTTCTCCACATCCAAGATCCTTTGCTAGTCTTATATTTTATCGACCATAAATTTTCATCACAGATCAGATAGGTTTGGATCCATTTAACCCACATAGATGGCGTCGACGTAAGAATTCTCCATACCAATCGAAGACATTTCAACTTACGGGTTTTTGATGTTTCTGGTTGTCGTAGAGCCAACCCCTTGAATTCGCTTATATCATTTGTATATTCTTGTGTAAGTAAAATTTTCTTTGGATTTAAAGGAGGTTTATCAATCTGCAAACAAAATCATTTAGGAAAAGACATTTTTGATTTGTTGGAATGAGGAGATGTGATATTTATAAATCAAGGTGGACATTTTTTAACGGATTTTGACCAATTTCTGACAGAAAAAAATTCATTAAAAATCCGTTGGGTATTTTAAAATTTTAAAATGGCTATATAATGATTATATATTATGTCGAAAATTCGTTGAGAAAATTCTTGACAGATATTGGATTTCGTTGGCATTTTTTGTATTGTAAAACAACTACTTAACCAGTACATATATAGTTTGGTCAGGAACTTGTGGGAGACTTCTAACCAATGGATGTTGGTATGAAATCCATTGAATATTTTTGTCGAATTTCCGATGAGTTTTGACAAAATGCAATTTCTTAAATTTTGTCGGGAATTGCATATTTATTGTAGTGAGTACACTAATTTAACATCATTTTATTTATCTTTGAATATATATATATTATTGAATATAGTAAGGTCAAGCATGATCGTCTTTTATCATGTTCAAGTGGAGCGGTCGAACATAGCCTCGATTATGAAATATTTATTTTTTTAAGATAAAAAAATATAAATTAGGGCCTAAACTTTAAACTTTAAAATATATTTCTAAAGTTAGGCCTTAATTTTAAATAAAATAAAACAAACATATGAAACTATCTATACTATTAAAACATGAGACCTTTTTTCTTTAGGTCTCCATGATTTGGTTTAGTACTTACAAGTGTGTCACTGAAATATATTAAACATTAATTAAATTACTTACAATATATTGACGAGATCTTTAGAATATTTGAAAAAAATATGTTCCTTGAATAACCAAATTTTATATTTCCTAATATAGTTTCACATATGATTTGCTTTACATAGTTTTTTTAATTGTATAATGTGATTGTGAGTAAACTTTACTCTACTAGACGTTTTTTTGTTAAAATTATTCTACTAGACGTACTTTTTAATTATTTATTTTGTTTAAATATATATCATCGTAATTAACATACATGGGTGAGTTTTAAATCTATATTATAATGACTAGAGTCTTTGTCCGCGCTACGCGCGGAAAATGAGTTTGAATATATTATTCGATAGCCTTTTTTACTAATATTAAGAATTTATTTGCTAAGTCCAATTATGTTTTGATTTGGATGTTGACATTTTATATAATTTTTTCCATAGGTGGATAGATAAAATTGTCAAAAAATAGAAAATAATAAATTAGTTTAAAGGAAAAAGACAGATGGAAAAATATTTTGTTTCTTGTATTACAGTCGAGTCAAACAAAATGTAATACTTGGTAGGACATAAGAAAAAGAATAGAAACAGGGTGCAGTCTTTTTTTCACTCTATAACTTTGGTTGTGTTGGAGTTTCTTTGTACCTCAGCTAATTCTGTAGTTAATATGGTATTCGTTCTTTAAAATGTTTGACGTATTTGACTGAGCTGTCAAAGTAAAATTTGGTTGCTAGTGAAGAAGCGAGTTCCAATTTTCATGCACCTGAATATTTAAAAATAATTGTATGAACAATATGTTAAATATAAAACACTTACCTTTAGACTTTTTTGGGATGAGAGGAGAGAGACGCTGAGAAGCGTTCTCAAAAATAAACGCGGGTGGATGGTGAAAGACAAATTCCAATAACTAACTCTCCTTTCGAAAATTCTCTAATTATTATTTTTTTCAATTAAGATTATTAATAATTTTTTGATTTTATTCGTTTCACTTGTACTCTTGAGATGATCTATCTACTAATAATTATAAATCTGGATTTACTTCTTTTGTTTTCTCAAATAGTAAATTCATAAAATTGCCTAGGAACGTTTTTCTCTATTTCTTACTTTCTTTAGACAATTCTAAAAAAAATTATTTTCTGATTTAACTAAATAAAATAGAATATCCAAAATTAGTTTTAAAATGACGGTGAAAAATGAATCTTACCCCAAAAGAAAATCGAAGTTGTATAGGATATCTATGTAAAAAAAATCAGAAATGTCTTTTCAAACAAAAAAATCAGAAATGTACGTGCATGTATGTTTTAAGAAGAAACTAAATAATTGGAACTAAACAATTGCCAACAGGTAGACTAAACATTAGACTTAGGATGGTGCTGACATTATGATGTGCACGATCAGCATTATATACTTTTCATCAAATCTTTAAATTAGTATATCTTCACTTCCTCTGTTTTTATAAAATAAAAACTTGTATGATAATTAACAACTGTTTTTTTAACACAGTTAAAAATCGTTTAAATGAGCTTTTCAATATACTACATTACTACTGACCTCTTGACAACAACTATAAAAGCCAACTTTTAAGTTTCAAAAACATTATACTTGTTTTTAAAAAGTGGAAACAACAAAAACTAAAACACAACAGATAATGCTCTCTCTGTCTCTGAGTCTTAAAATGCATATGAGAACAAACAGAGCTAACACGTGACAACAGCTATGCTAAGCTTCTCTCTAGTAGATAATAACCTCTGTTCTGATTGTTCAAGTTCATTAGATCTCTTTTGTAACTCAGATCGTACGGCCAGAAGGGACTCCTCTGCATCGTCATGTGTAACTCCCTTCTCGGTATCTGCAAGGTCAGACGTCAAAGAATCTACTGCGCCAGCCGCTCCAATGTCGATACTCTTCACATTCTCTTCTTCCGTGGACAATGCTACGCTGATATCATTTTCGGAATTCGCAACTTCTTTTCTCGGTTCATCTCCACTATCAGAAGTTGCTGTGGTGTTTCCTGGCTGAAGCGTGTCAACTGAAACATCACTGTTAGCTGCTGCATTTACAGAAGTCGGTGGAGGATCAACAACCTCCTCACCAATATTCACATGAGATGAAGCTCCTCCTACAGCCACATCAGACGGAGCTTCTGCCTCGTCACTGACACCACCAGTGTCAGGTTTAGACTCATGCTTCTTACCAGATTTTTTGGAGGATTTCCTTGGCTTGTACTGCCCTTGGGGTCCTTTTTATGATCAGTGTTTTTGTCAGCCTTCTATTGACGAAACTGTTGAATAGAAGGCTGACAAAAACACTGATCATAAGAAGAGCCGACCTGTCGTCTTAGAATCACCTGACATGGTCTGAAAGCCTCTCAAGGAAATACACATAAATGACATGAGGCTTTAGCCTGATTGGAATAAGGAATCAATGAATGGAGACAAATAAAAATGGAGAGGCGTTACAGAACCACTGAGAGGTTCCATAGTAGAAACGACGGAAGACATTGACACTAAAAGACCTAAAGCTCGAACTCTTTATTTCAATCTCAGGAACCCTAAGAGTTAAATCATAATCTAAAACTCAAAACCCTAGAATAGATCTTCAAGAAATAAAATATAAAAAAATCAAATCTTTATGACCTGTGGCAATAGAGGACATCTACATAGTCCATATCGAGTCTTTTGAGAGAAGCTTTGGTTCCTTCGATGATATGTTTCCTCGAGAAACCTTTATCGTTAGGACCAGGACCACCCCAGAAGATCTTGGTGGAGACCACGATGTCGGATCTCCGCCAGTCCAGCTCGCGAATCGCCAGACCCATGATCTTCTCAGCTCGGCCATTGGCGTAAACCTCGGCGTTGTCGAAGAAGTTGACTCCGTGATCATGGCAGCACTGGAGAATCAGACGTGAAACGGAACAAATAAGAGGAAGAGCAAAGGGGATGTCGAAGAGTTAGGGTTTGAAGAAATGAGAAAGGGCGAGATCTCAGCATACATACTCGGCGAGGTATCAGATTTCCGTCTCTAAAGTCTGATGGGCTCCATGGCCCAAACGTATACACAGCAGATCAAAGGAGAAAAACGCAAAGCCCAAACGAAAACGCCAAAGAATAACACGGGCAACAAAGAGCTTACGTGGCAAAACATTGCAACCTGATTGGTTAATTTTTTTGTCTGACGTGGACACCCTCCCTACTCCTCATATATCCCTTTTAATATAGTATATAGATTGAGTTTTTGTTTTCTCTTTAAGGTGTCCACCTCAGCATTTTATTTATTTTGGTGGGATCCATCTTTATGTTTTTGTTTTAATCTATTATCTATTCGTAAAAATTTACAATAAATATCACTTATTGCATTAGTTTATACAGCTTTAAAAAAGCTAACAACCCGAGTTTGAATAGAAACCATGAGTGCTTTGCATGTTTTTAGGACAAAACTTAGGTTCCGCTCCTATAGTGAACCTTTAAATTCACCACTTTTATTATAACCAATCAAAGTGCTAGTTAGATTATTAAATAAAAATATTAATTTTGTTTTAAAAATCAAAACAAAAAATTGATGCCACTAACAAAACCCTAAATTTTAAATTCTAAACCCTAAATCCAAAACCCAAACTCTAAACCCTAAATCCTAAACCTAAACTCTAAACCCTAAATCCTAAACCCAAACTCTAGATCATAAACCCAAACCGTATACCATAAACCCAAATCCTAAACCATAAACCCAAATCCAAACCCTATATCCTAAACCTGAATCCTATACCCTAAATCCAAACCGTAAACTCTAAACCCAAAAGGTTTGAATTTGGGTTTAAGGTTTATAGTTTGGTTTAGGGTCTAGGATTTTAGTTAGGGTTTAGAGTTTACAGTTTGGGTTTAAGGTCTAGAATTTGGGTTTACAGTTTGAGTTTAGGGTTTAGGATTTGGGTTTATAGTATAGGGTTTGGGTTTAGGCTTTACTATTTTAATTTAGGGTATAGGGTTTGAGTTTAATATTTAGGGGTTAGATTTAGATTTAGGGTTTAGAATTTAGGATTTAGGGTTTTGTTAAGCATCATTCTCTTTTCAACTATTTAAATGTTCTGAAATAAAATTTAATATATTTTATTTATCATCTAGGTAACACTTTGATTGAGATTGGTGGTAAAAGAGGTGTTGAGTTTAAATGTTTACTATAGGGAGTGAACCTAAGTTTTGTCCATGTTTTTATGATTAAGTTTAATTAAAGGCAATTATGAGTTTTACAAGTCGTTTTCCTCTTTAGACTTTTAGGTTCTGCAATATTGACTCTGACGACTCATAATTTTTCACGAGTTATACATCAGTCTTTTCGTATTTTGCCATTTTCATGAAAACATTATGAATCTTTATATATATTACTCGATTATAGGATGAAATGAGTATTTTTTTTTATTTAAGAATCAGCGATTAATTCGGCGATTTGAATGCACAGATTAAACTCTTTATATTTTCAACTGAAGTTTACATACAAAATAAGACCACTATTAAAGAACAGGTCACCGATCGCCACGATAAACCATTTCAAAAAAAAAAAAAAAAAAACTTTGTTTAGATATATTGCAAGAGAAACCCATTTTCATTTTGAAATCGACAATCCATATCAGAATTTCATTACAATAATGAAAATGTTTTATAATAAAAATGCATATCATCATTATATATTTTGTATTAGATTATATAATCTAGTTACCTTTTAAACTATATCATTATTACTTTAAATATAGTGTTAATATCATCTTGAACAAAGTGTAAGCATATAATAATACAAGACAGATTATGCTAAAAAATATTACATAAGTCAATCTCACACTCGTTTTTCATAGATGTTACGTGGTCAATTTGTCACTAAACCGTAATCATGCATGTTGGTGTTTTGCCATGCCCACGACAAAAAAGTGCAAGACTTGAGATTTAAGGATTGCATGAGTTAGGTTCCATTTTCCAATCACGGACCTAACTTAACAGTATGACATTCCTCTTAACCTTTCATTTGCAGTTTTATCACGTATACTTGCATAACATTATCCCACTTTTTTTTTTGTAATTTAACATTATCCCACTTTTTTTTTGGTAAAAAACATTATCCCACTTAATTATGAAAAATTAACAATACAATACAATAAGACAACATTATAAACAGTTTTTTTTCGTAAAACATTATAAACAGTTTGTCGACCACTTTCTCTGAAGTAGATGACTCACCAAGAAACATTCAAGATTGATGATTTGTTAGGCTAACAACCACTTCACTTGGTTAAGTTTTTCAAACCTTTGTTTGTAAAAAGAGTGCGACGAGTCCCTTAAAGAGGACGCAAGTCCAAAGTGTACAGAGCTATATCTACTCTAAAGGATTATTAATCATATAATTCCTAATACTTTCTTTTTCTTTGTAGTAAACTAAACATTCACTTAGTTTGTAACTTCTTATGTAACGAGTATCATTCACTAACTTGCTTTTTGTGTGATCCACTGGCTATGATTGGTTTTAATATGAACGTTAATATTTACGTGTTCTTTGTCAAAAAAATAAATATATATTTACGTGTGCATTAAAATATTAAACAATTATTTGTAAATCTAAAATCGGAAAATTTTTCAGATCTTAGAACATTATATCTAGTCTTCATTATTTCAAATGAAACTATTGTCTAATCTGTGTTAACTTGTGATTTTTTTTTGTAAAATAAAAATTCTATATTTTTTTTGGTAAAAAAAATTGTATACATTATACCTCTTAAATATTAAGTTAACTTTTACACCAAGAAAATCCCCTCAATATGAAACTTCTTCTCGCACATAGGAATTCAGGGAAACCAGGAAAATCACTATGAAACTTCTTCTCACACCTAGAAAGTAATGACTGATTAGCAAAGGATGGTTATATAATTGAAGTACGTATATATCGTGAAAATGTGGTGTGAGGGAACATGAAGGACACCCGGTCCCCGGAAAATTACAAATATGCATGAGCGGGAAGTTTAATTTATTTGTTTTCACTCACATATACTCGTAATGACACTGTGATATGTTACTAATTCTAAACTTGTACTGGTAGATCCGCCTAAACTAATTGAAGAAGTTGATAACTAAACCGCAAATTTTAAAAGAATAACTGCACCTCGTATTTTTTGTAGAATCCTGGTATGAGGTATGTATATATATATATATATATATATATAAACTTAGATTGTTGATTAGTATATGAAGTTTAAATTCTCTATGATGAAATTTTACAGACAATCAAAAATACAAATACAAATACTTAAAAAAATAACAAATACTTACATATGTCGAGTTCACTTAACACTTGCAAGTTTACGGAGACATTTGCACTTATTATTATATTGAATTAATAATGAAAATTTGAAGAAACCCCTAACTAAAGCATGTTGCTGATGCAGCAGCAGACGCCACTTAGGAAAGCTACTAATGTCCAAACTTGTATCTATGTTAATTTGCTTCGTCCTTCACTCTCTATAAATTCACTTAGTATCTTCTCTCTTTCACTCATTAAGTAATACTTTTATTTCACTTCTTTAAAATTTAGAATCCATTTATAAGTTGTGCCAAAAAAAAAAGAGTCCGTAAGAACTTTTTGGTTGAGTTATTCCTTTTATATTGTTTTTACAACTACTATCTAATATTATACTTATTATATAGTTCTTCTCCTAAACATGTGTACTGGAAAATCATCACACACAAAATCCTCACCCAAGGTTATTCAATAATTGGTTACTTTTCTCACCAAATTCAATTACTAGTTACTTTAATGCATGTATGTATATACGCATTGCATGTAAATATGTTTGCAGGCATATAGAAAATAGGGCACCTGTGTTTATATTTACATTAACTAAATCAATACTGACAAAATATTTTCCTCCTTATTTTTTAAAGTGCGGGAAAATAAGTCCAGCTTCTTCTGTACTGTCCCTGGGTTCTGACAGTAAAGGAATGGTGAGATGAAGATACCTTGGTTTATTTGTTTATTTTCTTGTGAGGCATTAATGTTTCTTGTATATATCGTTTTAACCATTACTTCTTTTAATCAAAATTTCAATCTTTTTGTGGGTGCAAGACTAATTTGGGTAAAGGAAAACACTTGCTTGAAGACTCTAACTTGTTTGTATATGTTTTGGACTAAAAAGGTCACTTGATGGACATTAAGTTTATGCTTTGCAAAGGTCGTTTAGCAACAAAATAATAAATCGACCAGTACTCTTTTATTTTTAAACTGAAAGAACACATTCTTCTGGTTTCAAAATAAATATAAATTAATTAATATTCAAATTATGAAATAACTATAAATTTTCTGCCAATATCAGTATAATTAATTACAGTTTGAATGTTGATAGAAATATTACTAATGAAATCGGCATTTTCTAGAGATATCCGAATAATATGTCTTTCACAATCTCACTTCATGAAAAGTTTCACAAGGTTGAGTTTTTTTTTTGGTGTGCGTGTGTGTGTTGTGTGGACGTGTAGTCAATCCGGAAAGGTTCCATTTCTATAACAAACTGATTAACTAGTATTGCTTGTTGAGTTCTACGTACACTAGGTATATTTTTTTTTGTAACTTTACGTGCACTAGGTATATTACACGTTGGTTATGCAAAAAAGGAGTAATAGTATCAAATTTATTTCCTGATGGTATAGTATCACACGTTTAGTTATACTGTAGGTACATATTATGTCTAGAACGAAAGTTGTAAAACAATAGTTTTATTTGAATGCACTTCATGCTATATTGATCAATGTAAATCCTCATATATAACAATTCAATTTCTCCAACTATTCACTGAAAATTATATTGTAGAACAAAGTGGAACTCAAAGATAGAGCGCATGACAAAACCAAGGCAGCCGCTTCTAAGGTATCCATATAGAACTCTACGATCAACTATGAATTCTTTTAAATAAAATATGATAACTATTATCCAGTTTCCACAATATAACTCATAAAAGAAAAAAAGGTGTATGTTATTACACGAAAAATATTTTACTCAAGAAAATATACAAGTTACAACTCTCATCTACGTCCTCGTTTTACTACGATTTTTGTCACTATAGCTGTTATAGATATGCATTATGTGTTTATATGCATTAACACCAGCCGTCTCAAATTATTTGAGATTTGTACACGACACACTTTTATTAGTCAGGTTCTTATAAGAAATTAAGAATCCTACAATATTTTGAAAACAGTTATAGAAACATATCTTCTATTTCTATATCGGCACTCGCTCAAATTATCCAATATTGGGCATGCTAAAATACCGTTTTACATAAACATATTTACTGTACGAGTAGTTAACATGCATGTAATTAATTGTTTTTCCAATCAATCAGAATGTTGCAAAGGCACCAGCAAAAGAGAACAAAAAGCCTCTTGAGTTCAAGCTTCACTCTGGCGAGAGAGCAATGAAACGTGCCATGTTCAACTACACGGTTTACACGATCATCCTCAATATTTTTTTAATTAATTTTGCTTTTCAATTTCCATGTAGCTCATTACTTGTATTCTCAGGTTGCAACAAATTATTATATCACAAAACTACAGAAGAAACAAGAAGAGAGGTTGCAAAAGGTAATCTACAAAACAAAATAAAATGCTTACTTAGCATCTGGTTAGAGAAAAAACTTAGCCAATTCAACCAAAGAAAATAGTACTCTGACCTGTATCCTACTAACACGGTACCGTACTTTTATATGAGCATGGCTAGTCGAGAAACTGAAGATTTAATTAATTTCTCGGTGTAAGGTATAAAACAGAATTTTGGTTTGATATGAGTCCTGTAAACACGCCATCGACCGTACATAGATATATAACCGGAACTTCTTAAACTAAAAAGAGTATGTTTACTTGGAATCGGTTTAAGAAGAATTCTCAAAAATAAACCTTTTTATTAAACCGAACCGTGGAACAGATGATAGAAGAGGAAGAGATTCGTATGCTACGGAAGGAAATGGTTCCAAAAGCTCAGCTAATGCCTTTCTTCGATAGACCGTTCCTCCCACAGAGGTTAGTTTGGTCCTAAAGCGACTTTGATAATGCAAAAAAGAGTAGTATTAAATGATTCAAATGGTTATTAGTTATGAATCTAAATATTTTTTTCTTTTCAAATCAATGTTTTGGGTGTAGATCGAGCAGACCATTGACGATGCCAAAGGAACCAAGCTTTGGAAATGTAAACAGTACTTGTTGGACTTGTGTCTTCAACAACCAACACTATCTCTACCATATTCATCATGCTCATGCTTAAATCCTGAGAGCCACTAGCTCAGTTAGAGGCTTTTGCTAATTTTCATTTCAATCTTCCTTTTCCAAATTATCTTTTTATTAATCTTGGTAAGTTTATGTCTCTTTTCTTTGGTCATTTCCTCTTCTCACTTTTTCGTAGATTTAAATAAATGACCGATTTCGATTGATATCATTTCCACGTTGATATGTACAAGATAGTCAGTCTTGTCATTAATACTTTATCTCAACTTGCCCATTAAATAGATACAACCGTTTAATTATTTTTCTATATCTCCTCGTAAGAGTCTAGTACTCTATATACATGGAGTGATTGAAAAACATGAATCACTATAATTTAGAATTGATGCTTCCTCTATACCTGAAAGATTGATGTTTGAGAATTTGAGGTTCAAATTTAAGAAAATATTACAGTTTTAATATTGTGTTCAGAGTTAAAGAAAAGATTTTGTTCCCGCCAAAAATACGAAACATCGCAAAAAAAATTACACTTGACGACTGACTTATAGGAACGTTACGGCTGATTATAAGAACATTACTACTGACTTATGCATACTATGACTGAGTTATGCATATTTTACGGCTGAGTTATAATCAAATTATGGTTGAGTTATTCATATGTTTTGGCTGAGTTATGTCACTCTATAGTTTAGGGTTTGAGGTTCAATTTTAAAAAAATATTTAAAGTTTTAATATTGTTTTCAGAGTTGAAGGAATGATTTTGTTTCCGCCCAAAATACAAAACATCGTGCGTTATGGCTGAGTTATGGTTACTCTATAGTTTAGGGTTTGATGTTCAAATTTAAGAAAACATTAAAGTTTTAATATTATGTTCAGAGTTGAATGACATATTTTGTTCCCGCCCAAAATACGAAACGTCACAAAAAAATATTACACTTGACGGCTAACTTATAAGAACGTTACGGCTGACTTATGCATACTACATATGAGTTATGCATACTTTACTATTGAGTTATAATCACATTATGGTTGAGTTATGCATATATTATGGCTGGTTATAGTTATTCTATAGTTTAGGGTTTGAGGTTCAAATTTAAGAAAATATTTAAAGTTTTAATATTGTATTCAGAGTTGAATGAATGATTTTGTTCCCGCCCAAAATACAAAATGTCGAGAAACAAATTACACTTGACAGCTGACTTATAGGAACATTACAGCTGACTTATACCATTCAGATACGTTACGGCTGAGTTATGCATAATTTACGGCTGAGTTATGCATATGTTACAGCTGAGTTATAATCAAATTATGGTTGAGTTATGCATGCATTATGACTGAGTTATGGTACTCTATATAGTTTAGGGTTTGAGGTTCAAATTTAAGAAAATATTAAAGTTTTAATATTGTGTTCAGAGTTGATGGAAAGATTTTGTTCCCGTCCAAAATACGAAACGTCGCGAAACAAATTACACTTGACGGCTGACTTATGCATACATTACAGTTGAGTTATAATCAAATTATGGTTGAGTTATGCATACATTATGGCTGAGTTTTATGGTTACAATACGACTTTGTTATAATCAAATGTTGAGTTATGGTTACAATACGACTTTGTTATAATCAAATGTTGAGTTATGGTTACAATACGAATTTGTTGTAATCAAATGTTGAGTTATGGTTACAATACGGCTTTGTTATAACCAAGTCCACCAAAAAAGCTTATAACAGGCTCAAGATTCATCATCCAAACTTAAATTGAATTTATAAACCAAAAAGACGACTCTATAGATTAGGAATCAAGAGAAAAATCAGTCGCATAAATAACATAGATCTAAAAACTCAAAAATCTGACACAGATCTATTGCAGTGGTTGTCGTTTTGATCGTGGTCGGTAAAAGAATGAGCTTTCTCTCCTACAGTGTCATGTATGGCGACCCGACATCTTACTGCTCCCTCTCTCATCGGATTCGTCGTTTTGCAGAAGAAGAAAGAGTTAAAGTGAGAGAGATGAAGAGACTAAGTCCCATCGATTGTAAGAAAATGAGAGAAGATTTTTGGCCTTTAGATTTCATTTAATCAATGACCATAAATTGTGATCTTTGGAAAAGAAAGATTATCCAATGAAAAAAAAAGGTGAGGATAGACAAAAAGATAATTTTGAACTCTTAGATTAAATTCAATCACTGGTCATGAAAAAACAATATAAATTGTAATTTAGTTCTTTTCAATTTGTTTTAAAAACTGCTTAAATTTAAAGAATGTAATTATGGGTTTAAATCAAAATTTAAAATGGAATTTAAAAATTAATGATTTTTTTTAAATGATTAAATTTGAGTTTAACTCTAAACTATAAACCTAAACTTTAAACCTAAACCTTAAACTTTAAATAATAAAAATATCAGATTTAATAATCAAAGATAAACTTTATAATTTTTATAACTTTATAATTCTATAGTTTAGGATTTGAGGTTTAGATTTAAGAAAATATTAAAGTTGGAGTTTTCTAAGTAAGAATTGTATAAGTGATTGTAAGAGAACATATATCTCATGATCAAGTTAAAGTCTCAACCTGAAAATTCAAGAAACTATACATATTCAGTTGATTTATATTCACTTGATATTGATAAGATGATCTTCAATATAATTTTTTTTAAGTATTTGAATTGAGTTTTTCTATTTTAGGGTATGTTTGAGATATGATTGAGTTATATAAACGATATGGCTGAGTTATCTAAATGACACGGCTGAGTTATATATATATTTTCTGATTTTAGGGTATTTTTGAGGTATGGCTGAGTTATATAAACGACACGGCTGAGATATATAAACGACACGACTGAGTTGTGTAAATATAGCATAACTAAAATACAAAATACATGGGTGAGTTATGTTTTTACATAGAAAACCAAAAATACAGGTTTCCTGAACCATCCCGGTGATAACTCCTCCATGTCTCCAAGCTTCATTGAATTCCTTTGTGTCGTCTCTGCTGAGTCCGTCATTTATTTCCGTCTCTTCCGTTCTCTTCTTGTTCAATCTTCTCTTTTAGTTAGATCTGGAAATTGTTTTTTTATATTATCCAAATATGGATATCAAATCACAAACAAACTTAAATGAATACATCCCATAATTACTAATTTGGGTATTTTTTGGAATATAGTTGTCTTTTCTCCTCGGAATGCACATTTCTTATAGCTAGGTTTTGGAGATTGGGAAGAAATAACTCAGCCACAACTGCATATATAAACCAGCCATAAAAGAAAAGTAACTCAGCCACAACATAAATTAAAACTCAGCCACAAACTCGAAAAACTCAGCAGAGAAGATGATTTCAGGCTATTGTAGCGAAGAAGATTTCGTAGAAACGCTTGCGGAGAAGACGATTTCGGTGAAGACGTTATCAAAGAAGACAGTTCGAGAATTTCGAACGAAAAACAACAATATCGACTAAAAATATTAGGGTTTAAGCGACAAACAATGAAACTTGTGATTTTTTTTCTAACATAGTTTAGTTACAAAAACGATTCATTGTCTTTTTTTTTTGATCAAAATAATTACAATTATTAATAACGTGGATACAATAATTAGTGGTAAGAATTCATTGTTTAAAAGTAATCTCAATTAAAAAAAACTAACTAAGGTCTTAGTTGTAATTTACAAAAAGTATACCAACATTCTAATAATTTTTAAAAGATGTATGTTATTTTAGTCATATCTTAACGTTTCCATAAGATTCTAGTAATTTTCTCTTAATCTTTTTTTTTTTCTTTCTTAACTCATTTTTTAAATGGTGACATGTATCTCATCTGGATACATTTTTTTCCAGTTTGAAAAAATTCAAACCATTTGAATCAACGTAGTCGCTTTGATTTTGTCAACATGTTTACCGTAAGAATCCAATAACTGAATTAAAAAATTCAAAAGAACCATCGCACATGGTCTTATTAGTTGCTAAAATTTTTGTGATCTTTAATCTCATCTTAATTACTCCCTCTGTTTGTAAGGAGTTTTAGAAAAAAAAATATTTATTTCACAATATAAGATATTTTTAGAGCCCAAAGCAATAAAACAATCTAAATAACAACATTCCACTAAATGAATGCGTGCAAAAAACTTTTTATATTGCAACTTCAGAAAAGGTTAAAGGTTCTTAATATCCGTGCTTTTAAGCAAAATAACTTACATAACGAAACAGATGGAGTACTTTTTTTTTTTTTTTGGTCAAAAACAGATGGAGTACTTAAGATTAGTTATTTAGTAGGAAATCAGTTTATTTTAAAAATTTAATACTGAAACTTATCATTTTATGGTTCATAAATAAAAACTTATTCATTTATTTTGGACACTGAAAAGGTTTTTTTCTGTAATTTTCATTATTTTATGTTAAGCTCTTGTTTATATATTCAAACATATTTTAGTGAAAGGAATAAAAACAATAAACTTTTTAACTTCCAAAATTTTACTATTTATGTTTATAATTGCCAAAATCCTAACAATTGTCAAATTTTGAATCAATTTTTCAACCAACTCTTAAATATATATACATACCATTATGATTTTCACCAATTTTTCTTATACCATTTATTATAAACGATTATGAACGATCAATGATGCTATATTTATATCATCTACACTTTATCGTTCTATTCTAACATGTACTGAAAATATTTCAAATGCTGGAGAAATTAAGTTTCAAGAATTTTCTACACAAATGGATATTGTACATCGTTGTTGGAAAAAAGAAGAATCATATTATAGTAAAATTTTTGAGTATTGTGATGAACATTGCTCATTTAATCATTTTGTGATGGAACTCCGTGCAAAAATTATTACAACTACATGATAAAATATTGGATAAAATATCCCGGACCTTCGGAACTTTCTATTTGATTGTATCGAAAGGCCTAATGAATTGAGATTTTCCTATTTGGCCGGGTCATTTCGGGGCAAACGGATCATTTATGATGACAAGTATGATCTTCATGAGAATGATTCGAAGTTCTTGTAGAGCGAAACCATGCAGTACCAAAGACGAGATATATGTTTCAAAGAACAAAGTTTTTTTATAATAAGCCAATTCATTTGGGATCCTGCAGATCTACTCTTTTTCTTATTCAATGTTCAGACTTTTGTCTTTGTGTTTTCACATCGAGAATTCTTTGCAAATGAAGAGATGTCAAAGCGGCTTCTTACTTCCCAAACAGATCCTTCTACACATATATATAAACACTGGTTTATCAAAAATACGCAAGAAAAGCACTTCGAATTGTTGATTCAACGACCCTAAAGTATGCTTTTTGTACCTGGTTAGCCTTTCACAACAGACTGTTTACAGGTGATCGTATGGCTACTTGGAGCAATGGAATAAGTTCTTTATGCATCTTCTGCCACCAAGAGACTGAAACTCGTGAGCATATCTTCTTTGATTGTGCTTACCCTGCGACAGTGTGGTCGCTATTGGCAAGAGGACTTCTTGGCATTCGGTTTACTACGGCCTGGGGAGACCTTTCTCAACTTATAGTTGACACAATATTGGATTAAAAATCCAGAATTTTGCTGCGCTACACTTTTCAGATCACTCTTTACTCTATTTGGAGAGAACGAAATGATAGACGTCACAGAGCAACACCTATGGTCGCAGGTTCCTTGGCCAAGATGATAGATAGAGGGATTCAGAACTGTGATTAATGGTCTCTGCTACGGATCATCGACACTCTGAAGCTCTACTGCAACGATGCCTCGCCTAAAGGGTGTAGGATTTATCTGTTCAAGTTCTTGCTTATTTCGATTTCTAAAAATTAGTTAAATCAAATGAGTTATATTTGATGTACAAAAGTTTGTTTTTTTTTTAATAAATTTTATAAATATTCTAAAAAAAATTGGATAAAAAAATTGGGACTTACGATAATACTAAGAGTATGTAAAAAGCGGATAACCGGAGATTGATGTATTGGCTCTTAAAATAGTTATAAGAGAGACCGTGAGAGTGAGGCAATTTGACTTAAATTCTATCACATGGGGAGGGATGCAACAAGAAAAAGTTAAAGGCTGTAACTGGTTATTCCTAATAGGAATACATGGAATAAAAGGAATAATTATATGTGGAATGGGAAAAATTGGAATGATAAACAAAATGGAATAAAAACTGAAATTTGTTTTGGAATTGGAATTCCAATCATCCCACACATTCACGATCATTTTTGATCTGGAACAAATGGAAAAGATTTTACAAAGGATTTGTTTTTAAGTTTTATTCCATTTTTGGAATATGTGGAATTGATTTCAAAAAGTTTTCCATGTAACTGGTAAATATTTTTTGTAATTCTGTGAAATGATGCATTCCAAACAATTCTATTCTAAAATTTAGCATTCCAGTTGCAGCCAAAATAAGTAAGGACACAATCTTGGAAACATCTAATAAAGAGTAGAATAAATTCAAACAATTAATGAGTAAGAATGTTAGGGTCAAATATCGATCATAGATATATCAATGACAAAAATCACTTAAACATGACAAAGCGTATTGTCCACATAACTGAGCCGGAAACGTTGTGAGAATAATTCCGCATATGCCGTGCCGATTCAAACGACAATAAATCAGAACAGACTACATATATTTATTCCCAAAAAGTGAATAAGTTATCTACCGCATGCATAAGAATTATTCGTTATTATATATACTTTATAAAAAACCCTATGTAATAAATAAATAAAAAGGAATCTAATTATGTAAAGTCAAAAATAGATAATCTATCTATTTAATCAGTCTATACGTGAAATGAATGTTATAGTTGCAACGGTCAATGCTAGCATTGCCAAGACCTGTCCATCTATGATGATGTATCCCAGTGCAAGGCCCGAGTCTATGGATCTGGGTCGTAGAACTAGAAGATCTGCTTTCTACTTCATGGTTCTGTTCTTCCTTGAAACGTTCAACGGTCAAATTTTTCACCTTGCTAAGACCGAACAGCTTGCAAATTAAGACCTAATAAACTTCTGCTCATTGTACTCACTCGTAAAACTTTGACCGACCACTTGCAAAAATAGTAGTATAAATATGGTTTTATTATTTTAAAAAACCCTCAGAAAACTATAATCTCTCAAATTCAATCTTTATTTTGTTGAGATTGCTTCACACAAGATGGGCTTTACATGGGGAATGAGACTACGTGGAGCTAGCAAGAAGAAGATAGCTCCGGTAATGAGTTGGTCGGAATCGACATCGGAGCCGGATATAACGATTCCGCCGGAGTTTCAATGCCCGATCTCAATCGATCTCATGAAAGATCCGGTGATAATCTCCACAGGCATTACCTACGATCGCACAAGCATCGAAAAATGGATCGATTCAGGGAACAACACGTGTCCTGTCACGAACACGGTCTTGACCACTTTCGATCAGATCCCGAACCACACGATTCGCAAGATGATCCAAGGATGGTGCGTGGAGATTGGTTCTTCGTTGATTGAGCGGATCCCAACGCCACGTGTTCCTTTGATGCCGTGTGAGGTCTACGAGATCTGTAGAAAGTTATCCTCTGCTACGCGGCGTGGGGATTACGAGAAATGCGAGGAGATTATTTGGAGGATTAAGAAGTTGGAGAAAGAAAGCGAAAAAAATAGAAATTGTATTATCGAAAACGGCGTCGCATTGGTTTTGTGTGATTGTTTCGAGAAGTTCTCGGCAGACGAGAAATCAACGTCTCTCTTGGGAAAGATTTTATCTCTGCTGACGTGGATGGTTCCTATTGGGTGGGAGGGTTTAACGACACTGGCGTCTGCGTCGTCGTTTCGTTGCATCGCGGGTTTCTTGAGGAGCAAGGACGATACAGTTCGTGAAAACGCTGCGTTTTTGTTGAAGGAGATTCTGTCGTTGGAAGAAACGCAAGTTCACGCGTTTGCGGAGGAGAACGGAGTCGCGGCAGCGTTTTTTAAACTGATCCGCGATTCGGTTTCTTCTAACGCAACGAAATCTTCGTTGATAGCGGTTTCTCAAATGGTCTTGGCAAAGCCCGAGATCGCGTCTGTGTTTCTCGAAATCGGTCTTGTGAATCAAACGGTGGAGATGATCATTGATGGTGAGAATAGCGTTTGCGAGAAAGCGTTGGCGGTTCTAGACGCGGTTTGCGAAACCAGCGAAGGGATAAAGGAAGTGAGGAAAAACGCGTTGGTGATGCCGCTTTTGGTGAAGAAGATTCTTAAGGTCTCTGAACAAGGGACGGGGAGCTCAGTTTCAGCCATTTTGAAGCTGTGTAAAGCAGGGAAGGCGTCCACGGTTGAAGAAGCGGTGCGTTTGGGAGCGTTTCAGAAGATGTTTTTGGTGTTACAGGTTGGGTATGGAGAAGAGACCAAGGAGAAAGCGACAGAGTTGTTGAAGATGATGAACACACAGATGAAACTAATGAGTGATGATGTTGATTCTTCAATGGAGTTTAAGTATCTCAAAAAGCCATTTTGAAGTAGATAAATTGTATAAAGACCAACCACATTCTTTGCAAATCAGAGATATGATCATTTTGAAAATGAAGAAGATAGACCATTGTGAATTTATATAAAATCTAAATAATGTTTTCTAAAAAAGCATAAATGAATGGGAAGAGACTGCAGGGACAACAAGAATAACAAATAATTTTATATAAAACCCAATAATGCTTTAAAAATACAGTTGCCAAGGTTATCTTTCATAAACGACAAATTAGGATTCAACTTATAACCATACAAACATTGAACGAGGAATCGTGGGTACTGGTTAGCTTCAAGTGTGATAGTTTGAGTTAATGTGATGCATAAGCTATCCTTAATAATTAGGTTATGTTCTCTTCTAATGTATTTGTAGGTGAATGTTTCCACTTTCACTATAAATGAAATTATAAATATAACTTTCATTGGAATTATTGTGTACTATTTACTTCAAAGTTTACTGGTATGGGATCTGCAAGACAGTCCGTGCTTGGAATGCCAAAGTAGCATACATTGGTCGACCTGCAGATTTCAACTACGACTGCAACACCTTGGGACTGGGTCTGATACATTCAAGGAAATCGCTGAGGGACGTCAGCCGTTGGCGCTAGGCTTTTCAACATAACGGACAAAGATGCTATACTCTCTGCTGTTAACTATCTCCTTCTGTACGCTGCTCAGGCAGCTGATCTTGATCTTGGTCTCATTCAACAGTCTGCTAAAGTTATCTACTTGATGGGAGCAGACGATGCAAATGTTTTCTTACATCATACTTGGATGCTTATCTTGTTCTTTTCTTTCTTGTGTGATGAATAAGCATATAATATTCGAGAAAAGCATTCTGATATGTCCTTAAATCCAAAAACAAAAAGCATTGATCTCCGTTAACCGAACAAACTACCAACATTCATATGAAGAATACCGCCCTCCAGCTCTGCTAGGAGGCTCATAAGGACTCGGTTTGTATCTATAGGCTCTTCCCTCATTATGTACGGTCTCATAGCTCCATACCTATCACTTTCACTTCTTGCGTATCTGTCCCTGTCATATTCATCCTTATGATCATGATTGTCAGGAACCCGTTACTCCGATATAAGTTTGGGTTTATTTCAGTTTCAGTTTAAAAATTCAGTAAAACCTTAGTTTTTTGGATAAAATATCGATTTTTTTTAATATTCTGAATAATAAATATTTGAGTAATTTAATTCTTTCGGGTAATTTGGATAATTAGAGTTTTCGAAATTTTTGGTGACCCAAAGAGGAAACAATTTCTGTAATATTCCCTTTATTTTTGAAATACTTTGGCCTAAATTTGATGAATTTAAAAAGTTAATGTCATAACTAATATTTTGTTATTGTTTATATATTTTTCTTGTTTTTGTTAATTTTACTAAACTTGAGTTTTGTGACCAAAATTTGAAAAACAATTCTGTTAGATTTGTTTTTCATTGGTTTCAGTTTGATGTAAAGTGAAAAAGAATATCATAAAAACATTTTTCTTTTTGATGGCGTAGATCTGGGTATTCAGCTTTTGGTTCGGGGGCATTTCAAATTTTTGGTCCTAGAAACATTGAGCTATTATGTTATTTATGAATTTTTGTTCGGTCAAATATGTTAGAAACTGATTAATATCTACTAAAATTTTGGGTCCAATTCGGTTCTTTTCGGATAATTCAAATTTTAATTTTTCAGATAAAATTAGATTATTTAATTTTTTTTCAGATAAAATATCGGATAAATTAAAGATAAAAATATTTTTGGATAATTATGTTTTTTTTCAGATAATTCATATATTTTAAATATTCTGAATAAAATGTATTTGGTTAGAAAAATCATGTGCCAAACCAAACCCAAATAATAAAATAACTTTAGTTGATTAGTAAGGGTTTTATTGGTTTTCCGCTAGCACTTGCATACATAGCTTTTGTGGTTGGTAGCGGTTATTGGCGTTTTGTAACAATCACAAAAAATGTTATATATCGCTTCAAAGCACTCCAAACCTTTTAAAATCAAAAAGTAGTTTCCGCTAACGATTGTGGTTGGATAAATAAATATACAAATATTTTTAAAATATATTAAATTTTAGATTAAAATCTTAAAACTGAAATATTAAAAATAAAAATACACATACATTTTATATTTTAATTTAAATTCACAAATATTATTATAATCTATTTTATAAAAAATTTAAACGAAGAATATTTACTATAATTTTAAAACATTAAAACATTAATATATATACATATGCAATGATATGTACATGTATAAATTAAAAATTCCAATGTAAATCTTCAAAACAATTTTTTTTGAAATTATAACATCCCCACTAAATAAAATAAAAAATAAATAAATGTATTATTTTATTAATTATATTATATTAATAATTATAATATTTTATCATAATTGTATGTTTTGATTTTTATAATATTATAATGTGTTAGTATTGATAATTTATGGTTAAACAGCTATAGTATTTCATAATCAACAGCTGTACGAGTTTAATGACACAAGAAAAAGCAACCATCCACTTCTTTGGCAACCCCGCATCAGTGACCGCTGCCTTTCAACTAGTTAGCCCTAAACCAACTGAGACTTCTTTCCTATATATAATACAAAAAAAAGAAAACATTCATCACAGCTTTCCAAAGTCCAAAAGCACAGTTTCGTACAAGAAACCAACCTTGCATCTTGCAATTGATCCAAAAATGGAGAATATACTGGGTCTTCTGAGAATTCATGTGAAGAGAGGTGTGAATCTCGCCATTAGAGATACCTCAAGCAGCGATCCTTACATCGTCTTTTACTCAGGAAAACAGGTAAAATATCGATTTTGTGTTTTGAGATTTGACAGCGGACTATTTGATCTTTTTTTTTCATGTCAGATCTCCAACATAAGACACCAAGAACAGAGATTTTAGATTTTAAATTAGACATAGTTTAGTTAATATTAATGGTGTTTCAAAGCTTTATTAGTTTGTTTGATCAAGTCAGATTCGGAGAGTTTTATCTAATTTTTACAAGGTCTCTGAATCTTTATTCAGTATATATGTATGAAGAGTGACGGTGTCTTAGCCTAATATAAAATACAAAGGAAACCAGAAACCTGTGGTCATACCTTCTCTGCTAAAGCTTAGATATGTAATTTATTATTTTCTTACAAGTTTAACTGGAGAAGAAGACTTTATGATCATGTTCATGTCCTTGTTATATATCTCTTGCATAAATCACCAAAAACTGAGACTTAAGGTTTTGAGTCATCAGGGTATAGTTATCAGTAATCGGGTTGATCCTAAATCTTGTTGGTTTGTTTGATCGTGGCAGATTTGCAAAGTTTTATCTAATTCGTGAAATTTCCTTGAATCTTGATTTAGTATATATGTATGTAAAAAAGAAAATTGAAACCTGCGGTGATAACTTCTCTGCTAAAGCTGAGATATATAATTGACTTTTTCACAAAAGTTAAATGGGAGAAGAAGAATATGATCATGTTCATGTTTGTGTGGGTCCTTGTACAGATGATCTATTGAATTATGTAGGAATATTGGTCCTCTTTTACATTAAAGCCACCAATCTCTCCTCTTGTGTCAACATCAAATACTCTGTCTCCAGCACGAAATAATTGAGTTGATGATTTGTGATATTTTTCCTTTTGGAAAACATTTGATAGTTCCTGATCCTTGATAATCTCTCCTCTCCTATATGTAGTTTTAATGTTTTATTTATTTGATACAGAAGCTTAAAACCCGTGTAATCAAACATAGTATAAACCCCGAATGGAACGACGAGCTTACTCTTTCCGTTACAGATCCAAATCTCAGTGTTAAACTTGTAAGTCATCCTTACGTTTTATTTTACCATGACTGTTAGAAGCTAGTTTTACTAGAGATATGAAACATTTTGTTTGTTATGTGCAGACGGTTTACGACAAGGACTTGTTCTCAGCGGATGACAAGATGGGAGAAGCAGAGTTTAGCATTGCTCCATATCTTGAAGCCATTAAACTACGCCATAAGCTTGAAGGACAACTTCCCAACGGAACCATAATAATGAAGGTACAACCGACCAGACAAAACTGTTTGTCTGAAGAGAGCCATATTTTGTTGAACCAAGACAAGCTTGTGCAGAATATGTTCCTTAGACTCCAGCACGTGGAGTGTGGAGAGGTCGAGCTACAGCTCGAGTGGATTGATGTTCCCGGTTCAAAGGGTTTTTAAGTCTATCCGATCCGATCCTTAGTCCCTTATGCATACATGGTTTAGAAATTAGAACTACGGCGTTGTTCGAAACTGGTCAGTGAAAGGATCTCAAACTGGTTATGTAATGAACTCTTTTGTGTTTTCTGTTCTAATTTGAGTCCAAGAGCGTGCAAGTCCATGAGGAATAACTTAATGCAACTTCATCCGTAGCTTTCTAAAACATGAGTTCTGAAAACAAAATATTAATATTTTAATTACATGATTAAGTTTTAATAAAATCAAATCATTTAATCATTGGACGAGGACAAATGGTAAAGTGATGTATTTTGTTGATGACATATGGATAGAGAGGTTCTAAAAAAATTACAACCAAAAGCTAGTTCTCTTTCTTTCTTATTTTTTTTAAAAAAAATTTCTTTAAATATTAGATATTCATTAACATCTTTCTGTTGGACTTGCACTGAGAGCATGACTGGTTTTTTTGATACCACCCACAAACACAACTTTTACGGCTGTTAGCGTTTTGTAATAATCACTCAAAGCGTTCTAAACCGATTCAAACCGCTCTAAACTTTTTAAACTCAAAAGTTGGTTCCAGCTAGCGTTTGTGAGCTGTTGCTGAAGCATACATTTTTTTTCTTTTCTTAAAAACAATATAAATACAAAACTAAAAATTAAAAAAATTAAATTGAAGTAATAGAAATACGAAAATATATCTTTTAAATTTTAATTTATATTATAATTTTTTTAAAAATATTTTCTATAATTTTTTTTAAAATCATAATTTTATAAATATAATTTTTATATTTATTATAATATTATGTTTTTAATATTTTTATATTTATATAAAATATATATATTATTAATTTATTATTTAACCGCTATTGTATTTGGTGGTTTGTCAGTCATAAGTATCCCACAAACGCACTAATTTCTAACCGCAGTACTAGTCGTACAAATCTCTTAAAACTACTTAAAACCGCAACCACCCGCATCTGCAAACTCCCGCAACCGTATCAGCTGCAGTTACACCAGTCAAAATCTAAATATAACATTTCGATATCTTCATGATATGGGTGTCTTAAAACAAGAAGGTGTAAAAAAGAATATATTGGTTTATTGTGTGATAAATCAAATTTAGACATTTATATTAACTATATTTTTAATATTTTTTTAACAATTTAATTATTCAACTAAATATCTAAATATTTAAAATAAATTAACTGAAAAGATATTCATACTTATTTTTCTTATTCCGATCTAATAAAATTTTACTATCTCTTCTTACGAAAAATATAAATATACAGTTTTTTAAAGTACTAATACTTTGTAAATATATAAATATTATTTTAATAATTATTAAATAACAAATATATATACTTGTGTCTTGGGGAAGTAGTTGGTAACGCTGTGTTTGTTTTTGAGTGTTAATTGTGTTGTTTAATTGCGTCAAAGTTAGTCGGGAACTATGACTTTTTTTGGGACTAATCGTCTAATTGACGCCTTAGTTACCATTCTTTCAGTTATTGATTGAAGACAGTACAACTCAATGGTTAAAACTTAAAAGGATAAGCCTTATAAGAAAAAAGTAAACCAGACACTCAATAGTTATCCTCATTAGTATTTGTATCTCATGGAAGCATGTCCAATAAACTCAATCGATAGAAAAATAAAATGATATCATGTAAAGTAGGGATAAATAAACTAAGTGAAGTGAGAAAAAAGAGAAGAAATAAACCAAAGTAAGACTATTTATGTGATCAGAAACCTGAATGAGTAAGAGTCCATGTCTCTTGTGATCGATTTTTCTTCAATGAGACTGCACTTTAAACTCTTTAAATGAGGTCAATAGTGCTGAATTTAGATATCTCTTATGAACTGTGGGCTGAAATGGTTAGGTTGTTAAGTAGAGGTCGAATACATAGAAATACTTTCTAAGGTTGGTACTAGTTGATGTGGCTTACACTGATTGAGGTAAAAATAATGTTCAGAAGATATGTGAGTGTCATTTCTTCAAACTTCTTTTACATGTTTAGTCTCCTGTTTTATTTGAGGATAAGCAAAAACTAAGTTTAGAGAGTTGATATATCATATTTTAGTGGATCAAAGTCTTTTGGGTATTTTCAAGTAATTTTGAGTCATTGCAGGTTCATGTACGTTTTCGACAAAATTGAAAATTTTGAAGCATTTTGGACCATTAAGAAGAGTTGCAGCTGAAAAGAACAAGTCGAGATTGTATCTTTGGAATTGGTGTTGGTCAACACCACACATTGGTGTCGGAGACAACACTTCTCGACGAGTTTTTAACAAGTTCAAAAAATTTAAGACTGATCAAAAGTTTATGCTTTTTGCAAATAAGTTATTTTTGTGTTTTAGACCATATTTAGTTTTTTTTGTAAGAGTTATTGTATGAGAATTCATACTGGGTGAGAGATTTTTTAAGGTTTTTAGAGAGACAAATCAAAATTCACAAAGAGAAGATTTCGAACTTTTTTATTTACTTTATTTATTTTAATGCAATTTATTTAAGTAATGATTTATGTTTCATTGAATATGTCTGAGTAATCTATTTGTTAGATTTAGAGTTTTTCAATGCTTAAGGATGAATTATTCGAGTGATAAAATTGTTACGGTAATCTTCTATTCTTCATCTAGATTGAACCTAATGCTAGTTGTGGATTGACAACCTAAAATTTAGATTTTAGGATAATTGGTAGATATGAAAGTGTGATTGATTTTCTGATTTAATATTAGAAGAGGAAAATACTTATCTCCAAAGAAATTTGGTTTATGGATTTTGTGAACTTATCAAACATGTGTTTAATGCTTGTCTTAACTATTAAATTTGAAAAAACATTATAATTCTAGGATCTAGACATATGTAATCTCTGCAACGAAAGTTGATTAATTTGAATATTGTGATTTGAGTTCAAAACTGTTCTTCATAAACTTTTAGCAAATTGTTTGATCTGCAATTCTGATTTACATGAGAATATTCCTAAGTCTAGCGTTTTTCCTAATCTACCTTACAACCGTTTTTATTTCTCTTTTATTTGCACAAAATTTTTCTTTGTTTAACTTAATTCGAAATTTGATATCTATTGAGTGATTTTGAGTCTCAGTGGATTTGACCCTACTTACTACTATTGCACCTATAAATTTGTAAAGTAGCTCAGACTATATTTGAGCATATCACATTCGTCTCTAGTATTACTAAACAAAAGAACATCCCAAACGTTACACAAATTGAACACAAACATAAGAGTCACAGAACCGAAACACAATTAACATCTGGAGTTTTTACTATCAAACCAGCTTGAAATATGCTTGCAAATGTTTTTTTCCAATCCCAATTGTATTATTGACCTTAGTTGTACTAATTGTATCAGTTTTGTTAGTTGTTCCAATTCTATTAATTTTTTTCAGTTGTTGTTATCTCAGTTGTCTCAAACAATTATATCAATTTTTACGAAAGAGAAATGAACTCTTTTTTTCGAAATTGGATCCTACTAAATTTGAATGTTCTCGTTATTCAAAAATTATGCATTTTAAATCATTGTATAACCGGGCAAAGGATATAATTGTCTCTTCATAATTTCATTTAGAATTGTGGAGGTTAATTGAGATTTTCTTTACCACCTCAAAAATTTTGTTCCAAAAAAATAAGATACCTAAAAAAACATAGATTGGTCATGAAAGATAAGATGCACACATTTTAACAACAAACGCTTCCTTTTCTTCTTAAAAGCTAAACAATTCCAATTTCCAAATACGGTAACTTGACAATCAATCCATGGAACTTTTTCCATTTCTGACCTTTCCGAACTAATACTTCCCTTGACGCTCTTTGACATCCTTAAGCTTCTCTATCTTCACATTCTCGTTGTTAGACTTTAAGCTGGATACTTTTTGAGCACTGTCAATTTGATGTGACTTCAGCTTCATACCGAATCCGAGTTTCTTAGAAACGTTTTCCCACGTTTTGCTGCCGCTTCCAGAAGCACCACCACCCTTTGTTGTCTTATCGAGTTTTTCAATCTCCTGTCTCATTTTTGAACATTCTTTCTCTAACTCGCAAACCCGCATTCTCATTTTGTCCATTCCAACTTTCAGGTCTTGATTCTCCCTTACTGCGGTTTCCCATCCTCCTTTGGTTGATTCTCCTGAAAATCCGTTGCTTCCTAACTTTCTTGACCGGCCATCGAGGCTGCCTAAAACCGGGAGGCATTCAGCAACAGAGGCCTTGAGCTGAAGTTGCTCGATGAAGAGCACTTGGACTATTATTCTTAGAGGCAACCTCTCGTTCTGTGCTGCGTGTGTGCAAGCTTCCGTAGAGAGCTTTTGGCAGTCTAACAACCTACAAAGATCCTCTCTTTCTGTTTCCGCTAACCACGGATGATGCTACAAATCATCAAAAGATGAAAAACAATTAATATGCCTCTGTTAAAAAAATAAAATAGCCACCTTAGCAAAATTGGAACAATAAGGGCATCTGCAATGGAGCCTCTTAGCTCCAAAACCTAGGTAAAAAATTATAAAAAATTTGATGGGTTCCACACAATATTAAGGATTAGCCTCTTCTTATCCTTATATAAGGATCAATCCTTGAGAAATATTGTCACTGTTTGCGGGTCCCGCTGTTAAGTGGTGATTTGCCATTGGTTATCTTTTTTTTTTCTTTATTGAAAAATAAATAATAATAAAAAAAATAAAAAAGTGAATTTTTAAGGATTCTTTACCGAATCCACGGTTGCAGATGGTCTTAAAGAGAAGATTACCCATGTGGAATGATGACACGCTCTAATCGAGATTTGGTCAAAATTTTTTCATTTAAAAAGTAAATCAATATTGTTTAGTCCTACCTTTAGGTAGATGTCTATTGCACGATAGAGCCCGTCATCTAAGAGTCTGGCGTATTCAGGAACCGAAGCGGCTAAAGCTTGGAACTTTGCAAGCTTGAGATTGACATCAGGAGCAACTTCAGCAAGATACCCATCTATCAGCTTCGCAACCGCTGCCATTGACTGTGGGGATCCGTTTAAATTCCCGTCTTCTACTGAAGAACACGAGGAGCTAGCCCCTACGGGCATAGTATGAACCCTACTAAGAAAGTAGTCCAGGATCCTTTGCACAGAGTCAACGTCATATAGAGTCTCCATAGTATGAGAAAAGCTAGGCATTACAAGATCTTCCAACGTCGCCTGGTCAAGCTGCATCCCTATCCGCTTCTCCAAATTCTCTATGCAACTCGGACTAGCTTTCAGAATCTTGGCGATTATAAGCATGTCTACGAAAAACTTGGTCGGAAGTAAACCTTTTTGCATACAGGGAAGATCAAGCTCCTGGATCTCTTCAAGCAAGTGTTTCTGCTCTTCTTCAGACAATAATACACTACTCCCTGAGCTCAAAGGTGTGATGGAAGAACTACCACTGTGACGTCGCTTTAAGACAGGCAAGTATTTTCTGGTGTAATAGGTTAGGGAACCGGCGACGATTTCTTCTCTTATTCCTCGGGAATCCATGAGTGTGATAAGTCTCTTAAAAAGAGCAAAACTAAGCATGGACGCATCCTCGTACCACCAATCTGAACTAGTGTCTTCACGTCTAGCCCCTGTGCTTATCCCGTTCCATAAAACGCTGCCCCCTGGACTCTGCATGGGCCCACCACCATGCTCCACGAACGAGTTTGGATCTGCCAATGCTCTCATGGCTAATGATTCAATGCATTTCTTGGTAATGTTGAATTCATCAGCGTACTTGAGGACCTCATCGCAGCATTGAAGCGCTTTTATAGAATATTTCCAGCTCTTGAAGACGACTTGGTTGAAAAACTTTCCGGTTTGGGAAATTAGGTTTCCTTCCCCATACTCTTCTGTCATTTCGAGATGCTTAGCAGCGCATCTGAGGCATACAACGTTGGAGGCAGTGAGTTCAAGCTTCACACCATAGCAGAACTTGGCGACTAGCTCAAACGTTTTGTCTCGGCCAGGAAAATCAGAAATCTGAATGAGACATTTGTCATCCCCTTCTTTAGACGCCTCAGCAATCCTTCTTTCCATGACTCCACTTCTTGAGAGCAAGGGAAACTACACAATAAAAACAACTATAAGAAATTGTAAATAACAACATCATTCTTTCTCAGAGAGGAGGCTTTAATAAAATAATAATGTAAGATATTAGATATAGGTCTGAGAAATTATAGTGATTTACTCATCAACTTCTTATAGTCAAGATATTAGTGTGTTTAGGTGTTACGCTCTCTACACCAAAAAAAATGAAAGAAACATCTTCTTTAAAACGAGCATGATAAGAAGAGACTTAGTGCTTTAGAAACTTATGTATGTGAAAAAATTCAAAAATACTTGCAAATCAAACCCTAAAAAGCCATAATCATTCCAGGTAAAGGTAATATATCACTGTATTTCAACAAGAGAGAGTTGCTTTGGTCAAGTCAAATTTACCTTGTGGAGATGGAAAGACATCTCTCCAACTTCAATGATGATATCACTTGGAAGTCCAGTTGTGCAAAACCTGCAATAATTGGAAAAAAAAATCGAAGAAAACAACAGTAGACATCAGTCCAAGTCTGAGCCATTAGAAGGAACTCGGGAACAATATACACTATAAAGTGAATATACCAATCCTGGCCTTGTCTTTTGAATGAATCTGATTTTGATCCCAGCTTCATGCATGCCATACTTCCTGTCAACATAATTCAATAAGGAAATTCCATAGCTATCCAAAACCGTAAAACAAATCAATCCACAAAAATCAAAACCCTAATTAAGCTTGTGAGAAATATTGGCTAATATATAAGAGCAGTAGAGTATAATGCAGGCATGGTAGGAATAACAATTTTCAAGAATCAGCCATGAACAAGGAGAGTGAAGAAATTCAATGCAAGACAGAAATTATCAAAACCCGTGATAGAAATTAGAGATTATTTGATAGAATACCCCAAATTATGTGCAAATTTAAAATTACCCTCAAGTCTTTTATAAGTTTGAAATATAGCTTACATTTTATTTTAATGACATTTACATTCTCAATTATAAAACAATGGAGCGTAATAAGCGTATAATTGATCCAAAACCAAACGTATATCTAAGATGAAAATAACAATAAAATGTTTAGATTTTACATCAGCTTGGCCGTTAAGTCTTTATATTAGATGTTTAGATTTTTAAACCAAAATTTTCTGAATTCAATGTTTAGATTCTTAACCAAATGTATGTTTTTCATCTTTTCTGCACAAAACATATTTAAATTCAGTCTTTACGAAACTCAACGATCACCAATCTAAACTTTTCGATAGGAAGATATCATGTAGAGATGGTTCTATCGAGGATTGAATCCTCCAATTAAAGAAGCCCAAAACAAGTAACAACGAAATGATCCAGTGTTTGGTCTTAACAACCAAACTAAATCAATAAAGGTTGTCAATGACAACAAGTTATATGATAAGTCAGAGAGCTTCTTAATCTTGATTACATATATAGATCTAAGAGCAACATTCAAGTCACCAAATCAATGTAAAAAGAAACAGATCAACGGAGAAAAGCGAAATAATAAGATAACACAAGTCACCTCTTTCTTTCTGAATCAGCAATGTCAGCGTGCTCACAACGTTTTTTTGGAAGAGAAGAGGTGCATTTATAGTGTTTAATCAATAAAAAAATAGTCAAACAAAAAAAAAGGAGGGCAAGATTTATAACTCATTCACAGTTCATTTGCGATTTGCCCCCCTTAAATTTTTAAACCATAATTAAATAACTAGTACCAATCCACTTTACAACAGCTCGTTCTCTGTATTCTTTGTCACAACTCGGTAAGACAACATTTGGATCCTGTATTGATATCATGTAAAGAAAACTGGCAGTCTCCCAATCTCGGAGACGAATAAGGTAAGTATACCCAAGGCAGGTTAATGCCACCCATACTAGTATTAGAAATAATAATAACAAATTCATAAAATCATTAAAACTTTGTGGTATGAGATGGCAAAAATCAAGCTGTGCACCCCTTATAATTCATGTTCCATGCCTACTAATACCTTATATATATATTTTTATTTTTTTTTGCAATAGTGCACCTATTAAAGAAACTAGAGAGTTAGTTGAGTAAAGCATAATTAGGCCCTTTTTAGAAGACCCTGCATCAGCCGCTACGATAAAAAAAATGAATATCAAAAAACAGTCCTAATAGCTCTCTGGTCTACACATCAAGGATCTACTTTGATTAATGATCATTTATGTTGTTTTATATTCATTAAACATGTTACATCACGTATTCCTTTGAATTTGCAATTGAAAAGGTAGAAGTGAGGCCCATCAGAACAATCTTAACAGTGAAGTGAAAAATGATCGACGTTGTTACACATTTGCAATCACTAAAGTTTTGTGTCATCATGAGTCAAACAAAAACTTCGAACGAAAGCAGTCTAAAATATAAATCGCCGTCACTAAACAGAGAACATTAACAGAACTTTCTAGCTTCCCTCTATACAAACACAATCCCTAAAACACGATCATCAAGCGCCGCCGTTGTTCATCATCAGCTTAAACTCCTCGAAGTTAACGCAACCGTCACCATCAGTATCAACTTTGCTAATCATCTTCCTGCAATCCTGAACAGAGCACTTCTCCCCCAGATTCTTCATCACCGAGTGAAGCTCCTTCGCCGAGATCCGCCCGTTCCCGTCCAGATCGTACAGCTCGAACGCTTCCTTCAGATCGTTCTTGCTGTTTCCTCCTCCTCCTCCGCCTTGGTTCACTCCGATCTGGAAAAGAGAGACGAACTCGTCCATGTCGATGAATCCGTTCCCGTCGAGATCGAACTGTTTCATCATCTTCACCGTCTCCTCCGGCGACGCGGTGGGGCTGAGCGCGCGGATCACTTCCTTGAGCTCGTCGACGGAGATTTTCCCGTCGCCGTTTTTGTCGAAGCGCTGGAAGACTCGGCGGATGTCGTCCATCGAGCCTAGACAGCTGCGAGCTCCGTTGCTCTTCGACATTTGCAACAGATTGATTGAGTAACGAAAGCGTGTGTGTGTGTGTGTGTGTGTGTGTGGTGGAGAAGAAGACGATGGTGATGGTTTGTTTATGATTTAAGGAATCTATAAATAAAGGGAGATGAGGGAGTGACGTAATAACGCGTTTTTAAAAACGCGTTAAGATTGCGTGAGCTGGGGAGTGAAGCAACTAGCCAAAGCATATTTTTTCCTTAACTAAACGCATTAACTATTCTTGCCTTTGTTAGAATTTAGATCATGACATTTAAAAATATTCCTTTTTTAAAATGCGTATGGATTAAATTATGTATGCCGTAGTTATAATTTATGTTAAATATTCGAGTGATGAAATTTTTCCATATTAGACAAGCACAGTATAATATAAATTATGATATTTAAAATAAATAATCATTTAAAAAAAGAACTTTTTAACACTAAAATATTTATTAAATTAAAAATTTAATGGGCTTAAATGATTATAACATGAGAAGCATTCGACCCTAAGAAGATAAACGAAAATAAATAAACATAATGAAAGATAAATGTGACAAATTTTCATTAGAATAATCTAAACCATAGAATAATGAAGTTTATTTATCACAATGAGAGTGAAGTTGATTATTTTAACATCAAATGATTTTGACCAAAAGAAAAGAATAAAGAAAATAAAATAAAACGAAAATAAAGATTCACACTAAATATATAACTAAACCATTTTAAACAAAAACAAATGTTAAATTAAATACACAGAAAATTTCAAGAAGTGTGGACCAACCCTTAATCTTATTGAAAACTTTTCATGAGATGAAGTTAATTTTTTTTCATTTTCTATCTCATCCTCAGATGCCACAATGCCAATATACAACTCCACTTTATACGAATCTTTTTTTTGTTCTTGCCAATTGTCAAAAGCACTTTGTACCCAAAAATAAAACAAAAAAAATTTCCATGGCCACCTATTTGTCTTATGAAAACTAAGATCTTGATTGGACGCGTTTTCATAAGTGGCTTGGAAGTAATCGTACAGGAGTAATGGAACGGACGGTAGAAAAACATTTGCTTACGCTACCTTCCCTTTAGTCCTTTACTGAACACGCACGCAGTTTAGCTTTCTCAAACCAATATAATTGTTTTCCATACCATAAAATCATAAACCAAAGAGCAAATATTGTTCTGCCTCAAATCTCTCTCTGTCTATTTATTATACCCAATATCTAAACCAATCATGCAAATGTCCTAAGAGGCATTAGAAAAAAGGTCATCATCATCATCCATCACTTAGCCATCATAATCTTGACAAACTCCTCATAGTTTATCTGACCATCTCCATCAACATCAGCCTCACGGACCATCTCCTCGACTTCCTCATCAGTCAGCTTCTCACCGAGATTGGTCATAACATGGCGCAGCTCAGCAGCGGAGATGAAACCGTTCTGGTCTTTGTCGAAAACCCTGAATGCTTCTTTGAGCTCTTCCTCTGAGTCAGTGTCCTTCATCTTCTTAGCCATCAGGTTCAGGAACTCGGGGAAGTCGATGGTTCCGTTTCCATCGGCGTCAACCTCGTTGATCATGTCCTGGAGCTCAGCCTCGGTTGGGTTTTGTCCCAGAGAACGCATAACTGTTCCCAGCTCTTTGGTAGTGATGCAACCTGTGTAAAGAACAATTCAGAAGGCATTACAGATAAAATAATAACACAATAACTTGCTTATATCATCTCTTTAAGAGTTATAAATCTACACAAAGTGGAAAATTAAGCTTAAAAACGTACATCCTCGATGAATAAGTGACCATAATAAAGAAAACTCAAAAATGATTACAGAGGGAAGAAAGATTCAAAGACACAAAATCCAGATCGAAGCTAAAACAATAAGCGATTAAGCTGAAGATCGAGAAGCGTAGAAAATTTCCAAGGATCAGACACAGCAAATGGGAAGAGATTATTGACTCAGAGAAACGTAATCTGCGTTCTACAATCGATCCCAGCAATTAGGGATCAGAGAAATAGAAGAAATGTGGGAGGAAGAGGCTAAAGGCTTCCTTGAATTCGGATATCTGCTCGTCTGTCAGCTGGTCCGCCATTGCTCCCTGCTTTCTTCTCCCTTTGCTTTGCTTTTTATTTTATTTGGGATTCTGAGTCGTCCCTCTCTAACACAAAGTTCCTAACAAAATATCTAAGCAAACGACAAAAAAAATAACACGAAGAAATAAATATAAAGAAAAACGAAAAGGGAGAAATGTTAACTATTGTTATAATGTTGTGGGTTAACTATCTATTTTTCTTAGAGAGATAACGTATAGCATGAGATTTTCACCAAATTCTCCTAAATTAAAAGTTGCAAACTTATTTTTCCCAAATTTAAAGATTTTAATTTTTTTCCCCAAATCAATAGTTTGAAATTTTATTATAAATAGAACATGATTTTAATAACCTTTATATATCTTAATACATTTTCTATGAACTCTTATAGCTGAGTTTATAAGCCTTCATATACCCTTTTACACTGTTTGTAATAACCTCATGTAACGGATTTTATAACACTGTATAAATCCTTATATACATTGTCACATAAACTCTTATAACTGATTTTTATAAATCTTACATAATAATGCTTTATAAAGGATTTTTAAGACTATTTAGACCCTTCTGATTTGTTTTTTTTTTGACGAAAACGAAAGGCTTGACCCTTATGATTTGTTTATATAACATTATTTACAAGGCTTGTAAATTATATATAGTCCCTTATAAATCATATTGTGTTGTGGATGCTTATAACTGAATTTATATGCCTTTGTAAATCATTTTAGACTGTTTGTAAGCTTTTATAACCCATTATAAATCCTTATATATATATATATATATACATTGTTATATAAACTCTTATAACTGATTTGGTAAACCCTTGCAAGTACATAATAATGCTTTATAAATTATTTTTCATAAAACTTTATAAATTATTTTTCATAAATCTTATAAATTATTTTTCACAAGACTTTATAAATCCTTATACATTTTTTATATAACAAATTTATTAGCCTTGGTTAATTACTTCATAATTTTTAAATCTTTATAATAATTTATGACCTTTATAAATCATAATTCATTGTTTTATTAACTCTGAAGCTGAGAATCTATATAAGCCTTGGTAAACACTTTTACATTGTTTGCAAACTCTTATAACTGATTATATAACACTTTATAAACCCTTATATATACATTTTTATGGTGTTCAAGAAAAATATATACATTGTTATATACATCTTATAACTGATTTTATAAATTCTTGCAAGTACTTAATAATGCTTCATAAATTATTTTTAAAAAACTTTATAAATTCTTATATTTTGTTTATATAAAAGGAAATCTTCAAATATTCCAGGATACGGTCGAATTAAATATAAATCTCACCAATGATTACCTATATAAAAGAACTTAAAGCCGTAAGAGAAAATGCTATTGATATAAGCCTTTTATCAAAAAAAAAAAATCTATTGATATGGACTACTTTTAATACAAGCATGCAGCTAAAACTGTATATATATGGTTCATACTAAAAACGTTATATTCCTTTTAGTAAGATCAATAAGCATATATATTATCCAATTATTTTATTTTTGATATTGGACTAAGTAAAACTTAAATATATTAATTTTTATAATTCAAAACTAATCCCAAACTCAAACAACACACCCCAAAACTTTAGTTGGCCAACGTATATTGTTAAAGGTTGTTTTCCTTTGAACAGGTCGACGTAGTAAAGAAATATAATAACTCCGACAAACTTGCAACTCGTTTATTGCAATTGTAGCCTCTTCTACTAGTTCAAGTCTGATCCTATTTTTCATCTATTACATCCAATTACAGCTCTATTATTCCAGCATTTGAGATTTTATCCAACAGTTTTGTGATTGTTTCAGCTAATTCTCTTTCATATGTTTAAAACTCTTAAAACTCCAGATTCACCAGTCACTAAAATTTTCATTTTCTCAAATAAAAAATCTCCATTTGATCTTTTTGTTTAAATTAATCTAAAAAATGACTTCCAATGGTGAAGAAATCGAAGAAGAAGAAATATCAAGAATTGAGAAAGGCCAAGCCAAAAATTGCCATGGAGGAATCGAGACAGTCATATGTACTTCTCCAAGTATTGTTTGCCTTACGCAAAAGGTAAAAATCAAAAAACAAAATGTAATACGTAGTTACAATGACAATAGATCTTTTCTTCAAATTGGTTTAAGCCTTTATAAAATTGATTACAGTTGATAGCCGAGATGATAGGGACGTACTTTGTAATATTCTCTGGATGTGGAGTGGTGGTAGTGAATGTATTGTACGGTGGAACAGTGACGTTCCCGGGGGTATGTGTGACTTGGGGTCTCATTGTTATGGTTATGATTTACTCTACTGGTCACATCTCCGGTGCACATTTCAATCCGGCCGTCACCTTAACTTTTGCTATTTTCCGGCGATTTCCCTGGTATCAGGTCGCTATTCTCTGTCTCATCCTTGAAAGACCTAGATTGTTTTGAACACCAAGTTTTGCGTTTGCAAATAAATGTGATTTAGAACGAATAAAAGAAACCATTAAAAGAAAAACATTTCCATTCTTTCATAAATCAAATGTGAACATTTTCAAATATCACAATAGCAAATCAGTTCTAGTGATTAGTAGTTTATAACTTTATACATTTGTTATGTAATTAATGCACTCACATTAATTATTTTTTGTTCCATTTTTGAAGTAATTTAATCGATTTTAAAGCATCTTTAATTAAAACTAGATCTTGATCCGCGCCTCCGCGCGGGTGTTGGATTTAACTTGCGTTCAATGTAAATTTATAAACCATTTATTTTATAAAATATCCATTTATATTTTTATGTTTTGTAAAATATATTTAGAGTAGAATATATTATATTATTATTTAATATAGATGTTTGATAATAATTTTTTATTTGTACGTAATATTATATTTATAATTTTATAACTTGATGCAATTTGATGTAATTGTAATATTCATATATTAACCTATTGATTTTTTTGTTTATTTATTAAAAATGATTTAATTTTTTACAGTAGGTTTTTATAAATTATTATTAATTTTATGATATTTGATTTTAAGTAAAGCGGCAGATTTGTAAATAAGAAAGAAATACAATGGCTAAATGTGTAAATAAAAATAAATATTTAATTTGCTATCCACGTTTCTAAGCAATTCTCATTTAATCTGCTATCCAAGTTTCCAAACAACAGAATCTGTAAATGAGAAAGAAATACAGTGATTAAATATGTAAATAAAAATATTTAATTTGCTATCTTTGTTTCCAAATAATTATTTAATCTACTATCTAAGTTTCCAAACAGTACCAAAAGGTACTTCAGTTTTAATAATATAGATGAGATGACAAGACAGCCGGTTTAGAGTTCGCGTTTACTCATAATAAAAATTATCATTTGACCTTGTGATTAACAGAACAATTTTCATTTAAGATGATAATGGTAAGAAATACAAGTAATTTTTTTTTAAAAAAAACAAGTACATTTTTTTACATCTAAACGCTATTTTATTATTCAAACAAGAAATAGTCTAGGAAGTCTGACTGGAATAGAAAACCATCAGAAATCATATATTTATGAAAACCTCTTACATTTTTAGCTAATAAATCTGCAGTCGTATTTTGTGCTCAGGGTTGGTAAACTATCTTGAAATCTTCTTTTTAGAGTTGCTAACCTTTTCAGTTCGGTTGAAAAGCTTTGCCATGATGTTGGTTCTTTGTCCAAAACTTAAACTATACTCATTTATTTTGATATTTGATGATGGAAATGATTTGTATAATATGTTTTGGGCAGGTACCATTGTATGTAGGTGCACAACTTGCAGGATCGTTACTAGCCAGTTTGACAATAAGACTAATGTTCAAAGTAACACCTGAAGCTTACTTCGGAACAACTCCAACTGATTCGGCGGCACGAGCGCTCGTTGCGGAGATCATTATCTCATTTCTTCTCATGTTCGTTATCTCCGGCGTTTCAACTGATAGTCGCGCGGTTAGTTTTTTCTATATGTATCAAGTTACCTTATATCCTTTAGTTATCCAACATATCTAAGAGATTATGACACGATTAATCACGAAAGTATGCAAATGGAAGTTCTCATGTTATTGGACGGTTATCAATATTTTCGACAGATTGGAGAATTAGCTGGAATTGCGGTAGGGATGACTATAATGTTAAATGTTTTTGTGGCCGGGTAAAAATACTTTTCAGTAACGTTTTCATATTACCAGCATAGCATAGAGTTGGAAATATTTCTAATCTGGGTTTGTAAATGATATAGACCGATTTCAGGAGCATCAATGAATCCAGCGAGAAGTCTAGGACCAGCAATTGTGATGGGAGTTTACAAAGACATATGGGTTTACATTGTAGGTCCCATCTCCGGAGTTATGGCCGGAGGTTTTGTTTACAACTTTATCAGGTTTACTGATAAGCCACTTCGAGAACTCACCAAGAGTGCGTCTTTTCTCCGTAGCATCTCTCCAAAACAATAATTCGACGAGCTAATATTTTATTAGTTCCAGATATGTATGTATAAATTGATATCTTTCACTAAATGAAAACAGACTCCATTTTCAAAATTTGGCAATGAAATACAATTTTTTCATTAATCGTACTTTTTAAAATATGTATCCAGAAAGGTACCACATATCCTTTATTTCCAAGATCATTATTTCCTCCTAATTCCATAATCCTTTTGAGAATATGATTTGCCACTCATCGTCTTTTTACGGATAATGGCATTTCAAGTTCATGTCTAATATATGCGTATGAGTTTTGCTTGGGGACACTAAAAGTATGATGTTCATGTAAATATAGCTGAACAACGTCATCTTATTAATGACTTTACAAGAGTATATATACAACTCTAATAACTTGATCGTCCTTATCTCTAGGATCTCATACTTATCTATATAATTCTCATATATATCTCTAATATACAACATCTTTATCCAGGACCGGGCCTGAAAAATATTGGCCCACAAGCAAAAAATATTTTTGGCCTTTTTGTTTCTAAAAACCAGCAAAAAAAATTTAAAGATGCAGGTGTGGATGTTTGAACCCGAGTTCATTTCCACTGTTAGAAGAATGTTTCCAGTAGAGCTACATGCTGTTTATGATTTTTATCGGTCCTAAAACAATCTATATTTTTGCCGGGCCCCAAGCACATGCTTGATGGGCTTCTATTCAGGCCCGGACCTGTCCTTATCCAATACTCCCCCTCAATTTGGGAAGATGGAAGTTTCGAACTCGCCTTGGTCAAAACATCAGCTATCTGTTCAGTAGTTCGGACATGAACTGTCGTAATCAGTCCAGCTTTTATAGCATCTCTAGTTTGATGACAATCAGATTCCACATGTTTAGTCCTCTCATGGAAGACTGGATTAGTAGCAATATAGATTGCTGATTTACTGTCACAATACAGCTTCACCGGCTCATTGAGTGGCGACCCCAAGTCATGCAGCAACCGTTTAAGCCACTTGATCTCCCTTGTCGCCTCTGCCATTGACCGATATTCCGCTTCTGTCGATGAGTGTGACACGACGTCTTGTTTTTGTGTTCTCCACGAGATGGGCGAGTCTCCTACCATTGCTACATACGCACTCAGCGATCGTCTGGAAGCTGCACATGAAGACCAGTCAGAGTCACAGTAGACTGAAAGCCTGAGATCCGTACTTGAACTCAGAAGAATACCCTGACCAACTGTTCCCTTTAGATAACATACTACACGCAGAGCTGCATCCCAGTGAGCTTCTCTTGGTGTCTGCATAAACTGCGCCAGAATATGAACAGAGTAGGATATGTCCGGTCTTGTGATCGACAGATATATCAACCTCCCCACTAGCCTTCTGTATTTCTGTGATTGTATAATAAACGGACTTTTATCTCTCCCAAGCTTGTGTTGTTGTTCCATAGGTGTTGCACTCGGCTTTGCCCCAAGCAGTCCGACCTCTGTGATTAAATCCAGCGTATACTTCCTTTGAGTGATCATGAATCCTTCATCTCCTCGTCCAACTTCGATACCCAAAAAATACTTGAGTTTCCCGAGATCTTTCATATGAAAGCATCTGCCTAAATACTCTTTGAACTTCAACAAGACGTCCATATCATTCCCACATATCAGTAAGTCATCGACATAGATCAAGACCCTGATCTCAATATGTCCTCTAGTTAACATAAACAATGAGTAATCTTCATACGAATGTTTGAACCCAAATGTTGTCAACGCTTCACTTAACTTTGCATACCAACATCTAGGAGCTTGTTTTAAGCCATAAACTGCCTTGTGAAGCCGACACACTTTCTTTGGGTCTGAATGAGTAAAGCCTTGAGGTAGCTTCATGTAAACTTCTTCTTTGAGATCCCCATGCAAAAACGCATTCTGTACGTCCATTTGGTGTACTATCCATCCTTTACCTGTTATCACACGTAGCATACTCCGGATCGTTGTCATCTTAGCAACCGGCGCAAACGTTTCTGTAAAATCCACGCCCTCTACTTGTCTATTACCAAGCACCACCAACCTAGATTTGCGTCTCTTTATTGTGCCATCTGGTCCATACTTATTCTTGTATAACCACATATTCCCAATAGCTGTTTTTCCCGGTGGTAGGTCCACAACACTGAATGTTTTGTTCAGTTCAAATGCAGTAATCTCATCCTTCATCGAGTTTCTCCACTCTTCAAGCTGCATTGCTTCCTTGTAGCTCCTTGGTTCAGTTTCATTGATAATAGCAGCTAGGAACGCCTTATGGGACGCTGAAAAATTCTCATCAGAGATATAGTTTACTAAAGGATAAGGTGTCGCAGCCGTACCTGGGACCACTGTTGAAGACTCTGGATCGGAGCTGGTGAGATTGTGATGAGGGGTGTCAAGGCATACGGCACTGTAACTGATGTAGTCTCGCAGTTTAACTGATGGCATCTTCTCTCTTAAGCCTCGTCCTAGTTCAGGTTCTTGGTTTGTCACAACTGATTCATTACTAACCGTGGGCGCGTTATTTATACTACCACTGCCTGTTGTGATCTGATTGTCTATCTCATCTCCTTCAGCTACTTTCTCTCCCGTAGTGACTACTTCTACAACTTCTGTTTCAACACTATTCACTTTCTCTGTTTCAATTTTCTCGGACTCCTTGGTTGTTCCAGCAACATTAACTGGATCACTCCCCCTGTCCTCAGTGTCTGAGACAGTGTATATAATCCAGTCGTCATCCGGTCCCCCAGTCAAGCTTGTTTCATCAACCACAGTCGACAACTCTTCATTTAAGGGGAAAATATCCTCTTTAAACACTACATCCCTCGAAACAAGAAACTCGTTTGTCTCAATATCATACACTCTCCACCCCTTTTTCCAAAAAGGATATCCCACAAAAATACACTTCCTACTCCTCGGACTGAACTTATCTTTGCTCCTGTCCCTTCGATGTACGTAACACAAAGAACCGAACACTCGAAGTGAGCTGTAGTGTGGTCTCTTCCCAAACAAAACTTCATAAGGCGACTTTCCTTGTAATATTTTGGAAGGAGTCATGTTAATAACATGAGTGGCCGATGATATTGCCTCCCCCCAAAACTTCACCGGCAGCTTTGCTTGAAATAGCATTGCTCTTGCCACATTCAAAATGTGTCTATGTTTTCTCTCCACTCTGCCATTCTGCTGCGGCGTGTACACACATGTTGTTTGATGAACTATCCCACTATCCAAGAAATAACTGCTTAAGCTCATAAACTCCAGACCATTGTCACTGCGCACCGTTTGTACTTTCTTATCAAACTGCTTTTCTGCATACTTGACAAATCTTTCCACTATCGTTTTTACTTCTGACTTTTTCATCATTAAGTAGGTCCAAACAGCCCGTGAATGGTCGTCTACTATCGTTAGAAAATACACAGCACCTGACGAGGATGGAACTCTATAAGGGCCCCAAACATCTACATGGATTAACTCTAAACACTTGGTAGTTTTATTGCAACTTTCAAAAAACACATCCCTAGTTTGTTTTGCTCTAAAACAAATGTCACAAAGACTTGAGCAAACATTATTCTTAACACCAGAAATCTGAGAAAAACTGAAAAAGCTGGGTGTCCAAGTCTCCGATGCCACAACAACTGATCAAATTTGCCCTCGGCCTTATTTCCTTTCGCCATTGAAACATCCTTGAAGTAGTACACCCCATCACGCTCCTCACCTGCTCCAATCAGAGTCTTCGAAGAACGGTCCTGCAGTAAACATATAGCATCGGTGAATAACGCAAAACAGTTCATATGTTTTAGTAGTTTAGAAACCGATATCAATGAACAATCCAGGTTTGGCACGTATAGAACATCTTTAAGAGATATGGTGTCACTTAAAATAAGGTCACCCATGCGTGATGATGTTGTGGTTCCTCCATCAGCAAAACCTACTAAACAAGGTGCCATATCTCGTATATTCACAAGCTGGGAGAGCTCCCCAGTCATGTGATGTGAAGCTCCAGTGTCAATAATAACATCACCAAGTGTTTTACCTGAAAGCTTTTCATTACCGCCACTAGACTTCACTTCTTGAATAATCTGAGTTATCTGTCTCCATTGTTCAGGCGTAAGATCACCAGAAGCAGCACCATAAGAGCTGGTTGCCGTTGCAACATTTGCTGCTCCACGCCCACCGCCTCTGCCATAACCACGCCCAGTTCCTCTATTGGAACCACGACCGTCACCACGTCCTTTCTGTCTATCATTCATCCACTCTGGATACCCCACTAGCTGCCAACAAGAGCTCTTTTCATGTCCTGGTTTGCCACAATGATAACAGACTCTGTCTTTTGCTCTGTTTCCTTCTCCTCGTGTGTTGTTTCCATTCATGACGATTTCATGATTCTCACTTTGAGAAGCCTCTCGTTTAGCCACAAAACCAATTGCTTCTTGACTTGCTTCTCGACTTTTAGAAGAATTGAACCTTGCTTCTTCTCTAATAACCTTCGCATATACTTTGCCAAGGTCTGGTAACTCATCTGCTTCTATGATAGCTGTCACCACATTACCGAACTTAGAGTCATCCAACCCCATAATAAATTGATGAACTCTCTCATCCTCACGCTCCTTTTCATAAGTGGCTGCAGCTGAACACGTACACGCCGGTGGCGGCTTATATGTCTGCAACTCTTCCCACATAACCGCCATGCGTCCATAATAATCAATTACGGCCTGACCATTCTGACGACATGAAGCCAATTGCTCCATCAACTGGTGAACACGTACTTTGTTCCCAACATCAAACCTCTTCTTAAGGTTATCCCATAATTTGTGAGCCTCCGTTATGAAGGTCACCGTAGATCTTACTCTCGGTTCAATCGAAGAGCGTATCCAACCAACAATCATCGAGTTTACACTCAACCAAGCTTCCAAGTCCTTACCATCCTCCTGTGGTTTTGGCAAACTCCCATCAATGAAGCATGCTTTCTTCTTTGCCCTCAGCGCATTCCACATCTCCATAGCCCATTCGTTGTAGTTGTCTCCTTTCAACTGCACCGATGTGATTAGAGCACCCGGGTTGTCGTAAGAAAACAATGAGTACGGAGACACATGAACAATTTCACCAGACTTGACCATAACTTGCTTCTCTTCATCTCCCATGATGACGAAACAAACTTGAAAAGAAAACTTCTTTCGCTAATCAGATCTTAGCTCTGATACCATGTAAATATAGCTGAACAACGTCATCTTATTAATGACTTTACAAGAGTATATATACAACTCTAATAACTTGATCGTCCTTATCTCTAGGATCTCATATTTATCTATATAATTCTCATATATATCTCTAATATACAACATCCTTATCCAATAGTTCACAAAATTAATACATGAATCTTAAATATTTTTTGTTTTTGGTTTTTCTAAGATTTTTCGATCTTCATCTTTGTTTTTTTCTTCAAAACAATACACATAATAAGCAAAGTTGATAAAATTAATTCGCGCATAATTTTTAAGAGAAAATTACTTTGCAAATAATGTTTAAGAGATTACAATTATTGTTATGAGAAAACAATTAGCAAAAACATTTTAAATAAGCAAATAAATAAATCTTGACTAAAATATCTTCTGCAAGCGATTTTTGACACACATTTTAATTTGTGAATATGAGTGAACATAGAATTCTCAATACTGTTACTGTTAGAAAATGGTGTTTAAATTTACTAATGGCTAGAAATCTTAGTTTCCTAAAAAACCAATTTGTTAAGTTTGGACACAAGCAAATTGTTTACTAAAATTTGTGACACCTCTGCATATAGCTTCATTTATGACAATTTTCTAAATTGCGTTTAACAGGTCGGCAGAGTAACAGAGAAAGATAATGTTGAATTCCTTATTTGATTGAATAATTAGTGACAATCTTAGTATCAATTCTTACCTATCTCCACGTAACGTCAAAGTTTTATCCTATTTATCATCTCTTCCATCGAATCATAGTCCAACTCATTAGATTTAATCCAATCCTTCTGTTATTGTTTCAACTAATTTCTGTTTGGCATGTATAAAAAGCTCTTTGACCTCCAGTATTTTTAACAAGTAACATATTTCAGATTCCTTTTTCACACATTAAATACTCTACTCAAAACCTTTTTGTACAAACCTATATTTTAATTTAAAACTTAACCAAAAATGACTTCTCACGGTGAAGGAATCGAAGAGGAGCAAATATCAAGAATTGAAAAAGGAATAGAAAAAGATTGCCATGGAGGAATCGAGACAATCATATGTACTTCCCCCAGCATTGTTTGCCTTACTCAAAAGGTAGAAAACGAAGTATTTTTTTTATTGCATAGTTATAAGAAATACATATTTAAAAAAAAAAAACTGATTTGTTGTTATTCTTTTTAAAATAAATTTGTCGTAGTTGATAGCAGAGTTGATTGGGACGTATTTCATAATATTTTCTGGATGTGGAGTGGTGGTGGTGAATGTGTTGTACGGTGGAAAAGTGACATTTCCAGGGATATGTGTGACTTGGGGTCTGATTGTTATGGTCATGATTTACTCTGTTGGTCACATTTCTGGCGCACATTTTAACCCTGCCGTCACTATCTGTTTTGCCATTTTCCGGCGGTTTCCTTGGTATCAGGTAACTTATCTTCTCCCTTAGAATAAGACTTATAGATTGATTCAGACACTAGGTTTTGTATTTATATTTGTCAAGAACTTTTTCAAAACAAGTCGCATAGTTTTTAACTAATATGATTGTATACAATGCTTTGGGCAGGTACCATCGTATATAGGTGCACAACTTGCGGGGTCCTTACTAGCTAGTTTGACATTGAGGCTAATGTTCAAAGTCACACCCGAAGCTTTCTTCGGAACAACTCCAGCTGATTCGGCGGCACGAGCGCTCGCCTCAGAGATCATTATCTCATTCCTCCTCATGTTCGTTATATCTGGTGTTGCCACAGATAGTCGTGCGGTTAGTCTTCCTTATACATATATATATATATATATATATTAGTGTGCAAATGGAGATTCTAATGTTGTTCTGGATATATTTGACAGATCGGAGAATTAGCTGGAATTGCGGTAGGGATGACAATAATATTGAACGTCTTTGTAGCCGGGTAAAACTTACATTTTTCATTCTACTACAAAGAAAATTCATATATTGAACATAAATATTAATTTTGGGTTTTGAATATTCTTAGACCGATATCTGGAGCATCAATGAATCCAGCAAGAAGTCTAGGACCAGCAATTGTGATGGGAGTGTATAAAGGAATTTGGGTTTACATTGTTGGTCCTATCATCGGAATTGTGGCCGGAGGTTTTGTTTACAACTTCATCAGATTTACGGATAAACCACTAGGGGAACTCACTAAAAGTTCTTCTTTCCTTCGTAAAGCTTCTTCCAACAACAATGCTTCTAGTTCTAACAGCTAATATTTTGTTCTCTTTCTTGTATTTGACTGTGTTAGTCTCTTCTAGACGTCTCTTTTGTTGTGTTAAGATAATTTGGTTTCTTTTGACTTGGTGTTTCTTTAAGATTATTAAGAATTGTCCATTTTGATTTATAAAATAATCAGATATTTTGGGTAATTTTTTTTTTTGGATTGATTTTTGTTTTTGATACATGAACCAAACTAAATCCGATAAAATTACAGATATTTTTGATATAATTTATCTGAACCGGATCTAAGAGGTACCGAACCGTATCCGATATTGAATTTTAAAATACTCCGAAATACCTGAAATCCAAGAAATTAATCTAACCCAAATTCGATCTGGTATCCGAATGCCTAAGCCTAATTGTAATCTATAATATTTGTAGAATGTATATTCTATAGCATCTTAATAAGTATTCCTTTTGTGAAAATTTATTTTGACCAAATTTGTTTCCAAAAAATAAAAGATTCCAAATTAGAAAAATATTGGAAGATAATATTTCTGTTTACACTACCATTAAAATTTTTTGCAGTATTTTTACAATACTTAAAAATAACAATGTATTTAATTATAAAAGTATATAATATACTTAAATGATAAATGCTATATTTCTTAAACACAACATGAAAATATATTGGGCAATTCTCATAAATAGATCATTTTCAAGTTTTGGTCACAAAAATAGACCACAAAGAGGAAAATGACCAAAATGTTTCATTTAATAGGTAAAAGGACACTAATACTCTAGATATATAAAAAAAATAAAATTAAAATTAAAAAATTATAAAAAATTTTTTTATAGTTTTAGATTATATGTTTTCAAATTCGAACTTTTTTATAAATTTTTTTTCTTTTTTTCTTTTTTTTTATATTTTTTTCAAATTTTCTTTTTGTAATTCGAAAATATTTTTTGAAACTATTTTTAAAATTTTATTTTCAAATTTTAATATTTATTTTCTATTTTATAAATTTTTAAACTTCAAACTCAAATCCCCACCCCTCAACTTTAAACCCTAAGGTTTGGATTAATTAACCCTAGGGGTATAAGTGTATATTTACCTCTTTAATGAAACATTTTAGTCATTTTGATTCTTAGAGTCTATATTTGTGATAGAAACTTTTTTAGTGTTATCCTAGGGTTTTTCTCAAATATATTTGATCCTAAATAAATATATTTTCTATAGTATAACTAAAGGTTTTAAAAAGAAATGTATTATTTGCAAACTATAAAAATAAAAAAATTGGAAATTTGCCAAAATAGAACAAAAAAGCACACTCTTTGTCCCCTTAATATAAAAACAACATAAATTAGTCCATTTAGTATAATATTTACAAACAAAACCCAATCTAACCCTTACTTTATCAATTAACAATTTTAAAACTGGCTTTTAAATATCAATATAAAACAAAAACGAATTTTGACCAAAAAAGACAGAGAAAATAAATAAATTAAATCTAATCTAATTAAAAATTACCTAAATGGAAACAAAACGAAAAAAAAAAATTCCCAAATCACTATAATATATGAATTTTGTTTAGTTTTATTTTTTGATAATTTTACAAATTATATATCATTTTTTTAATTTTAGGCAATTTGATTTAATATATCTTAACCAAAAGAAATAAATGAAAATCAATATAAATTATAATTTTAAATAAATACATATATACTCTTAAATATAATTTTAAAATAAATGAATTTGTTTTTTTTTAAAATAAATCAAAATAAATAAATTATAATCATTTAATTTATTTATTTTACTAGAAAATCGTTGAAATCCGTTTTAGAAAACTTAAAAGATTTCCACATATTTTAGAATATTTTGTAAGTGAATTTGCCATATTCTTATCCGTAGAACGTACACACCTCTACCCTGCGTAGAAACTATTACCGTATGTAGCCATTTGAGTTGTGTATATATTTTGTATTCTTAGAATTTTAGAATTGCTCATAAAAGTGGAAGCTGTATTCAGAGAAAATATAGCTATCTTTACAATTCATATTCACATTCTTCTTATTTAGAATTTTATTTAAAAGTAGATTATTTGTTCAAGAGACAGTAGATTAACTTGTTTAATTTGGAATTTAATTTCTACCAACCCAATTTTCATAGAAGATGAAATATACTTTTTTGTAGAACATAATTTAAAATTTTAATTTAACAAATTTGAACCAAAAAATATCATTTTGTGTTTTTTTTACGCCGGCATTCATAAATCATTCTGTGTATATGAGTGTTTTATCAATTGTTTCTAGTTTTATGATTTTTTATTCATAAAATTATTTATTTCATTCAGTTTGAAAAATGGAAAGGTAAAAGGGAGAAAAAATGGACAAAAAGGGTTATACTAAAAAGGTCAAAGATGCTGTTTTTTTATTTTCATTATATTTTGGCAATTTTCCCTTGAAAATTCATATTTTGATGTGGTGCTGTTTTAATGATTTCAGATTATGAATTTATTGTACTGAATTTAAAAATAAAATAGTATTAGATTTTATCCGCGCAGCTACGCAGGATTATTTATATTTCTAATTTATGTTTTTTTTATTAATTTTGTTTGATTTAATGATATTTTATAAACTTCGGTTGCGTCCAGATTGTAATTTTTTTTTTGTTTTCAGCTTGGTTCTGGTTCAGTTTTGGGCTTTGGTTTTCGGTTGAATTTGAACTTGTTTTAGATTTGGTTATTTTAATTTTTTTTGTTTGGTTCAAATAACAATGTTATATCCGATAAACTTTTGAGTTCAATTCGAGCCCTTGGATCTAAATAGGGATATGTAATTTTCGGTCTTGATTCTGATTTAGGTTTTGTCATTTACATTAATAAATTTTATTCATAGAAAAAGTAGATGGATCAATGATGTATCGTTTAAAATTTGATTGTTATATGTTGTTGATGAAGTTTTAAATAGATTATCTTCATAGGTCTTAAACCATAATTGGAAGTAAGAGTTGTCTTCATGTGTCTTGTTATAAATTAATTGTTTTATTTAATTCTATAGTTATAACGTATTTTTGTAATACTATAGAGGGATTGTATATTATTTATGTATGGAATTTTTGAGTTAGCTTACTTGCAATTGTTTGTAGGACTAAGAATTTTATGGCTACTATTATATTTTTTAACCAAACCAAACCTAATATTCAGGGTAAATGAATGATCTAAATCATTATCAAGCTGTATATCCAAACTTAGAATTAACCAAAATGATAAAGATATCGCCTTAACGCCTGCAATCTTAAGGCTTTTGCACATCTCTGATGGCTTCATAGTTGATAGGCAATGCATATCTCAACAAAGGTCATGGGCCTTTGATAAGAAGACAGGAGATTTAACACGTCTGAAATTGTTGAGTTTTTCCCTATGAAAGCATTAGAAGGGGGAAAACAAACGAAGGTACTCAAAATTTAAACAATATATTTAGTAATTTTAACATATAAATTTATACACATATAATTTTAAAAAAAAATCCATTTCAGATGAAATAATATATAAATTTTATCAATATCATTTCTGCAACAATGCCTCCACCATTGCTGCTTACTCAGAGGAAACCTCAGTTCAGAAACTCTAATTTTCTCTTATTCGAGGCGAAGCTTCATCCTTCTCCTTGATTGATATGAGATCGAGTTTATGAGTATTGAGCTTCCTTGTAGATAGAAGAAGCCCTAGCATGGCTCTTATTGTGAAAGCTAGTGGTCAAAGTTCAGAGTCGTCGACTGATCTCGACGTCATTAGTTCAATTCAGAATGTTGCAGGTCCTTACAACACAGATAATTAGATTTCCCATTAAAAATCTGGTTTCTCTTAGTTATCCTCTATGCAAACGTTACTCCTCTAACATATCTTGCTATTCTTCCAACACCTCTTACGGATTCACTCGGATAACCTGGAAAATTAAACAGCACCAGTAGTGCACCACATGATTAACACCAGTGAAATCTATCCCACGAGAAGCTCTGCTAACTTTTTGGAAAGAGAAACAAAGTTTTAATATCTTCAATGTTCAGGCAACAAAATATAGCATCACAAATCGAAGTACCTATCCATGCAGACCAGAAAGAGTGGATTATCTCCGGGTGGGATGAGATGAATTATTACAAGCTTGTAAGGCTTAACTCCAGAAACTGAAATTAAGGTTTACCGATTTCAAAATTTAATTACAAATAATCAAAAAAGGAATTGAATGACTATATGAGTTAATGTTACTATTTATTTTAGGAATATTATCAGGTTGATACAAAAATACATTATTTTAAAATTGTGTAAGAATTATGTCCATGTATTAAGCCTTGCAAGGTAAAACTCTAATATGTCCAAAATAAAAACATGCATTGTAACTTTCAAACATGACTCTAAATTAATAAATTAGATATAAGAACAACTAACAAAAAAAATGTCTAAAACAAATCATTATATATTAATAATGTCGAATAAGTAAACATAAGATTATAAAGTTACACAATATATAAATTTATAATCTATATCATATATTTAAAGAGTTAACTATAATATCAAAGTTATACACTTGTAAAATAAAAAATACTCATACGGACATGTAGGTCAAGCATTATATGTTATATTATAATCTAATATGTTTCATGTGTCATATCCAGAAATAATTTTTTTATTATAATTTGTTCTTTAATTTTTTAACAGCGATATTAGATTTTTTTCCTTATATATTTGCATAACAAATTTCAACTAATTTTTATATCTTTGTTTCCTTAACGCTCCAACCAAAAAAAAACCTGCCTTCAAAAATACACATAAGCAAAGTTGATAAAATTACTTGCTTTTTCTAATTCAAAAGAAAAATAAAAAATTTAGACACAAGCAAATTGTTTACAAAAATTTGTGACACCTCTGCATATAGCTTCATTTATGACAATTTTCTAAATTGCGTTTAACAGGTCGGCAGAGTAACAGAGAAAGACAATGTTGAACTCCTTATTTGATTAAATAATTAGTGACAATCTTAGTATCAATTCTTACCTATCTCCACGTAACGTCAAAGTCTTATCCTATTTATCATCTCTTCCATCGAATCATAGTCCAACTCATTAGATTTAATCCAATCCTTCTGTTATTGTTTCAACTAATTTCTGTTTGACATGTATAAAAAGCTCTTTGACCTCCAGTATTTTTAACAAGTAACATATTTCAGATTCCTTTTTCACACATAAAAAACTCTACTCAAAAACCTTTTTGTACAAACCTATATTTTAATTTAAAACTTAACCAAAAATGACTTCTCACGGTGAAGGAATCGAAGAGGAGCAAATATCAAGAATTGAAAAAGGAATAGAAAAAGATTGCCATGGCGGAATCGAGACAATCATATGTACTTCCCCCAGCATTGTTTGCCTTACTCAAAAGGTAGAAAACGAAGTATTTTGTTTATTGCATAGTTATAAGAAATACATATTTAAAAAAAAACTGATTTGTTGTTATTCTTTTTAAAATAAATTTGTCGTAGTTGATAGCAGAGTTGATTGGGACGTATTTCATAATATTTTCTGGATGTGGAGTGGTGGTGGTGAATGTGTTGTACGGTGGAAAAGTGACATTTCCAGGGATATGTGTGACTTGGGGTCTGATTGTTATGGTCATGATTTACTCTGTTGGTCACATTTCTGGCGCACATTTTAACCCTGCCGTCACTATCTGTTTTGCCATTTTCCGGCGGTTTCCTTGGTATCAGGTAACTTATCTTCTCTCTTAGAATAAGACTTATAGATTGATTCAGACACTAGGTTTTGTATTTACATTTGTCAAGAACTTTTTCAAAACAAGTCGCATAGTTTTTAACTAATATGATTGTATACAATGCTTTGGGCAGGTACCATCGTATATAGGTGCACAACTTGCGGGGTCCTTACTAGCTAGTTTGACATTGAGGCTAATGTTCAAAGTCACACCCGAGGCTTTCTTCGGAACAACTCCAGCTGATTCTGCGGCACGAGCGCTCGTCTCAGAGATCATTATCTCATTCCTCCTCATGTTCGTTATATCTGGTGTTGCCACAGATAGTCGTGCGGTTAGTCTTCCTTATACATATACATATATATATATATATATATATATATATTAGTGTGCAAATGGAGATTCTAATGTTGTTCTGGATATATTTGACAGATCGGAGAATTAGCTGGAATTGCGGTAGGGATGACAATAATATTGAACGTCTTTGTAGCCGGGTAAAACTTACATTTTTCATTCTACTATAAAGAAAATTCATATATTGAACATAAATATTAATTTTGGGTTTTGAATATTCTTAGACCGATATCTGGAGCATCAATGAATCCAGCAAGAAGTCTAGGACCAGCAATTGTGATGGGAGTGTATAAAGGAATTTGGGTTTACATTGTTGGTCCTATCATCGGAATTGTGGCCGGAGGTTTTGTTTACAACTTCATCAGATTTACGGATAAACCAATAGGGGAACTCACTAAAAGTTCTTCTTTCCTTCGTAAAGCTTCTTCCAACAACAATGCTTCTAGTTCTAACAGCTAATATTTTGTTCTCTTTCTTGTATTTGACTGTGTTAGTCTCTTCTAGACGTCTCTTTTGTTGTGTTAAGATAATTTGGTTTCTTTTGACTTGGTGTTTCTTTAAGATGATTAAGAATTGTCCATTTTGATTTATAAAATAATCAGATATTTTGGGTATAGTTTTTTTGGATTGATTTTTGTTATTGATACATGAACCAAACTAAATCCGATTAAATTTCAGATATTTTTGATATAATTTATCTGAACCGGATCTAAGAGGTACCGAACCGTATTCGATATTGAATTTTAAAATACCCCAAAATACCTGAAAATCCAAAAAATTAATCTAACCCGAATTCGATCTGGTATCCGAATGCCTAAGCCTAATTGTAATCTATGATATTTGCAGAATGTATATTCTATAGCATCTTAATAAGTATTCCTTTTGTGAAATTTTATTTTGACCAATTTTTTTTCCAAAAAATTAAAGATTCCAAATTAGAAGAATATTGGAAGATAATATTTCTGTTTACACTACCATTAAAATTTTCTGAAGTATTCTTACAATACTTAAAAATAACAATGTATTTAATTATAAAAGTATATAAACAAGTTTTAATTATTTAGGAAAATCAACTTATAATTGTGCTAAATGGTTGAAATAAGTTCGTCAGTTGCACTGTGATAACAATATGAGAACTGGCAAGACCGATGAAGGGGATCCATTGCTTGTATATTTTGGACCAGTACCAGAGCCAATGCTACAAAACTCAATAATGCATTTAAGATGTTAAAAACCCAACTTAAGTGACTTCTATTTTTGATTAAGAGGAGTCACGACCATGAGTATAAATTGTCATTTTGTAATCATTGTAAAATGAACCAAGAGATGAATAACCTTACAACTCAAATCAGATCCATTTTGTGAATCTTTCATTATTCCTCCCAAACCATTTCTAACTATGTTTTGTTTTTGTAGTGGCATTCTTTCTCATGGATCCAGCATTTTTTTCTTAGTTTTTGTAGGCTTCAACTTTTTTTTTTTTTAAACACATTTTATGCTTAAACTTAGACCAATTGTTCTTCTCTTTTCAGACTGAGTATTCATATTTTGTCCTAATTCTGACGTAATGCACTTCTTAATTTGTCAGATGGCTAAAGATGTCTTACGTTGTATGAACAATTAGTCACTGTTAGAGTTTACATCTCTCTCTATCTATGAAAAACGTTGATATATGCACTCTTCTATCAAAAGCAGTATAGTTGTCTATTGGTTTTAAGTTCTAATTACTAACTAGTATTAATAGCGATAATAAATGTGCATGCTCGTTTTGATAAACTATGATAAGTTTTATTATAACAACCTAATCACAAATGCAATAAAAAGTTGAGTAAAAAAATAAATATCATTTATTTACCTTCTATTTCAACTTATTGTAGCCATTCGTCCTATGATTCAATGGTGGAGAATATGATAGCACTTCATTGATTCAATGTTATTGTTTGGAGGCAAAGTCATGAGACAAAACCAAAAAACCAGCTTAGTTTTTTTTTTTTAATTATTAACCAAGGGTGTTCCGCGGGCGGTGACCCAACCGACTAATTCCCTGGGGCTTATCCACCAGTGACAGGAAAATCCGATTACTCTACGTGAGAGTTAGAAATCCACGCCACCTGGCCATATGAAAAGCTAATAATTTCGAGGAATCGATTCCTAGCCTGGATCAACAAAGCGACTTCTCATCTAGTGGAAACCACTGGACCATCACGATGTGATTAAAATCAGCTTAGTTTATTATGACTTTTCATAGTAAGTGTTTACTTTCAAGAAAGGGTGCAACAAAATTTGATTAGTTTGATCTGATCATCTTGTAAAATTCTTCGTTTAGAAAAGTCTATCGTAGATGCTCGATGAATACAACTCAGACAAGAGAAAGAATAAGAATGTTGCAGGGAAAAAGTATTTAGCTACAACTCTTTTACATTGTAAAACCAGACACAAAAGAGAAGAATGTTCTGTTGTATGCATACGTTTACAAGATACACAATATATATACATGAGTTGACGTCCTTATCATAAGTATAATAGGACTTATCTAATAACTCTAGGTCTCTAACTATTTATCACTAATATTCTCTAATACTCCCTCTCAAGTTGGAGTGTGGAGATTGAGAACACCCAACTTGGGCAAAAACTTGACAAAATCTGATATCCAAGAGCCTTAGTGAGAATGTCAGCTAGCTGATTATATGTACGAACATGAATCGTTTTGATACGCCCTGAAATCACAGCATTACGTACATTATGACAGTCCTTCTCAATGTGTTTGGTTCTCTCATGGAACACAGGGTTTGCCGCAATGTGTATAGCAGCTTGACTATTGCAGTACATATGAACTGTTTCAGGCAATGGATTACCAACTTCGTGAAAGAGCTGCATCAACCATTTTATTTCCCGAGTTACAGCTGACATCGCCCGATACTCGGATTCAGCGGTAGAGTGACTGACTGTGTCCTGCTTTGTAGTCTTCCAGGCGATATGTGACTGGCCTAGGAACACTACAAACGCTGTGAAAGACCACCTTGATAAGGGCAAGAAGCGCAGTTCGCATCACAGTACACACGTAACCGCAGATCGCACTTTGCACGAAGTAAAACACCTTGTCCTGGTGAGCTTTTAAGATAGCGAACAACATGTTGAGCTGCCTCCCAGTGTGCTACCTTGGATTTGTCCATAAACTGAGAGAGCATATGAATAGCATAGCTAAAGTCTGGCCGAGTCATTCGTAAGTAAACCAAGCGACCAACGAGGCGCCTGTATTTAGATGGATCGTCGAACAGAGGGCTCTCTGTCCTTCCAAGCTAATGGTTTTGTTCTATCGGTGTCAATGCTTATCGATGTGTTCTTGTAAGAGGACGTGTAATGACAATGTGTTAATGCTTATAGATGTGTTCTTGTAAGAGGACGTGTAATAACAGTCTAGTGAAAGATACTGAAAAAAGGATAACGTCATTAGCAATGTTTCTGTGGTAGCATTATCAATGGAATAACATACTGCGTTTGATAAATTAAACCGAGTAGATTCCTAAACGAGACAAACCCGTAAGAAAGAATGAGATAGATAAAAGACAGATCTTTTTAAACTGAAACCAAATCTGATCTTACTTCAATATGTCACAACTTATATATAAAGGATAATGGATGGGTTAAATAAACCGGAGGAGATAGATAGTCTCCAATTCTCCATAAGTGAAAACAATAAAGAAGGACAGCCCTTTTATATCACCCATTAACCTTACTCTTGGTTCAACTACTTGATGCAGAGCTTCAAGTCCAACAATTCACCACGCAATAAACTTTGAGGAGGGATCAACATGGAATTCTCTTGAGGAGTTTCCAAGTTGACCTCAAGAATCTTCTTCACATCTGGTGATTCATATGTCATACTGTGTCCATCCGCAATTGTGTATCCTGATGCGCACACAAATTATAGTGACCGTAGAGATCAACGTATGAGCCGGCGAAGTTGCAATCTTGTACAGGGCAAGAGCAAGGAGAGAAGTTACATTCCTTCTTATGCAATGATTCTTTTCCCAAAGAGACGTTCTCAGTGCATCCAAGCTTGGCGTTAAGGCATGATACAAAAGACTGATGCGAGCACAGTCTCCATTGCTTTGCAGGACAGAACTTAGGTTCACCCCGTAGGGTGAACCTTTAAATTCACCCCACTATTTATAACCAATAAAATTTCCACTTAGATTATTAATTAAAAAACATTAAAATGAACAAAAAATAGCTATAAAAAATAAAAATGATAATTTTAGCGACGCTAACGTTTCCAGCGAATCCTAAACCATAAATTTTAAATTCTAAACCCTATACCCTAAATTCTAAACCTAAATCCAAACCCCTAAACCCAAACCCTATACCCTAAACCCTAAACCCTAATCCTAGACCCCTAAACCCAAACTCTATACCCTAAACCCTAATCCTAGACCCTAAACCCAAACTCTATACCCTAAACCCAAAAACTAGACTATAAACCTAAACTCTATACCCTAAACCCAAGTCCTAAACCCTAAACCCAAACCGTAAACCTTAAACCTAAATTATAAACCCTAAACCCAAAACTTTAACCATAAGTCCAAACGGTAAATCCTAAACCCAAACCGTAAATCCTAAACCCAAAACCTATACCCTAAATCTAAATCTTAGACCTAAAATCCAACCGGTAAATTCTAAACCCAAACCCCAAACTTAGATGCTATAGGGTTTGGGTTAAGGTTTACGGTTTAGGTTTAGGGTCTAAGACTTGGATATAGGGTTTAGGTTTATAGTCTATTTTTTGGGTTTAAGGTATATAATTTGGGTTTAGAGTCTAGAATTAGGGTTTAGGGTATATAGTTTGGGTTTAGGGTCTAGGATTAGGGTTTAGGGTATAAGGTTTGGGTTTAGGGGTTTGGATTTGGGTTTAGAATTTAGGGTATAGGGTTTAGAATTTAAAATTTAGGGTTTAGGGATTCGCTGGAAGCGTAAGCGTCGTTAAAATTAGCATTTTTATTTTTTGTAGATATTTTTTGTTTATTTTAATGTTTTTTAATTAATAATCTAAGTGGAAATTTGATTGGTTATAAATGATGGGGTGAATTTAAAGGTTCACCCTAGGGGGTGAACCTAAGTTCTGTCCTGCTTTGCAGCGGTTGTGTATTTATTATACATGAGCAAGTCTCCAATTAATTAAGAAAATGTAGCCACTATTTTATTTTATTTTAAGTGTTCCTTCCATAATTGTCAGATTCATATACTAAATGAACATTGAATTCAATACCGTATCGTTAAATCTTCAATCTATTCACGCTTGATGACTAAACTTCAGTTACCTTTCATAGAAATGGAGCCGAACTATCTCTTTAGGTTTTGTAAGAAAGTGGCAGAAATAAAGAGCAATAAGTGGCTATATAGCCAGCGTCTGAGCCTTAGAGTATTAGATTCACTATCAACAGCGATGTAGTGAACTGAAAACAAGTTTATCTTTTAAGTAATCTTCAAAAGTAAGAAGTTTTCAATGACATCATTAGAGAGAGCTTCCTCAGTCATGATGGGGGGATTAACTGAAAATCGCTGGATTTTTTGTTGCAAAACCATGCCACCCAAATATGGTATGTTCCGAATGTGGCCAACGCTTTTCTCAAACTAAATAAACCAATCTGTAAAGCCAAAAATGTTTATGCCTAGAACAGATCTTAGTTATATATATATCATATGCCAAAACATGCATATTAACGCCAGTTTGGGGTGCATGGATAGATTTTACTAGTTCATTCACTATAAAAGATAGAAGGACCTTCTTCTATATGACCCCACTCTTCTTGCTCGGTTGTTCAGCTTCTTGATTTGATGCAAAGCTTCATCTTCAACAAATCACCACGCAATAAACTGTTAGGGATCAACATGAAATTCTCTTGAGGGGTTTGACCGCTCACTTGAAGAACCCTCTTCACGTCTGGTGATTCGTAAGTCACGGTGTGTCCATCCACAGTGTACGAGAGATTGTATGAGAATTCTCCTACTTCCGGAGCACACGGTGCGATGCAGCTTACGGCAACATTAACACCATACGGCTCCGCGAAACACTCCACCGTAAACAACAGATGCTTCTTATATTCCCACAAAACTAATATCTTATCGCTGATGTTCGTCTGCACGGTGAAGGAGAGTCCACAAATGAAACAATCTGAACATTCACTATCCGGGTGGGTAAGACAGTAGTGGTCGGAGAGATTCTTGTATGATCCAGCGTAACGGCAGTTGACTACAGGGCAGGAGCAAAGAGAGAAGCTGCATTGTTTTAGATGCGTTGATTCTTTCCCGTAAGAGACATTCTTTGTACAACCCATCTTGGCGTTTGGGCATGGGGTGAAAATGGATTCAAGAACATTCTCCATCGCTCTACATCTTTTGTCACCAATGGGGGAAGCACAGGCATGGCATTTATTACTCAATTTGGGACAGCAAGAAGAGCAAGCTAAGTGTCCATTATCACACTGTTATATAATACAAAACCCAATTGATTAATAGCTGTATCCAACTTATTTGCAGTAGATCTCAAATTAGCCAACATGAATTGATTCAAACAGTTAACAGTAAATGTAACAAAGAACACAAAAGTGTCGGATTGGAGACAAAACATACTCCTTTTTTACAAAAATTGCAGTTTCAAGCTAGGGATACTCCAAAGTCTAGTTATTAACAAAACCTGGAAGATGGGAACTGTCAAAGGTTCGTAGCAAATGGGACAGTCGAGAAGATCGGAATCCAAGAGCATCAGCGAGCGTTTCTTCGCGCCGTCACCAGAAGAAGATACTGAGGAGCGTTTTCTCTTTTGTGAGGAGGGAATGCTGCTGCTCGACCCATTGACTTCGTCTGAAGTTTCTGCTACACCAACCATGTCGGAGAGATGCCTAAACCCTAATCCTCTTCCTTCTCCCCTAAATCAAATGTTTCACGCTCCTGATTTCATTTCCAACTTTTTTATTAAAAAAAAAACAATCAGTGAAGTTAAGAGGAAAATTTGCCACCTATCCAAATTTGACTAATGAAGAAAGAATTATCCTGTAGGTTATTGGATTCTCAAAAAATCAACTTTTTATTGGGAAATAGAGGTCCTATTATGTAAATACGAAACATTCGGGTACTGATATGTAAATTAGTGAACACTATCTTGTAACATATAAGAGTATCTCCAACAGATCCCCAAACTCTCAAATTTTGAAATTTTTGGCTCTTTAACAGACTCTTAAACCTTCAAATTTTGAGGGTCTGAATTTGAAGTTTTACTATTTAGGTCTTCAAAACACTATTTACTTTTAGTCCATATAAATTTGTAATTCATATATATTTGTACTAGCATTAATTTTCTTTATCACTTTAATCCTTATAACTATATTTCGCTTAAATTTTCAAATATATCTTATATATACAGATATATATATATATATTATTAATACATAAAATATATAAAGATGTTAAAACTAAAATAAAATTAATAAAAAATAATATTACATAAAATATATTTATTATTTCACAGAAAAATTATATTACATTGAATAATATATTACAAGTTAAAAGATCAAAATTACAAGATTAAAAATTTACAATAAATATTGCACATATATATTATACAAATTATAATCCATACACTGATATTAATAATCGGGTAGGTTTGATCCCGAACCTCCAAGATCACCAAAATATGCTCTATAGAAATTTGGTGTAATAGGAGGTTGTTGTTTCTCTCTTCTTTTATGGATGATTCTTGCTTGTTCAGATCGAATAAACTCATGTGTATTATCATCATCGATAGAGTTTAAACTCGTTAGCAATATTTTATTTTCTTGATCAACTTCTTTTATTGCTAATATTTTTGCTTGGTTTTGTATACGCAATTAGGCCATCTCGTAATTTTTTCTCTAGTTGTGTCTTTTAATGCTAGTTTTATGAATTAATGTGTGTGTTTAATATTATTTTATGTAATTTTGTGTTATAATAAATTGTATTTATAAATATTGTGTTTAATAATTTCAATGTGTATGTACTATCTATCTATGAAAAATATAACGATGATAGTTAACTTATATTGAAGTTGAAGACTGAAATGCAATTTACATAAAATTTTAAAGATAAATTTGAAGATCCGTGTTGGAGTAACTCACCCTCAAACTCTCATTTTAAGGGTCACTGGCCCGTAAAATGAAGTTCTTTGTTGGAGATGCTCTAAGGCAGAGCCGACATCCTCTAAATAGATCTAAGAAAGCTTTTCATATCGACTTGAATTTTTCTTGTCACGGTATCAAAGCACTAACCTAAAATCTTAGGCTCTTTGATTCTTTAGGGGAACCTCATGCATAGTTGATTTTCTCGACATAATTGGAAAAAACAAAAAAAACTAATGAGTAAATTTCAAAGATTGGACCAAAAGAAAGGGTGAAGACCCTTCTCTCCACTCTCCTTTTCTCTCTTCAATCTCTAGGGATTTGATTTTCATAGATTTGTTCCTAGTAAATTCGTCGTAAAAAAACATGGGCCTGTAGATTCCTCGTAATACACGTGTCCTCACAAATTCGTTGTAATGTATAAAGCACGCAGGCCTGGTAAATTCGTCGTAAATCTTAAAATGCGGGCATGGTAAATTCGTCGTAATTAAAACACGGGCCTGGTAGATTCCTTGTAAAATTACGATGACTTTATGAGGAATGGTGTTTTCTTATATAGACTCGAACGCATGAACGAGGAAAACTAGTTCATTCCTCTCAATTCGCCTCTCTCTCCACTCGCTCCTCTTCTCACATAAGTTTTTTTTTTAATATATGTTAGTTTAGGGAATTAGTTTAGGTAACATAACTCTATATTGATAGATTTGGTTATGCAATTAAACTGATTACATTTTTTTGGAATTTAGATGGATCGTAGGAAGAGACCCCTCATTTATAGCCAGATGTTTGTTGACGGTGTTGGGACATCTTTGTCTGTCCCATCATCTTCTTCCGATCCAGAGGCAGTTCCCGACTCTCAGACTTCTCAGAGAGTTTATCGGTCCCTTCCTCCTTTTCCACCTCAGATGCCTCCACCTCATATGCCTGCACCTCCTGCCCCAGAAGCTCCACCTCAGCCTGCACCAGCAGCAGCCGGAGTTCATCTGGATTCGCTTGTGCCTCCATCTGCACCATACACGACATATACAGTCGAGGATCTTCTCGCCCAGCATGGACGAGAAATTTTAGAGATTCTGAACCCCGATCGACCGCCAGTACTTGTTGATAAGTTTTGTATTTTTATTATTTATAAATTTTACATCATTTTAAATTTCTAACAAGTAGGTACAATTTTCAGGTTTGGAGTCAACAACCGAGTCGGACAAAGCGTTTACGAAACCATCAAAGGCTACTTCGTCGAGGCCCATCCGAACTGGACTTTGACACCTGAGCACGTTAGGACGACGTGGTTCAAATGTTTTGTGGTAATTTTTTTTCCACTTTTTATTTTAAGTAATTAATTAAATATTTAAATATTTTTAAAATTTTGTTTCGTTCAGCAAAGGTGGCAATGTCATTAGCAATCAACGAGAGGGTGAAGACGGATTTTTTTTTGCAAAAGCAAAGACCCGCCTTACGAACACCGTCTTGGATTGGAAGGACAAGTGGGAGTACTACGGGTATGAGGGGAAACCCAACGAGATCACGAAGGATGTATGGGATGGCCTCATCTCCTGTTGGAAGCTGCCCACCTCGATCGACAAAGCCAACATGTGCTCTGCTTCCAGTAGGACGAAGGATGCGGATGGTCATTTGCCCATGGTTCATACAACTGGACAAAAAACCACACACCGAGATCCATTTGGAAGTTGTAAGTTTTATTTTTAATATTTAATTTAATTTTTAATTTCTTATCAATTAATATCATTTAACTTTCTATCTATTTGTAGGCCGAGAAGACATGAATCTTACCATCTCTGTCTGATCTATTCAAGCTTACTCATGGGACACCAGCCGGGACTTTTGCAGACATCGGAGAAGCTCTTCAACGAGGTCTCTGCTCGGGTTGAAGAGCAGACACAGCTAACCCAGCAGTTTCCCGATGGATTATCCGTCAAGTTGTCGACAGAGAAGGTCAACAAGGTCTTCCAAGAGGTAAAAATTTTAAAATATGTTTATATTTTAGTAATTATTTCATAATTACTTTAATTAAAAAATAATTTATAGGTGACTCCTAGAAAGAAGGGACGGACGGTGGGCATAATCTCCGTCCACAAAGTCGCAAGGGCGACTTCGTTTTATACTTTGAGACGGGATCATGAGACTTCTTGGATGCAGGCTTGGATGGATGCCCAGCAGGTCCGCTTGGACTACTTTGAAGATCTTCTCGACGTTATGGCGGTTGGAAACCCGCTTCTGCAGAGAGCGTTGGAGCAGAAAGAGAGACTCACGGGATGGGAAAGCCTCCCCTGGAATCCACGGATCGAGATTATCTTGAAACGAGCGAGCCCAACAACTACTTTGACGGTGTGATCCCGTAGCTTTTTTCTGTTTTGTAAGTTATAAATTTAAATACTATTTTATGACATTTGTCTTTTAAAAATATATTTCAAATTCAAAATTTCATTTTATAATTTTAATATTTTTAATCTTAAATTTTAAATTTTAATTTTAATTTCAATATTTCATATATATAATACGGCAAAGAGTCGTAAAGTCCTCGCAAACTTAACATAGAGTTTACTAGGATTCATTGTAAAATCCTCGTAAGTTTTACAAGGTCTTTACATGGAAATACTTGTAACTTCCACGTAACATTTACAAGGACATTACATGGTAGGACTTGTAAATTCGTCGTAAATTTAACAATCATTTAAATACGACGTTATAACGAAACTTAACGAGTCTTACAACGTGTTTACGACGAATATGTTCTCTTCGCTTTTACACCGAAAACCTTTTCTCGTCATTTTACGCGGAAGTTACGACGAATCTTTCATTACGATGATTGTTTAACAGCAAAAAACGTTTCCTTGTTAATTTGTTGTAACACGCCTATGATGACGAATTAACAAAGAATACGGTCTTTGTAAAAAATATGTTTTTTTGTAGTGTTTAACCAAATTACAAATATTTTACCTTATTCGATTTTCCTTAGTTTTAATAATGTTAAGGCATACTGTACTTCCTAATGAGATCAAGATAGAAGGTAAAATTTTGATTACGGTCTAAGAGAATCTCTAACCTCACTCTATTTTCCTTATAGTGAAAATGCTCTAATCTTATTCTATTATGCATTCTATAATAAAATAAAAAATAAATTTATTCCATAAATAAATTATTTCATTTATTTTTTGTTGATCATTTTTTTTACTCTTAAATAAAGTATCATTAGAGTAAAACATAATTCTATTATAAATTTTTTTTTCTTTCAAAAAATAGAATGATCTATTAAATATGGTCTAAGTCTTTTTTAACACTGTAAAACTTCATTGATCAAGAACAACATTACAAGAGAGGAATACAAAGTCAGTGAACTAAGAGAGAGCCTCCCCGAAACAAGCTAGCGGAATCTAAGACATTATGGTCTAAGAGCAATGGGTTGCTCTAAGTCTTTCTTCTTTCTTTCGCAGCCTAAAGAAAACAAAAGATATGTATATTACTGAAAATTCATATTTTGATAGCAACCAAGCATAATAAAAATACTTTAGTTAGTCAATTGTCAGTTTATTCGTAAACTAAGTCCTCCTAACCCACATAATTCCAAAGAAATTCCCAGATAAACAAATAATATATATAAGAAACCTTAGTTTTCTTTATCTTTTTTCAACTCAGGAAACCAAAGACTTAGACAACAACAAAAACCATTGACATTTTTCTTCTTGTTCTTCTTTATCATCTTCTTGTTGATCGCTCAAAGGCAAGAAAGAAAAAAAAACAGGAATCATGATCAATCTCCTCCAGTCTCTAAAAAGATCACTGGCTTATGCAGTCATATGGATGCTCTTTATGATTCTGGATTGTGTTTTGTCAGTTAATGAGCGTCACAAACACTGCGCTCCAACGTTTAGCTGTGGACATAAGATTGATCTGTATTATCCCTTTTGGACATCTGACAGAGAAGAGTGCGGCCACCCGGATTTCAAAGTCAACTGCAGCGACGGTTTTGCAGAGCTTACCATTTCCGCAGTAAAGTTGAGAATCCTTGAGATGAATTCTAAGTCTAGAATCATCAGACTTGCCAGAATGGATTACATCAACGATCTTTGTCCCAATAAGCCTGAGAACGCAACACTCAACAATCAAGTCCTTCCATTTTCTGAAGACACGGAGCTCCGAACGTTTTACTACCGATGTCGTCTTAGCCCAAAAGTGGATGTTACTAACAGCGGCCACATCAGACAGCTTGACTGTGGGGATGATTCTGGTAGACCAAGTTTCTCTGTCTCGTCCCATTTATATTCTCGGAAAAGGGAAATCATTAATGAGTTAAGGGAATCATGTGGAAGTATCGTCAATGTTCCAGTCTCTCGATCTGCCTTGAGGATAGAAGAGAGAAATCAGAGTGCGGAGGCTCTAACGAAGGCTCTTGAAAAGGGTTTCGAGCTTAGTTTTAACAGAGATTGTTCGCGATGCAGAAGATCAAAGGGTGCTTGTGGATATAATAATACCTTGGGAGGATTCGTCTGCTATTGTATAAATGAGTCTCATAAGCATACTTGTGAAAAGAATGGTAATGATTTTTTTCCCCATCTTGTTTTGGTCTGAAACTAATTTGTTAATCTTTAACTTGGACTAGTTTAGCGAAACATTTAGAGAAACTCCTTTTTCTTAAAAATTTGCTTCAATCAAAATGTTCGATTCTGTCTTGAGTTTGAACTAACATTTTTCGTGTGAAATTTGTTCATGCAGGTCTATCCAAACCAGAAAAAATAGGTATGTTTCTACCCTTTTCCTTGCAAGGCAACTAATTTCAGTAAGACATACCTAAGAAACCAACAATAATCTGACGGAGCTCCTGACTTTTTGTTTATCACAAGGCATTGGATTCGTATGTGGTTTCTTGGGTGCCACTCTTTTAGCAGCATGTTTGCTCTGTTTCTACATCCGGAGAAGGAAGAAACTGGCAGCACAATACACAAACAAAGGCCTTTCAGCTACTCCTCCCACATCAATCTCCAGAAGCAACCATGCTCTCATGCCATCATCTATCTCTAACCTAGCAAACAGAAGTGTCGATTATGGAGTCCAAGTCTTCAGCTACGAAGAACTCGAGGAAGCCACTGATCATTTCTCTAGAGAGCTCGGAGATGGAGGATTCAGCACCGTCTACTACGGTAAGAACCAAACTACGTACCAAATAAAAGCTTAAAAACTCAGCTTTTAAAAAAAAAAACTTTTATACAAAAACTCTGAAGGCATACTAAAGGACGGACGAGCGGTAGCTGTAAAACGCTTCTTTGAGAAGTCCCTGAAACGTGTGGAGCAGTTCAAGAACGAGATCGATATCTTGAAATCCTTAAAACACCCGCACCTAGTGATTCTATACGGATGCACAACGAGACATAGCAGAGAGCTACTCCTAGTGTATGAATACATCTCTAATGGCACACTCGCTGATAATCTCCATGGAGACCAAGCACAGTCTCGTCCTATTAGCTGGCCTGGTCGACTCAACATCGCCATTCAAACCGCGAGTGCATTGTCCTTCCTCCATGCCTCGGGTAAATTAAACACATATTGAGATTCCTACGTTCACCGCCATATACCGGAAATCGGGATGTTACATATTGATATGATTACAGGAATTATACACAGAGATGTTAAGACTACGAACATTCTTCTAGATAGCAACTACCAAGTGAAAGTGGCTGACTTCGGTCTCTCGCGGTTGTTTCCGCCGGATCTATCTCATATCTCAACCGGGCCGCAAGGAACTCCGGGGTACGTTGATCCTGAGTATTATCAATGTTACCGTCTCAACGAAAAAAGCGATGTTTACAGCTTCGGAGTCGTACTCGCGGAGCTGATCTCATCCAAAAAAGCAGTTGATATCACCAGAAGTCGCGAGGATATCAACCTCGCGAATATGGCTATCTCCAAAATAGGAAATGACTCCGTTCACGAGCTGGCGGATTTGTCTCTCGGGTTCGCGAGGGATCCTTCCGTGAATAGGATGATGATTTCTGTTGCTGAGCTGGCGTTCGGTTGTTTGCAACAGGAGAGGGAGGCAAGGCCGTCCATGGATGAGGTCGTCAAGGTTCTGAGAGAGATTCCTGGGGTGGTGGAGGTAGATGTGAGGAGCGGAGATGAAGCTGCGTTGTTAAAGCACGGTGTTCCTCCGGTGTTATCGCCAGTGTCTGAGAAAGAGACGAGTGGTTAGGGATGTTAAAATGGGTGAAATAACCCAGCACAGCCCAACCCACAAAAAACCCGACCCAGTTTATGCCCAGCCCGCGAAAACCCATAAACATTATGGTTAAATTAAAACCCATAAAATAACCCAGTAGGGTATAGGTTAACCCATGGGTACCCAAACTATTTAATTTGTTGTAAAGAGTTTATGTAAAATATTTATATCTTTTTGCCTACATAATCAAATTATACATTTTATATACTAATAAAAAGATAATTTAAATATCTATGCATAAATATTAAAAGATAATTCATAAAGAAGTAAATTAAGTAATCTTACAGCGTTCAAATCATCATCAAGGGGTGATTCATTAAGAAGGTCATCTGGTGTTGATGAATAGTTAGAACTAAAAGATGAACCCGTCACAGGCTTGCTCGTATACTCTTCGTACAGATCCTTCAGATTCTGCACTATAACCTCAACTTTTTTCTCGGAAGTAGTTGGATCTAACCTATCAAAAGCTTTTTTGAGTATCTGAGTCTTGAACCTTGGATCCAACATAGCTCCCATCGCTAAAACTATGCTATAATCATCCCAGTACTTTGCAAATTTGATTTGCATCCTCCTAGCCATTAACCTCAAATCCTCATCATCACAATCTGCATATTTCCTTAATAGCAATTCGATATTCCAAACTTGAATGAAGTATATATTCGCAGTTGGATATTTCACACCTGAGAAGTATGTTGTGATGGTACTGAAAGGCTTCAGGAAGTCACAAATTTTCTGCCCACGTTCCCATTCTTCCTCTGAAGGTAGCGTGTTATAGCTCCTATCACAAACTTTATAACTAGCAAACGCCATACGGAACTTAAGAGCCCTTGCGAGCATATCATAGGTTGAATTCTAGCGAGTAGATACATCTAAAGACAATCCGGAGCTACCCGTAGTCCCTGAACTTTCAACACAAGCAGCAAAAGCATCTTTCCTTGATTGAGAGGCTTTCACAAACCTCACGCTCTCGCGGATATTCTCCAATAGACTATTAGCTAATTCTAATCCTTCCTTCACTATAAGATTTAGGATATGGGCACAACACCTCACGTGTAAGAACTTTCCATTACATGGCAATCTATTTCCAGCAACCATCTGAAGACGATGTGTAAGAATCTTTTGCATACTAGTATTACTAGTAGCGTTATCTAAGGTGAAGGAGAATACCTTCTTTTCCAAGCCCCACTCCTTCAAGCAACCCAACACCTTTTTAGCTATTTCATCACCCGTGTGAGGAGGCTTGATTTCACAAAACGCCAAGATCTTGTTGTTTAAGGTCCAACCATCGTCAATATAATGGGCGGTCAAACAAATGTACCCCATCACTGTGCGAGCTGACCAAAGATCTGTCGTAAAACACACTCGACTTTTGAGATTTGCAAAAAGTCTTTTGAGCTTTGCTTTCTCCATCTCATATTTCCTGAAGACATCGGCAGCAGCGGTTTGTCGGCATATAGGCACACACTTTGGGTTCAGATATTTATCTCTTGCCCTAACCTTCTCGTACTCCACATACCGAAAAGGCAAATCATGATAGATAATAAGCTCACTAGTCATTTCGCGATTTACTTTGTGATCATACTTCCTTTCAGCATTGCCATCACTTTCAGGCTTCACTGGACAGATTTCTAAATGCCGTTTCAAAGATGATGTTCCATTCTTAACTTCTATTACTAACTCCTTACAGCAATAAATGCAACGCCCTCTGTTCTTTCCATCTATCCCTACACCTACCGGTATGTATTCCTTCCAAACATCAGCCTTTAAGCGTTTGTTAGACTGAAATACCGTTTTTGTTGGTTGAGTCACTTGAGTTTCACTGTGGGCTCCTTGAAGTTCAGCTTCATTCTCCTCTCTGTCCATATCCAGTTGCTCTTCAAGTTCTGCAAGTACTCTCACTGACTGGGAATCCATCTACATATACAAAGAGAAGTTGATGTTTAAGTACATATGCAAAGAGATCAAGCAAACACAGTAACATACCATAACATTCTACATATACTTTAGCTTCTACACTAAAAGGGTCTTCTTTCAACTCTTAAAAAATGTAATTTTTTCACAATTTTATATAAAACAAGAGAGATTCTCTTTGGGACATTTCGACGAACACATTCAATAATACCCAAATTTTTCATCAACAACACTAATTTTCTTTCACTATCAAAAGAAGCTAGAGAAGAGAGTTAGAGAGGAAACCTGATAATGGGTTTGCTGCAGAGACAAGCGAACAATCAGAATCAAAACCTGATGATGTTTCTTCCCTGAGACAAGAGAACAATCAAAATCAAAATCAAAACAAGAGAGATAGAGAGAACGTGAGAGAGAGAGAGAGAAAACGTGAGAGAGATAGAGAGAACGTGAGAGAGAGAGAGAATGTGAGAGATAGAGAGAACGTGAGAGAGAGAGAGAGCGTGAGAGAGAGAGAGAGAAAACGTGAGAGAGATAGAGAGAACGTGAGAGAGAGAGAGAGAGAGAGAACGTGAGAGAGAGAGAGAGAGAACGTGAGAGAGAGAGATAACCTGAGAGAGATGAAGAGGACGCAGCTTAATTGAGATTTGAGAGAGACAGACTTCATTTTCCAGATTTGAGAGAGAAGACATAACAAACGACGACGTATATTTTTTTTTTTTAAGTCTGTGGGTACCCAATTACCCTATTGGGTTTACCCAAATTAATATATTCTCTAAAATTAATAACCCATACTAAACCCATCTATCTATTTCAGGGTAAAAACCCAGCCCAATACTTATGGGTTTGGGTAAACCCATGGGTACAAACCCACCGTAACATCCCTACGAGTGGTTCAAATACGACGACGACGACGACTAGTAGTTCTAGTAGGACGAGGAAGAGTTCATTCTGAGAGTGTACTATGAGAGACTCTAGATCGAAGCGAGGGTTTGGTGTCGGTATATGGATAAACCATTTGCGAATTTCACCTTTTTTGACTCTTTTGTTGTTTCCTGTTCTCCTTCTTTGTGATTTTTGCATAAAAGGACCATTACTATTCGTTAATTCCCTCTTCGAAAACTCGCCGCCTAGGACCGCATACTCGCCGCAAAAATGCTGTTCGGCCACCAAGCACGGTAATTTGACGTTGTTCGGTCACTTAATCGGTGAAAAATAAAAAGTTCATCTTTGTGCATATTTGAAGTTCCAATCACGTATTCTGTTGTAAATTTGATATATGTTGATTAAAAGTCATAAGAATAAGAAGAAAAAGGAAAGAAATCGGAAAAAAAGAGAAAACAGCTAGTTTTCTCTTTTTTTTGTTCCGGTTAGTTTGAAAGCGTTAGGTAGTTGAGTCTTTGAAAATTTGTTTGTTATTTTGTTTGTTTTATTGAAAAGGTTGGAGGTGCTTATGAACGAAGCCAATGTGTTGTTTGTTGTTTGAATTTGATTGCTTTAATGTGCAAAGGGATCCGATGTGCAAAACATGTATAGTATGGTCTTTTTTGGGGGCCAAATATTAGATCTTACAATTTGTGTGGGTGGACATGATATTATGTGTTTTTCATAGATGATGTTGTGTGGTGTGTTGAATCCTTTATTAACTAAAATACAAGTCACTTGTGCAATTAAATTATGACAAGTGGCATGTATTAAATAGTTTAAAAAATATAAAATAAATTAAATCCTAAAAGAAAACAGTTTTGAACTGATTATTAATGTATTCCTAAATACAAATAATTTTTTACTATTGCTTAACATTAGGCCTGGGCATTTTACCCGAACCCGAAAACCCGAACCGAAACCGACCCGGAAAACTCGGTTCGGGTCGGGTACGGGTAGAGGCCAATTACCCTATTGGGTCTTGATTCTGAAGACCCGTGGGTAGGAGACCCGACCCGGACCGTACCCTATACCCGAGCGGGTATTTGTAGACCCGAATGAAAAGCCCTAAACCAAACTAAACCACTAGTAAATAGGTTTTCACATCCCCGATGCACATTTAGCCGTTTATGCTTGTGTCGTGAATCACTTCCACTCCCCCAGAAGCGTTTGATTCGAAGAGTTTGTCGTCGATTTATAACCAATAAATCTGAAATCAAACATCACCAAACTGGAATCCCATCAGAATCAAGTTCTTCATCAACTGCAACGCCCCTTAACCCTACCGTCTTCTTCCTCAGCAACAGCGTTGTCTACAAATCGATTTAGGGTAAGTCTCAAACTTTAGTTGTGATTCTTTTTTTATGGCTTTGACTGTTGAATGGTTATTTTTGTTTATGGATTTGATTAATCTTTTTGATTATGATTAAGTTTTGTTTCTTCTTCTTTGATTGCCGATTTGAATTTAAGACTTTGAGTCTTATTATGAGATATTATGTTGTAACTTGTTGGTCTTGTCTAGAATTGTTTTTAATCTTGTCTTGTGTATAATGCAGATGGTATCTTCATGTGATGATGACCCCGAAGGTGATGAAGTTCAAACACCAATCTCTCGTAACAAAGGCAAACGTAAGAAAACAGAAGGCTGCAGTGGTTCAAGGTCAGAAAAGAAAAGGACTTCAAAGGTTTGGGAACACTTTACTAGAAAAAAAGAAGATAATGATAGAGCCGTCTGCAACTATTGTGGGAAGGAGATGGCGTGTGCAACAAAATCAGGAACAACAAGCTTGAAGAAACATGTTAATATTGCGTGAAAGGCTTACGAAGCATGGCGGTCCGTGAACAAAGACAATAATCAAGGTGCTTTAGATGTCGACGATGGAAACATCAGAGTGTGCAAAGTATCTGAATCTGTCTTCAGAGAGGCGACAAATGAGATGATGGTTGTGGGAGAGCTGGCTTTATCTTGGGTGGAGAGTGTAGCTTGGAGGAATTTCTGCAACAGGACTAAGCTTTACGTGCCTCATTCGAGAAGAACAGCGACCCGAGATATTGTTGAGACGTTTGTGAAAAAGAAAGAGACAATGAAGAAGATTATTAAGGAGAACAATCAACGGCTGTCACTGACGACTGATATTTGGAATGCTCCTCATACCGGTGCCAGTTACATGGTGATTATGGCTCACTTTATAGACAGCTCGTGGCATTTGAGGAAGCTCATCATTGGATTCAAGAATGTCTATGATCACAAAGGATCAACAATATCTAAGGTACTTCTTGATTGCTTAGAGGAATGGGATATCAAAAGGGTGTATGGCATAACCGTAGATAATGCCACAGCTAATTCTTCTGCATTGAGGCGGTTTACTGAAGCTTTTATTGAGAAAAATGGCGCTGATGCATTGGTTCTAGATGGGAAGTATCTGCATTTTAGGTGTGCTACTCACATTCTCAATCTGATCGTTAAAGAGGGTTTGCTGGAGATAGAGAGCAGTGTCAATGCCATTCGTAATGGCATTTATTTTGTGAGGTCTTCAACTCAGAGGCAGATTTCTTTTGAGCGACATATAGAATCAGGAAGACTTCAGAGAGGAAGCTTACCTTTGGATGTGAAAACTAGATGGAATTCGACCTATTTGATGCTAGAGCAAGCATTAAAGTTCAAGGTGGCTTTTGAGAAGATGGAAGCTGAGGACAAGCCCTACAACGACTACTTCAATGAGATTGTGGATGGACAAAAACGAGTTGGACCACCAAGTAAAGAGGATTGGGAAGCTGTTGATAGGTTAGTCCAGTTCTTAATTATCTTCTACCAGGCTACTTTGGTTCTGTCTGCATCAAATCATGTTACTGCGCATAAGTTGTATCATGCGATCGTCACAGTAACAAGGAACATTAGTGCTTTAAGCACCGCTCCTGGTCCTGATGAGAGTTTAAGGTCTAAGGCAGCAAACATGTTATGTAAACTTGGCAAGTATTGGAATCCATTTGGAACTAATCCTGAGAAGATGAATAAGCTTGTCATTGTTGCTGGTGTTCTTGACCCTACCAAGAAGATGAAGGTTACCACAAAGTTATTTGAGAAGCTGTATGGAGAAGACTCGGTTCAGGTTAGTCTTTTGAAAGGTGAAGTCGAGGACATTTTGAAGAGTTTATTTGATCAGTACAACAGTTGCAGTAGCGGCAGTGCTGGTGAATCTCAAGGACCGTCTTCTCAGTCTCAATCTCATGGACCGTCTTCTCAATCTCAAACTCAGTCACAGGATCAGTTAGGAGAGGAAGTTTCTCAGCGGACAGTACTTGGTAATGGCCTTGCTTATGAGAGCATGAATGATATCTACAAAGAGCTTGTTTAAGAAACAGGATTTCAAGAAAAAACCAGTGAGTTGGATATGTACTTGAAAGAGAGTGTGGAGATTCCAAATCTTATAGGCGGTTCAGAGTATGATGTACTCTCTTTCTGGAGGTTTAATAGTGCAAAGTATCCGGTTCTATCAGTGTTAGCTAGGGATGTACTTGCAATGCAAGTGAGTTCAGTTGCATCTGAATCTGCCTTCAGCACCAGTGGACGCATTTTAGACCCAAGCAGAAGTTGTTTGACTCATTTTATGATTGAAGTATAATGTGCACAGAGCAGTGGCTCAAGTGTGAGATTAGACTCAAAGGAAAAGGAATCACAGGAAAGGAACAGATGCTTAAGCTGTTAGAAGAGCAAGATGATCTTATGAGAGGTATAATTTCTGGTTTCTAATCTCTTTAATTCGTATGTGCAAATTGCAATGTTCATTACTCAATTGCTATTATGTTACTCAATGACCACTGATCTTTGTGTTACAGAATTTGAACCTGTGTTTCAAGGTTGAATGTTGCTGCCTTGCTGGTTTGCTGCGCATTAAAAAGAGTCAAGTCAAGAGTTTGAGACTGAGTAATGAGTATCAGTTTGTTGTTGTTGTGTTTTGAATTTGCACTTCTTCAGTTTTTAAACTTCTTGTGGTTACTTAATACTTATGGTAAAGCTTGTCCTTAATCGTTTTATATTGTGATTCTAGTACTAAGTTGTGGTATTGTTATGAACTTGTTGTTTTTTATGAAGATATGATGTTTGAAAATCGTCAAAGAATTAGAATCTTATTGCACTTTTGAAGAATTGCAGGTTTTTGTACAGGAATATAGGGTAATTTCTCGGGTATATAGGGCAATTTGGACCCATATACTGTATATCCGAACCGAGATTAAAGAAACCCGACCCGAAAACCCTTAAACATACCCGAAAACCCGAAAATCGACCCGAAAACCCGGAAACCGACCCGAAAATTTTAAGAACCGAAAAATCTCGGGTATTAACGGTTCTAAAAGTTTTAACCCGACCCGACCTGAACCCGGTAAGACCCGAACCGATCCGGAACCGAAAATTTTAAATTACCCTATCGGGTCCTAAACACTTAGACCCGACAGACCCGAACCCGAAGAGACCCGACCCGAACCTGACCCGAGGACCCGAATGCCCAGGCCTACTTAACACTACGTCATGATCACACGATCTTGGAACGGTTAATTAATCTTTATACATTAAAGATTTTCCTCACAACGATTCTATAAAATTCAAATTCATCTCTACCTAAATTTTCTTGATTATTTGGAGTGCGTCCACTGATTCTCTCTCTGTTGCGAAAGTGATGAAATTTTTAACTTTTTATTTATTTTTGATGACTGTATCAACACTCGAGACTACGGTGATGATTGGTTCGACTGTGGCTTTAAAAATTTAGTTGTAGATGTTTAGCTGTAAATAAATTGATTGTAGCTGTAAAGTTGTTATTTTTTTTTTTTTTTTTGAAACTTAGCTGTAAAGTTGTTAAAGTAGACTTTTTCTGCAGAAACTTTTGTTGTAGTTAAATTTGTTGTAGGTGTAAGTTATAAGTTGTAGTATTTTAAAATAAATTATATGAAATATGTGCTGTATATATAAAATTATTATTTTAAATAAATTAAAATAATTTATATTAATATTTTTTTATAAATTATCAAAATTTATTGTAATTTAAAATGTGATATGTAAATAATATTTATATTATTTAAATATCTTAATAATTAAAAAACACTCAAATTAAAAATTAAAATATTTATAAAAAGGTTTTACTATGATTATATAATTTATTTGATATTATAGATATTTTTTTTCATTTTATAGATTCTACAGCCTATAAAAAGATGATGTAACATTTTTGCCTAAAATACATAAGAAAAAGTTTTGTTTTTTTTTTGCTGTAGTTTTAAAAATAAAGCTAAAACATGATTGGTAAAACTAAATAAAAACTTGATGTAGACTTTAATTTTTAAAAGTAAAGCTACAGCATGATTGGTAAAATTTACTGATTTAAAAATAAATAAAACTAAAGTATGAAGAGAAATTCCAACCAATTATCCCCTACATCTCGCAACATTTGCACAACAAATAGTTTTTAAGAAGAAGATGAAAAACACATATTTTTCATAGTAAAGCTTTCCTGCAAAGTTGATAATTTCTAATTGGTTAGTGAGGCTAATAACTCTCCGACTCTTTAGTCAAATCATAGTTTGTTTCATGTGTTCCCTTCTTTTTTTATGAATCTTTTTCTCCTCTAACCTATTTATAATATTTTTCTTTTCTTTTGTTTTCAAGGTATTGGCAAAATCTATATACTTCAATGCAGTAAAAGGTAAAGCTAATAATTTAGGTCAATTCTGTTTTTGAAAGATTAAATTAGTTCCAGTTCGCTGGCATATGATTCTTCGTTGTGGTCGTAGTAATTCAAGGAAGAGAAGTATGAAGATCAACATAAGAAGCACCTCAAAAAAATATTATGATATCAAAAAGATAGAAAATGGGGATTGAGAAAATCGAGTGGTGAAAGAAAAGAGAACTCATGTCTACCTCTGATCAAGATCTAGCTTCAGCTTAGTTTTCTTATTTTTTAATTTTTATATGGTGGTATTGTTTTTTGATCAACATACGTTTTTGTAGATTTTTTCAGAAACAAAAAAACTTTAGAATAAATATAGCATCGAAAATGAAAAACAAGATAAAAAACAGAATATATTCTGTTTCGCAGTATGGGGTTTATATACAATTATGAAAGTAAGTATGGCATTTTTTCAAGGTTATAACATGTTTTTCCATGTAACGTATAGATTATATACTGATGGTGGGATGGGTGATGAATTAAATCAGAAAACAGCAAAAATACGTCAATTATCTACGAGATTAAAGTTCGTATTGTTATTGCATTTGTGCTACATCTATACTTCCCTCAGTTTTCATATTTAATGATTTTGGATTAGCATCAATATTTTGCATGCATTTTGGATCTAAATTGGGCTGTTATAAGTTATAAATATCTCAAAAAAAGATTTTAAATCTACCAATAACTCTAAAAATAACATTTCTATTCACTGTATTTTTGTAATATATGTTATATAATAATAAAATAAAGAATAATGCACGGGAGCTAATACTAGTATTCTAATAAGTTGGCGGTTGGCCGAATCATTTTTCTATTGGGTCTGTTTTCGAAAGATTTTAACGGTTAGGATATCTTTGTTGTGTTATGGCCTATGGGTGATCAGTGGTGAATCTACAACCAAAATGGGAAGGGCATCTTCCCCTATAGATTTTACCAAAAAATGAATTTTATTTAGTGGGGCTTATTGGATTGATGATTTGTGGAGATTTGGAGATATGCCAAATTCAAGGGGTTTTATAAAAAACTGGGATTTGAGAAAATTTTTAGGAGGTAATTAGAATGGAATTTGGAGATTTTAGAAAAAAATAAAATGAATAATTTGAATTTCATTTTTAAAAAAACAGACAAATTATTATACTTGCCCAGAAGATATGAAAACTACATCTGAAAACGTCAAGATTATATACTCAGGATTATAGTGCCATGTTAAGAACAGAAACATCTAAGGATTGGGAATTTGTGGCTTGGCCATTAGGTACATGCAGCAAACCACTCTATCTTTTTTTTGAGAAAAAAACACTCTATCTTTCTCAATTACATATGCAAAGATGGGGTCTCAGTACATTAGTTAGAAACTGTATATCTGATTAACCCTCACAGATCACTTTTATTTTCCTGCAAGCAAAACAAAGAGATAAAGCCTAATGACAATAGACAACTTCGTACCAAATGCATAGCAATATTGTAATCATCTAAAGGGGACTAATTTCTACTCAATTTTGATTAAGCGAGCAAAACAAAACTCATCTAGACTGTGACAACAAAGATTTTCAAGTAAATCGAAGTACTAAAACACAAAGAACACTATGTATGTCCCACAATTGATGCCATAAGACAGAAGAAGTTTTAGTAATTCCACTTCCCAATGTAATTGTTTAGTCACTGCACACACAAGTCCATGCATAACCATAAGACTGAAGGGTATAAAACTCAACAACAGTTCAGTTGAAATCTTATAATAGTGATGATCAAATTGGTCCACGCACTTGGCAAAAACTATGCAGTGTTTGCTGTATTCGAAGATGGACTGGCTCGCTGACAAAATGAGAGGCTGCGGCCATACTGTCTCGGCTACTCACGACGACATGGACCAGAACACAAGAGACATCATCATGACTCTTGATTCATGAGGCAGTTACGTCCGGTTCTTTGCATGTTCCATCACCACAGATCCTTGGCTTGTGGTATCAGTGGCCAGCAAGTTTCACTCGGTATCAATGTCCGTATATAGGAAGAAGTGGAAGGTTCGGGTCTTCGATAGAAAAGGTGTGTCAATCAATTTTGTGACTTGTGATGAGATGGTTATGTTATTCAGAAGTTATATAACATTGTTGTTAAGTAGTTACCTTTCGATGTTGCCGGTCTACTGTGACTGAGAACTTCGCCGTCCGTACTATCACCAGAGAAGAAAGGTTTCTTGTTTTGAAAGGGACTCTTTGATCTGATTTTTGACCCCTTCATTTCTTTCTCAGTTTACGAACATACGAGAGCGACAGACCATTTCTATGGTTTGATCATTTTATTTCTGGGTTTGTAGGTTTAAAGAGAGGAGATATAATAATCGTGTTTTTCTTCTTTTTGAAATTCCATCTCTTTACATGATATTCATTGCTATTGTAATTCAAGTGTAAATAATTTTTTCTAATAATTCACAATAATTCTTGATATATATCATTGATGAAATCCATATTTTCCAATAAAGGTGGATTTGATAGGATTTGTACAAATGTTATATCCAATAACCTAGTATTTATAAGAGCTGAGTTTTTATAAATATCATATCCAATAAGAGAGGATTTGGTAAAAATCTAGTATTTGATGAAACCCTCAGTTCAATAATATTTGTTATGGATTTTGGAGTAATTAATTAAACTAGACCGTTTTCCGCGCTATGCGCGGATAGTTGCTATTATATATTTTCATTGATTTTGTTATATGAATATTAAATATTGTAAATTTTTCTGTGTTTATAAACTATTTAGCGTTTATGATATAGTATAAGAAAAGAGATATTTATGTTTTTCGTCACATTTTTTGAAATACTTTTTTTTTGTTAGTGGGCATAATATCAAAACTAAATTCAGAATACATAAACAGTTCTCAAAATATCAGAAAGTTATTCTTAATTACGTTTTCTTTATCATAATCTTATGAGTTGTACATTGAAAGTTTAGCCCTAAACCATGTATTAAACTTTTACTCTTATTTTTCCTTTGAAGTTTTTGATTTTTTATTGTTGTGTCAAAGTAAAACTGTGTGATTGATAATGAAGTGAATGATAGCTTTCGATGCAAATAAGAATTATTAGTCAGTATGTATCAGACTGCTAAGTTTATATTTTTTTTTTAAATTTTTTATTTAAGTGATATATTTGCCACCATGAAAACTTTAATCTCCGATTACTTATGAATTGCAGCTGATTGAACATAAATTCTTGGTTACGATCCACATCTTCACGATAAGTGCCCACAAAGAATTTGTGTCATGTCAAAAGTGAATCATCCAAGAGCTTAAGAACAACCTATTTGCTTTAAGTTCTAAGCTTGCTTCTTAGAAATCAATCATTAGATATTAAAGTCAGAACAATTCGTTTGAGATCGATCATTGAGGGATTATAAAAATTCTTATGCATCAAAGCTTACTATAAAATTTGCTACAAATGCAAAAGGATTTCCAGAATGGTTTTACTGACTCTTGTAGACATTCCTAGTTGTGAGCTATCACCATATTGCTACATGTATTTTATTTAGGTATATACGCTTAGCAAATTACATATGTTTTGAATATTAGTTTCATAATCCAAATGAAAACAAAGTAAATACTTTTTTGTTCTTACTTTCTATAATATTTTAGCTAATTACTATATTTTAAACTTGAAAATATTATTAAATCTTAAATATCTTTCAACTTTCGGAATGATACAAACTAAGATAATAAAAATACATAAATTTCATAGAATTGCTAAATGTAGTATTTATGAGGGAGAATTTCAAGTTTACCACATTGTTTATACTATTATTCATGTTTACTTTCACTGAAAAGATATTTTCCAAATACTTTCTTCGTTAAAGAGGTAAAAGACATGTATATCCTTATTTTATAGATACATAAATATAAATTACTATTTAAATAATTTTTTTTATTTTTTATAATTTTTGAATTATAAGTTTTTATATTCAAAATTTTATAATTTTTTTGCAAAATATGTTTTTCAAATTTTCTTTTTGAAGTTTGTTTTTAAATTTTTTAATTATTTTGATATAATTTTAAGAAATAAAATTTTAGTATTAGTTTATTTATTTTTAAAAATTATAAACTCCATCCTCCAAAACTTCCCTCAAATCTAAACTTAAATTCTATATTAGTTAATCCTAGGGACATAAATGTCAATTTATCCCTTTAAAACTAAAGGTAAATATGGTTAAAATAAACTTGAAAATTATACCAAAAAATAGTAGTTTAAACAATTTATCTATTTATGATTAGGAAAAGAATATCTTTATGTTTTCCAACGTGAGTTGGAATCTAAATATTTTGTAACATATGCGCAAATTATATATATTTAAGAACGTTAGTCTAATAATGCAGTGATGAAAAGAAAATCATCATTATCTATTCTATCTGTTTTTATTAACTTAAAAATAAAAACTAATTACTTAATATTGTGTATATTTTTTATTTGTCTTTTATTTAACTGATAAATTTTATTTTTTCTGTCAGCAACTTAAAAAATTCATTATATTCTACAAACCAATCGGGTAACTCCACATCCACATAGACAATAAAATATTTAGAGTTAAAAACATTGAAACACATGGAAAAAGATCAATGTAAAATAAAAGGGCAGAAAAAGCATGTAAAAGTAGTTTTTTTTTTATCAACAACAGACTCATACTGACTCTGTGAACCACTCCGGTAGATGTTGATCCATGTGAACGACAAACGACGGTTGTTTCCTGACACTGCGTGCTAGGCTATCCGCTCTTGAAAAGAACGCAAAATTCAAGAGCGGATAGCCTAGCACGCAGTGTCAGGAAACAACCGTCGTTTGTCGTTCACATGGATCAACATCTACCGGAGTGGTTCACAGAGTCAGTGTGAGTCTGTTGTTGATGACAAAAAAAAAACTACTTTTACATGCTTTTTCTGCCCTTTTATTTTACATTGATCTTTTTCCATGTGTTTCAATTTTTGTTACTTTATAAAACTTTTTATTCATTTTTATTTAAAACGTTCCTTTAACTTAATAGCTTACTTTATTTTTGTTTTGTTCATAAATTTTAATTATCTCTCTTTCAGTTTCATAATGTAAAACTTTCTAGAGAAAATTTGAAGGTTGAAAATGTAAGATGTCTTGATATTTTTAACTTTCTTCAAATTTTTGTTAACTAATAATACTATTTTATTGGTTAACTCATTTTAAATGTATATTCTTAGTAATATTTAAATAAATATTGATTAGTTTTATGACCAACATATCATATAATATAAGACATGGTAGTAATTTAGAGCCTTTTTATCGTCAGATTTTTGTTTATTGGTGTAATCAAGCATTGGCATTTGTTGCTGACTCTGTAGGTTACTCTGGTTGTATTACTATGAAGTAATATTATTAATAATATTTATATAGAAACTGATTAGTTTATTATTTTATGTTATTTTCTTTTATTCATTTAGTTTGTTTTTAAGTTATTTATATGAACCCTAAAATTGTGTAGAAGTATTTAATAGCTTCTTTCAATATTTACACAATTATAACAAATTAAAGTGAACAGAAGTTTGATGCTAGAACCAAAGTTTGAAAATTATTTATTTTTGCTTAAGTAAATTTTTTTTGACAATTGGTTTCTTCGTTTAAATATATTTATAGATTATAAAAAATAATATTATATTTTAAAATATTATATAGATCGTATGATGCATATAAATCTACTGTTACAGTATTTTGAATAATTTTATTCATGTATATTTTTTATTTATTTTTGTATTTAGTCAATACTCATCATGTTTGATTATGTTATATTTATTAGACACATATATGTATCTAAAAGACTCCCAATAGATACGATGTAATTTGCATTCATTCAATTTTTTTTTAGAAAGTTATCCTTAATAAATCATAAAATGTTAAAGAATTATATTATTGTAAATTAGATTACGTTTTTTTTTAGTCTTACTAATACCAAACTTGTGTAATCCATCATCAGTTTGTATGAGGATGTGCCAATCTGTATGTTTTGACAAAGTTTTAGATATAACGTTAGCTAATATATTTTATGTTAATTTTCCAAAAATTAGCATATATATCAAGGTAATTTTCTGTATATTTTTTCCTTATTACTTTATTTTTATTCTGCTTTTTTTATTTCCCTAAATATGTTTCTATGAAATTCCTAAATTCTTTATGATATAGTGTCGTTTGGTAGTTGAATTTTTTGTTGTTTTTCCAAAGAATTATCATATCAAACTATTTTTTCATGTTTTCTTTTGTTAAATTATGATATAGTGTAGATGTATCACATAAATGATTTCATCAAAATCCTCGGGAGAATCACGTCCAACTGCTGCTTCTCAAAAATCACTGCCTGAAACTTACTCGGTCAATGGATCATCACCATCAAAAAATTTCACCTTGGTGCTAGCAGATATCAAACATTGATCTAGACTACGGAAATCCATGGTTTTCTCCCAAATCTTATAAAAAATAAGCATTAATCCTCTCAGAATTCAACCAATTTACTTAGATGACAACTTTTTTTTTTTACAAAAGCATCTTAATTACGCTTCTATAAGTACTTATCATATTAGCAATGACTCACAAACGTTTGTGAGCGATTCCACTCGATCACGCAATACGACTTGAATGAACATCTTGGACACTTGTCTGATCTTATTCGTTTCAAGTATGGCGACTGGCCACGGATAAGAGTATTGAGTTTTTGATACTTCTTCTTCATCGTCTTAAGATTTTTTCTCTTTAAGCCTGGAACACTTCTTAATCCCGTGTCGCAGCGGCAATAATCTATGTGATGTTCATATAACAGCAGAAGAAAATAATAAGACTGTAGTGAACTTTAAAAATCTCTCAAGAGCATAAAAACCAAACACAACAGAAAGAGGATCTTTAAAAAGGTGTGATTCAGATTCTGTAGCACCACAATTAGAGGACAATGTTCTTATACGGTCCTAAAATGCTATCAATAACAATAGGATAGTTTTTTTCTTTTAAATGTGTCGAGGAAGAGAGCTCTATATTTGGTTCCAAACCTGTACATATGCTCAACAAATTCATCTATGAAGACAGGGCAAGCACCTGAGGTGAAACACAAAACAATAAATAATCCAAATCTCCCAACCAAAACCGGTATTTATGTGGTAATAGCTTTACCTACAGTGTACAACAATGAGTGGATCTTTGGCATTATCTCTATTGTCATAATGCAACATATTCTTGCGGAGGGTAACCAAAACAATGATTCAAAAGAACAAAAGCTCTTACTTATACTCTCATTTCCATTCTCACGGTACATAAAGAAAACAAACTCGGAGAAGTCCACCTTCAAAGAGGATCACATAAAATATTAGATCACTGGGCAGCTGGTCAAGAAGAAAAATGTAGGAACTAATTGTGTAGGAGACAAAAAAACTTACCATTAAGTCCAGTCGTGACATCAACCTGAATAACTCATCAAAAATGGAACTTCTGCCATATAATTCAAGGGGGGAATAAGCGAAAGGATTAGAGAACTTATTCAATTACCCAAATAATCCTCCCTGAAAACATGCAACAGAGGCGGAAAACCCGTGAAATACCTGAAACTGATAGACACGTTCAAGATCAAATCATCGCAAGACATTCTTCTCAAAAACTGTACCCATGAATCACAGTGAACCGTAAGGACATAAGAAAACGTTTTAGGAAGTTGATATCATCTGCTATGAGTAACTGGAATCAAATCGTAATGTATAAAAATCGCAGATTTAAGAATTTGATGTCTTATCAACTCATCGAAGCTGGAATCGCAGCTCTGTCTTTCCCAGACAGATATCTTTGAAGAACCGAGAGAAGCCCCTGCCAGTTAATGAGTCGAAAACCACAGAAGCCCCTGCCAGTTAATGAGTAGAAAATCACAGAAGCCCCTGCCAATTCCACTATCCTAACTCACGGTTCACAGCCCCCAAGTGCATGGGATCGAATAAATCATTTTCATTTTGATAACAATCCAATGAATTCAGTAGCTTCTCACCACACTATGTTAAAAAGGGTAAGCGAAAAATACATTCGCAGAGAAAAACAGGCTTGACAGAGATTGATCTTTCTGCTACAATTCTCTCTTCTCCATAGAATTTGTTCAAGACAAAAGTTCTGTGAAGCAGTCAGAGAAGTTTCAATTGTCAAATCTTGTGACCTCCGTCTTCATCAGGTTCACGGAAAAGCTGAAAAAAATAAATAAAGGCCATAAAGATGCGAACAAAACACAGAAGCCCACTCCAAATAAAAAGAAAACGTGAAGCCCATAAGCAACTTAAACCTGTATGACGTGTCCAAACGAATTGTCATGATTGGCTGATTATTTTGGGTGACGTGGCAGCCTAAAGACTCAGCATATGCTGCTTTTAGTATAGTATAGATATGTCATCCTTACAATCTCAAACATGGAGTTCAATGCTCCTCGTTTTTTTCCTTTGAAAATTTACCGCATAAGATAAAACTTTCTAGATCCACCATTGTGGGTGATTGTCAATATTGTATTCTTATGTGGATCCATTATGTATTTTTTTTGTGCCGTTTATCTGTAATATTAAAAGAGAAGTCATGATTTTTTTTATGTGTGATATTTTAAATGGATCATTCTTGGAAAATTGCTTACATTATTTTTTTTTGGTATTTTCATAACAATATCATAACAAGATATTTAATTCTCTTTTTATTCCATCAAAATATTATTAGATATGGATAATTTCAAAAATATATTTATTCCATCAATATATAATTATAGTTGCAAATAACCATTTATAATAGAGAAAAAGACTAGGATAGCACCAAACCAAATTTTTGTTCCCAAAGTAGCACTCAAGGCTCAAAGTCACAAAAATAGGTTTCATTAAAGAGGTAAATATACACTTATACCCCTTGGGTTAATTAATCCAAGCCTTAGGGTTTAGAGTTAAGGGGTGGGGTTTTGGAATTAGGGTTTAAAATTTTATAAAAAATAAATACTAAAATAAAAAATAAAAATTTTAAAAACAGTTTCAAAAAGTATTTTTAAATTATAAAAAAATTGAAAAACAAAATAAAAAAAATTTCAAAAAAAAATTATAAAAATTTTGAATCTGAAAACACATAATCTGAAACTATAAAAAAATTTCTTTTTTTTATTTTTTTTTATTTTTATTTTTATTTTATTTATTTTGTTTATTTTTGTTTGTTTATTTAATTTTAAACCAAGGGTATTGGAGATATTTTACCCTTTAATGAATGTCATTTTTGTGACTTTCTCCTTCTAGTGCTATTTTTGTGACATAAACTTCAAAAGGTGCTATTATTGACAATTGCCCTTTATAATATACTTAATAATAATAACATTTAATTATATTCTAGAGTTAATACTGGCATATGATCTGATTAGTAATAATAATTAATATTTATTATGCAAATAAAATAATGTTAGAATTTCACCATGCAAATAATAAAATCGAACAAATATTAAAATCCTAACACTATTGTATTTGTGGAAGCACCGTAGCCTATTGGTTAAGGTTTAAAGGCTTCTACACCTAGGTCTGGGGTTCGAATCCCAGACTATGTAATTTATTACAGATTACAGGAAATCCATGTTTCAAGTCCCGGAGAGAGCGGTTTATTAAACAATTATGCAGACTACGGAAGAAATGCTTGCAAAGGATCTTCAACATGGTGCAAGTAAATCTGGCCGGACGTGGATCTTCATAAGACGGCTCAGGTGATGCAGTTAGGCGTAGATCTTCATAAGGCAAGTAGTATTGTCGGTTGTCTAATCGTCTATGTAATCTTTCCTATATCATAATTGTAAGATTATAATAAATCAGCATTAAAAAAAATACTATTGTATTTGCATGATAAGTGTTATTATTATTAATCATGTTATGCATTATATATGTATCAATATTTGTTTAGTTATTGTGTTAACATACATGTATTGATAAATATATAATATTTTAAAATACATTTCTATGGATTCAACCATATACTGGTTTTGTAATAAATTGCTTTTAATATATATATATATACTATAGTGATGAATTTTTCATGCGCTTTCCTCGAAGGAGATTGAATTTTTATCTTCAGGTGCAGATGGAGGCATAGGAGATGCAGATAAATGCAAAAGATACTTAGGAGGAGCCTCAAGAGCACTTAAGCTTCCCTCCATCATTTCAACAACTCTGTTCATCGATGGGCGATCTGATGGGCATGCTTGAATACACGACAATCCAACAAGAATCATCTTCCTTGCAAACTCTTCATCTTCGTCTTCTGTTATCTGATCTTCTAGATACCTTTTACAATCTCCCTTTTCAAGACCCTGATAGATCCAATCTGGGAAATACATTGAACTACTGTTGCTGTCTGATACAGTGTTCCTATTTCTTGCTCCCATCATTTCAAGTACCAACATTCCATAACTATACACATCTGACTTGTGAGAGACTCTCCCGTAGATTCTTGAAAACACTTCGGGTGCGATGTAACCGATGGTCCCTCTTGTCTCTGACATCCACAAGACACTTTCTTTACTCCCACAGAGCCTGGCGAGTCCAAAATCAGAAATCTTGGGACAGAAATCTTTACCCAGCAGTATGTTCTGTGGTTTTATGTCGAAATGAACAATCCTTGTCTTGCAAGCATAGTGCAAGTACTGAAGGCCTCTTGCAACTCCGAGTGCAATATCATACATCTTTCCAAGGTCAATGCGCAGGGAGGGCTGGCTCGTTATGAACTTATCGAGTGAACCATTCTCTACAAATTCATATATAATTGCTCTTTTGGACCCTTCGTAGCAGAAGCCTAGCAGAGAAACAATGTGGATATAGGATGTTCTGCTCATACTCGCCACTTCGTTAATGAAATCTTCAACATTTTTCTTGGATTCTTTTAAGACCTTTACTGCAACCTTGAGCCCTTCACAAAGGTTTCCTTCATATACAATTCCATATCCCCCTCTCCCGATTTCTTGAGCGAACAAGTTTGTTATTTCCTTCACCTCAGCGTAGCTATATCGTTTCAGCGGTATAAGTTCCTCAAAATTCTCTATTCTTGGATGTTCTAATGCTTCTATCTTGTTCAGAAAGTATATGAGCATTGATAGAATCAATAATGTCAAACATATAATGAGGATTAACACTGCACATGAAACTGACTAGTGTTATATATAGGTAAATTTTGTATTGGAAAGATATAAGCAAAATTTATATTGCTAGAAAACTAACCTCTAGAACCCGTCAAGAGATAAGTAGAGCTAGTTGGATCAGCTCCAGCCGAAGACTTTGGGAGTTCACCAGAACTTGTTTTTATGCATTTGATTCCAAGTAAAGAACCGGAGAACTCTTTTATCCTGTTAGGATAAAAAGAAAAGTCTTCTTTGCAGCAAAACTGATTTGCAAACTTGTCGAAACTGCAAAACCCACCGGTTTTTAAACATTGTTTACATGGTCTCTCATTGATATCGAGCTTCACTTCGAATCCTTCTCTCAATACATTTTCCAAATTCCAGGCTTCTTTTTCAGGTATGAAACCTGCAGGAACAATAACATCCGAGATTGTTCGACAAGACTGGTAGTAATGTTCATTGTGATACACTGAACCAGTCCCCCCATTTGAACAAGTGAAATTCTCAAGGTAATGAAAGCGAGGGTCGCAGTTAGAGAAAACGATGAGGTTCTTGTAATTTGGAAACAGCTGAAAGATTTTAGGAGGAAACATTGTTTTGGTAAATGATAGAGTAGAGCAGAAGGAAACTGAATAATCTTGTCTTACAAGTTTAATAGTTTTGAATGTGTTATCTATGTGAAGGATATTGAAAAAGATGTTGGAGATATTTATAGAGGTTTTGTTAGAAACTCTGTCGCAGCTAAGCTTCAATAATGGATGGCCACAAGGCTCACCACGATTCTCTCCCCAGAAGGGGAATGTTGCGGTGAGGTTTCCACACTCAAAAACAGAGTCGCATGACAAGAAAGCTTGGTTGCCTAGAGCACAAGGAACATAATGAAACAGGAACATGAACAACGTTACAAAACAAACCCCTAGTGATGGAGTATCCATCATTTTATTTAAAGTATAATTCTTTCTGTTTCTTGGAGAAACTGTTGTGATGAGGAAGATTAACAGTACAAGAAAATTTTTCAGAAGGAAACAAAGGTCCTCTGTTTATTAACCAAAAAAAAATGAAAGAAAGGTCTCTGTTTCACACTTTGGTGAGAACACTGGACTTCAGACTAGTAGTCTCCGTTAACCCTACAGATACGAATCCTGGATAAGGACTTTTTGTAAGCTCAGAACCAATTATAGTCTGAATGGATTATCGAGTTTGTTGCTAGTTGATAACATTAAATTTCAATTAAATGCAAAGAGATAAGATTTCATTTACTTGTTGAACAGTAAGAACCGGACGAGTCTTTCCATCTCCAACAAGAAAGATATGCCTTTTGTTAATTTCAACGAAGTAAACATTTGGATTAAAATTCAATTAAGACATACAATATTGAAATCCAAATTTGCATTTTGATTTGAAGTCTTTATGTTTGTGTCTACTAAATAAACTTATTCTTTTTTAATAAAGAAATGGAATTAAGTTTAAAGAAAATGTAAAATAAAATTTACAAATACAAAATGCATGGGAGACTTGGATATGTTGAAAGGCCAAGTCAAGAGTGAAAGTGACAAATAAACTCGGAGAGTATATATTTTATACATTGTTAGCACTCACCCATAATATTTAGAAGCTTTCATTTACTAGTCCTTGTGGAGACTCGTGTTAACGTATAAGAAAGACTCAATCATTGAACCCACAACTCCATTTCTTTGGATATTCCTTGTAAAGAGTCATTTGAAGCTTTCGGTTTACTAAAACTTCTGATCCATGCTTCTTCCAATACTTTTGAGCTGCGGGCCATGGTTTATAAAACCAATTTAAATAGGATCTGTATCCAATTTCATGAAAAAAACAAATGCCTGTTGAAAACTGTGGGAGAGAAAACTAGTGTAATCAAAATTTGTAATAACATAATTTTTGGGGAACCATAGTTTCTGTGATAATCACACAAACACAACAAATTGAAAAGACAGAAAAATGTGTAAAGAGTTTCTACCGATTTTAGACTGAATTTTATGAAAAGCTACCTAAGTACCCCTTTTCAAAGATCAAGCCAAACATAGTTTGTTTTATACAAGAGATTGAAATGCTTTCGCAAAATTCGTCAAATAACCAGATACAAAGAATAAAACAACAAATCATGGCAATATTGCGTTTAATACTAGATATGCTACACTAAACCACCTAAAAACTAAGTTCTCTAAGGCTAAATCAGGATGCAGAACATGTGGAGTCTAAGAATTCATGGTCAATGTATCTCTCTTTTCTCTTGTCTTGACCTCTTCTTCATTTAGTTCTCTAAGGTTGGCCAACTTTCCGATTTACTATAAATTTAGAGAAGTGGTGAGGAGGAGTGGACGGGGACGAACAGGCGACGACTTAAGGACTAGGAGGAGTGGGAAGGACTAGTGGCGACTAGGAACGAAGGATGAGTGGAGTGAACGGGATCAAACGGGCAAGGACGTCCGGACGATGGCAAATGGGCGAGCACGTGGTCAGGGCGAGCAGGTTCACTGTTGTCTCTTCTTGTCTTCCGTTGGTTGTTCCGTGTAACCCCATTCAATTTATTAATGTTATTTCGTAAAACGTAGAGTTTTTTTAATGAAAGTTGTTTCGTAAAAACTGTATCGTTTTGTTTAACAAAAGTTATTTCGTGAAAAATGTTCCGAAGTAACTTATACAAAAGATGTTCTAAATTTTGTCTATCTTAGTTTTATGAAATTTTATTTCGTATTAATTTTGTTTTAAGAAATTTATATTCCGTAGAATGTTCTACATAAAATAAGGTTCTCATTAAATCCTTTTGAAAGGATGTTTTCCGAATAATCCTTGTTCGTGGTAAATTATTTTATACACTTTCCGGAAAGAGTTATACGAAGCGTATTCTGATATATCGTTATTTAAACTGAAGCCTATTCTGATATATCGTTATTTAAACTGGTGCAGCGTATGTAGAATTATTCTCTAAACATTTCCGGATCGGTTACATGAACAACACATTTTGCTATGTTTTAAGTGATCTCAGACGTCGATATTTCTATGACTGATATTTACCCCAACAATTAGCCCTTAATTTGTTAGAGTTACGTGTGATTTTGACAAGGTTATGATAAGTGTTTAAGCATGATCAAAATTGCTATGTGAGTCACAGTTCATATGTAAACAGTCTATAAAAGGTAAAATCATAAGTTTATAATTGCAAAGAGTAGAGTTGATGCGTATCTATCATATTACCGTCTCTTTTCTGTCTCGGCTTGTTTATATTCTCATCCTAGGTCCCATCTTTCCATCTTTCCGTAGACTTGTATCTATCATCTTTCTATTTTTCTCTTTCCGTAGACTTGTATCTATCATCTTTCTATTTTTCTCTTTATGAGTCATTGGTTCAGTTGTAAGAAGTGACTTTAGCTTTAATTTTTATTTACAACCTTAAATACTACCAATTATGCTTTATCTTAGTTTTAAAGGTACAACCAAAAAACTAAAACTACAGCAAAAACATACAAAAAATGGTTGTAAAAATCTTATTTTCTAAAGCTCCATCTTTTTAACTGTAGGAAATTTTAAAGCTACATTTCTTAAAGCTAAATAAAAAAATTCTACATACTAAATTATAAAGTAAATTTTCTACGGTTACAGCCTAACCAATCACCCCCAATTATCTCCAATATCCAAGTCTATCATTTTCGGAAATCTTCATTTTCCCTTTTTTTTCTCCCTTATTCCTCTCAAAGCAAGTAAACCTTCATTGATTTGGGCTTCCATTTCAAAATGTTTTATGATTTAGGTCTTTTAAGTGTTTCCTGAAAATCTCGTCATTTCACTCCACGGTTATTTTGGTGTCGTTGGATTACGAAATGATGAAAATATTTTTTTGTCGAAAAACTATTTGTTGTTTACGTTTAACCATTTTTTATTCAACCTTTTCGCTAGTTTTACGTAATTTTTTTCTCATTGTTTATAATTTTTTTTTACTGGCAACTTTGTTACGAAGAGCTTTAAAGACACGAATCAGGAGAGACACTATGAATGGAGAAGTGTGTGACGATTCTAGGGAGAGTGGGCGACGACTCTACAGGAGAGTGGGCGATGACTCGAAATGGGTGAGGAGTAAAGAGGCGACACTCTACGGGAGAGTGGACGATGACTCATTGCTCGTTGTTAAATTATTTAAAAGTGTCTGTCTAACTAAAACGTTTTTTATATAATTAATTAATTATTCAATACATTTTAAAAAAAACTTGTTTCTCATTTTGTAAATTTTTAAAAAAGTTTAGAAAATGTTTTGTTAAAATTGATTTTAGAAAAAAATTAAATAGTTTTTGGATTATTTTTTCTGTTAACAAAATTTATTTTTAATTTTATATGGCAGGAAATGCAGGAAACATTCCCAAGGCGCTCGACAACAACGGCCCACCCAAATTGGTGTGAATACTGTATCAGCGTCTGGATTTCTTGTATCTTCTCCCGCACCAAATTTTCAAACCCTGGTCTCTTGGGAAGTGCCAAATACCATGAGCGTCTCGGAGTTAGTTCAACAACCTAGACGAAAACTTCTGACGACACTCCATCCTCATGAGCCGACGGTGCGATGTGGTAAATTTTTCTTTATTTAAACTACACATTCCTTTAATTCTTTTTCTTAGGTTCAATTACTCAAGCAACTGAATTAGCGAAAGTATTTTGAAGATGATGTATATAATGCTGAAACACGCTTATCTGACATACATGGACAAGACAACGGATGATCGATGTTAATTTTTCTAACTGTTTGATTCATGATTATTGACTCTTAACAGTTTTTAACTAATATTATTTTTATTTATATTTTAATAAGAGTTCACTTGGAAACTGTAGCCCATGACTCGATCAGGTGGAAAATGCGTTCCACCATCATGCACAAAAAGCATGACAACTATCAAATCAATGAGTAGAAACAGAAGCGGGTTGTCGGCAAGAGGCCAAAGTCAATCAACCCAATTGTTTGGGAGGAATTGAAGGATTATTTGGCATTAACGAGTGCACATGCTACTTTCTAGACCAACTCAGGTAACCGGCGTAGCGACCATCGTGATTCATTGGAAAGGGTTGTATACCCACAAGTCGGAGTCCACCAATTCCCTTCCCAAAAATACACTTATCAGTTTTTTCTATATATTTATACAATTCATATTTCATTTATTTATTATTTTCTATATCAATACTATTAAAACATAAGAACTTTTTATCTACTTACAAATAGTCTACGTTGGACCATGCCATTTATTTAACTTTCTATTTTTTCTCCTACAATTAACTTAGTTACTATTAAATATATGTCATATATTACCTATTATTTTGATATTTTAAAAATAAGATATCTGAAAAAATATTCATAAGTATCTTTTTCTAATATTGCATTTTAATAATATCTTTTAATATTTTTTAATTTAAAATCTAAATCTAATTTTCTTTTTAATATTTACTTTTAAATTAATAAAGAAAATCTGCATGATCATGTGGGTCAAGATCTAGTTATTATTTTTATAAATGTAACAAAACAAAGAATTCTCCAGATTATTTGATATTGAAGGTGAAAACGCACACTAACCAGCAGATGGGTCAAATTCAGGATCTGTCTAACAACAAAACAGGTTGTCCAATCCCAAGCGGACGAGATCTTATCTACTAGGATTTCGATCTATGAAGATGGCTCTTTTGCTTCCAACACATTGTCACGGGAATAAATCAACAACCTCAATATTGAGATACATTTTTTATATTTTAATTCATTTATACCACTAACATTATCGAAACCTTTTTGTTAAGTTATGTGGTCTGTTTTCTTATAGGGATAAAAATTTAAAACCTCATTGCCATAAAAATAACCAAGAAGAAGCAACGATATAGAAATTACATATATATATCCATAAATCAGACATTTGACAATCCGATAGAAAATGTCCCAGACAGAAATCCAAAGAGGATAAAAACAGGCAATTGGAAGTGAAATGAGTATAGATTATTATATGATTGTTTTAGAAAGGAAATTAAGCACCGGTGAAGCTTGGTGGCTTGTAGGCGATGAAACTGATGCACTGGACCTGACGGTTGTTGTCGAATCCAATGATTCTAATAAAGGCGTTAGGGTACTCCGTCTTGCACTCTTGCACTTCCTTCAACACTTGAGAAGAGTCGGTGCATCCGAACAAAGGAAGCTTCCACATTGTCCAATAACGGCCATCGTAGTATCCAGGTGTGCTTCCATGCTCACGGTACACAAATCCGTGCTATATACACATACCATTCAAAATCAGGATTCACATGGTATAAAATGGATGTTTAGATACAAGTAAACAAAATTTTGTTTTTATTACCTCCAACTCAAATTCAACACAAGGAATCCACTTGTTGCGGAGAAGGTAGTCAACTTCTTTGGCCAATTCAACGTCAGTAAGGTCAGGAAGATAAGAGAGAGTCTCAAACTTCTTCTTTCCGACTGGTGGCCACACCTATAAATCCCATTTGCAGTTAATAAATAGGAATTCCCTTTTGTATATACACATTTTTCAATCCGGTACGTTATTATATACTATTGTTCACTCGGACTTTCACATGTACCAGTTCCACATAATAAAGGACGGGCCTACAACTCTAGTGATATTTACCTTCATGCAGCTAACTCTTCCTCCGTTGCTTGCAATGGAAGTAATATCAGTGTTGCTTTTGCGGGTGACTGGGAATGCAGCGGATGACTTCAAGCCGGTGAATGGAGCAACCATGGTGGCTTGAGCCGGTGAGGTAGCCACAGCGGCGGAGGAGAGCATAGAGGAAGCCATTACTACTTCTTTTTCTCTTTTCTCTTACTTACTTGTTTGTCTATTCCTTTGGTCATCTATATATAGTGAGGCCGGCATGAGGCATAAAGCCCTTAGATCAAAGAGTGCGGGATTCATGTCTGATGATAACGTCGTTACCTGCCACAGGATTAAGGAAAGGTGTTGACACCCTTATCGATACAGACCACTATGATAAGGCCACGTGGCAGAAAATTTTCTTATCTTATCTTTTCTTGGAAGGTAATGAGTGAATGTGTATGGTTACTAGTGTCCACTTGAGCCGATTCTCTTGGCTCCTTCCTTTTGGCAGAAAAGAAATGAGACGCATGACCTACATTTAAATCTTCGTGGACTTGTACTACAAGAAAATTAAATTACTTGAATCAGACATGTAATGTCGTCATTAGTTATAACTTATGAGTGATGAGAGCACTATTGATGATTATGTTCATACTCAAACGAAGAAGAGTAACAATTCTATTTTTTATTATATAGTTTTTCTTAAGAGTTTTATAAATCAATAAATTTTACATAAACACAGTCATTCATATAATATCACAAAGGTCAAAGCTGAAGGCTGAATTTTAACATTTACACCAAAAAAAGGGGGTCAAAGCTGAACACTGAAACAAATTACCAAAAGCATCTAGTCTAAGCCGTAAAAAAACTATAGCATCTACTCTTTAAATAGATGCAAAACAGCAACACGGATAAGGACACGAAAAATAGTAAAAGCGATCAACGTTTTCTTAATATTAGTCAAAACAAAGATGTTTAAAAATAGAGAAAAAATGAGTGCTTATCCGTGTAACGCCACTATATATATATATATATTACACATCTTCCCTCTTGGTTATCTACGGATTACTTCTAAATTTAAAAGAACTATAGAAGAAGGCCATTACAAATAATCAACACAATGAATCGTCTCTCGTGTTTTCTTCTCACTATTGGATTGTGCATAGGTTTGAGTAACGCAAAGTGGAATGAAAAAAACTCCGTGCACTTTAAGAACTCTCTTGGTCGAAACAATATCTTGAAGATTAATTGTATATCTAACGACGACGATCTAGGCTTCCACTATCTACGGCCTGGAGAAACCTATGAATTCAGTTTTCATGACAGTGTTATTAAAACAGAATTCTTTTGTGACCTATGGCAAGGGCCAAATTTTAAGTTCCATGCAGGGTTCACCGGATATGAAGGTGGTGGTCTTATAGTTCATTACGGTAAAAAGAACTTTTGGGATGCTAGAGAAGATGGAATTTACTTCACACATGGCCAAAAAATGCCCAAGTTAGAGTATACGTGGAAATGATAACTGATAAGTTGCTCATTTTGTTTTAAGTTTAACAAAAATAATTTATTTATTGTGTATTGTGGAAAGGAAACCTTTGTAACAAATAATAAAAAGCACATTTATAATATAAATTTAACTTATTATATAAGTGAAAAACTGTGTATAAATAATATTGACTTTCTTAACATTGAATACCACGATTTATACCTAAGCATAAACTAATTTAATACTTGTATCTACAAGCATGTGAGAGCATCATTATCACATGATTTCTCTATAGGGTATTTCAAATAATTTACTAATAATATAATTTAATTACTTAAGTTAAATTTTATTAAAAAAATAATTTATTTTAAAAATAAATAAATCTACTCATTAAATGACACATAATATGTGAATATTTCAGAATTTCTGTAAATATTCTTCCAGAAGAAAAAACTGACGTTCACTTTCTAATTTTTCTATTATTATTACTAGGTTAAGAATCCGTGCAATATTGCACAAAAATCATTTATAAAAATAATTATACCACACTTTATAACTTATATTTTATATAAAATATCTTAATTTTACTTTTAAAAAAATTACTGTGTCATAACGTAGATTACAATATAAACTTGTGTAGAGGTTTGTTCGGAGCCTGGAAATGCAATAAATTTCGTTAATGTCACTATTCAAAGTGACTAAATCACAAACTTTGTTGTCATGAACCTTGTTTTGACGCATCTGATTTTTACTATGAATTCGGTGTCACCTTATCTTAGATTTCTCTCTACTCTGCTATCTTTTATGCTTTGTTGTATTATGTTTGTAGAGTTTTGTATAACTCTCCTTCTAAGTGTAATCTGAATGTTTAATGTTTAGTGAATGTAGTGCTCTAAAAAAAACTTGAGAGCTAATAGTTTTGCATCTAAGCTTTAGAGAATTCAGAGATGGTGTTGTGAACAGTTTTTTTAATTCAATGAGAAAAGAACTTGTGCACCAGATATGCTATGTAATCTTTGTATATTCCCCTCTCAAATGGAGCAAGATTTCCATTCATGTAAGTGCGCTAGAAAATGTGTTTTTAATATCAAAGGAAGAAACCTTAGGCATGGTCAAGCTTCTCAACAAAGCTGAAAGGGATAGCAGTGCTACAAAGAAGATTTCAAGCTTTCTTACATCATTCGGGCTAAAAATGTAATCGATGTATTTTAGCTAAGACTGCACGATTTTTTCATAGAGATTTTATTTTATTGGTTATTTTATTTCGATCTGTCTTTTCAAACCACCTCTTGTTGAGTAATAACATAATTTTGATGTCAAACAAATACATCAGAAAACGGAACAAGAAGTACAATTTCTTAGTCCTATAAAAGATAATCGTTTCTTTTACTTAAAGAAGTCGTCCAAAGTATGGCTGGAAAAAAAAAATCCGAATCCGAAGAACCGAAACCGATCCAAAAAAGTAGTACCGAACCCGAACCGAAATTGATTAAATATCCGAAAAGATTCAACATTTTGGTATCTAGAGAACCAAAACCGAACCCGATCCGAACCGAAGTATTTTGGGTACCCGAAAGTATTACACTTGAATTCAGATATGCAATCCAATTTACCCAAATGATAACTAATAGACTGTAAAAACAACAAAACAGATTAGATATAACATATATAAAATCATATGTATAATTAAAGAAATATAATATTATTAATATAAATGATGCATACAAATTATAAATTAATTTAAAATTAAAAGTAAATAGTAATCAATTATTATAGTATATTGGCCTAGGTGATTTTCCCGTGCTCATGCACGGATGTAAATATTTATAAAGTAAATATATTATAATAATTTATTTACACTATAATAATTTATTAATTTATTAATTTTAATTTTATTTGTTCTGTTATTTATATTGTAATCAATATACATGGTTTATTTTAAATAATCTTATGTTATTTTAATTAGACGTATTATTGTGGATATATAATATCTCGACTGTTTGATTATTATTTGGATATATTAGATAACATTTATTTTTTCGATTTAACTAAGATATTTTTATTTTACATATTAAAATTTTTATTACTTTTGTTATTTTCATGTAGTTTGATTTTTGTCTTAGATTTGTATATATATTTTAGAAAGTTTATGTATAATTTAGTATATGTTGTTTTGAGAATCAAAGGGTAAAAGTAAACTAAAATGTTGATCGATTAAAGTTTCATAAATAAACATAACAATGATACTTAATTGTAATAGTTGGTTAATATATTTATAATATTATTTGAGAATTTCGTATTTATTTAGTAATATTTTGAGTCATCCATAATTTATATGTATAAAAATATTACTATAAATGGAAATATATTATTTTTTATTTAATGTTTGACTTTGTATAACAAATTTGAAATTGTCTAGTTACTCATTTGTAGGTATATTGTGTTACATATATTCCGTCAAATTCAGTATAACTATTTCTAATCTAATTCAACCAAATCATATTTATTGTATTCATTGCATTAGTTTGGTTTACATCTTAGATGTGTATATATATATATTTATGAATTGACTATTTGTAAATAGCCAGGGACTATGTTAATTTTATAGGATTTAGAAGTTTGGTATATGTAAATTTTCAAAAATAAAATTATAAAAATAAAGTGATGATAGTACAAAATTGCATAAAAACATAATTGATACATTCTAAAAAGGAAGATTAATTCTTTACTTTAATATCAAGATTATTTTTCCAGACTTTCCTTTTTATGAAATCACATTGAATAAAAATCTTGAATACAAATATATACAAATATTTGTTTTCATCTAAGAATATATATATATAAGGAAAGTGTTTTATTACTTCAAAATTAAAGAAAAAATCTTTTTTTTTGACGAAAAAAATATTTTGAATCATAACCATAAACATCTTTTTCTTTTTTCTAATATCAAGATCATTTGTATGATCTCTCTTTAATGAAATCACACTATATACAAATATTTGTTTTCATCTAAGAATATATAGATATAAGGAAAGTGTTTTATTACTTCAAAATTAAAAAATAATCTTTTAAATGAAATATTAGTATTTTGTGAATTTTCCTTTTATTATGAAATCATATTATATATACATATATTTTTGTTTTTAATATTTTTAAACTTTACTTATATTTCCTTTATGTTTTATATTGTTATTTAGAAAATTTTAAAAAGGAAATAATAGTATTTAAAATTTAATTATTTTTAATTCATTAAGGATATCATAGTAATCAACCACCGTGAGAGTGAACGTGAGCATGACACCTAAGAAAGTGACTTGTCAAATAATATTATAGAGACTTATTTTTAAATCACTAAATTTTATCAATCATGCTGTAGCTTTACTTTTGAAAATTAAAGTCTACATAAAGTTTTTATTTAGTTTTACCAATCATGCTTAGCTTTATTTTTAAAGCTACAGCAAAAAAAAATAAAGCAAAACTTTTTCTTATGTATTTTAGACAAAAAATGCTATATCATCTTTTTATATACTGTAGAATCTGTAAAATGAAAAGAATATCTATAATAGCATATAAATTATATAATCATAATAAAAACTTTTATAAATATTTTAATTTTGAATTTAAGTGTTTTTTAATTATTAAGATATTATTTAAATATTATTTACATATCACATTTTAAATTACAATAAATTTTGATAATTTATAAAAAAATATTAATATAAATTATTTTAATTCATATAAAATAATAATTTTATATATACAACACATATTTCATATATTTTACTTTAAAATATTTACATCCTATAACTTACAAGTACAACAAATTTAACTACAGCAAAAGTTTCTGGAGAAAAAGTCTACAGTAATAATTTTACAGTTACAACCAATTTATCTATAACTAAATATCTACAGCTACAACCAATTTATCTATAGCTAAACATCTACATCTAAATTTTTAAAGGCACAGTCGAACCAATCATCACCCCAGGTGTAGTTCGTTTGGCAGCGACTTGTACGTTTGGTAATTTCACGTCTACTGCTTGCTGGTTGCAAATGATTCTTTCAAATTCTTGTGGTTATTCTTATTTCGGCTTTAATTCTCCTCAAAAGTTTTCCTTCAAATTCTCCCTTTTTTTCTTATCTGAACCAATTTTGTAATTTTTTATGTATTCGGTTGAACGAAGTCTTCCATCAATAGTTAAAAATTAGTTAAATAATATAGAAAGGATATGAGTCAATTCATTTATTGCTATTTGGTTTTTAATCGGAAGTGTCTGTCAAATATGGATTTAACTTAACATCAGAGTGGCCCAATGTTGAACCACTTTATTGATGTGATTCCTACAATTGTCATATATGTACAGGAGGGGAAGTGTTAATGAATGAATGAGTTCCACCTCGCTAATTATAGAATTAATTAACTAATATATAAAGAATATGTGAATCCACTTATTTTCATGATAAATCCAATTTTTTTTTAAAAGTTAAGATTCCGTGGTTATTGGTTGGAGGAAATGACTGTTAGAATAAATAAACAATTCAAATCTCACATCAAATATTAGACTATATGTTTCCGAATGGTAACTGCGATTTGAGCAGTGCAGGACAAGCGGTTTAACTGCAGTGCGGTTTTAACAGTTATAAAAACGTATAGATATATGGTATATGTAGAGATTTTTGTTACTGTTAACTGCGGTGCGGGACGGGGTGGTTCGTAACATTCGAAGCCTATATATATTTGGTCCAACTAATATGAAGTCTTTTGAAGAATATGTGATCCAAAAAACAAATTTGAGAGCGGTATACGCCCAAAATAGATAGTATTATACTAGCCAAAGAATTAAACATTTGGCTCTATTTGTTCGTTATCTAGCTAGCTCAAATTGAGGTTTAGCCTTCGATAAAAATATCTAGTCTGTCTCTACTCTCTAATACATCATCTGGTCCAGAAAACATCTTGTTTGTCACTAGGCGGTTGTAAACATTCGAAGCCTTAGTATCATAATAATATCTTTTATTGAATCCAATTTTATAACGAAAATAAAACTTATTGGAAAGGTGGTTAAGCTCGTTGTAGTAAAAGTAGATAATTTTACGCTTTCAACATTTTTTCGGTGTAGTCTAAATATGAAAACATATTATTTCCTTTTATCTTATAAATTAACTAAAGAGGATGACAAAAGAAAAATAAAATAAAAGATAACTAAAGAGAAAAACAAAACCTTAAACAGATCTTGAAATAAAGCTCAACTACAACAAATGAAAGCAATCAGGACAATCAAATTCTTGCATCCTCATATCCACCGTATGATTATGAAGCCATGCCGACTTTTCAAAATTAGTTTTTTTTGGTTACTTAAACAATAGGAAACTGAATGTTTATTTACTTTATTAATTTTTGGTAAAGTAAATATGATAAGTTTTTCAATTATTTAGGTGTACAAGCAATAAAGCACAGTATTCAAGTTTATCTTATATACTAATGATAATCCGCGTCTTGTGCTCGTTAGCTTTCTTAATCATGCAGAGAACCAAAGAAAGATAACGGGAATACGTGTTACACACACGTGTCCTTTGGTATCTCACCTTCTCTTTGCTGATGATAGTCATTTCTTTTGTAAGTTGGAGTCCCATGAATGCGAAGAAGTGATGAAAGTAGTTAGAAAATACGGACAAGCATCAGGCCAACGTATCAACTTAGAGAAATCCTCAATACTCTTTGGTAAGAGGATCAACGGAACTGTTAGACAACATATTAAAAATACACTTAGAATCCAGAATGAAGGAGGAATGGGTACATACCTAGGAATTCAAGAAGACATCAGCGGATCTAAATGCAAACTCTTTGCTTTTCTCAAGGACAAATTGGTGCATCGAATGAATGGATGGACATGTAGATGGCTATCAAAAAGAGGAAAAAAGGTTTTGATAAAATCAATCTTGCTAGCTCTACCGACATACGTTATGTCTAGTTTCTTGCTTCCATTAGCGATATGTGAACACCTTGCAAGTGTCATTGCACAATTCTGGTGGAGTTCAAACCTCCCAAAGCGAATAATTCACTGGGCAAAATGGAAAAAGCTTTGCTTACCAAAGGAGAAGGACATAATTGGCTTCCGTATGATCCATGAGTTTAACCTAGCATTACTAGCAAAACAACTGTGGAGACTAGTTCAATACCCTGACTCTTTAGTAGCTCGAGTTCTGAAAGGAAGATACTATAGATCAAGTTCGCGTTTACGAATAATCTCTGTAAGCAGTCCATCTTATGTGTGAACAAGCATTTCAGCTAGAGATGTCAAACAGGTTTATCCATCCCGTTCCGTCCCGTACCGCGGCGGGTTAGTCGTTGAGCGAATCACAGCGGACCTGTCCCGCGCGGGCTGCGGTCTTCAAAATGCCGGCCCAAACCCGTACCGCAAAATATATAGGCCTTCGCGGGCCGTCCCACGGGATGCCTTCTTATCAAACCGCCTGCTACAGTTTCTTTTATGAATGCTCAATTAGAAGAGTTGTGTAAGAGAGTTGTAGAGAGCTCATTAAGCTTCACTAAAACCTTATCAAAATCAATGCCACAAAGCTCCGTTTGTGCTTGCGTTTTTGAGCTAAAAGTCTTCTTTTGTTATAAGTATAAGCTTTTGTTAAGTTTGAATCTGATTGAATTGTTTTATTTGTAATAATTTGGTTCAAGTGTTGTATGTCTTCATCAAACCATCACTCTTTTTAATTATTTGGATTGCAATAAAATTCGTGAATCACTTTGCCAAATTATACAAGTGACGTGATATACAACTAACTTTTCTCCTAAACAACACCACTGTAACCAAATTTAATTTAAGAAAAACACCACTTCACAGTACTGGACATTGTAATAAAGCAATTCATAGGTGTGTGTAATAAAAAGAGAAAACCAAATCAAAACACCACCAGAATTTGAATCGTCATCGCTGTAGCTGGTCGTCATCGCCGGAGCTCAAATCATCATCACTGGAGCTCGAATCATCATCGCCAGAACTCTTTATGTTTTGTGGGGGAAAAATCACAAGAATCACTTTCTTCTCACTCTCTTTCTCGTTTTTTTAGGTAAAATAAGAAATAAAAAAAAATGCGGGTCCATGTAAAAGGCCCAGTCCCGCAAAAGGCCCATCCCGCAAAAGGTCCAGTCCTGTAAAGACCCGTTCCACGAGGCCCGCAAATTTGCAGGCCTAGAAAACCTCATCCCAATACCGTCCCGCGACAGTCCTTTACGGGCCAGGCCCACGGTCCAGATCCATGATTGCCATCTCTAATTTCAGCGGCACGAAAGCTACTCCTTTTGGAGATTAGACAGAAAGTATACATTCTGGATATGAGGTCAAGGTGTGGGAGGATCCTTGGATCCCTACAACACTGGCTAGGCCGGCTTAATCTACAACCCCAGCTCTGCACCCGAACATGAGAGTTAGCGACCTCATTAATGGAGAATCGAAGGAGTGGGATGTTGGGCTATTGGAGAATTATATTGCCCCAATTGATATACCTCTTGTAAGGAGTTTGGCCATAAGCACAACTCATCGTCATGATACATTTTGTTGGAAGAATGGACAGTATACTGTTAAATCAGGATATTGGGTTGCTCGGAATTTATTGAAGGATGAGGAAGAAAAGGAGGTACTGGAACCCAATATAACTAAACTTCAAGCCTTCTCTTGGAAAATAAAGACACCTCAAAAGATTTGTCATCATATATGGCAACTGATAACATGTCAGGTGGCAGTAACGAAGAATCTCATACGACGAAACATGAGATGTGATAACTACTGTCCACGATGTGGAGAACCAGAGGAATCAGCCACACATGCAATCTTTCAATGCCCGCCAGCTTTACAAGCTTGGTCCTTATCAACAACTCCAACAAGCCTACACATCTTCCCGGTTTCGAGCCTTTATGCAAATATTGATTATCTTCTTTTTGAGAAAAAACAACATTGTCGAGCCTGAACTAGACATGGACCCTTATCCCTAAATAATCTGGTACATTTGGAAGGCTAGAAACGATAAACTCTTTAGAGAAATAAACAGGGACCCATTAGAGTTAGTTCGATACACTGAGAGCGAGTGTCAAGTCTGGTTTAATGCAAACGATATGGTACCATCAAATCCACAAGAACATAGTATAGTGGAACCTCAAGTCTTAAGCTTGAGTAATATTTGCATGATAGATGGGTCATAGACATCCACATCACGATTTAACGGGTGTAGATGGGTCTGGATGGACAGTTTGGGCAAGGCACAACTTATGGGGACACAAAACTACATACGGCGAGAGTCTGCCTTGCATTCAGAATTGGAATCACTGCAATGAACGATGGAGAACATGTTTCAACATTCGACATGTCAGAATTTTGGAACGGACTGTAAAGATTTAATTGCCATGATTAATGAGCCTTACACTTGGCCAAGCTTTGCATTAGAACTGGAGAGGATAAAGACTCTGCAGATATGCTTTCCGGACTTCAAGATCTCACATATTCCACGAGTGCAAAATCAGATTCCGGACTCTTTAGCTAGGACCACAAAATCTTTAAATAGAAAACTTTATTTTATTAGTTGTTCTATTTTGGTTTGGTTACCCAGACCATATCTAGCTTGAGTAATATAACAGTTGGTTGTCGTCGAAAGAAAAAACAAAGCAACTTTAGAAAAGGAACAAAAGTTAAGACCAAGAAAACAGTGTGTGTATATATTCGACTGAAAAAAAGAAAGTAGTATTCAAGTGAGATGTCGTTAGGTGCCGGGAATTCTTCTTATTATTTATATGCTCCACCGATCTAGTCTCACATTCAGTTTCATAGCTCGAAACCTCGTGAGACTGATAGAGTTCCAAAGAAATGGCCTCTCAGTTGCTTTTGCCAACAAACACATTCACCAATTCATCCTTAGTTAAAGTTTTCGTTACAGGTAACGTAAATGTAACATGAACTCGTTTGAAAATAACATAAAAAGAGATTTGTTTTTGTTTTTATTAATTGATGTTGAAGCTCAAGCTTCAAAGGTTCAATCTATGATGTCTTGAGATTGATTTTGACTTGATTAGGTGATGACTTTTTTTTTTTTTTGATTAGGTGATGACTTGACTCTGAAAAGAAAGCCAAACCACGCAACAAGAGTTTCATATGGATTTAGCTTAAGAGCAAACGCAGCTTTGATATCTAGTCATAGATCATCTGTTGAAGTTCCACGACAATGGTACAATCTTGTTGCTGATCTCTCTGTTAAGCCTCCTCCACAGTTGCACCCCAAAACTTTCGAACCAATCAAACCGGATGATTTAACTCATCTTTTCCCTAATGAGATAATTAAACAAGAAGAAACACTAGAGAGATTTATCGACATCCCCGAAGAAGTTCTTGAAATCTATAAGCTTTGGCGTCCAACTCCTCTCATCAGGTTCTTGTTCTTCTTTTTTCTTGTTCTTCTTATGTTTATGATATGCACTAGCTTGTAGTGGATGATTAAATTAGAGTAGTAAAAGGACTCAAAGAAATACAGAGTCCAAATCTATTAATACTAATTGTTTTTGCTTTGATAACAGAGCAAAGAGATTGGAGAAGCTTCTTCAGACACCTGCAAGGATTTACTTCAAGTATGAAGGTGGTAGCCCAGCTGGTTCACACAAACCCAACTCAGCAGTTCCACAAGCTTATTACAATGCGAAAGAAGGTGTCAAGAACGTTGTGACGGAAACAGGCGCTGGCCAGTGGGGCAGTTCTTTAGCCTTTGCTTCTAGTCTATTTGGACTTGATTGTGAAGTACGCAAAATGTTTGCTTCTTGCAGTGATTTCTTGAAAATTTAATCAAGTGTTTGTGTCTTTATCCTTTTTGCAGTGATATCAACTTCAATCAGTTTTATAAATTTCTTGTTTCTTTTATACTATAGGTATTTCAGGTGGCCCATACATACCAACAAAAGCCATATCGCAGGCTGATGATGCAAACTTGGGGTGCAAAGGTTCATCGATCACCCTCGGAACTCACTGAGGCAGGTAGAAGAATCCTTCAGGCAGATCCATCAAGCACAGGAAGTTTAGGCATTGCAATTTCAGAAGCTGTTGAAGTCGCATCAAGAAACGAAGATACAAAATACTGTTTAGGGAGTGTATTTAACCATGTGTTGTTACACCAGACGGTTATTGGAGAAGAATGCATAAAGCCAGGGCCGTCTAACAGCACGCGTAAGTGGAGCGGTCGAACAGGGCCTCGAAATATAAAGATAAAAAATTTAAGAATTTTTCAAAATATAAAGATAAATTATGGTAAGAAACTTTAAAATTTTAGATATAATGCTAAATTTAGAACTTATAATTAAAAAAAATCAAACAAAGTTATTAAATTTTAAAATTACGTTATAAAATGTACAATTAATATATTTTTTGAACAGGGCCTAAAATTAATTAGAGAGCCCTGCATAAAGCAGATGGAAGAATATGGCGAAACGCCTGATGTGATCATAGGATGTACTGGTGGAGGATCGAATTTTGCTGGTTTGAGTTTTCCTTATATCCGGGAGAAACTCAAAGGCAAAATCAACCCTATTATACGAGCGGTTGAGCCCTCGGCTTGTCCTTCATTGACCAAAGGAGTTTACGCTTATGATTTTGGTGATACAGCTGGATTGACTCCTTTGATGAAGATGCATACTTTAGGGCATGACTTCATTCCTAGTCCTATCCATTCCGGTAATAAATGAACCTTAAATCCAAGATCTCAGACATACTAAAGTTGAAGGTTTCGGTCTATGGATTATTGATTTCTTGAATTTTTTTTTCTTTTGTTCTTGATTTATTGGTGGCTCTTGCTTCTTCTTTTTTTTCTTCATGTTTTCATTTCGGCTAATTTGTCGTTTTATCTATGGTTTTTAACAGGTGGATTACGGTACCATGGGATGGCACCGTTGGTCTCACATATTTATGATCAAGGTTTCTTGGAAGCAATCTCAATTCCCCAAACTGAGTGCTTCCAAGGTCGCCTACTAACTTTACACCCGTGTAGATTTTGTACTGGACTGTAAAAATCCCAACTTTCCCATATAATTTTCTTGCAGGTGCTATTCAGTTCGCAAGAACAGAAGGGATAATACCTGCGCCAGAACCGACTCACGCCATTGCTGCAACCATAAGAGAAGCTCTCCGATGCAAAGAAACAGGTGAAGCAAAAGTGATACTAATGGCCATGTGTGGACATGGCCACTTCGACCTTGCCTCGTATGAAAAATATTTACGAGGCGAATTGGTAGATTTATCATTTAGCGAAGAGAAGATTCAAGAGTCTTTGTCCAAGGTTCCTCTTGTTGTCTAGCTCCAAGTTAAGCCCCATGTTCCGAACCAAACGTGTGTAATAAGTTAGGGCATTATCATGCCCTTTTAAATAAATTGTGCCAGAGAGAGGAGCATCAGTAATAGACACAATGTGTAACATATGAAAAGAACTTTTAATATCGTTTATAATTTGGTTTTATTTTACAAGATACTAGGTGATTTTCCTGTGCTCATGCATGGTATAAATATTTCTAAGGTAAATATATTATAATAATTTATTACTATTTACTTTTAATTTTTAATTAATGTATAATTTATATGCATCATTTATATTAATAATACTATATTACTTTAATTATACATATAATTTTATATATGTTATATTTTATCGGTTTTGTTGTTTTTCAGTCGATTTAGTTATCATTTGAGTAAATTAGATTGTATATATGAATTCAACTGTAATATTTTTTATTCTATATATTAAAATTTTGATTAATTTCTTATTTGCATTTAGGTGTTTGTTGTCTTAGATATGTAAATATATTTTATGAATATTATGTATAACTTAAGATATATTGTGTTTATAATGAAAAAAATAAAATAAACTAAAGTGTCTGATTCCAAATTACATAAATTAATATAACGAAACGATAATATTCTGAAGTCTCATGCATATATATAAATTTTACAAAAGAGCTAAATTGTAACAGTTGGTTAATATTTTATTTTCATTTTAATATGTTTTGAGTTGTCTTATGATTTATATTTATAAAATAAATTACTATTCGTATAAAATTATATATCCTTTTTGTAGTTAAATCTATGATTTTAGAAATAAGTTGGATTAGTCGAATCATTCATGTTGTGCGTATATTGAGTTACATATATTCTTTCAAATTCAAAATGAAGTATAATTTTTTTTTGTTATAATTAAGTCAAATGTGCATGTATTTTCATAATATTTATCAAATTATATGTTGATGTTTTTTAAAAAATATTAGAAAATAAAGCGATGATCAATAGGAAGTTACATGCGTAAATAGCTGATACATTTTTGAAAGTTCATGAACACATATCAATTTTTACAATTAGAAGGAAGAACTTTCTCGCCTGTGAGCTAGTAAAAAAATGAAAGATAATAAAAAATAAGCAACTAAATATATGAAATATATTATAATATTAACTAAGCAACTAAAGATATTTACAATAAGCAGTAAAAAAATTGTGATTGTATTTAAAATAATAGTATATAAGTAAAATATAATTTATCGATATTTTTTTCTGTAATTGAAAGATATTAAAGTCAACTAAATATATAAAAATAAATAAAATATTTCAATATTACTAATTATAAAATATTTTAGACAATTAAACATATATCAGTTTATGTTACTTGATTATTTTATGTAATCATCTAAGAAAATATATAGATATATAAAGATATTTTTATTACTTTGATTTTTTTTGTATTGTTTAAATTATGTTTTAAAAGAAATAATATTTATGTTTCTAATATCAAAATTATCTGTGTAAATTGTCTTTAATGAAATCACATTATATAGAAATTTATAATTTTCATCTAAGAAAATATAGATATAAAGAAAATATTTTATTACTTCAAAATTATATTTTATGTTATTTTAAAGTATTTTTAAATGTAATATTACTATTTTGTGAACTTTCCCTTTTTTATAAAATCATATTATATACATATATATATTTTTCGTTTTTCAATTTTTTTTAACTTTATTAAAAGTTTCCTTTTTATTATATGTGTATATTTTTTGGAATTTTTTTAAAAGGAAATTTAAGAAAATAATAAATAATATTATTTTAAATATAAATTAATTCATTAAGAGTATCAGTGTAATCAACCACCGTGAGAGTTAACGTGAGAGCGACACATAGAAAACTGACTTCACAAATAATATTATAGAGATTATCACCAATCAAAAAAAAAAACTGAAATGGTTGTAAAAAGATGATCATTTAGTTCGGTTAGAAGTTTGGTTTGATTCGGTAGAATTCTTGAAAAAACTTCAATTTTTAGTTCGGTTCTGCAATCGGTTACTTAGGTTATCTTCTTAAAAAAAGAATTTATACCCAAACCATACTAACAACCAAACCGAATTAACCAAATTTTGAATCGAATTAACAAAAAATAATCAAATTTATCCAACATTATACAGAAATCTAACCAATAAAAGAATTCGGAATTTTTTAAAAAAATCAAACTAACCGAATTTTATTTTGGGTTAATTCGGTAAGATTATGTTAAACCAAACTAACCAAAAACCAAACTACCCAAATTTAATAACCCAAACTAACTGAACCCGCGTGCATACTTTATAATATGACACTGCAAGACATGAAAATAAATTTACGGCTGAGTTAACAGATATAAGCTAATCGAATCACGTGATTTACAGTTATTTGAGCTATTATTCGCTTGCATCATTCACATCAGTGTAGTAGACTGATGTTTAGTGATTAATTCGAGCAAAGACAAAGATTTTATGGTTAAGAAAGAATCAGTTCCCAATAATTAATCTTCATCTCAAGAGAGTCCATGATTAAAAAGAGGCTTTGCTAAGAAATCTTTTTTCTATTTTCAATGATTAATTATGCCGATCAGTATTTTCACAAGATCTAAAGGAAAGTTGCAGGCGAGCCCATTAATCTGTTGTACTTTGCCCTTAGTATAAACATAAACTAGATTTTGATCCGCGCGGGCGCACGGATGTATTTTTTTTAAAAACATGATGCTATTTATTTTTATATCATTATTTAGGGCTGGGCAAAAAACTCGAATTCGAAGAACCGAACCGATCCCAATCCGAATAAGTATTATCAAATGCGAACCAAAATTGATTAAATATCCAAATTATTCAAAATTTTGGTATTTGATGAACTAAAATCTAATCCGATCCGAACCGAAGTATTTTGGATATCCAAAATAGATTTACATATTTATATATATTATTTATTTTTAGATTAATATATATATATAAAAACATCCAGAATATATATATGATACTTTTAAGTTCGTTTAATTATTTGAAAATATATACAAATAATCAAACGTAAATATCTAAAATAGTTAAAATATCTCAAAAATAAAAAAAAATACTTAAATAATTATTAATTCTCTATACAAATATTTAAACCAAACCAATTTATATGTTAAGTTAGGTACTCTGACATATGTTATTCAAATTTATATGTAATATATTCTATTGCTTATAATTTTTTTAAAAAAATTAAAGAATATAATAATTTAACTTTTTAAAAATAATTTAAATTGGTTATCCAAATCCTAACGGAATCCTCAAAGATCTGAACCGAACACGAAATCCCAAACAGACCCGAAAACGAAAACGAACGTCCACCCCTAATCACTATTATATATCCTATATGTGTCATCATAGGTTATAAAAATATGTGTTATCATATAATTAATCGTATTTTATACGTACCATTAAATAAGTAATCTTATAATTAATAATATTTTATACGTACAATCATATAAATAATCACATATATTTTTAAATTTCAGTGTGAAATATAAAAACCATAATTTAAGCTGGTGTTTGAAATTGAGCTTTGTATTGTATTTTTCTTATATATTGAAAACATTTTTATAATGGTTATTAGAAAATATGTTAGTGAAAATCAATTTTTGAATATATGTATATTTTTGAATGAATTTTTGATATAAATCAATTTTAAATTATTATTTTGATTTGAATATGTATATCAATTAACATAAGTCTATTACTTTTTAATATAATGTAATGGACTTCCAATTTTTTTAATAGCATAAGCCCATTAATTTTTTTTTCCTAATTTACTGCTATCTATGTTTCCATACAACATTATATTTTTTTTAACTGCTATCTATGTTGCCAAACAAAAAGTTAAAGTATAGATTTAATAAGATAGATGTCATAATACAACATACATATATTGCAACTCTAAAATAAGAGTTTGGTCTATATATTCCTTAGTCCTTTATTAAATGAGAAGTATTGTAATAAATACATTCATACTATAATGAACACATGACACTCTCACAGCGATTTGAGAATGAATACGCTGACGTGTCACGTGTAGAGAGCTCTATACATAAATGTGTTCACATTTTGTATTTTACGGGTTTTTTTAATATAAAATTCATATGCATGGTTCCAATAAAACTCACACTATCTGGATTTTTCGGTTTGAATCAAAATAGATAACGAACCGAAAACCAAAAAAAATATATATATATATATATTGTTTATGGATACAGCTGGGCAAAACATTCATAAATTAAATTTTGATTCGATTCATTATCCGTTTTGATTGGAATCAAAAAAAATATGATATACTTAACTCTACGAAGCAAATCAAATACATGCAATATCCGCAAAAAAAGCAAATCAGAAATACCAATATATTTAGGAACGAATATCCAATTCGATATGTTATATGCATATAGTTAAAGAATATATATATATGTATAAGATTATATAAGTTTACAATATTTTATGTATTAAATTTATTGTATTAGGTTTAGAATTTTTAAAGTTAAATAATGTTTTATTTTTTGTAATAAAATATTATCATTTTAGATTTTTTTAGATTTTTTTCTATTGATTTTAACAAAATTTATTTATTTACGAATCAAATCGAATTGGATATCCGAGACACCGAATATCAAGGTGGCTATAGATCCAATCGATACGAATGCCTCCAAATACCTGGATATTCGATCTGCTCCCTCTCCTATTTATTGATACAATTCGGTTTTCTTTATATGAAAGAAATTTCACTAATGTCTAGGTTTTTTTTTTATTTTTAGAATTTTATCTTTCAAGTTTTATTTTGAACAAAAACGTTATTTAATATTAATTAACAGTATCTTTATATATTTATCAACTATTTTTATATACTTTTATATACATATACATGTTCATATTGACGTAAGCACCTTATAACTAAATATTCACAATAACTGAAATATCTAATTCTCTTTGAAGTTGAAATATTTTTTATTATATTTCTTTTACTAAACCAAATTGTAATGAAATGATTTGTCTTAATATTTTTTTTTTTTAACTATTATCCGTTTAGAAACTATAATATAATAGCCTTGGTTCGACATAAGGATTATCTAAAATTCATAATAGGAAAACAAACAAATAATAGTAATTTTTGGCTATCACTGGAAAAACCAGAAACATCAAACATTTTAACCGAACAAACTAAAATAAATATTAATTTAGAATGATAGTTATATTTAGGAGATTAAAAAAAACAGCCGAAAATCAAAACGATATCCAGATTAAACATATTTAATGTTTCATTATTAAAAAATAATGAAACCGGATTATTACCTAGTATATAATTAATACTCTTGTCTGCTTAAGTATGTTGTTTGTTTGCTGAAAAAGATGGAGTAGGAGGAGGGCCAGGGTTACGAGGTGGTGGAAAAAATGGGAATGGCGGAATTGGAAAAATAAAGTGAGAGGGTGGAGGAGGAGGTGGTGGTGGTGGTGGAGGAGGATGCAGACCTGGAAAGATTGGCGGCAGTGGAGGAAATAGAGAGTGAGGTGGAGGAGTACTGGGAAGAGGAGGAGGACGAGGCTTAAATGGGTTTGGTGGAAAAAACGATGGAGGAGATGGAACTGGTACAGCAGGAGGTGGAGGAAATATAGGAGGGAAAAACGATGGAGGAGGAGCTGGAGGAAGCTGAGGAGGACGAGGCTGAAATGGATTTGGAGGGAAAAATGATCGAGGAGGAGGGGAAACTGGAGGAGGATGAGGAATCACTGGAGGGAAAAATGGTGGAGGAGGAGCGGGAGAAGACTGAGGAGGACGTGGCTTAAATGGATTTGGAGGAAACATTGATCGTGGAGGAGGTGGAGCAGCTGGAGGCGGAGAAAATATTGGAGGGAATAATGATGGAGGAGGAGCTGCAGGAGGATGAGGAGGATGAGGCTGAAATGGGTTTGGAGGGAAGAACGAGGGAGGAGGAGCTGGAGCAGTAGGAGGCGGTGGAAACATTGGAGGGAATAAGGATGAATGAGGAGTGGGGGGAGGCCGAGGCTGAAATGGGTTTGGAGGGAAAAACGATGGAGGAGGAGAAGGTGGTGGCTGATGAAATATTGGAGGGAATATCGACGGAGGAGGAGCATGAGGAGGCTGAGGAAATAATGGAGGAAATCTCGGAGGAGGAGGTGGATGAAACGGATTTGGAGGGAAAATCGAAGGAGACGGTGGCTTAAACGGGTTAGGTGGGAAAATCGAAGGGGGTGGTGCAAAAGGGTTTGGTGGGAAAATCGAACGTGGTGGTGCAAACGGGTTTGGGGGAAGAAACCATGGATGTGGAGAAATGAACTTCTTGTCTCCTATATTTTGCTTCTTGTATTGAAACTGAACATGTTTTGCTTTTCTTATTTGTTTCAGAATCCGTTTAGACTTTCTCCCCGGATGCTTCTTTAGAGCGAATATCTGATTTTTCTCGTTTCTTGAACACTTTTTGTGTTCAGGACATAAAACATGGGATTCCCCGTGATGACCTTTTGTCTCCTGTCCTAAGATCAGTTTTGCTCGTCTGAATCTGCATTCAAGCTTGCCAGATGATCCTGCACAAGTCCACACAAAGGACAACAAATGTTTCAGAACAGAAAAAGAAAATAAGTTTCTTCATACTAAAATCATTTTGCGTTGTGGTACCTGATCTTAAGAAGATGTTATTGTTGTTGCATAGGACAATGTCAGTGATCCTTAGAGGTAGATTTTCTGCATGTGAAGAATGATTACTGAGTGTTATTGCTAAGGCAATGGAGACGAGAATGAGAAGACAAGACATTTTGGAGCTTTGGTTTTTTCAAACAAACAATAAAACGTTGTAGTTACCCCTTTGTTTATAGCATAACTATTGTTCTTGTTTGTTGTATATCAGTTAAGATATGTAAAATGTCCTTTTCACTGACGTAAGATACTCTTGCAGATAGGTTAAAACTAGGTTAACTAAATAGTAAAACCTAAGAAGGTCTGTCTTAGTTATGCTTGAATTTGTAAACTTACTTTAGGCAATTGTTTAAAAAAAAAGTCCTATGCTTTTTGCCAACAATACGTATTCAGAATAGTTCCAAAAATCATGTGCTTGTTCGAGATTCTAATGAAGAAAACGTCTTGGTCAATCTATTTTTAAAATTCCTTTATTAGATTTTATATTATTATTTGTAAAATAAGTTTTCACATCTGAGCTCTCACGATAAAAGTTAGGTTGTTAATATCGTTTATATCGATCCTTAATGAATCAAATATATAACCTACCTACAAAATAAAACGAATTTATTTTTTTATTAGATAAGTGATTAAAATTAATAATAATTAAAATTATCCAAATCTATATATATATATATATTAAAATAAAAAATCATTCATATATATATTTTGTTGCTATTCAAAAATATCTTTAATAAAATTTAATTATTAATAAGCATAACTAAATATTAATCAAGTAAAATTCTTAATTTATATAATTGAAAAGAGAATATTGAGTGATTTATTTATCACTAATGAATATAGTGTACACAAAAAATTTCAATTTTTTCATAATAAGTAAAAAAATTAAATGAAAACATAAATCCCCATAATAATTTATCATTATAGTATTTTAACTAGCAATGCATGTATTAGTAAGTAGTTATAAAATGTTAGGACCGCGGGCGAAAAACCTAGTATTAATAAAAAAAATAAATTTCAACTATCAAAATTTTCCATTCAAAATATATCAACTCAATTATTGAAAAAAATAACCTTCAAATAGATATCTGTTTACAAATTTTTTTTTTATCTATAGTACCACTTAAACCTCAAACTGCCTATCATTAAATAAATACTTTGTATTTGGTTTCTTCACAAACGATGTGTATATTTATTTTAGACAGAAATATTACCAGCTATACCCCTAGTGTGATTTTGTTAAACAAATTTTGGTATAATTCAGGGATATAATGAGTCCCTATGGACCTGAAAGCAAATGGTTGTCCGAATTAGACTCTTGATAGTTATCCGACAATAGTATGTAACCTTCACGAGAGTTTAATGTTTCAAAACCCTCACGATCGTTACTTGTACACAATAAGAACTAAAGAGCATGTTTACAAAAGGCTTACAAACTTTTGCAAGTAATCCATATCAGCTAAATAATGGATGAAGCACGAACTTCGTGATACAAAGCTAAAGAGTGATTAAGAAACTCAAACCTAAATAAACCCGCAAACACACAAATGGGGGAACAAAACATATTATTTTTCCATAGTGATGCAAAGAAACCTGATGAATTATGTAATAAAACACACGAACAACGGTTATTAACTGGGAAAAAGAGTAGTACTTTAAAGTAGAGTTCTAATTGTAAATTTTGTAGTTTGTGATGTTTAGAACTTCTTGTAATTTGTCATCTCCAATAGTAAAACCCATTTAAAGTTTTCAAGACAACAAAAAGAGAAAAAGTCAAGGGAGAGAGAGAAAGACACAAAAACAAAAAGAGCCAATACAAAAAAGACACCTTAGAAGTTCTTACCAATTCTAAAAACGATATTTTAAGAACCTGATTCTTAGTTTTTGTTTCTTTTTGGTTTATTTTTTGAGTTTTTTTTAAAGAACCTCTCTTTAAAAACCTCTATTGGAAATGCTTTTAATTCTGTTAACTCTACTTTAAAGTGTGAATACGTGTCTCTCCTTTAAGCATCAACTCGTAAGTTGTATTAATCGTAACAAAGAAGAGTTATACTTTAAATTAGTTCCATACCAATCCCCTGACGTATTGTAGTGCATGGTAGCTTGAGCATTCAATTCCGCAGTCTGAAGTTCAGGCAACCATTGCTCCGATGTTCTACTCTCTGATTATGTAGCTAGATCTAGGCAATAATTAGTTTTCCTCCATACAATAATAACATAGCAAATGCATATAAACTTATAAAGTTAGTAGTGAATGTTTACATAAGAAATTGTGGTTATTCTAGCATACCTAAATCTGTAAACCATGACTATCTATTCTTAAAAAAAGGGACAACCCAGCTTATGTTAGTATCCTTGTGACTAGTTTTGATTCGAAAAATATTTTAAACAGGTCCCATTCTAACATCATATAAAAAGCTCTTTAACACCTTCTAAACCCTAAACCCTAAACCTAAACCCTAACACTCCCGATCATGGGTGACTGGAAATGACACGGTCTATGCTCCCCAACGGTCAACCCGGAGTTTTTGGAATATCTCTGAATTCCTTCAACTAGCAATCCGAGCACACCAAATTTCCTGTTGAAAATCACTTTAGGATTTTAAATCTGACGGAGTAATACCCGATCATTAATTTGTCCGGAAAAAGACTGATATCATATGGTAACTTGCCATTTATAAACATTGTGTATACACTATATATATCTAATTTTGAACATCTTACAACCTGTTTCTAATTTTATCCAACAGCCTAGTGTCCAACGTTTTACTGTACATATACAACAAAAGAGACATTGCAAATATAAAAAAAACTGTCTTGGATGTTTCTTCAAGTCCAAAAGATATGGTCTCCCGCATACTGGTCATCTAACACTCAAATGAGTCATGAGTAACTAATTTACTCAGTGAGTCTAGCTCCCATTACACATTCAGTCCTAAACCTGAGCAAGCACGATAATTTTTAAGTATAACAAACAAATACTAGTATCATAACTTAGTACTTATTTAGTCATTATGAAATCTCATTGTAGTCCTCACTTCTATATATAAAAGCATAAACTAATCCCGAAATCACAAAGGTAAAACTAGCCTAGGGAGTTAGCAATCACCATCTTTGTCAGAATTCATGATACATGAACATCCGACATTGCATAGTCATGAAGTGCACGGCCATAGGCTGCAATCCCGTGTCTTTGGGCTCTTGATACGTCACACGCCACACGCAACATCATGGTCACAGTTCACATTTCGTACGAGAATTCTTGGATAGCTAGTATATAGTAAGACTTGACATGATTTATACCTAAATACTTATCGATATAATTACCACAACAGTTTGTACTTGAGAACAAGTAGTAAGTTTCAGTATAAAACTCAACACACATTTCATATTAGTTCGTAAGAGTTTTACTCAAAGTAAACACTTGACGATTGATTAACGAACAAGACACTTTCCTTAACAACCATGAATATTCAAAACATATTCAATTATGCAGCACACTAATACATGATTCATCAAACTAACTATCTGGCACCTTAAGATAAGTTTTGAAACTGACGAAGGAGAGGATAGAATTGATCCTAAGAAATGCTTGCACAAACTTGAGAATTGTTATGCTTCAGAATTGTTTCTAAAGCAAGTTCAACACAGCCATCCGAGAGATTAAACGGCTCAACGATCATCTGGACTAAAGCAAGTTCAGCAAGCAGTTTGTGACATGCACATGACCAGTAACGGATCCATGAATTATTTTTATGTGCCATGATATAAGCATAAAATTTTTAATGTATTGTGTACTTTACTCGTATCATTATGACATAGATATCGTCTAAAACGTGTTACAGACCACTATTTTCAGTGCAAGAATAAATAAGTAAATTTATAAAGCCCAAAAATATGTAATGGCTGCTACTTTCAAAAAGTTAACAGATAAAAACTATTAAAATATATAAAACAAAAGATGTCAAGGTCATGAGAGGATATCCTGTTCGGAATCGCGCTGGGCGCTATCCGTGCGGCTATCCTGGACCTAGCAAGTTTTTGAAAAATCAGAATAAACTCGGGGGTATACGTGGGAACTGGTTTTTAGTACATTTTTAGTTTTAAATACATACAAGTTTCATCAAATTCCAAGTTAGATCATATAAACTGATAATTTTTGGTTGATAAATGCCATTAGTTTTATCGGATGCCATTAGTTTTTCTCAAGAAAATAAAACAGATGCGTTTAGTTTAGTCATGCACAAAAAAAAAGAAAGTAACCCAATACACCTATGTTTTGACAGATAGAAGACGAGTTTGATTTGTCTAAAAAAGTTAAACAAGAAATAAAATTAAAGAAAAATACAAAAAGTTCAGAATTACCTTCTCTCACATCGGTAAGGAGAGCATAAGTGACAAGTCTGATTGTCTATAAATACAGCTATTTCTTCGTATCATCATATTGCATTGTGGGTTTTGTTTAGTAAAGCCCAAAATATGTTAAAAGTTTAAAATTAGTTGGCTAAAAATCGATTAAAACTCTGGGAAAGATCCGATTAAATGATTTAGGCTGTAAACTATACGGGCCTTAATCCCTACGGTACTCCTAGGCGACCGATTACGCGACTAGACGCCCGCGTTTTTGAACAGAGGAGGATATGGAACGTGAGTTTAGCGGTGTCAGCATCTTAAAATAACCACTTGGAAACCATATTTCTTACAAAATCCTACACAACTTAAATTATTTGATTATTTTACCGGTGTCAGGTGACACCCTTCTTTCCCAAGTAGATCCGCTTCTGCACATGACATTAATGAAGCAAGCAGGCATGCAGATCAGGTGCAATGCACATGCTCGGACAGGAGAAAAACAAGCAGGTGCACGGCACATGCCTGACCAAGCAGCTGGATTCCTTGCTAGCTCTGACCAGACATAGCAAGTCAATCCGCTCTTAACCATCTCTCGGCCAACATTCGACCAGACACACCTCATCCATCGGCTCTCTACGAGACCTATCACGGGCTGGTACCATTAGACAGTCCAGTGGGGACATTGAACTAGCTACTGATTATTGTTTTAGTCTAGACACGGCCAATTTCGAACTGAGTTTTTTACTGTCCTCATACACAAAAGAAGCAAACAAAGAAATTATTTCCTTCAAACTCAATACAAATATTAAACAAATTAGCATTTTCATCCAAGATTTCAAACTAATACCAGCTATGAATGAATTACATTTATGATTTAAAGTGTAAATATTCCTCCGAATGTTAATTTTCTCTTCCAAGTTTCGACACCGATATTGACTTCCGTATCTGAGTTGACACAATCGTGTCTTGTTACTTATGGAGCAATCAAACCAAACCACCAAGTCCACATTTACATTTGTTGGAGTCAACTCAACACCACGTGTCATTGTATATTATCCAAACAAGCACGTATAAGTTCGTGACAAGTTGAGTAAATAGAATCAGTAAACAGAAACAAACCCATTCAAACTTCGAGTGCACCATTTCCAATAAACATATGTATGTTGAGACATGAAAACAATATTTTTAAAAAGCTATTTCAAACATCTAGTAATTAAGACATTGTCGCATTTTAGGTTTACAAGTATACGCATATATGGATTCAGCACCTAAGATCATCTATATATTGAGAGCTATATCTCATAAGTTTATTACCTCTCCATCAAAATCTAATTGAAGAAACAATACAATTGTTTTAAGTTAAAATATATGGCCATGAAGAATCTCTCATTTCTTGCAGTCCTATCTCTCCTAGCCTTAACTCTTCCATTAGCCATTGCTTCTGACCCAAGCCCCCTTCAAGACTTCTGCGTCGGCGTCAACACCCCATCAGATGGTGGTATGTACATGATGATGACTTCATAATATTTTTTTTGCCGTATTGTTTTTACTGATTTCTCATTTCTTATACTCTTTACTATTTGGTTATTTTTCTCATCAGTGTTTGTGAATGGAAAGTTCTGCAAAGACCCAAAGCTCGTCACCGTGGATGACTTCTTTATGGCAGGGCTTCAAAATGCAAGACCCGTAGCTAATGTAGTCGGGTCGAATGTCACAGCCGTTAATGTTAACAACCTTCCAGGGTTAAACACCCTTGGAATCTCACTTGTCCGCATAGATTATGGAGTAAATGGACAAAACCCACCTCACACCCACCCACGTGCTACCGAGATCCTCTATGTTGGACTTGGACAACTTCTTGTAGGATTTGTCACATCGAACGGAGATGGAAACCGTATGTTCACAAAAACACTCAACGAGGGTGATGTATTTGTGTTTCCAGAAGGACTAATTCATTTCCAATTCAATGTGGGACGTTTTCCTGCGGTTGCATTCGCTGCTCTGAGCAGCCAAAACCCAGGTGTTGTCACTATTGCCAACTCTGTGTTTGGGTCTAACCCTGCGATTGACCCAAATGTTCTTGCAAGAGCATTTCAGTTGGATCCAAAGGTGATCATGGATCTACAGGCCAAATTCTGATCATGAAATGAAAAATATTGTGGCACTTAAATTTTCTTCCATCCTTTGTTTGAATAAGGATCATGTATTATCTGTTCATCAGTATAACGTGACATTGTGTTAAATTTTTGTATTTCCCTTTAAGACATTTTCAGTGAATTACATGTCTCTTTTGGTCTTTCTTTTATTCCGTCCAGAATGTATTAATGCTCAGAAAAGTTATTTTGGCAAAAAGACTATTGTGCCTAATTAATTACAAAACGGAATCAGAATTGTGAGTAATAGAGAAAATGGCCATAACTCTTCCACGAAAAGACAAATTAGCCAAGTTCATCTATCACCTGCCAGAGGTGGACCCATGTAGACCAATGGGGTGCACCTGACACCCCTTAAATTTCTATATCTTTTATTTGTTTACTAAAGCCTAAGAGTGTTGGACATATAATGACAACACATGGTTGAAGTTCAAGAGAGGCATAAGAACACCTTTACATGGACGGCTAGGTGCTAAGCCTAAGAGTGTTGGATTTGTGCAAACCATTCTTGAAAAGGGGAACATGGTTGTCACATTTTGTTCTGGTGAAGCTCGTGTGCTGGCAAGTGAAGTTGTTAAGTTGATTCCATTGGACGGGGGTCAGCATGTAAGACTCAGGAAAGATGTTAGAGAGCCAATCACGTGATAGTTGTTAAGTTGATTCCATTAACCAATTTACTTGACCATATGAGTTTCTTTGGGCTGGCCAAATGCATTGTTTAACATTTCCTTGAGCTGAGATGGTATGACAGTGTTTTGGAGGCCTTTGTTAATAAAAACAAATACAAAGCAGAAGTTAATCTTTGCCAAAAAAAATATTTGGAGAAGTATCTTCACCAACATATGATATAAGTTAGATTTATTAAAACAGAGTGACAAATTTCCTCGGCTTTCAATTTAAAACCAATTGGCAGTAAGTAGAACGACCCAAGTATTTTATATATTACTTAAGTCCCATTCATATTTCTAATGTTGGATTTTATCTCCAACACCCTCCCTCGAGATAATGGTGTATATAACCATTAATCTCGCATAATCCCTCATATCCTTTCCAAGACAATACTTTTTTCTAGCAATCTCGGCGGAACTTAACCTTCTATGGGCCATCAGCTAATGGGATGATCAGGCCATTTTTCGGGCCGGATTAATGGTTCAGTGTGTGGGCTCGCTCTGATAACCTAGACTTTCAACTTAAAACCAATTGGCAGTAAGTGGAGTGGCCTAAGTCTCTTATATATTACTTACGTTCCTTTCATATTTCCGTTGTAGAATTTTCTCTCCAACACCCTCCCTTGAGATAATGGTGCGTATAACCATTAATCTCGCATAATCCATTATACCCCCTCCGAGATAATGCTTTATTTTCTAGCAATCTCGACGGAACTGAGCCTTCTATGAACCATCAGCTGACGAGATGATCAGGCCACTTTCTGGACCGGATTAATGGGTCAGGGTATGGGCCTGTTCTGATACCATGACAAGTTTCATGTGTTTTCAACTTAAAATCAATTGGAAGTAAGCAGAGTACCCCAACTCTTTTATATATTATTTAAGTCCAATTCATATTTTCAATGTGAGATTTTATCTCTAACACAGAGCATATTTATTGATAATATTACAGTATGTCACATGATTAAGAGATGAAGAATTCTTCATAGCATAGACGATGTAAAATGAAGATCAAATTCGGACGTGGAAAAACTCTTACAAAGGCAGAAAAAGTGATATCAATACTATTAAATTAGTAACATGACCAATTAATGTAGATTAAGGGTCTGACTGGTTCAAACGCAGCGGTTGCGGTTGCGGCTGCGGACGTTTGCGGATGCGGGTGGTTGCGGTTTCTAGCGGTTTTAAGAGATTTGTACGACTGGTTCTGCGGTTAGAAATTGGTGCATTTGCGGGATACTTATGACTGGTTAACTACCAAATACAGCAGCGGTTAAATAATAAATTAACAATATTTACATTTTATATAATTATAAAAATATCAAAAATCATAATATTATAATAAATATGTAAATTATATTTTCAAAGTTATAGTTTTAATTTTTTTAAATTATAGAAAATATTTTTATTTTAAAATTTTATAATATTAATTAAAATATAATAGATATATTTTAGTATTTTTATAATTCCATTTTAAAAATTTTATTTTTATTTTTATTTTTGTATTTATATGGTTTTAAAAAAAAAAGAAAAAAAAATTATCCTCCCGCAACCGCCCGCAACCGCAAACGCTAGCTGGAACCAGCTTTTGATTTTAAGAGGTTCGGAGCGGTTTGAAGCGATTTGTAGCGGTTTGTATGATTGTTTCGAAACGCTGTCAACCGCTACCAATCGCAAAAGCTGCGTTTGCGGGTGGTAGCGGGAAAACCAATCAAGCTCTAAGTCTAACTATTTTTATAACTTCATCTAAATAATTATTTGAATATATTACGTAACCAGTTTTTACTAATATTAACCTTTATTTAGTTCCATAATTCTAGGGATCTACTTCTCTCAATTGATTTTAGTCGATGGTTCCATTTTAATTCCAAAATTTTTGTGAATCAGCTTTCTCAGTTAGGGCCTGACTGGTTCAACCGCAGCGGTTGCGGTTGCGGTTGCGGGAGTTTGCGGATGCGGGTGGTTGCGGTTTCTAGCGGTTTTAAGAGATTTGTACGACTGGTTCTGCGGTTAGAAATTGGTGCGTTTGCGGGATACTTATGACTGGTTAACTACCAAATACAGCAGCGGTTAAATAATAAATTAACAATATTTACATTTTATACAATTATAAAAATATCAAAAATAATAATATTATAATAAATATAAAAGTTATATTTAGAAAGTTATAGTTTAATTTTTAAAAAATATAGAAAATATTTTTATTTTAAAGTTTTATAATATTAATTAAAATGTAATAGATATATTTTAGCATTTTTATAATTCCAATTTAATTTTTTTATTGAATATTTTTATTTTTGTATTTATATTTTTTTGGAAAAAAAGAAATTTTTTTTATCCTCCCGCAACCGCCCGCAACCGCAAACGCTAGCTGGAACCAGCTTTTGAATTTATGAGGTTCAGAGCGATTTAGAGCGGTTTGAAGCGGTTTGGAACGGTTTGAGCGATTGTTGCGAAACGCCAATAACCGCTACCAACCGCAAAAGCTGCGTTTGCGGGTGGTAGCGGGAAAACCAGTCATACCCTTAATTATTAGTGGATGGTTATATGTAGGATTAATAACATAGGAAAATAAAATGATCTTATCCTGATACATTAGTTACAAAAAAAAAAACAAAAGGTAAATAGAATACATACGTTAGTGGACGGTTTATGTCAAATTATTTTATTCTACTAAGGTTCTAATGTGTTTTACTAAAACCTATGATTTGTTTTTTTCACCTGGTATTTTTTATGAAAAATACCTAATCTAATATATTAAAACAAAAGTCATGACTTCTTTTCATATGTGATTTTTTAGTTTGGATCATTCCTAGAAAATATCATATTTTACATAAGTTCATTATTATATCTTTTAATATCTTTATCTTTTTATTTGAAATACAAATGAATATATTTAAAATGTTCTATTTTTTTTAAATGTTCTAACGAAATATTTTTAAAATCTTCTTAGAATCTTTTTAATTTTACTTTCAAAAATTAGTTATTTTTTATTTAAATTATCATAAAATATAATTAGAAATAAAAATTGAATATAGTTTTGGTTTATAAACGAAAATGAAATCAAACGAGACTCCAGCAACTATTGGTAAAATAACGAGAATTAATATGGATGGGAATTTGAGTGCACATGTGACTGGTAGACAGCCATTGTGGAAGGTCTCACCTGGAGATGCAGAACTGCTATCAGTTTGTGAAGTCAGTGATGCCATACAATACAATAGTTATGCATAATTCTCTCAATCATATGAACCATGGCAGGTTCTGTCCACCCCTTGAAAACAATGATAATATGAAATAATGTCCTTGAGTTAGTCATTGTTTGTTGACAACACAATTCTGTGGCAACCAGCAGAGATATATCATCTCTCTTGACTCGTACTGAGACTAAGATTTGACATTACAAAATAAATCTGATAGCTCAACCGCTATTCAAAGAGAAAATCGAATTAGAATCAAAGTAAATCGAGTTAGCTGAACCTCATTCAGAGGAGGAGACAGTTGATCGTTAAAGATTAGCTTGATCGATCAGCACTCATAGTACGCTGGCGAAGGTGATGGAATATTGTATTGAGATAAGATGGATAAGCCATGCTAGTATGTTTTGGTAATAGCACACTGTCCACAATCGGAGGCGGTTTCAGACTCGTCGACAAGATCTCGTCTCTCACCTGAGTAGAAAATAGATCAGGGGATATGATTGTCTTTTGCTTCCTTAAAATTTATGTAATTTTAAAAATGGAAATCTTGATAATGTAAACATGAATAAGTGTACTTCATATGTGTTTTTTTTGCAATTTTCCCAAGAAGTTTTGAGATTATGTGTACAAAATTATTTAAGATTTTAACAGGAAACTAGATTTTGACCCGCGCTTTGGAAGCGCGGGATATATAACAGATGAAAAATTTCATTAACAACATTATAAATGTTTTTTAGATTTGTAAAAAAATTCTATTTAAAATCAACCCTTTTAAACCGGATCTAGACCCAAATGTGAACCAGTAAATCCATATCTAACTAATTTTGGTTTTAATAAACATTCATTATTTTATAACCCTATAAAACTAAAAAAAATGCTGGCACCCGAAGCCAACCAGTTGAACCAATAGGTGACTGATGTGTAATCCAATTTGAATTTTCTTATGGTATTTGATTTAAACTGTTATTTTCAAATTTTAAAAATTAATTTCAATATTTGCATAGATATTTAAATACTTATTAATTTTAATCTTATTGTATTTTTATTATGTCGTAACTCCAACTTGTTAAAAAATTGTTTAAATGATCTATTTATATTTTAGCAATATAAATAAAATTGATTTAATTTTTTTCTTTATTTTTTAAACATGATTTTTGTAATTTAATATTGATATGTGTATTTATATAAAATGAAATAAATTATTGACCAATGGCTCACCCGCGATCAGCACAATAACCCAATGACCAAAAATGGTGTTTGATGTATATGTCGGGTTTAAAAAAAGTTGATTTGAACATATTTTACTTTTTTATTTTCTTATAATATCATTTATTAAATTTTAACAAAAAGATATATGATTTATATATTAATTCTATGTATTGATCATATCCCAAAAGTTAATATGTTTGTTTGTTGCTTCTAATGAATATGGTATAATCGAGGATTAGGTATAAACAAATACTTATATTCTTAGGGTTAATTAATCTACACTTACTGTTAGACTTGAGCGATGAAGTTTTAGAGTGAGATGGAGTTTAAGATTTTAATGAATATATATATATATATATATTTAAAATTCAAAGTAAAAAAATTAAAATAGTTTAAAATGACTTTTCGAAATTTCAGAACAAAATTTACCTAGTTATTTTAAATAGTATAAGGTTGTAGTCAATTTTAAACACAAGTTGGATCCAATTTTTTTATTCTATCTTAATAATATTGATTTTGACACCCATTTCCCATTATGGAATTAATTTTTGTTTGACAAAAAAATTAATTAAAATTAAAATGTGTACATACTTTATATATTTAATTTTTTCAGTGTCCGTATTACAAAGGTATATAAATATTGACTTATTTATTATCATATTTGTTATAATAATACCATGTATTTTCTGAAAGTGAGATTAATTGTTGAATTTGAAATAACTTATATATTATAAATTTTAAAATTAGTGTTTTTTCCGCCAACCCAAAAATATGAAGACTTAAATTTTTGATTTTTTTTTTTAATTTAGCGAAATCTTTTGTTTGTCTAAAAATATGTAACCGTTTTGTATTGTAATTCAGTTAATACTATACGGCCATTAAATTAAAGCTGGCTGATTGCAAATGTTTTGAAATATATTTTGTTTACTTATTGTTTGTTAAGATATTGTGTATATATATATTTTTTACTTATTGTTTGTTAAGATATTGTGTAAATAGTATTAATGCTAAAAGTATCGCCACACTAAAGAGATTCTAAATAATGTTGATTCGGCAATATGTTTGATCTAAGATTTAGTATTCTGTTTTAAATAGTTTTTATAAAATTTATTATATGGTGTTATTACTGCAAGAATATTTGTTAAATAGTTAAACCAGATTTCTCTTTAGTTTTAAATTGAAAAGATTTCGCCTATATTCTACCAAATACTTAAATAGATACCAAGAAGAATACTGCATATTTATACGACAAATTTTCTATATATCCTCTATCATATATGTTGTGGAGTTATTGAGAAGTGTTCTTGGATATCAATACAATATCATAGAAGTGTTATTGGTTAAAATGTTATTATATAGATATTCAGGACTGGCCCTGAGAATTTGCGAGTATGTAGATGTATCTATGTAAAAAAAATTTTATCCGGCTATCAAATTTTGATATTAGCTATAACCGGCTATCACAACAATATAACAATATGAGGAGTAAGTCTTTTAGATGGTGATATATAAAAAAATATTGAATCATCTCAACCTTGCAAGAACAAATACAACATTAGCATTATAGATGATGGAAACGCACAGAAGCTTTTTTTAAGTGGCCAAAACGATTACGTTGGCTCTGCTGTGTCCCATTTTGTCTCCCACAATGTATAAGCGATGAATTAGCCACTTGCCAACACAACACAGAGAAGAAAACAAAAGGACCAAATCATAAAAAGAATATTGAGAAAAGTGAGTAATAATAAATGTAGACTGACGAAAGGAGAGATACCTTTTGTTGTTAAAAATCTTCAGTACCCGAAGTGTTAGAAAAGTCATCGAGTGTGGACATTGCATAATCACAGCTTTGTTGATAAAGATCATTGACACTGAAGCACTGAAATAGTGAAATATGGAACAAGTGCGAGTAAATTGCATTTCAACTAACAATACGTTTATCAACAAAAGAAACCAAGTCACTCGAATCAAGAACAAAACCATAAAATGAGATCTTAGCAAAATCAAGTGGTAGGGTTTCCCAAAAAAAAAAACTCAATTCGGGCAAAGAAGTATATTCCTAGTCGTTGGCTTTCCTTCATCTCGATTGATTCACCTCCTCTCCTGGCCTGAGAATCAGCAGCGACCATGACACCTTAGAAGAAAAAAGCGAGTGTGGTTGTTCCTTCCGCAGGCGTCACCATCTGTACAGCTTCTTACTAAACTCATCAAACTGAAACCCAAACAAAAACTAAAATCAACAACCCACACTGCTTAGCGGATGAACACAAAAGAATCTCATCAAAGAAATAAAATTCACATATGTTGTTTGGGGAAGATCAGTGGAGGACAGAATAGAAAAATCATCAAGCATATTGTTGCCAATCGTAGGAATGGAAGTCTCGAAACCATTTGTATCAAGCTTCATCTATATAATCTTCGACAATCAACGGTAGTGATATAAAATCAAACAGAATAGATGTCGTTTAGTATTATTAGGGATTTAGGGTATATTCCCTTGCTTGCTGTTTGAATAAAAAGAATTACTAAAATACTGATTTTAATTAAAAGCATAGCTTAAAAATAATCCAGTGGCAGAGAATTGTAAATACTGTTGAAACAAAAGGGCACCTCAAAAAAGGGCCTTCTGTTTTAATAGTATTGATACAAATATATGAATAGTAAATCATTCGTAAATTAAGCTGCTCAAGGAAAATGTACATATGATCAGAAAACAACTTAAATGAGTACAAAACATGGGTTATTATATAGAACAAAAAAATAGAATCATAATTATCTTCTTATCTTGTCTCTTCATATGCTTCTTCTATATTCTATGTGCATTTATATTATTCTCTATGATTATTAATATTTAAAATGTTAGTAAGGTGAAATCCTAAGATGAAAGCCCTTTGGTGCAAAAACTCTTGGAAACACCATTAGTTTATCCCCTCCCATCTCCTCCCATCTGCCATTATAGTCAATTCAGCACACAGTATTAACAACAATACAAACTTCCGAAATCAAATCACAATAACTCCAAAATTTAAAATAAAATCTTTGAACAAGAACCGACCTGTATCTTGTAACAAAATAATGGAGGAAGCTCGATATCTCAACAATCCCTAGTTCCTTTCCAGGGCAAAGCCTTGTCCCACCTCCAAACACAAAGCATGAGTTTTGTGACTCCAAGCTCTTCTCCTTCATTCACAAATTCAGCAAAACACGTTTTCAAAATCATTCGTTTCATGTTTTTAAATAGTTTTATAAATTCATATCGAGTTAAAATTAAATTTTATGTTTATAATTTAATAAGACAGTAGTTTCAACAAATGGACTACTAATATATTTATAATTATATATTCCCTCTGTTTTATAAAAAATGTCCCTTTGACATTTTCACACAGATTAAGAAAATGATTGAAATGCATTAAACTTATGATTAATTACACATATTCAACTAATAATTTTTGAGATAAATAAAATTATTTATAAAATCAATACATTTATAATTAATTTTAAGCTGAAAGTTGCATTGAAATTCTAAAATGGCACTCTTTTTGCAACAAGAAAAAAAATCTAAAGTGATACTTAATATGTTAATATGAAACAGAGAAAGTATAATTTACCTTTAAATATATTAATAAATACAAAACAATAGTATAAAACTGCATTTATTGTGAAACAGATGCTTACCATCCATCTCCATGGATTAAAGATCAATGGGTCCTTGTAAAGATTTGTGTCGTAATTAATTTCTCTCGTGTATACGTAAATTCTCCATCCTTTTGGAATTAAATAACCTACAATTATTAAAGATCATGATCACAATATTAAAATCATTTAAAAACACACACGGAAAAGGTTTATATTCTGCCAAATTTATTGGAAAATAAAAGAAACCATGGAGGGCTCTCACAAAGGAGAATGCTTTCATCGCTGGATTTGGTTGGTGTTCATAATACACTCTAAATCATTGATCTACTCTAAGGTCCACCACATGCTCACATTATTTCTCTTTTTTTTTGTTTATGAATTTAAATTTACAAAGTTATTATTAAAAATAACAAGAAAACTGAAATAAGAAATGTATACACGTACCGTTGATTTCCATGTCGCGGGTAGTTTTCCTCAGGACCCCATTAACGATTGTTGCCAGTCTTGATGTCTCTAAAATCACCTGTAATTTAAAATTTTAATATTTATTACTAATGGCTAATGATTTTTAATTGTAAGATACACAAATGTTGATTACTCACAGCTCGAGTGAACTTCATTGACTTCACATTCTCTAAATCGAGTGGGTCGTCTTGTCGTTTTCTTTCCCTTATAGTCAAATGCTCTCTCTGCAATTCCAAAACAGCCAAATATCAAATAAGTTAACCATATTAAACTGGAGGATCATTAGACCGGTTTTGTCTTTTCAGGGGACATACTCTGAGTTCTTCAAGAGCTTTTGGATGATCATGGAGGTACTTAAGAGCCATCATTGAGGTAGTAGACACAGTTTCGTAACCTGAATACAAGATCGTTACGACTTGGTCTCTTATCTCTTCATCGGTTAATGGGTATCTGTTGTCTTCCTTCTTCATCAAGTAACCTAACATGTCTGTAAATGTTTCTCCAGAATCTTTACGCTCTTGCATCAACTCGCTAAGTAACCTATCAATGTTCTTTCTTGCCTAAAGAGGAACCAATAAGGGCATCAGCATCAATGAACCTTAAGGGAGGTTCATAACTTTAATTTTTTATTATTATTTTTTAAAATTTTTCTGTTTGATTTTTTTTTTAAAAAAAAAAAAAAAAAAAAAAAATTAAGCGGACCAATCACGGGCCGCCACATGGCGTGGGGCCCGCGATACAGTGATGAACCAGGTTCATCCCAGTGACCCTGCAAGAGCTGAGTTCACCAAAAATAGAATATTTTAATATTTTTTTTTTTGGGAAAGGTGTGAACTTCTGCATTGAACCTTCAATGCAGATGCTCTAAAGATTCAGTTTATGTTTTTAATTCAAATTTCTTTGGAACGTCAAGATCAAAGATTTTACTTGGATTCCACAACGATAATTTGTGCCGGGTAGATCGATTGGGACGGAGAGAGTTCCAACAACAAGCTTGAAGAACTCATTTTTGAATTCTTCAACGAGTGGTTTTCTTAAATTTCCAGCGATTTGTGACAAAGAAGATAAAAACGCCATCTGCGCGAAAAAAACATATTTACATGTATTATCAGTTATTTAATAATATGCCCATCCTGCCATCCATAGAACTAAGCTTCCCACACCCACAGCATGTAAGTTGATTTAATATATTATTCGTATAAGTTAAAATTTCTCCTGAGCAAAGAAACAAAATAGTATAAATGTGTTTATTTATCTTTTCTTCGTAAGAACTATATCTTACTAATTAAAGTTCAAAAAAAAAACTATATCTTACTAATTTACCTATACAAATTAACAAGTTTGTAATCATTATTTTGTTAAATAGAAATGTTTTGGTCATTCCCACACCACAGCATGTAAATTGTTCAAAAACATTATTTACTTCAAAACAGAGAAAATTACTTTTTGGAACGAGCATTTAATTCCAATGCCTAGAACTATCATAATAATTTTGATATAGAGCTTGATTGGTTTCCCCGCTACCACCCGTAAACGCAGCTTTTGCGGTTGGTAGCGGTTGACAGCGTTTCGAAACAATCATCCAAACCGTTACAAATCGCTTCAAACCGCTCCGAACCTCTTAAAATCAAAAGCTGGTTCCAGCTAGCGTTTGCGGTTGCGGGCGGTTGCGGGAGGATAATTTTTTTTCTTTTTCTTTAAAAACCATATAAATACAAAAATAAAAATATTCAATAAATTTTTTAAAATGGAATTATAAAAATACTAAAATATATCTATTATATTTTAATTAATATTATAAAATTCTAAAATAAAAATATTTTCTATAATTTTAAAAATTTAAAACTATAACTTTGAAAATATAATTTACATATTTATTATAATATTATGATTTTTGATATTTTTATAATTATATAAAATGTAAATATTGTTAATTTATTATTTAACCGCTGCTGTATTTGGTAGTTAACCAGTCATAATTATCCCGCAAACGCGCCAATTTTTAACCGCAGAACCAGTCGTACAAATCTCTTAAAACCGCTAGAAACCGCAACCACCCGCATCCGCAAACGCCCGCAGCCGCAACCGCAACCGCAGCGTTTGAACCAGTCAGGCCCATAATCGATTCACCTAAAACTGCTTGATTATTTTTTCAAAGAATATAAACTGCATAATGAATTTAACCTATTGAGAACTTTATATCCTCATATTGTAAAGGTATATAGACTTAAGAAACAGAGAGACGAGAGTGAGAGAACATACATGTTTGGTCTTATCCTGGATATCAACATTCTCAAGCTCACTCCATTGACCAAGATAACTTCTCATGAAGTAATCGACTTTGGGCAAGATGTGATCTCTCATCATGGCTGAGCTTATGAGTGAAAGAAGCGAGCCTCTCATAAGGCGGTGGCTCGAACCATGAACCGCAGCCATGTTGCAAGTCCCGAGAATGTCAAGCATCGATTGTGGATAACCAGGAACCAAACCTTTCGATTCGTTCTTTAAGATGTATCTGTTGATCTCTGTGTCCATCGAGACTAACGTTGGACAACCAAGGAGATGCGATTTGAAGAAACTCCCATATCTGTTGATTCCAAGTTAGTATTTAAGAGGAAAACAAAATCTTGATTTGTTTATTTTGAGTATTTTTTTTTTACCGGAGTCTTTGGTTTCTCATGAAGTCAGGGCCTTGTTTGAGGAACTCGGTTGTTTCGCCAAAGATTGGCCACCCCATGGTTCCAGGAGGGAGATTAGTCTTGTTGTATCGCATTTCGTTCCATCGGAGCAGCGCAGAACAGAGCAAGACGAGGACAAAGAGAAAACCAATCATCACCATCACTATTCCCATCTCACTCTGTTCTCGTTGTTCCTTTTTTTTTTTTGCTCTGCGTTTAGAGAGAGAGTGAGGGAGAGAGAAGGTGATTTGAATGTGGTTGAGACTAGAAGAGTGTGTTTGTAAGTGTTTATATAGAAAGCTACGTCAAGTGCATCCTATTTAGAATACCCTTCATAATAATGTTTTGGATGAAATATTATTAACAGTGTAAACTGTAAACATTGTACTTTTTTAAAGTTGTGATCATTTTTTTAAAAGAAATTCCAAGTTCCTAATATTGGTCAATAATTTTTCCAAATATTCTGAGACAGTTTTTAAAATCAGAATTAACAATTTGTATCATAAGGATTAAATTTGAAGCATTAAAAACGAAATTCATTATATTAACTTATGATACTTCTAGTATGTAAGATACTAAAACTGTATTATGTACATGCCTTTACGATAACATATTTGCTAAGATATTGTATTTTGTAATATATATATATATATATTTGGAAATAATGTAAAAAGAAAAAGAAATTATACAGCAAATATGGGTGTTTCTTTTGTAAAAACTTACACTCTTAGATATGGTTGTTCAAATCGAACTAGGTTTACCGGATCAAGCCGAAGCTAGTCTAATACACTTTTTCGAAAGTGTGTTCTAGGAAAACCAACTACACCAAGCATATGGACCAGACTGCTCATGCGAAAGACCAACAAATGAATAATCCATATCCCGCCCACAAAAATCCTACAGTTCACAATAAAAATGTAACCAAATTTGTTCTCAACTATGGAGAATAATATTCTGTTACTACGAATACTCACAGAACATATACTTTTATTTTCATTTGCTCACTTGCCTCTTCTTTTCATAAACCAATAAAAATAACTCACTTGCTTCTTCTTTTCATTTTTTTTTTTTTGTAACAAATTTTTGGTTGTTTTCTTTATACTTTTATTTTCATTTGGTGTCTTCTTTACGCTCAAATCATACTTATTATGATTTATTGAGGGTATTCAATATTTATTTTAATAGTGAGAAGGTAAAGTAGGAAGAGTGTCACTTTTTTTAACAAAAAAAAAGAGAGTAAAATACAAAATTAAAACCACCAACCCATTCCTCAAGATCTTAGACATGAATAGTTGTTTGGTAGTTGGATGAAGAAGATTCGCTTTTCAGTTATTATTAAAGATTGTGCTTGCTTTATTAGTGAATCTTGATGGGTTTTGTTGTAAGCTAAGCGGTAGAAAATTCAGTAGTATATTGGTATTATTAGTTACTTTTATTCTGGTTAAACAATATAATACTCAGCTCGTGATGGTGTTATGATTTATGAAAATAGGTGTTACGACTTGCAGGTTCTCTCGCATTATCAACACTGACGCGGTTTGGAGATGGATTGTACTAAAAAGGCTTTGAAACTTCTATTTTTGAAGCGTTTCCCAACGTTAAGTTATGAATTACTCTCACAAAAGAAAAATTAAATAAAAAAAGAACAAAATACACTATGTTTCGCTCACAGCCTCACACACAACCTAGCAGTTATAAAAGATATCAATCACACTTTTGGGCACATCAACGAAACCAAACAAATATTTACGAAAAGATGGTTTAGTACGTTAGGTATTGTTGTAAACCTTGGCAAAGAACACACGAATTATAAGAATGTATCTCTTCTTATTAGCTTAAGAAAACTAGCTCAAAAACTTAAGCTCTCACAATCACAATATTCCTCTCAACTCTCATCTCTCTCTCTCGACATCTTTATATATAGATGTTACAATCATTTTCCTATAAGTAATATCATATCTAGATATATCACAATCTCTTTATCTTTATCTTTATCTCTTTATAATCTCAACACAAATAGAATTAGGATTACTTTTCTCTCAATCTTCTTTCAAGCTTATCCCAACAGTAGGGTCAACCATTAAAAATAATTTTAGTGAAAGTTTAATAACGATAATTATGTATGTAGCGTAATGAATATCGTATCACTTTTCTCATAATTGTTTTTTGTCAATTGTTCATATTTTTAAAACAAGTGTTTATTGGCAAAAGTGTCATTCTGAAGAATAACTCTATCGACTGTGTCGATATATACATGAAAAAAAAATCACACCTCTTATATAGCCTCAATTGATAGTTAAATCTACACAGACATTTATGCTCCATAGAATATAGCTTAGGTTCACATTCTCAAAATTATCCTGCAAAAGATGAAACATTTTTATCTTTGAGATAAAAGCCAACCAATTAACTAAGTTAATAATTATATCCACCTAATATGAACAGTTAGTCTCACTTCGGATCAGAGATTTTCATATCTCCGACACACAATATTATTCTGTAACCAGAAAGTCAAATGATTCATCATCCATTTGATCTTTAATACAACACCCTAAGCCATTAAATGTGCCATGATCAGAATTTGGGGGATCCAAAGGTGGCTATTTTGATAATCCATGCGGAGGATCTTCGACACCTCCTCCTCCTCCTCTTTTTTAGTGTGTGTTTCGTCCAACATTCTGCTTCAAGAGATACTCAAAAGTTTCAAAGTTTTTTTAATAATGCATGTCTTCAGTGAGCAAAAAACAAAACATAACATATGTCGGTACCGCTTGAGTCATATACTTTGTTTGGGATTTTTCCTTTTTTGATAGGTGTCTTGATAACCAAGAGTTTGGCTTGTCCATTAAGTGGATCATGTATAAAAGAGAAAACCTTCAATTTTGAATCACAAATTTGTTCCGGTTAGGAACATGCCCATATCTATGCATTTTTGTTCTTATGGATGACATTTACTAAGTTTTCATATTTTATTTTCTTTAAAAGTATTTTGCTACATGCGATAAATTTGCTGAAAAAAAAGAGAATGTTTTCAGTAAGTAACTCTGTTATTTTCTTAACGCGTGTTCTACCATTTATTTAATATAATAATCAAATTTAAGTTCTGTATTTGAAACTTTATTTAAGGATAGGAATTTAAGAAATGGTACTTGAGGTTGAGGGAAAGGAATGGCACATGGGCGCCACCCGAAACAAACCATTTGATCTTTTTTTTTTGTGTCACTAAACAACCCATTTGATCAAAGCTATGAATTTTTTATTAAAAAACACATAAAGCTGAAAATGAATACTCATATTTTCTACAAAATTGTTTTCTTTAGGACTAACAAAGAAAGTTCACGTGCAAGTTCCAACAAATGTCCATCAAAGTGAAAGTCAAGTAGTCAACTCATCGTTTCATTAGTGAAAAAAAGAATTTCGTTTGCAAAACATCTATTGCCTATTTACACTTCTCTGAAAAAAATCTCTAAAATCACATTAAATTTATTCTCTTTGGACTCCTCTGGATCTCTTACAGATTACAACATTATCGGTTTGTTCAGACTGCAAGTTTGACTTATGGTCTGCCATTGATTATTTTAAGTGGTATACATGTATCTACACACTTACAAATGTGTTTCGAAGTTTCTGTCTTGGTTACAAGTTACAACTATTTAATGCCGGTAAGTAACACAACACAAACAACAGTTAATAATCTTCTTCAAAATTAAACAAATGTACGTGACAGTAGAAGTATGCTTAGTCAAATGGTTTGATTGGAAATTTATTAATATCTAAAATTTGGGTTTCCGATATCGCAGAAAAAGTGAAATAATACAAACTAATGAAAAAATACTTACAAAAGATTTTCAACAAGAACAAAGAATACAGTAAAACATAAATCTCATAAATAGTTCAAGTAACACAGTCATACGTATACGTGTATTCTCACAAAACAAATATAATTATCACTAATGATGCCAAAACAAATATAGAATTATCAGTAATAATATTTTTATAGTTTATAAAAGTATAATTACCCCGCATTTAAAAAAATAAATACATGTGAGCTTTAATTTTGGTAAGTCCTCGTATAAAGAAAATTATACATATATATATAATAGTTTAGATGTAGTTACATTTTATTGGTTGTTTTATTCTGGTTTTGTTATCTAAATCATCTCAAGTTTGAATAATAAAATGACCATTTGACGTAAAAAAAAAACTGTGGCCATTGAACGCACGTATGGGTGAGGGCCATCGGTGTCTGCATTCACTAAAATTGACCTTTTTAACTTTTTGGCTTAATCCGAAAATATTTTTACTAGTTATGAGTTAAATTTCCTTAAATTAGTATTTCTTTTTTGAATGATATATTTTTTGTTTTCATTTAAATTAGGTGAGTTTTACATGTTCATACATAAAAATAAATATTTGTAAATAACAAAAAGATAATACTTGATCATTATTTAATTTTTGATTTGTTTTTATTTTTGAATTGTTTTTAAACTATATGTATGAAAGTAAACACAACATCATTTTAAATAATATTACGTTGGTGTCTTAATCAAACATGTGATTGCATATATATTAATAATATTGATTACTTATTTTTTGGTCTTATTGAATTGCATTTATTTTTCAAATTGAACTAAAATAAAATCAGGATAATTTTACTAATTCCATTTATTTTCTTTGTTTTGTTTTGTCAGAATCATAAACATAATCACGTACACTAAAATCAAATTGGTAGCTTTGCATCCATATGGACAATAAACAACGATTACAGACTGTCTACTCCTGAATTCTGTGTCCGTGGTATATAAATGAGTTCTGAGCTGTTGAAACTTCTCTTCAAGATCTTTATATATTCTAAGTAACTTGTAAAAACTGAAAATTCTATTGGTTCCGAAACCATCTTCACAAATTGGGAACAAACCGTTGTAAAAATAACAGTAAACTGTCTTAAATTCTTCATACACTCCATTGACCAAATAAGAGTTTCTAGCTCCGAGTGAAGTGGCGACTGACTCGCCCTTATATTTCTCGCTCCCATTAAACCATCCAAAACCTTTCAGTGTATTATACCATTCTTGTCCATTTATGTTCTTAAGTCCCGACATTTAGCATTTAAATTAGTACATGTAGAAACTCAATGGTTATGGATCTTTTGAATAAAAAGATTTTACATTCATTTTTAAATTAGTGGTAATGGATCAATAGAGTATCATTTTTTCCATTTCTATTCTGAATTAGTGGTTATATTCTAAAACATCTTAAATACATTAACTTCTTATAGGAAAGGTTGGGTATTTGGTAACCAAAAATTAAAAATATACATGATAATCCGAAGTACATAAAAACGAAACAAACAAAAAAAATCTATAACCTGTAAAACAACTAAAATAAAAATTCAAATATTAAAAGTACAATCATAAAACAAAAATTAAGTATGATTTGTCAGAATTCTTAAAGCCATAATATTTAGAAAATGAAATTAGTTGTTAAGTTAGCTCTTTAAAATTAATGTGAGTGTAATAAATATTAGTAACTAGGTCTTATCCAGGACCATGTGCTATAATATTTTTTTTTAATTATATCTAAAATAAAATTTATTATTATTTAGATTTTATTATTTTTTACTTATATTTTAATATAAAATTTTATTTAAGTAAAGATAAAATAAACCATTTTTAATTTAATATCTATTAAAGATAGATATGTATATATTTAAATTTATAATCTTAGATAATTTTTTATCTATTTCTTTTGGATTAAAATATATTAAATCAACTTGTTTAAAATTATTTTTAAAAATTGATATAAAAGTTGTATAATTATCAAAAATTATAACTAAACACTATCTATAAAATTTATAGATATATAAAAGAAACAAATAATATTATTTAAAAATTTATAATATAAAAAATTGTAAAAAAATTAAAATCTTTTTAGTGATAAAATTGTATAATTAACTAGAAATAACTACATTTAAAATTTTGAAAATATTATTTTATTTCTATTATTATGTTATTTAATGTCATATTTGAATATATTTACTAGGAGTGGACATTTCGGTTTAATTACGGGTTCGGTTTAGGTTTGGTTTAGGTTTGGTTCGGTTTGATTTATTTGGATCTAGTAAAACCTTAACCAAAGTCAACCTAAGTTAGCTTGGTTCAGTTTGTGTTTGGTTTGATTCGTTTTTAATTTGGTTTCGTTTGTGTTCGGTTTGGTTTGTGTTCGGTTTACTTTGGTTTTGTTTGTGTCTATTCAGTTCAGTCGAGTTGATTTTTTAGTTTTTTCTAGTTTAATTACAAATATAATTTTTAAAACATAAACCAATCATATTTGACACCAAATCATTATTTTTTATATTTAAATGTAAAAGTCAAACATCACAAATTAAAATGTAAAAGATGTAATACAATAATGTTATACTATTATTCTCAAACCTTATATAAATTCATTAGTAATTTTTGAGTTTTGATGTTAATGTATGAGATTCATATGTTTATTGTATTGTTAGTTGTGTTTATTCTCTTTATTTAGACGTAAAATATATAAATTTATATTTAGTTGTTTAGGTTAAATAGTAAAATATATTAAATTTTAATATTATTTAATTATTCATATTAAAAAAACCCTTCGATTTTTCAGTTCGGTTTGTTTTTTTGTCTATCCCTAAGATTTATTTTAATGATGATATATAATTACCTATCGTATACTAAAAAGTTTACCAAAAATATAAATAACTGTTAAATGTAATTTTCTATATCATATTAACCATAAGTCATGTTATCATTTCTAGAATTTCAGATTTTATTTATCTAGTGAAGTGATAGTAAAAAAGACATCTGTCAAAATAATTTTGCAAACAATGTCTAGGAGATTTGTAATAAAAAACATTAAGAGAAAACAAAATTGAATAGCAATAGTAATAATTGCAATTAGTTGCAATAATGTTAATCCACGTACTAAGAGTATCTATGTAATTAAATTATAAAAATATATTAAATAAAAAGGAAACTGAAAAGAAATAGTAATGATTATAGTTAGTTGTAATAATTTCATTGATTAATGATATTTATGTAATAGCTATTGTAAGAATTAAGGTAAACAAAAATGATTAAAAATAGAGTTATTATTTAATTTTTATTAGTAAATTTTCGTAAGAATTCTAGTTATTTTTGTCAAAAAAAAAAATTCTAGTTATTTAACTTTTTGGAGAGTCAAAATCATCTAACATATTGAAATGGCCGAGCTGTTGTAGATTGATATTTAAAAATAGATATTGAAACTAAATGAACAACATATGAAGTAATAGTGAAATGACCATGTTATCAAATATTTAAAATTTTGGTTTATGTTTATTTAATTTTACTTTTATATAGTTAGTTAATATCACCTAAAAATACTGTCGTTGTTTGTATATTTCAAAGAACTTGTTGCTGTCAAAATATATGATTAGTAATTAATTTTATTTAAATAATACAGGAAATCTGTACAGGAAAAAATTCAAAAGAGAAATATATACAGCAAACTAGTTTTATAAATTACAGTTACCAAATATTTTTACCACAGAAGACATCAAATTATTACATTTAATCCAACCCGATTTTAAAACACATGCCAGCATTGAAGCTATTCTCTCAAAACATTTTGCATGTCATATTCAGATAATTAATGTGTAGATTGACACCGCTGGGATTCTGATTGTGATAGAATGTATCAATCATTTTCATCATTAAACATAATACCTGATGTAAGGATTACTTCTCCAACTTCTTCATTCAACATATTCCAAGGGCACAAAACATAATGGCGGACAAACTAGCACGAGGTGCTAGAGACTTGCCTTCTGCTATGGTTTATGTTGATTCAGTTCCACCGAGATGGCTCTCGCGGCCGGAACCAGTTTAGTTTAGTTTCTTTTGTGAAAAAAAAAAACATAATACCTGATGTAAACATAAATATTATTTTTTTTCAAAAAAATAAAAAAAAACATAAATATTATTTCGCATTGGTGTTTTTTTTTGCAGTTAAAAAACCATTAATACGACTAACGCAAAATAATATACATTTTAAATTTACAATACCAAGCGAAAAACAAAATCAAATGAAAAATATCTACAATAGTATGAAAGCTATTGTAATTTAGCGTGCAATAAAATTTCTTTATTTATATAACTTTTAAATAATTAACAAATATTTTCATATTTTAGTTAGTTTCTTTAAAATCTATATTATTGTTCTCGTCTCATCTTTTGTTTAACTCGTGAAGCTATTAACGAAGCTACATGTTTATATAGAATCTCATTACATGATGAAACAAATTATAAAAAATGCCTTTAGTGTTTTGTATATATTTAAAAGATGCCCTAGGCCAATGCTTCTTATTTTCTCATGTAAGCACGGCACTGAAAGTATCTCACCAAATAATCCATTTTCTCAATATCTTTTTTTCCATTTCTTTCATGCATGACTGTAATTAGAAATAATAAATATGGTTGGGTTGGTGAATCTAAACAGAAGAAAATACATTTGAAAATCATGAGGTTTATTTACAAAAAAAAAAAAAAAAAAAAAAAAAAAAATCATGAGGCCATTGACATGACACAGTGGCTTTCTTTTGAGGTAGATATGTGTCTTTTAAACTCGTGTTATCCGTTTGTTCGGGTGAGCAGAGTTTATAATCTCTCATAAAGCATGTACATGGAGGAGCCATGGCTATAAAATATGCTGAGCTACATACCGATAAATTTGATGAGTAATTTTATGCTTTAATAAAGTCGCAGATGCATGTTGCATCAGAGAGTGTGCTATGAAGAGTGCAGAGTGGATTTATGAATATCTCTTGTGAGGCTAGGCTTAACCGAGTGGAAAGATAACCAATTGTGTAAAGATGATTAAACAAATCTTGTAAAAATTGTATAAGTGCTTTCTAATAAAACATAACATGTGTTAATTTCTCGTTGTCTTTTTATTTATTTTATCCACAACTATTTTGTGTTGTATTTTGCACTTTTAATACGAATCTACTACAGATGAGTTTATGCATATATTCTTTTCCTTTTTAGTGCTACAGTTTATGCATATATTCAAGCTCAATTCTTACCATCATACTACCACCGTTTGGTTAAGAAATTCTATTGTTACCAAAGAAAACGATTACGTTGTTTTATGGCTTTGCTTATATGACCACTACGAGTCTAGATTTAAGATGCAAGACCATTATAGACTAACGAATGCATTGCTAACAGTATGGTGTAAGACTATTACATTATATTCACTTTAGGTCTCAACCATACCCCTAATAGAAAACAATTATCTCTATTTTTTTTTTTGTAACAGACAATTATCTCTATTATTGCATTGTCCGGCCTCTTTTTTTTGGGATTTACGTTCACGTTTATATAACAGCTAGTTTGATCAAATATGGAAAACCTTCTGATAGTACTAATCATTTAATAATGTTATGCGTTTATTGGTTCACTTGCAATTTGACGGTAGAGAATAACGATTAGAGTTTGTGGTACCACAACCACCGTTTTATATACGTGTATCAAATCTATAACTATAAAATGGTAAACATATAAAAATTAATAGAATAGAATTTTCTGAGATAAAATAAATGGAATATAAAAATAGAATATAAAATGTATTCAATTAATTTATCGTCAAATTGCAGTAAAAAAGATTTTTCTTTTTATTTTGTTTCTTTTTGAAGAATTATCGAAATGATTATTCGATTTCATTTAACTTAAATTGTTACTAAAATATGTAAAATTAATAAAATTATTTATTTTCATTATATATTTCATAAAAACGAGGAAAATGATTGATGGCTACATGAATGAAGTATTGGTCATCACATGACTAACAATGCAAACTAAACTAATATATACCTAGCCACACGAAGTATATGTTATGTATGACAACATCTCTCAACTTTATGATGTTATGTAGTTAACATCCCGAGTTTAATTTCATTCATCCAAAAACTGATGCGGATGTTAGAAAACGTTTAAATATCTTGTTTTAATAATTAAAATATGATCGATCCGACTATAATTTAATTACAACTAGATTTTGACCCACATTTTTAAAACCTAAGAATATTTTTAACAAAATCTAATTTACAAAATCAATATTTTTAATATTTTTTATAAGTAGTGTTTTAACATTTTTATTTTAGTGTATTTAAAAAATATATAATTGTATTATTTTTATTTATATTAATATGTTTTGTTATGAACTTTTAATAAGTAACTTTTTAACATTTTTATTTTTTTGTTTTAACATTTTTATTTTAGTGTATTTTAAAACTATATAATTGTATTTTTTTATTATTTATTACTCTGTTTTGTTTTTAATAATATTAATCTTTTTGTTATCAACTTTTAATAATAAAAATTGTAATTTGTGTGATTAATTGTGTGATATATACTTCTTTGATAATTTTTAATCATGAAACTTATTTTCTGTCAATTTTTTAACTTTAACATTTTATTTTCTTAAAATTTATGTGATGTCAACTTAAACCAAACATAATCTTGCATATATAATTATACATTATATATTTTTAAGAATAAAAATAATCAAAGAATATGAATCTAATGTGAAAGTTTTACTAAGTTTAAATGAATGGAATTTTTTTTATGAAAAATATATAAAATAGTTCAATAGCTTAATAAATAATTTCATATCAAACAAATAAAATAATAGAGTCAATATATTGACATCAAAGAAGTTTTATAATAATTTTTTTTATCAGATAAGTATATTTCACACAGTTAATCAAACGAATTACAGAAATTTTATTAAAAGTTCATACCAAAACAGATTAAAAGAATTAAAAAACTAAATTAAATAATATCTTCTATAATGTTTATATTTAATAAAAATAAAAATAATATAATTATATTGATTTCAAATACACTAAATAAAAATGTTAAAACACTACTTATCAAAATTTATAGAACATATTGATTTTGTAAATTACATTTTGTTAAAAAATATTTTTACGTTTTTATAACACTTTAGGTAAATTACCGTCAGGTACGTAACATTTCAATTGATGAAACGAGAGATTTAAACGGTCTCCAACATACACATCATTTTTTGGATGAATGAAATTAAACTCGTGATGTTAACTACATAACATCATAAAGTTGAGAGAAGTTGTCATGCAAAATATATACTTCATCTAGCGAAGTATACATTTGTTTAGTTTGCATGGTTAGCCATGTGATGGCCACTACTTCATGTAGTCAGCAATCATTTTTCCTAAAAACAATCTAACAGCAGCCTAAGAAATTTTATTGTGGATGAAATTTTATTATTGTGTATCTTTGTGACTGAATCATAGAAAAAGCAAAATTATCTCTTCTATTTTTCAGAAGTAGGGTTAATTCGCTCTACGGACGGGTAAAAATGTGAAAAATTAATAGAAAATAAATTAAATTGTAAAATATATTTAAAATATTTAATAAACTCTCAACTGAAGATAATATTAAAATTACTATTTTGTTTCTTTTATTGAAAATACAAGATTGATAAAAAAATAAAATATTATCATAAAATAATAGGTTTATTTATATTTTCAACGTGTAATACATTATGATAATCAGTAAGTAAAATAAAATTACTTAAAGAGAATCAAAATATAAATTATTTTCCCATCTTATTCTTTGTTATTGTATCCATTGAGACATTTAATTTTTCTTATACCTTTTCTTTTAAAACTATTGGTTTAGCTACTACAAAAAGGAAATAATCGATTCACTGTAAAAAACATTAAAAAAACATTTCTAGATAGTATTATAATCTCATATTAATCAATACAATTAAAAATTTGAATACTTATTTTAAAACTTCTACAAATGAACTGCACAAACCAAACTGATTATAATTTTCAAAATATATATTTTATTCAGTTTTCAGACTAGAATTAGTGATGGTTTTATATATTCTCTTACCTTTTGTATTTATTTTCTATTGGTTTTATTATACAATAAATTATTTATATAAAATATTTAAGATATTTTATTATTATGAAAAAATATTTCTTATTAAATATTTTAGATTTAATTGAACATATATATATATATATATATATATATATATATATATATTGTTGAAAAATTTATTATGTACTATAATTTTGGATCAATTAACATTCAGTTATCAAATCATTTGGTTAAATATAAAATTTAAAGTAAAAGGTATAAAAATAAAAATATATTAGTATATCAAGTTAAAAAAATACATTAAATTGAAAAATAAATTGACTTTACGTTATAAAATGACAAATAACCTTTAAAGTCTGATGATAAAAAAACATTTAAAATCTACATATAACTGATTTAAAATGAAATTGATTATTCATTTAAGAATATATATATATATATATATAAATTTAAAATTAAATATTAAAATAGTTTAATATACATATAAATGATGAATACCTAAAAGAAGAACATAACTCTTTATATCTAAACTAGGGAGAGGTCCGCGCTACGTGCGGGTTGTATTTTGTTTTTCTGTCATTTTTTTAAAATTGTTTGTGGTGGTTTTGTATGCATTATTAATTGCTGATTAAATTTTTTCTGCGAATTTGAACGTTGTTGGTGTACTAGGTTCAGAGCCGTATCTATTCACTTAAAAAGAAAAAATGGTTTAAGGCATATAATGTAGAAAAAAGGTTGAAGGCATATAAAACTTAGGGGCACATACAAAATGCAGAGTTAAACCATACCTATTTTACATATTATAATCTTTATTTCTTTGTATTAATTAGTTCACACACTTATTTCTATTTATTTTCTTACCATATCAAATCTTATTTTTCAATAATATTTTCTTAGTTATTTTCTTTTATCTCATTTTTATATTTATTATACAAATTAAATTTTAATTTAAAGTAGCATATGTTTTTAATCATAGTTTTATATAAACTCATGTGTGTTTTGTAATATTTAAACATGTAATATGCATATTTCTATGTGTTTTATAATATTTATCAATTAATTTATAGTTTTTTAAATGTGATTTATTTATTAAGAAATTTATATACATTTTTTAAAGAAGAAATGTATATACATGAAACTATATTTTTGGCTTATGGTATAAGAGACTTTAAGCAAGGTCAAGGTCTATGTTGGTTTTGGAGTGTGAGGTGGTGGTGTGTGGTGAGTTGTTTGTATCAATTTGTGGTTGAGAGATGTCGTTTCTGGTATGCATTTGGATGTTCAAGTATTAGTATGGTGGAGTTTTTTTGTTGTATATATATAAGAGAAAATTGGATAAATAGGACACTTTGAACTTGGATTTGTCACATTAGGATTTCTAGAAGATATTTTAGGAAAATAGGATTTTAGATCTTGTAAAATACCAAAGTACCCTTAATTTACCAATTATGTTGAATTTAAATTATAAATTATAATAATTTTCGTAATAGATTTTAATGTTAAAATTAAAATCTATAAAAATTAAAAAATAAAAAAAACACTAAATGGGAAAAAAGGAGACGCGGGATGCCGCAAACCTAATTCCCCTTTCTCTTTGTCTTCTCCGTCGTAGACTCGTCGCTCTCCCACGGCGATTTAGGGTTCAACGGTGAGAAGCTCTGTTCTTCGTCGGTGTTTCATCAGCCCGTGGTCTCTACTCTCGTCTCCGTCACCATCCTTTTCGATCTCACTGAAGACACAACGGCTGCGAATCGTTCTTCCTCTTCGTCGGGTCAAATCGATTTTCGAAGTGTTCTTCCATCAATTTCGCCTCTCAATCTCACAATTCTTCACAGAAGGTATTGGATTTCATCTATAGATTCTCATATTAAACGAAATCGAAGTGTTCTTCCATTAAAGCTTGATTTTTTTTTAAAATGATTTGCCGTGTTTCTTAAAATAATTTTGTTTCACGGATTGGTTGATATTATTGAAACCTTTACATGTGTGATGATATTGAAACCTTTACATGTTGAACTAATAATTTTGTCACGGTTTGTAGCTATGTCTGAGGAGCTACCGAAGAGGCTTTTTAAGGAGGGCGAGGAGCCCCGAGTTACTCAGATCAACAACAACTGCAGGATCGACTACATAATCCGAAAGTTCCAAGCGTGGCTGCCAAAGGAGTTGGATGTCGTGAAGAAAGACCCGGTTTTTCATCAGATTTTTAAGCTCCATGAGAATGGTCTTGGATACTCTGCGAGGGTGATACACAGCTTCTTGTGTAGGGAGCTGGTGACTTTCTTACAGCACGAGCTATGGTTTGTCTTTGCGAGGAGACCGCTTCGATTCTCATTGCAAGAGTTCCACGCCGTAACCGGGTTTGAATGCGATACTCACATTTCGATTGAGGAGTTTGAAGAGTGGAAATATGATGGTGGTTTCTGGAGCAAGGTTTTGAGGAGAAAAGATGGAACAATTACACTCTTCAACCTGTGGACTAAGGACAAGGAAGCTGTAAAGAAATGGAAGAATGCAGATCGCATACGTCTTATCTACTTGGCGATCATTCTTTGTGTGGTATTGGCGAGAGATGAGAAGGCTAATATCCCCCTGAAGTACATCGCGGTGGTCATGGATCTTGACAGAGTTCGAAGGTATCCTTGGGGAGTTGCTGCTTATGACCTTCTCTGCAAATCCATAGCCAAAAATCGTTCCCAACTGAAGGAAAAGACCACTAGCTATGTCTTGGATGGCTTCTCATACGCCTTGCAGATTTGGGCAATGGAAGCGGTGCCAAAAATCGGGAAGCTTTGTGGAAAAAAGCTGGATAAGGGTTTCAAGGACGGTCCTAGATGCATAAACTGGATGGGAGCTGCGAAGGTGTCATATGAGGAGATCATTCGCTTGGAGGAGATTATTACACCCAAGGTAATTTTATCTATTTATGACGACTCTTTCCGGTTTGAAATGAGTAGTTAGTATCTAACTGTATTTCCCTGTCTTGTGTAGGATGACATCTACCCATACATCTCATGGACAGGAAATTATGATGTTGTCAAAGCTCAGGCGTTTCGCAGAGATGATGATGTGGAGGATGACAGAATCAAGGTTCTGATGGAGATGATAAAGAAGGGGCATGATTTTAGTGAGCATGTTTGGGAAACTGAAGAAAATGAAGTGATTTCTTTATCTCTCGATGACGAATCAGCTGTGAATGATGAAGCAAGCGTGAATGTTGAAGCAGCCGAGAGTGATGACGACTTTCAGACTCCGAAAGGATCAAAAAACGTTGGTTCTAGATCAAAGAGGGGTAAAAAGAGGCTTCCCGATCGTGGTATGGAGAAGAGAAAGCATAAGGTTCTCGCAAGTGGCGCAAAGCAAGCTCCTTTTAATGAAGACATGAAGGCTTTTATGACACAGTTGTTTGAGCACAACTTCTCTGGAATGGAACAAAGGATACAGAAACAGATGGCCGAGACATTTGAGCAGATGCGGACAGAGCTTAAACAATCACGTAAGGAAGCCAGCGTTGAAGTTGAGCTTGGAGAGCCTTCACCGACAAAGCCATCGACGAGCCAGGCACCGTTGAGGAGGTCCACACGCGGGGTAAACAAACACTAGTCTTCACCATCCTCTTCAATGTTATTTTGTCTTGTTTAAGTTCGTGGTTTGCGTGTCTGTTTGTTTTATTGGCATCTAAGTTATCGGCCTGAATTTTGTTGTACTTTATAAGGTCTCGGTTTGTATGTGTGCTTGGTGTGTAAGTGTTCTTGGTTTGTAAGTGTCTTGTTTGAACTTATGTAATGGTCTGGAACTTTTATGTAAAATAATTATTAATGATAATGTATTTTGGTATCTCAATTATTGCTTATTTGTCATGAAATAACAGGATGGTTCCGAGACTACATTCGATGTGAATTATAGTGAAGCAGATGATTTGGGTCGCGGGATAGGTACACAAGGGGTTGAAGGGCTTTCTCAGACGTCGTATGTGCCAGGCTTTGATCCATCTCAGGACAAAAAAGAAGAAGACTGGTGGACTCCAATGACTTCGGTCCGAGGTTCAGTGGATAATCCAGTAAAGAAAGAAAAGACAGAGATGAATACAGCTCCACCGCCGTCACAGTGGGAGAAATGGTGCAAAAGAAAAGGTCATGGACTTCAGCTTAGCGATTCACCATTGCCAGAAGATGCTTCTCCGCAGGCGTCACTTTATTATATCTCCGAAGAGTCATGGAAAGGATTCACGGAATGGGCATTAAAGCCTATACCTTTAACAATTGGTCCTACATGCTTTAATTTGTCTGTAGCTACAAGAGTAGTAAGTGCTGGAAAATGGCTTGGAAACGAGGTAATGAATCTTGTACTAACCTTTAGTGAATTTATCTTCCTAACACTTCTTATATGCTATATTACTTAACTTTCATTGTAAATTTTTAGGAGATGGATGCGGTTATGTTTATATGGCGTGTGAACACTACATTGAATCGTTGGGCCCCTCGGCGTGTTGCTTTCATGAGTGCTATGTTTTGCCTCCAAGTAGACGCTGCATACAAGAAGTTTTTACCAAACAAAAAAGCCTATCAATTGCCTGATTTCCTTCTTGGGTACGGCAGAGGAGAGCTTCCATCTCATGGGCGGACTGATCTAGTTTGGGGTGTTGATGTTGATCGACTCTACTTTCCTCTGTTTGTAAATGGTAACCATTCAGTTCTTTTTACATCCTAGTATACATTTCTTCGTTTACAAATTTTTGTGGACACGAACGCAGGTAATCACTGGGTTGGTGTCTGTGTAAACATCATTGAAAGAAAAGTAGAAGTCTTTGATTGCGGTCGGGGAAAGAACAGACAGTACGTTGAGAAGTTTGCTGCTATCATTCCTAGGATTGTGAAGTCCGTTGCACCACAAGAAAGACAGAAGCAGCTACTCCTCTCATCATATTCTATCGTGGATGTGCCTATGAAGTTGAGATTGAATAAAAGTTGTTGTGATTGCGGTGCATACGCTTTGAAGCACTTGGAATGCTCGCTGCTTGGTCTTGACGTCAGTTTAGTGGATGATGAAATCATTATGGGTTGTAGACAGAAGATTGGAGTGGACTTATGGGAGGCTGCACACGACCCCATCTTTGCTGAGGTTATGACACGATATGTGCCTTCACCATGGGAGAGGTCTGAGGTCTTTGACCTGGAGGATGATTGATTAACTGTGATTTTAGTAGTTTGGTTTGTTAGAATTAGAAAACAACTTTGGCTTTGGTATTTGATTTGAATTAAGAAACAACTCTAGCTTTGATTTTGTATAAATTATGAAACAACCCTATAAAGAACAAAATCATAAAAACTGAGGACCCAAACCCTAAACAAACCCTTAACTAAAACCATAACCATAGACATACCCTAACCAAACCCTTAACTTAAACCATAACCATAGACATACCCTAACCAAACCCTAAAACCATAATACAATCATGATTCTTAATCATACCCTAAACAAACCCTAAATCTGTAATTCATAGTCAAACCCTTAACCCTAAATAAACTCTAAAACCATAACCGTAGACATACTCTAACCAAACCCTTAACTAAAACCAAATACAAATTAATCCAACGCCTCAAACACACACCTATTTATTGATTATTTTTGTACATTGGTCACTATCTAAGTACGTCCGTCCACTATGTTTGATAGATGTTTAAACACTAATTTAGAGGGTTCAAAGACAAAGTTCTTGTGGTGTTATCGATAAATTCAAAATGATTTTTTTCTGCTCTGCCTTAGCTAGAATACGCGTTCTGGGAGTATGAAACGACGTAGTTTTGGTTATTTTTTTGACCTAATCTCTTTTCTTCCTCATTCTTCCTCGACAGAGAGATTGCAGCGGCGAAAATTTGGAGATCGACTCCCTCATGTCTTCAGTAAATTCTTCATCCACTACAAGAGATCGCCTCGCGAAACAACGGGGAATTCCCACAAGATGCAATTGCGGTGAGGCAGTGAATCGTTTCACTTCAAAAACAATTCAAAATCCGGGAAGATTATTTCATTGTTGTCCTTTGGGATCTCAAAAGGTTAGTCATGTTATCATATAACTGTCTCGTTGTTGTCCGATGAGAGTAGAATTAGTCAATCTAATTGTGTATTGGATGTTACTGATGAAGGACAAAACCCACTTGTTCAAATGGACTGACAAGTCAGTTGTTGAGGAGATTGAAGACTTCCAAGACCTGTTTGACGTGTTACTCGTTGACAATTCCGAGTTTCAGAAATCAGTGAGAGCTGGTGAGGCCATGATGACACGCCATGAGAGTAGAATTCAAGAGATGGAAGATGCAATGTGCCATTGCGAAGAGAAGACCTTGGAATGCATTAGGGAACTTAGGGGCATAAAAGCTTTGTTTGTGTGTTGTTTGGTGATGGTCTTCTTGTACCATATCTATGCATGATGTTCAACTACTTTTATGTGCTTCCTCAACTTGTTGTTTCTTATTTTCAAAGAAGTTAAGACCATGTTTCTTGTTATTTCGAGGTGATCATCATCTACTGAAACGAATTATTTTGCAATTACTTTGATTGTTACTAGAATAAATCGATTTGTCTCTATAGTTTAGCAAATACCAAATTGTCAAATAGGTTCTTAAACAGAAGATCAAATTGTTTCAAAAGCAATAAAGAAAAAAACAGAGACAGATGCAGACACATAACAAACTAGATGGGTAAATCGCATGTTCCTCTCTTGTGTCCTTCAGTTCCACAACGGCTACACTTATGCTTTTTATTCTTCTTTGATCCTTGAGAAGATGCGATCTTGTCTTCTACTGATTCATACCTTCTCTTTACTGGTCGACCAGCACTCTTTCTTGTCTTTGGTGGTAAAACCTTTGCAAGTTTAACCTCAGCAGGGACATTCCATTCTGACTCTACAACTGCTATTGGATTAATGGAATCTGCATAGGCGGTTCTCCACGCTGCAGTGCTGTATAAGGCGTCAGTGAATCTGTGCACTTCCATACCTGTCAATCTCAAAAAAAACTTGATCAATATGAAGTCTATATGATGAAAATCCCGAAAATAAATAATTCTCAAGTATTCATGTGTTTATACTTCCATACCTCGTGAATAAATTGCAGGAATGGCGTGTCGGCAAGGAATTTTTCCTATATCATACTTACCACATGTGCATGTTCTTCTTTCCAAATCAACATGACAATCATATATGTCTCCTTTTACAACCGATCTGAAGTTGTCAACCTTGTAAACCTGGAATCCTTTTGCCTTCACAATTCTCCTATCAATCTTTCTCTCCACCTTAGCGGTTAAAGGATCTAGATGCTTTGAGCTTAACAAGCGACGCTCATAGAACCATCGAGTCAACAGTTCTCTTATACTATCAAGCAAAGGAATAACCGGATATTCTCTAGGTATTCTAAGAACTGAATTTATAGACTCTGCAGGGTTCGTGGTCCTAATGTCATACCTGGAACCAGGGAAGAGAGAACGAGCCCATTTGCGCACATCAGCCTCCCGTAGATATCTTCCAAGCTCAGGACTCATATCAAAAATTTCGGTGATACGTTCTTGAAATTCAGTGTATCTATATGCCCGTGAAGCCTTTTCTACCAACGCAGTCAATCCTTTTGTCTTGAAAAATGAGACCACATTGGTCAATAAGTGATGAATGCAAATTCCATGTGCTGATCGAGGGTAGACAGTCCCAATAGCTTTAGAAATAGACGCATTTCTATCTGAGACAAAAGCTAGGTCTTGACAATCAGCAATAACCACTTTCAACTGTCTGAAGAACCACCCCCAAGAATCGTCATTCTCTGAATCAACAACCCCAAATGCAATCGGATACAAATTAGAGTTACCATCTACAGCAGTAGCAACAAGAAGTGTCCCTTTGTATTTATTTTTCAGAAAAGTTCCGTCAACAACAATCACCCTTCGCATTGCATTGTAGAATCCTCTAACTGATTGCCCAAATGACATAAATAGATACATGAATCTTCCCTTCTCATTAGTTTCATAGTGAGTATGCGTACCAGGATTTGCTTCTTTAATCATATGCAGATATGCTGGTATTTTAGAGTAACTGCGATCTGGTATACCTCTAGCAGCTGCAATAGCAAACTCACGAGCTTCCCAAGCGTGCCAATAAGTAATCTCACAACTATGCTCCATTCTCATAAATTGAATGATGTCATTCGGTTTTGGGCCATCGTTTGCATCATCAAATCGATGTTGTATCAGAGTCCCAATTGTTCTTGCTGATGCTGTTTTTCCGAATTTCCTTTTCTTTGAAGGAGCACATGAATGTCTTCCATCACATTGGTTGATCATGAAATATGTAGACCCATCTATTCCTTCTGCACGCACAGTCCAGTTGCACAATGCATCTTTACATCGAATATACCACCATTTTCTCGTGGATTTGATAACAGTGTAATCGAAATTATTCTTCATCGCTAAAATTTCCATTGTTGCCTTCAGAACCCCTTTACTTGTGAAAATTTGATCCTTCTTCACGAAGTCTCCTCTCCAAGCTCGACCATCCTTATCACTGTCTCCATTGTTTTGAAAAAGTTCAATGTTTTCACTCCTTAAAGGACCGCAACCATCTGCAGCGACATGATTCGTTCTTTTAACAAAAGACTCCTTTGACGGCTTGACAAACTCTGCTCGATTTATCTCAGGAACTTCTTCATCCTCAACATTACTTGAATCGCAAGGCTCCTTATTCAAATCGATATTGACTCGTTCCTTTTGATTTACACCGGAAACAGAGAACATCACACACAAGGTAGTAGACGATTCCCTCTTTGCATAGCCCACAAAATTAGATGCTTGCCGATCATTGGTGATAATAATAGGAGGATTCCCTTTTTGATTCAACAACGAATAACTGAACTCGGCATTAATGGCATTATGGTCCACCCCATAATCCTCACACACCATTATCTTGAGCTGCTTCAACGTAGTAGTAGTTGCTAATGTTACCATTCGACCACGCCTTTCTTTGTCTACCACGAAACTCCAGTCATCACCGCGACTACACATCCATTCACCCGATTTGACATAGATTAGAACCATGTTGTATTGATAGAGAAAAGAGAGATGATTATGTCGATGAAGAAGAGAGAAACACAAAGAACGACGACAAAAGATCGTGGGAGAAGGAGAAAAACGTGGGAGAAAATATTCTTGGAGATATTTAGGGAAGATTTAGTTTAGATTTAGGAAACATCTTTAACCGATTATGGAAGTTTCCATATTTTTCGGATTTCCTGTAGAATGTATAACCTATGTAAGTCAGAACACAGTAGAGTAGATGTGAAACATATTCTTCCCTAGGCGCCACATAAGGTAAAAGGCAGACCACATCATGGCTCCAAATATAGATAGGGTATATCAACGCATTGTGGCTACATGTCGTAACCAAGCTAAAGGTATAAGAAAGACATCTTTCTTGATTATAACGTAACGTAACCTAGCTTTGGTTAGAATATATAAGAAAAGATAGGTTACGTTGTATACCAAAGATATATCTATGTATAAACATTAGTAGCCGAATTCTAGACTAAGTAGATGACCAGAATGAGTATTATAACTGTAGCTAGAAGATGAAATAAAATATGATTCATTTTAAAAAAAAAAACAATTTAAACATATATATTGTCATACTTATGTTTCCAATAGTTTTGATATTTTTTAACATTTTTAAAATTCAGTTTACTATTTTTTCTATTAAAAAAGGGTAAAATATGTCCAGAATTGTCCAAAATATCAGAAATCCTATTGTGACAAATAAAAGTTCAAAGTGTCCCATTTTTCCAATTTTCCCTATATATAATTGTGTTTTTGGAATTGTTGTTTTAGATATTTGTATGAGAAGAAAGTGGGATGGGTAAATCTTACAATGATCGACTATTGGAGAAGTGATGTTAGGAGTTTTCAAGGCTCCTAAGACAAATGTTGTAGTATAAAAGATTGTCGAACCAGTTCTGAGGGATATCAAAGCACTGAGAATGCAAGTACTCACTTAATCTAAGTGCAACCAATGATTTAGATGGGTTTTAAACTACTACTAAACTAGAAAGCAATAACAGAATGATACTTTCTTGACTAAGGGAAAAGAGAACTCATGGGCATAGGGATTAGACCTTGGGTGATCAAGTATCGAACTAAGGATGGCAAATGATCAATCAAACTATCAACCTTAAGCCTAGACACAATTCTAAGCAAGCTCTATGTCTAGATGAATGCTCATTTGCTAACATATCTCAAACATCAAATGTCTTTGGTTGAATAATATGAAAGCAATCATTACTAACAAGTCTATTAGCTATCTTAGCATCTTTAACAACAAATGTCTTTGGCAAAGTATACTAAAAGCCTAGGAGAGTTGTCTCAGGCATTTCATCAAACACCTTTTGGGTGGGAAATGTCTATTGATCAACTTTTGAGTGGCCAACTCAGAAGATGCATTATGAATACTCTACTAGCAAGGAACAAGAATGATCTACACTAAAACATCCTAGAACTAACCTAATCACCCTTAATCTCCCTAACCCATGAATTCAAAAGGTGATTACTCACTAATCTCCATGATTCCTCTTAAACCCATATTGGATTTCAGATTAATCATGTAAAGAAATAGATAAGAAATCAACAAGAACACAAGAACATAACAATCAAAATCCAAGAGATGAACTTCTCAAGAGAGTTCTTGTGTCTTTCTCAATAGATCAAAAGATAAAAGATAATCTGCCACTGGTGGCTACAAAAGATGTTTAAAACATAGGTTTTTCCAAGTGCAAAACGTGCATAATGAAATGACCAAAAGGCCCTTAAGTAAAATAGAAATCGAGCAGATAATAGGCGCGGAGCGACCTCGGCTCGTCGCTCCGACAAGTCGCTCCAGGCTTCGGGAGCGACCTCGCTGGGTCGCTGCGAGAGGTCGCTCCGAGAGCGAGTTGTGTGTCTCCGGACGTGAAAACGCGAGCGACTTTGTGCAGTCGCTCCAACGGGTCGCTCTGGATCGGGAGCGACTTTGGTAGGTCGCTCTGAGAGGTCGCTCCAGGGTCATCTAAGACTGTTCGGAGTAATGAGAACGCGAGCGACTTCATGGCGTCGCTTTAGGAAGGTCGCTCTGAGAAGTGGGACACAGCGACTTCGTGATGTCGCTCCGGGAGGTCGCTCCCATGCTCGGTTCGTTCAATGGTCACCTTTTCACCTCTTTTGAGCTCCAAATAGCCTCATGTGGTACTCCAGTACCTAATAGAGACTCATGTATGCAAAATGCAACCTAAACATGTCTGAAACCTAATCTATATGATGAAAATGCTCATGGATGAATGGATAAAACAATGCAAATATGCAAGATATCAACTCCCCCAAACTTGTTCTTTTACTTGTCCACAAGTGAACTTTCTAGAACTCATAGGGAGAGAGGTTGAAGGAGGGAGCACATAGCCAAAAGAAACACAACTAGCACACTCTCTTATTACACTCTAGCTTCTCTAGGCCTATCTTAACTCTTTTTGTTCTTACACTCATCATCAAGCATCCACACATTCAAATCAACCAACTCTCACATTCATTAAGCACAAAACATCAGGTGAATTCTTGCAAATGGTCAGTTGGTCCAAGTCATTTGGTTGGGTAAGGGAAGGCTTTTATTCAAGTGATTCAAGAGGTTCAAAACATATGATCTTTAAGGTGGTTTACTCTCAAAACAAGTAGCCTTGACATTGCACATAATATATCTAAGAAAGGGACCAACTCATGCATACAATGCTCAATCTCCATTGTTCTACCCTTTTCCCAAACATACAATTACACAATCATTCCCAAATGTCAAACCCAACTCACATCTCTCACCAAAAGATCCTAAGAACTTTAACTCCTTCTCTTTGAAATCTACAAGGGATTTTTTCACAACCTCAAAACATTTCTTAGCTCCTAACAACTTTGCTAGCCCCTTTTTCTTTTCTTTTTTTTCTTTTTCTTTTTCTCTTTTTTTTCGTTTTTTTTTTTTTTTTTTTTTTTTTTTTTTTTTTTTTTTTTAGGCTGGGGGCCAAGACTTTCAAAACTTGAGCTAGAGGCTTCTCTACTTATCCCAATAAAACAATTCACTTAAGCACAAAGAGTCTATTCTTTTCCTTTTTCATTTCTCCCAAATCATAATCACAACACTCACCCCCCACCTATAGCTAGACAATAGAGTGCCCAATCTAGCAAGAATGAAGATCAAGCATTGTCGTTCCCGATACTCTCAACATTATGCACATGTAAGACTTTCCGAAAAGGCCTCACTCATCAAACAATGAAAGCTTAAAAGGAGGGAAAGGTTTTGGGAGTGGTCTACCACTAGAGTTTGTCAAAAAAGATTGGCATAAAAGATGTGACAACTCAAGTGTGTATAGCCATGACTCAGTACACAAGGGACCATGAGCAAGAAGCATTAAGTTCGTTCAGTTCAAATAAGGTTGTAGTTGGCTTCAAAGACTGAGTTTCAGCAATCAACAAGTTTCAGGAAGAGTTTTCAAGGCTCGAAACATACAAGTCTTTTTGAGAGGTGCAAAAGCTACTCAGGTGCAACGTAGTGTTCTTTACAAGGCATTTAAAATCATTGCTCCCAATGCAAGTGAATGCAACCTATATGCTCTAGACTCTCCTAAAAATGCAAATGATGCAAACTAAATGATTGATTTTTTTTTTTTATCTATGCAAATAGGTATGCCATGCATGACTCAATGAAACAACATCAAAGCAAACATGATCAAATACTTGGTACCTCCCCCAAACTTGAGTTACACAGTCTCTGTGTCGTCAAGTAGAGAGAGATACCGAAAAGAAGACTAATATGCAAAAATGAAATGGTATATACAAGGGAGTGTGGTGGGTTACCTTCTATAGGGAATGAGTAGAGGGAGATGCTCCCTCCTCGTCGTCCTCAGGTGGTAACTCTTCAAGGTGCTCATCAGCAGGAGTGCCCATCTCTTCAATGTAGAAGGCTTGCCCGAACACAGTTGGTTTCCTCATTTTCCCCTTGATGTCAAAGTGGAGGATGTTCTCTTTACCCAAATGGAGATCAATCGTGCCCTCCTTCACATTAACAATAGCTCCTGCTGTAGCTAAGAATGGCCTTCCTAGAATCAATGGATCTTGAGCCTCCTCACCCATCTCAAGCACCACAAAATCTGTAGGTATCTCATACCTTCCAATCTTCACAGGGAGGTCCTCTAAGATGCCCACAGGGTACTTCACTGAACGATCAGCTAACACCAGAGAGAGTCTACACTTCTTGTACTGAGTGAATCCAAGCTTCTTTGCAACAGACAAAGGCATCAAGCTGACACTAGCTCCCAAATCGCAGAGACTTTTCTCAAATACCATAGGTCCAAGAGCACAAGGTAGTGTGAAGCTTCCTGGATCCTCTAATTTCTCTGGAACATCAAGCCTCTGGATGATGGCATTGCACTCATGGGTAAGAATCATCATGCCTTCCATCTCCTTCTTCTTTGCAGCTACAACATCTTTCAGGAAATTGTTGTATTGAGGAATCAACATGAAAGCATCGATGATGGGCATTGCAACCTGAGCTTCACTCATTTGCTTCTCAAACAGAGCCTTGTACTTCTCTAGCAGCTGCTTCTTGAATCTACCAGGGAATGGAAGTTTGGGTTCATAGGGAGGAGGAACAAAAGAACTTTCACTTGCTGGAGTAACAACTTCACCATCCTTTACTGTCTTCTTCTCCTCTCCAACCTTTCCTTTACCTTTGGCTTCCACTATCTTCTCCAAGATCTCGTCATTGATCTTCTCATCAACAATCACCACTTCATCATCTATGTTGATGGCAACCCCCTCACCTAGTTTCTCAGCATCCTTGGTGAGGGTTCTAGGAGGTAACTGCTTACCACTCCTAAGGGTGATAGCTTTGGCCTCCTTGGGATTTTGGTCAGACTTTCCAGGTAGAGATCCTTGCTGGCGATTCTGGTGAGTGTTCATGGAAGCAAATTGATTCTCTAAATTCCTGACTGTAGAAGCAAGGTGTGAGAATTTGTTGTTGAGCTCATTGTAGCTCCCATCAATCTTGGAATGAAGGTTCTTCAACTCATAACCAACTTGCTTCTCACTTCTAGTCTGAGACTCCAAGATTTGCTTCAGTAAGGTATCAGTGCTGCTCTCTTGAGGAGCAGAGGAACCAGACGAGGGGTTTTGCTGAGGCTGATAGCTGCCTTGCTGGTTGTTTCTTGGCGGATAGCCACTCTGTTGGTTGTTGGGTAGGATTTCTGTTGGTAGTTGTTGTACTGAAAGTTGGGCTCCTTTTTGTACCAGCTACCATTGTTGTTGATGAAACACAACTCCTCTTGACCTTCCAACCCTCAACCTCATTGACAGCAAGTGGATCTTCCTGCTTGGAGTTACCAACAAACTTCAGCTGCTCTTGGGTGGCTTTTTCAGCAATGAGTAGGTCGATCTTGTCTTCCAAAGCTTTGATCTCTTTCCTCGTCTGCTTATCATCTGTTCTACTGCCTCTGTCGTGGTCTCCACTGTAGACTGCATCACTCTTTACCATGTTGTCAACCAGCTCTTCTGCATCCTCCTCAGTTCTCCCCAAGAAGAACCCATTGCTAGCTGTATCCAGTCTGGCTCTGTACTTAGGAAGAGCACCACGGTAGAATGTGCTCAGCAAGCTCTCCTTAGAAAAGCCATGGTGTGGGCATTGAGCTTGGTAGCCCTTGAATCTCTCCCAGGCTTCACTGAAGCCTTCCAAGTTCTTCTGTTGAAAGCTGGAAATCTCGTTTCTCAGCTTAGCAGTTCTTGAAGTAGAGAAGAACTTCTCCAAGAATGCTTTCTTGCAGTCATCCCAAGTAGTGATGGAGTCACTGGGTAGAGACTTCTCCCACTGACGTGCCTTATCCCCCAAAGAGAAAGGGAATAGCTTGAGCTTTAAGGCATCTTCGGACACACCATTGGTTTTTGACAACCCACAGTAGCTGTCGAACCTGTCCAAGTGATCAAATGGATCCTCTAGAGCCAAGCCATGATACTTGTTGTTCTCGATCACGTTGAGGAGTCCTGATTTGATCTCAAAGTTGTTGGCTGCCACAGCGGGTGCTCGGATTCCCAATCTATGACCATGAATGTTGGGGCGGTCGTAAGTGCCAATGGGTCGAGCTGCTCGCTGTTGGTTTTGAGGTATGTCTCCCATATCAGTGTCAATCTCTGCAAGTGAGCCTGTTGCTCTTCTTCTCTTCTATTTCTAGCACACTCTCTCTCTAAAGCTCTGATGTCTGCAGCTATTGGAACTAGGTTTGATGGACCCCTGCTCCTCAAGTTCATACACCTGTAGATTAAAGGGAGGTGAAGAAAGAGAATCAGTAACAAAAGAAAATAAAAATGACTTAGTCTCAAGCAAGTGACTAAATCTCAATGTTCAAATCTACTCAGAATTTGGCAACGGCGCCAATTTGATGTTAGGAGTTTTCAAGGCTCCTAAGACAAATGTTGTAGTATAAAAGATTGTCGAACCAGTTCTGAGGGATATCAAAGCACTGAGAATGCAAGTACTCACTTAATCTAAGTGCAACCAATGATTTAGATGGGTTTTAAACTACTACTAAACTAGAAAGCAATAACAGAATGATACTTTCTTGACTAAGGGAAAAGAGAACTCATGGGCATAGGGATTAGACCTTGGGTGATCAAGTATCGAACTAAGGATGGCAAATGATCAATCAAACTATCAACCTTAAGCCTAGACACAATTCTAAGCAAGCTCTATGTCTAGATGAATGCTCATTTGCTAACATATCTCAAACATCAAATGTCTTTGGTTGAATAATATGAAAGCAATCATTACTAACAAGTCTATTAGCTATCTTAGCATCTTTAACAACAAATGTCTTTGGCAAAGTATACTAAAAGCCTAGGAGAGTTGTCTCGGGCATTTCATCAAACACCTTTTGGGTGGAAATGCCTATTGGATCAACTTTTGAGTGGCCAACTCAGAAGATGCATTATGATTACTCTACTAGCAAGGAACAAGAATGATCTACACTAAAACATCCTAGAACTAACCTAATCACCCTTAATCTCCCTAACCCATGAATTCAAAAGGTGATTACTCACTAATCTCCATGATTCCTCTTAAACCCATATTGGATTTCAGATTAATCATGTAAAGAAATAGATAAGAAATCAACAAGAACACAAGAACATAACAATCAAAATCCAAGAGATGAACTTCTCAAGAGAGTTCTTGTGTCTTTCTCAATAGATCAAAAGATAAAAGATAATCTGCCACTGGTGGCTACAAAAGATGTTTAAAACATAGGTTTTTCCAAGTGCAAAACGTGCATAATGAAATGACCAAAAGGCCCTTAAGTAAAATAGAAATCGAGCAGATAATAGGCGCGGAGCGACCTCGGCTCGTCGCTCCGACAAGTCGCTCCAGGCTTCGGGAGCGACCTCGCTGGGTCGCTGCGAGAGGTCGCTCCGAGAGCGAGTTGTGTGTCTCCGGACGTGAAAACGCGAGCGACTTTGTGCAGTCGCTCCAACGGGTCGCTCTGGATCGGGAGCGACTTTGGTAGGTCGCTCTGAGAGGTCGCTCCAGGGTCATCTAAGACTGTTCGGAGTAATGAGAACGCGAGCGACTTCATGGCGTCGCTTTAGGAAGGTCGCTCTGAGAAGTGGGACACAGCGACTTCGTGATGTCGCTCCGGGAGGTCGCTCCCATGCTCGGTTCGTTCAATGGTCACCTTTTCACCTCTTTTGAGCTCCAAATAGCCTCATGTGGTATTCCAGTACCTAATAGAGACTCATGTATGCAAAATGCAACCTAAACATGTCTGAAACCTAATCTATATGATGAAAATGCTCATGGATGAATGGATAAAACAATGCAAATATGCAAGATATCAAGAAGCCGGTAATGTTGGTTAAGACAAACCATCCTAGCTGCTGCGTGACCTGTTTGTTGACCTGCAGATGAGCAAAAACTTTTAGCATACATGTGTGTCACAGTAGGACCATCTGTCAATCTGTGTGTTTATATTTGGTTAGGCGGACTTAAGATACGGGAAGCTTGCCTTCTTGAATGCGATAAAATTGCTTAGGTTTACGTGGCTGGATCCTCAGCTGGCGAGCTTAGTTTGCTGCATATTTTAAGCGGGTGATTCATTTAAGAATATGTGAGACTGTGGATTATAGCAGCTTATACGCTTCCAATGAGATGTACAGTGGTGGTGGTCTACTTCTCTTCCTGTAACAATTGTCTTGCTCCATAGAAGCTGTGTTAGAGTATTGCGTTGATTTTAGTTACATTAGATACAACCAATCCTGAAGAAACGCTTTGGTGAACAGTAGTATGACTAATTGTCCTGTATTTTTTTTTTTTAATAACGGTAACTCGGTAAGTGTGGATAACTTTTTTGATTCTTTAAACATCGATGACCATGCAGGCAGTGTAATTAAACTTGCTTAAACAGCTTTTAAAAAATGTACACAAGCGAACCTCATGAAACAGAGTATTTTTGCGCCGCAAGTTGTTATACAGCATATATATTTTGATCACAGAAAGTCTGATGTGTTGTGTGACCCTAGATACGACGCAGTTGACTATGGGATCAAGTGTATTTTTCTCTCACCGTTTTGTTTCGAATTATCAATAATATGATGAGAAGGAGTCAGTATACATTTTAATATGTAAGACGTCACCAAGGAATTGCAATAGATTTGTCTTTCTTGCCAGTTGTTTGGTTGACAATATCAATAAAAGGAAATGAACATAGGTTTCTTGTTTTTACCAAAAAAAAGAAAATAGGTTTCTTGTAGTGGAGGTATGTTTAAAAAGAGAGCCTACATGCACTTTAAAACGGGTCCAAAATAGCTAAAGTTAGATTTTAACAATTCATAGAAATATTAAAATACATTATAATAAATCAGCTAGTTCATCACCGCTCTATGCTCAAATGATAGACAATAGGTCAGAGAAGGAAGTGGAAACCTCAAATGAGAGTTCAATGACACGTTTTGATATAAGCACCAACATGAACTTTTCTTATGCCGTTTATAAACTGAAGCCGCTCGGTGTCGTTGGAGAACTTGACGGGAACTGCAGGTGCCAGACTGCCAGTTAAACCACCACAACCGCCAAGTGATGTCTTCCCTCCTCCGCCACCAAGTAATTTCTTCATGCCGCCATTAATGGCTGAAGATGCTGCTATGGAAATTCTCATAAGATCTTGAACGGTAGCGTTGCTCTTCTGCGTATTAATCCCTCTGTGTCTTTTCTCTCCTGCAGTCTCTGATATTCTTCCTCCTATGGAAGAAGCCGATTGGAGAAACCATAGGCGGTCACGGCGGAGGAGTGAGATATGTTCTCTGTGGAAGCATATTCGAGTTAGCTGGCCGGCGATTTTCCTTACGAATCATAGCAGAGAAATCATGAACCAATTGAGACAAAGAAAAAGACGATGACAGGCTGTGTAAACCAAAACGAAGATGAAATATTAATAAGGGATTTAACAACGAAAAATCTGTAATTGGGAGGGTTTCGGTGAAGATGAAGATCAGAAGTCGCGACAGAGCCTATATCGGCAATGAACCCTAAAGTTCTATTCCTAGCGAAAAGAGATGATTATGGTTGACTCTATCGGACTGATGGGCTGCTCTTTTCATCGAAACATGAGGCCCAAAATCCATAGCAAAGCCCGCATCAATTGTATATCATCCTTCATATATTAACAGAGGATCATTTAAAAAATTGTAATCTTAAATTTGTACTAATTAAAAAGATACTCTATTTAGGTGTCACTTAATTATAATGACAGTTTAGCTTACGTGGCAGCCGAAGAATCAATTGAAAAAAATGTTGGTCCAAATCTAATTACTAGAGAACACTATATTAACCCAAAATATAAGAAGCGTCTATTTTTTCTTTAAATAAAAACTACGGAATTGCCAAAAAAAATAATATATATATATATATATATATATATATATATTACTAACCCTAAACGTATATCTTCCATTCTCATTCATTTTTCCGTCTTCTCCTTCTTCAACGTATATGTTCAGTACATACTTAAACTCATTTTATGACCGATTACATGTATGAATCACTATACTTTGAGATTTTGATTTATGTTTGATTACAAGTAGTTTTGCGATTTGTTTTCTCTTTGCTCTTTACACAGGCATGAGGTCAAATATTCATGATTATCCAGGTTTGATTTTGATGTCTCTTTGATTTTGATTTATGAATAGATGGATTCTTTACCATTTTCTATTCAATATAATACAAATAGAAATTACACGAAAAAAAAGAATACAGACTCGTGTTCCTCAATGTAATAACAAATCAGAAAGATCGTAAATCTTATATTAAGTTGTTCAATCTTCTAACTTCAACAATATTGTTTCTGGTCTCACAAAATCAAATCAAGGATACATAGAATTTTTTTTATTTGTTACACAGTTCGGTTATATCCGAATTAATCCAAACCCGAACCTTAAAAATCCAAGCCCGATCTGAAGTATAAAATAACCCGAACGGGTTCTGTACCTCTCTATCCGAAAACCTGAAAACCCGAAGCACTCGACCGAACCTGAACGGGTACCTGAGCGCCCATGCCTAGTTCTGAAGAACACGAAGAGAAAAGTGTTCAAGAGTCACGACTCGAGAGGCAAGAGCATTCTTCTTATACACCCAAAGCCTAAAGATTGTTCAGACATAGTTTTTTAACTTGGCTGTTTATAACGCAGTGCTTTTGATTGAGCAAAAAAAAAAGCTCTATCGTGTTTATATGTTTTAATGCTAGACTGCCACAAACCTTGACGTAGGCTGGAGATCAAGACAACATTTTTTATGTTGAAGCCTAAAGTTTGGAACAATTTAAGATAAAGATTAATATGCTGCTACAGTGCTACTTTACATCTAAATCTTAATATTAATTATTAAGATGCTGGGACTTCACCTCTAAAGCTTAGATATTCTTTTGCCGGTGAAAGTTTCTGATTCTATCAGGAAGGCCATTGCAATCATACAGGCCTCCAGTAATGGCCATTGCAGCCCAGAATTAGAGGATTTGGCCACTATCACTACAAGAAAAATGAGTTTTTATAACGGAGTAGGATAGCGTTTTTTTCGTTTCTGCTATGGTTGATACATCCTTTAGTTTTAGATAGCGTTTCTAAAAATAAAAACGCTATCTTTAGTTGGGTTGGATTTTAAATTTTATGATACATAGTTTACATAGCACTTTAGGTAAGAAACGCTATGTATTGATTCCCGTAACACTTATAACTAAAACGCTATGTTTGATATTTTGAATCCCTAAACCCTAAACAAGTTTTCAAACCCTAAACTCTATACACAAACTTTAAATTCTAATACAATAAGCTTTATAATACTTGAAAACTTAAACTCCAAATCTTAAAATTAACTTTTTTAAAAAAAAATTAATCTTAAGCAATATATCTATTTTCAAACTTTAACCATAAACCCTAAACCACATACTTCAACCTATGTGATAGAACACTAAACCTCAAACTTTAAATAAAATATAATTTTATAATATATATGTATATATAATATATTTCTCAAATTATATACAACATATAAAATTTTACATTATACATTTCGAAAATAAAAAACCACTAAACAAATAAACAACAAAAAAGAAGAAATACTAGCATTTAAAATCTTTTTATCAAATTAGTTTTTAAATCACATAACCACAAAATTCAAATGGAAAACTTTTAGTTAAAATTCTATATAAATTTATTTAAATTTTGACATTTTTAAATAATTATAGATAATTAAAAGTATAATCTTTATTAGTTGTTTTTTGGCCTTTGATTGATTTTGATCCAAAGGCTCAAAATCACTCCTTTGTGATCTTCCACCTTTCTTCTTATTGGTCAGTTCCTCAAAATTTGGATTAATATTTTAAACCATTGATTACTTGTAATCCAACGGATAAGAATTAATCTATCTTTTCATTTCTCTTCCTCTATACTCTATCGATCTCTTTCTTTCACAAGTCTCAGATTCTGGGTTTCACTAGCCTCATCTCTCACCATCTATCACACACACACACACACGCTATAGATCTCATCTGTTTCTTTCTTCCTTTACAGTTTCTCATCTCTCACGATTCTCTGTTAACAACAAATCAACAAAAAATCCACGGAGTGATTTCTCTCTACAACAAATCAACTCAGTTGTAAGTTGTTATTCGCTATCAAATGTCTCTCAAGTTTCCATCTTTTTGTTCTTTTTCTATATCAATTCTGATTCGTTTGTATGAAGGCAGAGGCTGCTGACAATTGACAGAGATAAAATATGGAGGAGGACGACGGAGGACATGGCTGAAGCGTCGAGGATGGATGAATATGGCAGATGAGGACCTGATCTGGCGGAGAGCTTGGCGATGGAGGACGCGGCTGACGGCATGGCTGAAGCGTCGAGGATGGAGGAGGAAAGCATATGGCGTAGCTGACAGCTTGGTTTGAAGCGTCGATGGTGGAGGAGTTCGTGATGGTGGTTGACAGATCCGGTAAAGGAGGCGGCTGTTGGAGCTCTGCGGCAAAATAGATGGAGGCACGAGGAGTTAGGGTTTTTAGGTTTAGCGGTAAACTGTATATTTTTTTTTACGTTTAGTTTTTTGTTTGTTTTTAATTAGGTTAATTTTGTAAACCTACTTTAATATGTAAACCAAATTCAATTATTTAGTAAAAATAATTTAATATATTATATATTTTAACTGTATTTTGTGATTTTTCTTCTTTTTTTTTTTAATTTTTTTTTATATTTTAATAATATATAATAGCAAAAATAAAACGTTATTAAAAAATATTTAATTGCACGCAAAAGAACGCTATAATATATGACAATAAGATAACAATACTAAAAACCGCTATCTAATGTGTTTGACCTATTATGACGGGCGATGATACAGCGCTTCATAAACCGCTATCATATTTTTAGATAGCGTTTTTCGTCCGCTAACAAAAGCCTTTTTTCTTGTAGTGTATGTTTCTGATCCTTCCATTCTCAATAACAGCTCTCATGAACACAGAACACTCATTGTCATCATCAAAATCTCCTTCCTCGTTCTCTCCCTTGATAACATCGCAGACTACACTCGGGAGATTGGCTAAAAAGGAGCAATCTCAGTCTCTCAGATTCTTTCACAAGCATAGGGCTTTCTTTATCCTTCTTCTGTTACTGCGTAAATTAGAAACTGAACATCATCATCATCATGAGTCAGCATTTTCAGCGAGCTGGAGAGTGAGAAATAATGTGTATTGTCGCCATTTTCAATGACTATCCGAGACATCCAAGTTATGTAATAATATGCTTGCAAACCCAATCTTTTTTTTCCTGAAGGCTCTTAATGTGCCTTCCATCATTAATATCGAGATTGTTAGATCCAGAGAAACAATTGAATCATGAAAAAGTCACCCATATTTTACCGCAGGAGCTGTTGTTTTGGTGATGGTGACGGTGGTGAAGATGATTCGATGGTGGTGATAGAGTTACTTCCATGGCCACGACCAGGCTATTAAAATTGTAAACGTATTAATAAGGCAACTAAAAAATATTATTTTACAGATCTTTCAGAACTAGGAGTGTCAAAAGGAGCTACAGCTCATGATCTGATTCATCTCGACTTGTTTTTTCATAAGTATGATCTCTATATTTTAAGTTCATTTAATAAATGAGTTTAATAAATAAGTTTAATGATCGAGCTTAAATTAGATCACGAATTATATGAACGATCTTTAATGAACACGAACTGGCTCAAGGGCTTGTTCATTTTTATACTTACAATTATTTATAATATTATATATATATATATATATATATTTATATATATATTATATTTGGATAACTTCTATTTTTATGTAAAAAACATATAATTTCTATATTAATCATATTTATCTTCTAAAATTAAAATGTCAAACCAAATCTTCTTAAAAGATAACTTCTATATTAATCATATTTATCTTCTAAAATTAAAACGTAAAACATACATATAAGTAATATGGAAATTAAACTTCTAAAATTTATTTATAATTTTTTCGAAGAAATAAAAAAGAAACTATAATGTTTAGGAATTATCAAAATCTTCTATATAAACCCACGTTAACCCTATCATCTCTCTCACAAACTTTGTTGATCCCAAATTTGACATACGTCTCTCTCGTTTTTGCTTATCGTAATTCAGAACTCACGGTAAATTATGATTAATATTTTTGGATCATTGGTTTTGCTTTAATTCAATTTATATTAGGTGTTGTTTTTTTTGTCATGTGTTGGTTTTTATTTAGTATTTAATATTTATGTTTTGAATTTTTGAATATTTAAATTTTGAACAATAATATAGAAGTTATTTTATCACTTTTTATGTTATAATTATTTTTATTTAGATCACGAGTTAGCTCATTTAGCTCATGATCCAGATGATCTGAGTTCGAATTTATATATTGAAGCTCATATAATAAATGAGCTGAGCTGAGCTAGCTCATGAAAGAGCCGAGCTCACTATGAGTTGAGCTGAGCTCAGCGAGTTAACTCATTTTGACACTCCTATTCAGAACTAAATCTAGATATTTTGGATGACAAAAAAAATCTAGATATTTTGGTTAAATAAGTTAAGATATATGTCTATATTTTTCGATTCCTCTTGACCACCCAGAGCACCTTAAGTGGTGAGAAAACGCGGATCCTGCAGGCAGGCCTCGTAAAAATCTTTTGGGATCCGTAGTTATCAAAAAAAAAAGATATATGTCTATATTTTAAGATATTTTCTAAAATTTGAACATAGTATATTTTAACATAGTATATTTTAAGATATTTTCTAAAAATAATTCTTAGAATTACTTTTTGATGATACTTACAATATCATAAAATAAAGAAATAAAAACTAATCTCGTCCTTCATCCATAAAATATATGTCTGTATATATATAATAGATAGCTCTTAAACATTCTAAAAAATCAAAAACCCGTAAATTGATTTTTCAGGTGTCCATGATGAACGATGAGCAAAAAACAGACAAAAAGCAAAGACTGATCCGTAAGGGGAAAAAAGTGCAAGAGCCAGTAAACACACAGTTAGTCGTGAATATCTTTGAAGGATTCACAAAAGATGAAAGAGACCTTACGCAAGCTCACATGGGTGCTGAGTACTTCAGAGTTATGGCATGGATAAAGGAAGAAGATGAACAAGAAACAATTGGGGTGAGATCTTTCCGTGGCTTCCATCAATTCAATGAAAGATTAGTGTTTCCTTTAGATTGTTCTTCATACAAATATATTTACATTGAATTGATCAAAGTACATTCTAGAAGAGATCCTGCAACATCGAAAGGTACTGTTGTGATGGGTCGGGCGAAGATTCGGTTGCCTCCTTGGACCAGCCGTGGCAAGTTCACCTCTAAGTTCAACCTCGTCGGTTTGAACAGCGATCGATGTGTAGAGATTAAGGGATACCTAAATTTGTCTATGCAACTTCATAGATATCTTGAGCGATAATTATTAGGGTTTTTCTATCATTTTTTAGTTTAAACCTTTTCTTTTATATTACTTATGCTTTTGGGCTTAATTATTAAGATTTTAATATAAGTTGTGCTTGATTGACTGCCGACTGATTGTGCTATCTTCTATGAAAAAAAAATGTTTTTAGACTTATTACACTGAATATCAATGCGGAACATGAGTAAGTATATTATTTGTTTTCTCAAGAGCATAAGATTCTGCCAAATTATAAGTTCTCTTGTTTATGTAGGACTCCAACAACCGGATATGAAATTACAAGAGAAATACAACAGATTAGCAACGATTTTAAGGAAATGCGGTTATGGAAACTAGGAAAACGTTTTACAAAACCGAAGTGTCCTGGAGTCAGATTTAAAAATGAAAAAGTTTGGATTCGAATACATCCTAGATTTTGTTTCGCCCGTAAAAATAAAATATAAAAACGAGGTAAAGAAATGATGACAACTAGGTTGTGACAAGGTGTAGGTATAAAAAGTCTATTAACTTAAGACAAACCGACGTCTAAGAAAGTCTCTGAAACTTTTCGTTGATGATCTCGCGAGAATAATGTTACGCACCTGAGGATCCACTTGCTTGAAGATGGTCTTCGCAGGGATGGATGTCTAATTGTGATTGATGTTATAAGTGATAGGTTGTGACTTAAGCTGCGACTTTTCGAAGGGTAGAAGGAGCTGCCACTGAAACCTGCTTGATCCAAGATAAGAGTTCTGTCCATGTGCAATGCATATGCTGAGAAGCTCCAAGCCTAGACATGATAGAGCGCCAAACTTTGTTACTGTATTCGCAATTGAGGACCAGGTGGTCTTGTATTTCGCCATTCCTAAAACACAAGCTACACTAGGTTGAAACATTGAAACTCCATGCAACCAAACGAGTTCTTGTCGGCAATCTATCCAGATGAGAAACCCACATGTGAAAAGCCCATCGTGGTGTTGCTCCTTTAAACCATATTTCATGAAACCAGTCCACGGGATCAGAGTGCGACCTCATTTCCTCCCAAATTAGTTGGGAAGAGAAACCATTTGAGCATTTTCCATTTACCACACAAGCAGAGTCAATGACAAGAATGGATTTTGTAAGGTGGTGAGATTCATATGAAGAGTCAATTCAGCTTCAGCCATAAATTTTGATTCGTTCCATCCCTATCCAGCCTTCCAAGGAACAAGTATCTGAAACCGAGGCAGTGATTTGGAGTCTGAGGTCTCTCATACCATTCGGGGCAATGACATCAATCAGAGGACCTTGAGGCGTCCAGTCATTGTGCCAAAAAATTAGTATGTAAACATTACCCAATATTCTTTTTACAAACAGTCTTACAAGTGGTGTAAGATTCAAGATAGCTTTCTATGTCCAAGAGTAGCAAGTTGAAGCAGCAATCGTCCATAAGTTACAGTGTAGGATGGAATGGGACTTATGCCATGCTACCCATAGAGATCCACCATCTGAAATTATAAGCCAAACAAACCGGAGACTGTTTATTTCTCCTGTAAATACATTTAGTTGGATTGTGCTGAGTAACGTTCCTTTGAAACCGGTGAGAGATCGAGATGAAGGCTTCACATCTCGGAGATTAGCTTTCATTTTGTCTAGACTTTCTTTGAAGATTAAGTCGACCGAGCTTCCCATGGCAATGAGAACCATGGTGACTTCATAGTTGGTAACGGAAAGTTCCACCATCTGGGGTCGTTATGTGGTGTATCAACATTGGTGGTATCCTCCTCCGAGAAAGTGACATGAAGGGCATCCTCCAGATTGGTAGGCAATTGCTTTGTTGTTGTTGCTCATATCTGGAATTCCTTCATTGATCTCACAAATTTTTTGCAGGGAGATGATCCCCCTAATAATAATGTTTATTCGGTGAGAGTGTTCAGATTACTCCTTCATGCTTCCTTTGGGCTGCAGGTGGGGAAGCGGCTTCTTGGTCTTTGGGGCGGTCTACTTGAGATCAATCTTGGAACTTTTAACGATTTTATCTATACTTTTTCTGTAGCTTTTCTTGTTTTCGCAAGTTTTTGTTTTGGTGGTTCGGGAGTTACTTTTCCTTTGGTAAACGCCACCATGAGTGTGTCCTACAGTTGCTTACATTCTTTGGTGTTGTGCCTGTTGGACCTAATTTCGGTCAATTAGGTAATTGGGCCTAAATGACTTGGGCCACGCGATCAGTAAAGAGGCCCTACTGCGACGTGCTGGAAGAGATCTACTCAAGGAGCCAGAGATCGCGGAGTAGTTGCGGAGATCGCAGAGTCAAACTACTATAAGAAGAAATCGATGGATACGAGAGGGGACACGTTGAAAACTCAAGAAAGAGCTACACCCACACATCGATCTTGTTTTCACCTAGCTTGAGATCTTTTCTATTATCGATCTCGTTTGTAACATTGATCTCACTTCATTCATTGTATTCACCCTTATTCATCAGTAAAATCCATCTTTGCCAACTGGAAACTTATTACATCGTTGTGCTCTAAAGATATCGTTGCCTACATCATTTTATCATCCCTCGATTAAACTCTCGATCACTATTAAATACTTAGTGTAGATTTTAAGATCTACAGTGCCTAGCTATTTGCCTTATTATAATCACAGAACTTGGTCTCGTCGTAGGACTGAGGAGCTTGTCTGTCTACCAGTCTGTCCCAGACATTCCACAATCTGTCCGGTGCTATAGTGGCTGATTCAATTGGCTTGTTCTCGGCAACAGAGTAAAAAACTTTTTTTTTCTTATCCTGCTTATCGTAGGAAGAATGTTGTCGAGGTTCTTGATAAGTGCCCGCCGATTTTGCCGCTAGCATCTTAATCATGTTATCTTTAAAGATAAAAGCTTGTTTGTCTTCTTCCACTGTGCTGAATTTTTTTTCCGAATGTCATGGTCTTGTTGATGCAAAGATCGGCTTGAAAGTATAAATTTATCCAGTGTGTTGCGCAATTTTTCACTGATGTCTCGTCTGGAACTTGCACTTTGGAAACAAGTTTCTTGAATATCTCATGTGTTGTCATGAACTTGCACTTTCAACACCCACTGAACTTGCACCGAAGTCAATCGTACACATTAGAGCTTTGCGGACTAAATCATGGTCTTCATGGATGGAGACTCAGGTTATCTCCATAATTTTTTTTTGCTGTTTTGGATGAATTTGAAAGGCCATCAGGTCTAAATATCAATCTGGAAAATTTGTCTATATATATGGCAGGAAGAATAGCTCTGTCCTTCTGTGATGAGTTTCAACGTATGGGCATCTCTATTGATACTCTCCCAGTCTGGTACCTGGGACTCCCTCTCACCAAAAATCAATGACCCGAGATGATTATGAAACTCTCATTGATAAGATTAGAACGTGGCTTCTGTCTTCGTCAAGAAAAGCTATTTCTTATGCTGGTCGGCTTCAAGTTATCTACTCAGTCATAGTTAGCAACATAAAACTTTGGTGCTCAGTTTTCGGTCTCCCGAAACAATTGAGAGAATGTTTAGTGGGTGTTCTGGTCTGGGTCTCCAAACTCTGACAAGCAAGTGAAAGTGGCATGGGAGGATGTTTGCAAGCCTAAGACAGAGGGAGGAGTTGGTATAAGACATATGGTTGACTCCCCTCGTGTTTTTCCCCTCAGATTAATGTGGAGGTTACTTACAAACTCAGTTTCTTTTTATTCAAGCAAGATACAAAGTATCATAAATTGTACGAATATGAAATCTAACTAATAAATATTTCGTATTTTATATATATTAGTATCATTTAAATTAAATTATATACTATATTAAATTATAAAAATATGTTAATTTCAAAATTTTCATTGAAAAGTAAATGAGATCTTAGTATTTTAATTTTGAATTTTTTATTGAAAAATCTCATATTAAATGTGTTGTGATTAACAGTTTAAATTTTTCTTACACCAAATATACAAATGTTAATAAAATTATATGAGTAGAAATTGTCAATAATAAATATTTATATTAAAATATACTGTATATCTATGTCAATATCACTAAAGTTTAATTATATATCATATAAAGTAAATAAATTGATTGTTTTGATTTATTTACCAAAAACATGATTGTAAATAAACAAAAGATATTGGTTTTGATTTATATACTTACTCTAATGTATATACTTTTATGTATACAAATTATTTATTAAATAGGTGGTTTTTGATATGGTATTTGATCTTGAAAATCCCAGAAATATACTTCTTCAAATCGAAGAGATTTTTAATATTGGAAGCAATATACATATATATATATATATTATTTCATTCAGATTAAATAATTTAGTCTTGATTTTTATTCCTAAAAATCTTTTAATGAAATATCATGACAAGATTTCAATCACCTCATTTTGAGTTTGTTCGAAGAATAAAAGATTTGATCATTCGTCTAATATTTGTTTCTCCCTAATACCCTATCTAGCTATTATAATTGTAAGAATGAGAGATTTGAACTATTTATTATAAGTTTTCTGGCTTATCATTAATATATCAAACAATTCTTAGTTTATACAGTAAAAACTCTATAAATTAATAATGCTGAAACTTTGATATTTTCTTAATTTATATAGTTATTAATTTACAAAAAAAGAAATTATTTTTTAGATTTTTCTATGAAAGACATATTTATTTTCTAAAATAAGAAAAATATTTGATTTTAGTGTATATAGAACAATTATTTTTGAAATTTGACATTTATATTAGTTTTATCATATTATTTGGTATACACAAAAATGGGTCTCATAGAACCCAAATGTGGTTTTAGATAAAATTTTACTAAATCTCATCAAAATATATTATGTGTTAAGAAATAATATATTGGATTTTGTACTTAAAATAAATTGTATATACATTTAAATTATTAATTTCTGATTTTAATGGGACAATATATTTACACAGAATTTTCTAAAAAGTTATTGTGTTATTATTTTATAGATTTGTTTTATATTTTGAACCGACCCAACTTGGGACCGAAAAAATTTATTAATTTATGGTGTTTCTTAATTTATAGAATTTCTACTGTACATAGTTTACATATACTAGAATGGTAAGGTATTATATATACTAGAATAATTTGTTTTGTTGTTCTAGAATTAGATGATTTTTTAGACAAAAATGGTGAATATATACTAAACATACATTTATATTCTATAAGAGCGGGATATAATTGATTTGAACACTAACCTATGAATAGAGTTTGCCGGTGATTTTCTTCAAAATTTTGATTCTTAGATATGTATCTCGAGTGGAACTAATTTTTAAAGATGTCCATCTTATTAAATTGACACTTATATAATTCACTGAATTCACAGAAAAGTTAAAGAAAAAAAGAGACATAAATCGTATTAGTGAAACAGAAACGAGAACAAAAGCACAGTTTTACAGATGTAGATAATAAACAAATCGAGAGTAAAAAACCTAATCTTCTTTTATTATTTTACAATCGATGTTGTCTATCTGGTTTTGGTGATTTTGCGTTAGCTGCAAAACTTAATTTTCTTCTTTGCATATAAAATCTTAGAAATAATTAAAATAAATTTTAATAGTTTAATTCTTCAACAATGATGATACATTTAAGAAATCAATATTTATATTTATCATTTTACAGTCAATAATAATGATAATATTGTAAATGTTTTAATTATTTAATAAACAAACATTGACATAAAAAACTCATTCTGGGCATACAATCAGGTTATCATCGTAGTACAACAATTATTTGCCGAACGCACGACTATCGTGTGAGTGGTCAAGGATTCCGAGTTGGTCCAAATTTCAGTTTACTGTTAAAATAGTTTTTTTCCAGTAAAAGTTTCCTCTTGTTTACACAAAATTGAATTTCGCTACCTTATCTCTCCTATATATATGATAAATGATAATATTGTAACTGTTTTAATTATTTAATAAACAAACATTGATATAAAAACTCATAAATGATCAGGCACATGGGATGATTTCTCCGCAAAGGAGACTTAGGCAAGGGGATCCTTTATCCCCATTGCTCTTCGTCCTCTGTACGGAAGGTCTATCTCATCTTCTAAGGAAAGCAGAAAGTGAAAGAAGAATCGAAGGAATTAAATTTGGAGCATTTGGACCCTCGGTTAATCATATGTTATTCGCCGATGACTGCCTGTTTGCTTGTAAGGCTGATGAAGCACAAAGTTCAGAATTACAGAGAGTCCTCGCAAGGTATGAAGGACTGACTGGACAAGTGATCAACCCGGAGAAGTCATCTATCTTTGGCAAAGGTGTTCTGGAGGACAACAAGAGTAGGGTCAAGCATCGGCTAGGAATTGCAGCTGAAGGAGGTGAAGGTAGATATTTGGGTCTACCAGAAGTGTTAATGGGCTCCAAAATCAAAACCTTTTCCTACTTGAAGGAACGTATGTCAAAGAGGGTTTCGGGGTGGCATGCGAGAACACTATCACAAGGTGGGAAAGAGGTTTTGCTTAAGGCAGTTGGAGCAGCTTTACCAGTGCACGCTATGTCGGTTTATAAAATTCCAAAGATGGTCATCTCCAGCCTACATAGTGTTATGGCAAGCTTCTGGTGGAGCAATGTTGAATATAAAAGGAAAATCCATTGGATGAGTTGGGATAAGCTATGCCTTCCAAAAGAATCTGGGGGGATGGGATTCAAGGACTTGGAATGCTTCAATCAAGCGCTGCTAGCTAGACAAGGTTGGAGAATTATTCAATATGAAGATAGTCTACTGGCCCAAGTTTTTAAAGGGAAATATTTTGAGAATGACTCTTTCATCAATGCGCAAATGGGAAGTAAACCATCATATGCTTGGAGGAGCCTGATGTATGGGAGAGAATTACTGAAAAAGGGCTTAAAACACTTGATAGGTGATGGAAGGAGCGTTAAGGTATGGTCTGAACCATGGATAGAAGATGAAGAAGGTCTTTGTAGAGCTCCTGTGCGAAAACAGAGATGCTTTGATGTTAACCTTGGGGTGTCAGAGTTGATTGACTACCAGAAAAGAAGATGGAACCGTGAGAGATTGGGCGAGCTCTTTATCTCTGGGGACGTCAACATTCTGTTGTTAAATCAACCTGCAGTTTCTGAAAAAGACTCTTGGGTTTGGAGATTCAATAAAAGTGGAGCCTATTCGGTGCGCTCTGGATATGAAGTGGCTTTCTCTAACCTTCATCAGGAACTGATCAAAAATCAAGCTGAGCTCCCTTCTATAAATCCTTTGAAGGCTAAGGTTTGGAAGCTCCAGGCGCCGCCAAAAATTAAGATATTTATATGGAAGACACTCTCTGGCTCCTTATCAGTGTTGGATAATCTCAGAAGTAGAGGAATGAAATGTGATTTGGTATGTCAGATTTGTGGGACTGAAGGAGAATCTATTAATCATTTGCTTTTCTCTTGCACTTTAGCAAGACAAGTGTGGGCAGTGTCTGGATTCCCGACACCACAAGGAGGTTTCCATGAAGATTCTGTTTACCAGAATATGAACTACCTTATCACAACATGGTCAGATGACAAAGATCAGTGTGAGATTACAAAAATTTTCCCTTGGACGTTGTGGTATCTATGGAAAAATAGAAATTCTTTGCTGTTTGAAGGATTTCTCTTTGAGGGACAACAAATGTATCAAACAGCTTGTGAGGAAGCCAACCTATGGCTTCTAGCGCAAAACATGGAGGTGAGTGATACAACTGAAAATGATATCCATATCCGTCAGTATGAAGATAGGTGGAAACCTCAGGATGAGGGAGAATTTAAATGCAACATTGGAATGAGGTGGAAAACAAAGGAAAGGATTGCAAGGGCCGCTTGGGTTCTTAAAAATGCGAGAGGAGAAGTCCTGCTTCATAGTCGTCGGTCTTTTGGAGCAGTGGGATCAAAGGATGAGGCATACTTCTTAAGCTTAGCTTGGGCGATTGAAAGTATGCTCTCTCACAAGTGTTGGAAAGTCTACTTTGTTCTTGAAGGGGGAAATTTGGTTAATGCTATCAATAGGCCAAAAGCTTGGCCCTCCTTCATGTTCAAAGTGACTGAAATCAGAAGGTTACTTGGGGTTTTTTTGAGCTGGAGAATTGGTCTCGAATCTTATGAAGCAAATAGGGGAGCTAGACTTATAGCTGATAGTGCTGTTCACAAGAGTAGGTTCCAGTCTTATGTTGCCAGGGGTTTTCCTAGATGGCTATTTCATGTTTTTGATAATGGCCCTGTTCCTTAGAGTCTGATCTCTGGACTTCAGGACTATGTATATTTGTAGTTTGTGTATGTCATCCTACTTATCAATGAAATCCTTTCAGATGAAAAAAAAAAAAAACTCATTCCTGGGAATACAATAAGGTTATCATCGTAGTACGACAATTATTTGCCGAACACACGACTATCATGTGAGTGGTCAAGGATTACGAGGTGGTCCAATTTTCAGTTTACTGTTAAAATAGTTTTTTTCCACTAAAAGTTTCCTCTTGTTTACACAAAATTGAATTTCGCTACCTTATCTCTCCTATATATGATAAATGATAGTATCATCACCAATATCTCTCATCACAGAGGATTACATAAGAAATGGCTTCTTCGTTTAACGTCATCGACATGTCACGAATCACCCCTGCTGACTCGTCCGTGTCACTCACTCTCCCGCTCACTTTCTTCGATCTTCTCTGGTACAAATTTCACCCCGTCGAACGAGTCATCTTCTACCGATCCACCGATGCAACTCGTCCTTTCTTTGACTCATCCATAGTCCCCAATCTCAAGTCCTCTCTCTCCTCATCCCTCTCTCACTACCTCCCACTCGCCGGAAAACTAGTCTGGGACTCACTCGGCAAGAAACCAAGCCTCGTCTACTCCCCAAATGACGCCGTTTTATTCACCGTCGCCGAGTCCAGCGCTGATTTCTCACTATTAACCGGACAGAAACGTTTCCCCGCCGCTGAGTTGTACCCGTTGGTGCCCGAGTTACAAAACTCCGACGACTCGGCCTCAGCCGTGTCGTTTCAAGTCACGCTGTTTCCAAACCGAGGGTTCAGCATCGGCGTAAGCGCACACCATGCCGTTCTTGATGGGAAAACGACAACCATGTTTCTCAAATTCTGGGCCGACACATGCAAACGCCGACAAGACCAGACTGTAAACACTTCCTTACCGCAGGATCTAATCCCCCTTTACGATCGTACGGTCATAAAAGATCCAAAGGATATCGAAACAGAGGTGATGAACCTTTGGAGCTCTTTACTCAAAGCTTTCTCCGGCGGCAAAGAACCAGACAACCCCAAGAGCTTAAAGATTCTTCCGTCGCCGAAGCTTAGTCCAGACGTCGTCCGGTTCACTCTCGATCTCACTCGTGAAGATATCCAAACGCTTCGTGAGAGACTCAAGAGGGAGTCCTCTGCTTCCTCATCACCTAAAGAGCTAAGATTGTCGACGTTTGTAGTTACGTATTCGTACGCGTTAACGTGTATAATCAGAGCTCGCGGCGGTGACCCGAGCAGACCGGTCGGGTACGGATTCGCCGTGGATTGTCGGAGCCTTCTTGATCCGCCGGTCCCGCCGAATTATTTTGGAAACTGCGTTTCCGCAATGTTTAAAATACCGTTAAAGGCGGAGAGGTTTATGGGTGAAGAAGGGTTTTTAATCGCTGCGAGATACGTTAGCGATTCGGTTGAGGAGTTGGATGAGACGGTTGCGTTGAAGGTCCCGGAGGTTTTGGCAGCGATTCAGACTATTACACAAGAATTGCAGGTTGTGTCTGTTGCCGGGTCGACCCGGTTTGGAGTCTACGGGTTGGATTTTGGGTGGGGCAAACCGGAGAGAGTTGTGATTGTGTCGATCGATCAAGGGGAAGCGATTTCTATGGCAGAGGGTAGAGATGGGAACGGTGGAGTGGAGATTGGCTTCTCGCTCAAGAAACACGAAATGGAGGCTTTGATTGATTTGCTTCGTGGCGGATTAAGACATTAAAGTGCTTTTCCTTTTTCTTTGAAAAAATTGAATAATAAAATAATCCAATTGAGCTCGTCTTCGATGCACTCTGCATTAGAGCAGTTAACCTTATTTTTATCTAAAAATGATGCAAATTCAAAGTGAATTTGAATTTTTGTTTTGATAGTTCCCAACATTTTTTCCCTCCAGAAAAGAATATTGTAAGTGTGTTCTTTTATTAATATTATAAATATTAATTGATGATCATTTAAAAAGTTGTAATATTAAGTTTGTACTAATTAAAAAGAAACTATGTTTAGGTGTCATTGACAATTTAGCTTACGTGGTAGTTTAAGAATCAATTGAAAAAATATTGGTTCAAATCCAATTACTAGAGAAAATTATAGGGCAATTCTTTCAAATAGCTATTTTAAAGTTTTTGTCACAAAAAAAAAAAAAAAAAAGTTTTTGTCACAAAAATAGCACTCAAGAAATAAAATAACCAAAATAGCCTTTTTTAATTTTGAAATTTTTAATTTTAATTTTTTATTTAAAAAAAAATTGAAACCCTATTCCCAAAACCTCACCCCTTCACTTTAAACCCTAAGTATAGATTAGTTAATCTTAGGGTAAAAATACATTTTCACCTTTTAATAAAACTTATTTTGGTCATTTTCTTTATTGAAAGCTATTTCTGTGGCAAAAACTTAAAAATGACTATACTGGAGAATTTCTCATCATATATTAACCCAAAATATAAAAAACGTGTATTTTTTCCTTAAATAAAAGTTACAAAATTACTTAATATGATTAACATATATATGAAATTAATGATTATGAATATAAAGATTTGATAACAATTTTTGATTCTTTTTTTATTTTTGTTTAATTTTATATTATACTGGAGAGAGTTGTGATTGTCTCGATCGATCAAGGGGAAGCGATTTCTATGGCAGAGGGTAGAGATGGGAACGGTGGAGTGGAGATTGGCTTCTCGCTCAAGAAACACGAAATGGAGGCTTTGATTGATTTGCTTCGTGACGGATTAAGACATTAAAGTGCTTTTCCTTTTTCTTTGAAAAAATTGAATAATAAAATAATCCAATTGAGCTCGTCTTCACTACACTCTCCATCTAAGCATCTTCAATGGTTAACCTCATTTATCTCTAAAAAAATGATGCAAATTGAAAATGAATTTGAATATTTGTTTTGATAGTTCCCAACATTTTTTCCTCCAGAAAAGAATATCGTAAGTGTATTCTTTTATTAACTAGGATAAGACATGCGTCTTACGCAGTGTAAATTTATATGAAAATTATTTAAGAAATATCGTATAGAAAAAGATTTATATTATTGATCGAATTAATATATTTTGTTCTTTAACAATTTTTTTAAATTTTTTTTGTTAATTACATAATTTGTTTACTAATGAACTGATCTCATTTCTAAAAATATTTTAGGTCAAAAAATTATTTATCTCATAAAAACCTAACGTTTAAGCCGAAAAATCTCATGCCTACTATTTGGTTACAATGAAACTATGCCAGCTCGGTTTTATATCATGATTTAGCAATTTAAAAGGTAATGCTCGATATAAATATTGATTTTTGAGCTTATTCTCATTTCTTTCTGTTATTTTGGCCTGAGATTTAGAAAATGTTTAAGATTCAAAATTATTAAAGAGATACATACTTAGGTTAAGATCTGCACCTTGTGCAAAATAAATACTTATTTTATATTTTTCTGCATATTATGAAATAATAAAATAATAATTATATATTAAATAACTAAGAAATCAGTTACTATTATGTAATAAATTGGCTTGCACATATAAATCAAATGACCACTCTTGTTTATTCGTAATTATTTTAGAATAAATAAATCAAAACAATCAATCTTATCTATCGTATATGATGTATAATTAAATTTAAACGATGAAGTATATATATATATATATATTAACATAAACACCTATTAAAATAAAATTATTTATTTATATAATTTTATTATCATTGTATCTTATTATAGAAAAAAAAATTTAACATTGATCACAAAAGTTTATGTGAAACTTTTAACAGTTTTAGTAAGTTATACTAGTTTTGAAAAATTCAAAAATACAACATATACAAAAAAATCTAAATTTTTAATATATGATTAATGTAATTGTGTAATTTATTTTAACATCAAAGAATTCACAAAAATGATAGAAAGCATACAAATTATTAGCAAATCTTTATTATTTAAAATCATTAATTACTATATATATCTCATAATCACATTAGGTAATTCTGTAGGTTTTATTTAACGAAATAATATATACTAAATAGCCATCTTGCTTTAGTTAACATCATATGATATCATATAGTTGATATTAAATGTTTCTAGTGAGATATACAAATCGAATTGGACCAACATGTTTTTTAATTTCAATATGAGGCTGACACGTAGGACTAATTAACTACCTAATTGATTGAGATATAAACAAGGGGTATTTTTTAATTATTACAAAATTGAGGTTACACCTTTTCAAATGTTCCTCAATTAATATATAGGGTAAACCATAAATATTAATTGACGATCTATAACCTTAAGTTTATACTAATTAAAAAGAGACCATGTTTATTTAATTATAATGACAATTTAGCTTACGTGGTAGCTTAAAAATCAATTGAAAAAAATGTTGGTCCAAATCCAATTACTAAGAAACATTATAGGACAATTCTCTCAAATAGTTATTTTTAAGTTTTTGTCACAAAATATCACTCAAGAAAGAAAATGACCAAAATAGCCCCTTTTTATTTTGAAATTTTTAATATTTATTTTTTATTTTTAAAAAATTTGAAACTATATCCCCAAAACCTCACCCCTTAACACTAAACCCTAAGTCTAGATTAGTTAACCATAGGATAAAAATACATTTCTACCCTTTAATAAAACTTATTTTGGTCATTTTCTTTATTAAAAGCTATTTTTGTGACAAAAACATAAAAATGACTATCCTACAAAATTTCTCAACATTATATTAACCCAAAATATAAGAAGTGTGTATTTTTTTCCTTAAATAAAAGCTAAAGAATTACCAAATAAGAGTAACATATATATGGAAATTAATGACTATGAATAATAAATATTTGATAACAATTTTTGCATCCTTCTTCAATTTTTCTAATTTTATATTATGAAAAAATAAGCAATCACATTAACCATATAATAAAAAAATAGATTTATTCTTATATGTTATATTTTGAATTTTTTAAAATGACTTTAGATTACAAAAATGAGGAAACCTTATATGTTATATTTAAAAAAAATTAAATGACTTTAAATTACAAAAATAAAGAAACCTTATATGTTATTGTTTTTCTTATATGTTACATTTTTTCTTATATGTTATATTTTAAATTTTTTAAAACGACTTTAAATTACAAAAATGTAAGTTTTCCTTAAGCATACGACTAAAAACATTAAAATAACATGTATCAATTTGATGGTTGATACATGTTAAAACCATATGAAAGATAAATGTCAAAATAATTCAACTAAGGAAACAGTACTGTTCACTTTTTTTCAAGAATGTGTTTGGTGGAAAAAAAATAATTTTTTTGTGTATAATTTGTTTAATGTCCAATATGATCATCCCATGATATATTTATTATATTTTAGTTCCACAATTTTTAAAAAAAATATAATCTGGTCCATCGGAAAGAAATTATATAATAACAACAAAAAACATTGTATATACATAAATAAAATGATAAAATATATAAATTATTGATAATATATATAAATAAATTCAATTTGCGCAAGACGCATATCTTATCCTAATACTTATTCTTTCTAATAATGTTTTTTATATTCAAAACTGACAAATTTTACCCAACAAATTATTCTATTTTAAATAAAATCTTTAGTATATACATAACTTTAGTCTTTTTTTAATGTCTGATTAATTATGTTATTACAACGTTAATAAATATTACATAGATGATTTTATAGCCGACAATTCTACCACCATATGAGAATACGCATGATTGCGTCACTCCGAGCCACCCAATGAGATCCATGTTCGATAATATATCATGCACCATATATACAGCAAATAAATCTACAGATTAAATTCTACAGCAAAACTATAAGGCTACAACCCTTACCAATCATCGCCGTTGTTATTCATTATTTGTTTTTTAACTTTTGAAAGATGGTGAGACATATAATGGACTGGTTAAGTCGGAAACGGTTCATCCTATTCAGCAATTTTTCATACTACTACGAAGTCTATGATACACAAATCCGCTATATATTAACTGATATCTTGCATATTTGCATTGTTTTACCCATTCATTCATAAACATTTTCATCATATAGATTAGGATTTAGACATGTTTAGGTTGCATTTTGCATACATGAGTCTCTATTAGGTACTGGAGTACCACATGAGGTTATTTAGAGCTCGAAAGAGGTAAAAAGGTGACCATTGGACGAACCGAGCATGGGAGCGACCTCCCGGAGCGACACCACGAAGTCGCTGTGTCCCACTTCTCAGAGCGACCTAGCTAGAGCGACCCCGTGAAGTCGCTCGCCATATTCATCCCGTAGGAAGCCCAGAGCGACTTGCCCAGAGCGACGCACCGAGGTCGCTCGCATCTCACACCCCTCTCGGAGCGACCTCCCAAAGCGACACCCGAGGTCGCTCGCGTCTCTATGGCGAGACGACACGAAGCGAAGCCCGGAGCGACCTCTCAGAGCGACCCACTGAGGTCGCTCCCGAAGGCCGGAGCGACTTGTCGGAGCGACATGCCGAGGTCGCTCCGCGTCTATTGTTGGGTCGATTTCTATTTTACTTAAGGGCCTTTTGGTCATTTCATTATGCACGTTTTACATTTCTAAAACCTATGTTTTAAATATCTTTTGTAGCCACCAGAGGCAGAGGATCTTTTATCTTTTGATCTATTGAGAAATACACAAGAACTCTCTTGAGAAGTTCATCTCTTGGGTTTTGATTTGTTATGTTCTTGTGTTGATTTCTTATCTATTTCTTTACATGATTAATCTGAAATCCAATATGGGTTTAAGAGGAATCATGGAGATTAGTGAGTAATCACCTTTGGAATTCATGGGTTAGGGAGATTAAGGGTGATTAGGTTAGAGCTAGGATGTTTTAGTGTAGATCATTCATATTTCCTTGCTAGTAGAGTAATCATAATGCATCTTCTGAGTTGGCCACTCAGTTGTTGATCCTTAGGCATTTCTCACCCGAAAGGTGTTCGATGAAATGCCCGAGACAACTCTCCTAGGCTTTTAGTATACTTTGCCAAAGACATTTGTTGTTAAAGGTGCTAAGATAGCTAATAGACTTGTTAGTAATGATTGCTTTCATATTATTTAACCAAAGACATTTGATGTTTGAGATGTGTTAGCAAATGAGCATTCATCTAGACATAGAGCTTGCTTAGAATTGTGTCTAGGCTTAAGGTTGATAGTTTGATTGATCATTTGCCATCCTTAGTTCGATACTTGATCACCCAAGGTCTAATCCCTATGCCCATGAATTCTCTTTTCCCTTAGTCAAGAAAGTATCATTCTGTTATTGCTTTTTAGTTTTAGTCATAGCTTAAAACCCATCTAAATCATTGGTTGCACTTAGATTAAGTGAGTACTTGCATTCTCAGTGCTTTGATATCCCTCAGAACTGGTTCGACAATCATTTATACTACAGCATTTGTCTTAGGAGCCTTGAAAACTCCTAACATCATTAACTAAAAACATTGATTTTATTTAGCAATTTTATTGATTTCTGATGACTTGTCGCTCATAGGTGAAGTTTCAAGAAATTTTTATAATTTAATTGGTTGATGACTTTTATTAAATATTTATTTTAATAAAATCTAAAAATAAAAGAAAACTCTATGACCAATTAATACAAGTTACCAAAAAAAGTAATATTACAAATGATAATTTATGGTAACTAGTTACATAATTATAGAAATAGTATATAATGTTTTATCAGTTTTTTTTATAAATTATTTATTTATAATTATTTAAAATATTTTTATATATTTTGTAGAAATAAATATAATGGTTGTATATTAAATATAAAGAATTAGATTTGTATATAAGGCATTATTAGAAATTTAAAGTTTTTTTTAAACCCCCACGAGATTTATAAATCATTTATACAGATTTTGATATTATTTAAAACATTTTTTAATTATGGCATACAAAATCATTAATTAGAGTTTCATAATCATTTATGAGACTTTTATCAAATCTATTTATATAAATCTTGAGGACATCTTCTATAGATGAAAACTGGTATATGCTTCTAAATCTAATTATAATAGTATAACTGTATATTTTTAGTTGACAAAAAAATGTATATTTCTAATGATTTATAAATAATATAGAATCATTTCACACTTTTTATCTTATCTATTAAAATAGAAGTAATTTAAGTGACTTGTGGTTATCATGCTTAAAAATAAATCATTTAAATTATATAAAATTATAACACACTATTTATTTATATATTAAAATATAAATTATTTAAGTAAATTTTTTGTTACATATACCTTCATAGGTGAAATATTACAATTTCAATAGTTGATATTTTAGTTTTTTTATTTATTTTTTCAGTGCTAAAATAAAAATAAATTTTGCAATCAATTATGTACAAATTTTAGATTTAAATACTGTTTAATACCTAAGTCATATATAAAAATAAAATTGAGTTTTTAGTCGTATCCGGAACCCTTTTTTTGCCAATTTTTTTGAAAGAAACACATAAAACAATTAATTTTTTAAAAATTTAAAATAAATTGAATACAATCAGACAAATGAAAATAAAATAAATAAAATAAATCATTAACGAAGATGCTAGAGCTATAGAAGCCTCTAACCATCTTCTTGGAACTACAAAAAAATACATTTTTTATGGCTAAAGTATTTTTCGTTTTTCACCTGTTAAAATAAATTAAAAGGTAATTTATTACCAAATACTTGAAGCAGTTGTAATAATACTTGCATTTAAGAAAAATATTTTTAGTGACTTATATTTATGTTGTTGAACTATCTTAAATTTCACAGCTCTTTTAAAAATAGATACTGAAATTTTTGATTATCAAACTATTAAATGCTAAAATTTTAATATTTCTAATTATTATTCAACAATTATGACATTATAAAACACAATATCTACTTTTCGTATAATATTATCATCCACGAAATTGCGGGCAAACACCTTGTAAAAACATTAAATAACTAGATGTAAAAAAAAAAATCATGGGAGCTTGACAGAAACTATTAATATGCATCAGGCTTTTGGTTTTATAGATCTTGTGTATCAAGTATTTATTGGAAAATTTGCATAGCCATCTATGGGCTTTAAGAAAACACTAAGGTTTGGTAAATAAAATTTAACGATGGTTAATTATGTTACTACAAACTATGAAAATTATATATAGATGATTCTACCAATAATAATTTTATATGTTTATGGAGATTTATGTATGACTGCACCATCTTATGATATATATGCATGACAACATCTCACGTAAACCTTTTTCTATCTAAATAGAATCTCTGCTCCAAATTCACATAAAAGAGAAGCAACAAAAAAAGCTGTAAAAAAGACAGCAGCAATTTTACTAGGACTTTTCAACAATTTTTGCTCGTGCTAGTGCCCCTAGAAATTCTTGGGTTTGAGATAGAGCGCATTGAAGAGAACTGAAAAATCTGCAAATCAGTTCATTACAATAGCTTGAGTATGAGTTCATATTTGCAACGTTTGAATTCGTGTTTGAGAACCCTACTAATAATAACATAGATTGAAACTGATTTTGTGTTTGAGTACCTGTACTTCAGTTGAAAAGTGAGATAGAAAGTGATACTAAAAATGTATGATATTGCTATTCACTATTTGCTTCTAACTTCTGAAAGAGGGTGAGACATATAAAGGAGTGGTTAAGTCAGAAGCAGTTCATCCTATTCAGAAATTTTTCATATACTACAACGAGATCTACAAGAGCTAAAACCGATATGAAACTATACAAGGTTAGAACAACAAAAGAGACCAAAAAAAATAAAAAAAAAAGATGACGGTAGTTGACGACCATGATAGTCCCAGACCACCAAAACACTACAATATTTGGTCAATTTCAGAAAAAGTTAGATCAAAATTTTAGAGAGAAAGAAAACTTTCATTTGTTGAACAAAGTTTCATTTAATAGCTAAAATATATATATATTTAATTTTCAAAATTAGGATATGAGGAAGATAAAATAGTCTTTAGAAAAAATTAGTACTAGTTTCAAAAATGATTGACTACAGTGACCAGCCTGATTTCAATATTTTTTTTTGTTTTTTAGATTTGAAATTTATATACTTCTTATCCATTTTAGTTTTTTTGTTCTCTTTGACCAAAAAAAAGTTATTTGTTTCTTGTCCACACAAAAAATTATATCTCTACCTAAATCTCCCCATATATACGGTAGCAAGTTAGCCACCATATACCTGAGTTCAACTCTCCTTCACCACAAGATTTCATAAAAAAATGAATTCTTCACGTAATGTAATTGACGTGTCACGAGTCACCCCTTCTGCCTCGTCCGAGTCACTCACTCTCCCCCTCACCTATTTCGATATTTTCTGGTACAAATTCCACCCCGTCGAACGAGTCATCTTCTACCAACTCACTGACGCAACCCGCCCTTTCTTTGACTCAGTCATCGTCCCAAACCTCAAATCCTCTCTCTCCTCCTCTCTCTCTCACTATCTCCCACTCGCCGGAAACCTCGTCTGGGACTCACTCGATCAGAAACCGAGCATCGTTTACTCCCCAAACGACGCCGTTTCACTTACAGTCGCCGAGTCGAATTCTGACCTCTCCCGCTTAGCCGGAAACAAACCGTTCCCCACCGCCGAGTTGCACCCTTTGGTGCCCGAGTTACAAGTCACCGACGACTCGGCCTCCGCTGTGTCGTTTCAAGTCACGCTATTTCCAAACCAAGGGTTTTGCATCGGCGTAACTGCACACCATGCCGTTCTGGATGGGAAAACGGCAACCATGTTTCTTAAATTCTGGGCAGACACATGCAAACACCAACAAGACCAAACGGCAAACGCTTCCCCACCACAGGATCTACTTCCTATTTATGATCGTACGGTCATTAAAAATCCGAACAATATCGAAGAAAATATTTTGAACGAGTGGTACTCTCTACTCAAAATGTTCTCCGGTGGTAAAGAACCAGACAACCCCAAGAGCTTGAAACTTATTCCGTCGCCGGAGATTAGTCCCGACGTCGTCCGTTTCACTCTCGACCTCACTCGTGAAGACATCCAAACGCTTCGAGAACGACTCAAGAGAGAATCATCTGCCTCCCCGTCACCAAAAGAGCTTCGACTGTCGACGTTTGTGGTTACGTATTCGTATGCGTTAACATGTTTAATCAGAGCTCGAGGAGGTGACCCGAGTAGACCAATCGGGTACGGCTTCGCGGTGGATTGTCGAGGCCTTCTTGATCCGCCGGTCCCGTCGAGTTATTTCGGGAACTGCGTTTCGGCTACGTTTAAAATGCCGTTAACGGCAGAGACGTTTATGGGTGAAGAAGGGTTCTTGGCTGCTGCTAGCAGTGTTAGCGATTTGGTTGAGGAGTTGGATGAGACTGTTGCGTTGAAGCTTCCGGATATTTTGGCCTCGTTTCCCATTCTTCCACCAGGGTCGCAGCTTGTGTCTGTTGCCGGGTCGACCCGGTTTGGAGTGTACGGGTTAGATTTCGGGTGGGGTAGACCCGAGAGAGTTTTAGTTGTGTCGATAGATCAAGGTGAAGCGATATCGATGGCGGAGGGTAGAGATGGGAATGGTGGAGTGGAGATTGGCTTCTCGCTCAAGAAACACGAAATGGAGGCTTTGATTGATTTGCTTAAAATAGACCACTTTTCGTTTTGAAAAATCAGTTCAGTAATAACACATGTTGAAACTGTGTTCGTGTTCGAGTGCTAATGATAACACATGTTGAATAAGTACTATTTTTTCCTGAATCCTTAAGACTTAAGACTAGTTAGATTCGTATAGAGTTTGTTGATTTTTAAAATTTGATACATATATTAAATTTGAAAAAAGTTATAGAGAATTTTGTATATTGTGAAAATATAAGAAAACAAAATAGTATAATGATTTTAAGAAACTAACGAATATATGTAGTATTCTTCAAATTTTGTTTTATTGGTTAAATTGTTAGGAATATGATTCTAAATAACATTGACCTTAATATATTTATAGATTATTAAAATCTAATTTTTTTGAATATTAAATTTTTTTGCATAAAATTAAAAAATTATTATATCAATAACGATAGATTTTAGTGAGAATGTGAAAATCTATAAACCAATAACATTAAACTCTAGAAATCCTAAGCATCATTAAAATCTAATTCCCACTAACCCTCCTTTATTCTAAAGACTTCAGCAGTCGTCTAGTAACATTGCAAGGCAAAATTGAAAAAAATATAGCAATTTACAGCAGGAGAGGGATACGACAATTTTAAGTATGGTTGGATTAAGTTTAAATTGTTAAATATATAGTTTTATTATTAATTTATTATCATTGATTAGGAATATTTGGATTGAAGCTCAATTAATAAAAGAACTAATCCGATTTCGGATTTTCTAACGATGTCTAAGACTTTTTCATTGGTATAGTAAGTTATGTGATATTGTAGAATTATCTAATACATATTTGTGCCTCATCTACAAAGTAAACTTTCATTGCTGTACTGCATACGTCTTAGCTTTGGTCCCTATACTACATTTTGAAGCAAAAGGTATCGTGTTGACACGTGAAAAATATCAATAGTTTCATTTGAGTCAACTCGTAAAACATTTAAAATTTTCGTTTTTATGCTGAATCGTTTGGATACAAATGCTTATATGTTGTTCCTTTGAACATTATTGCATTTGAATATAAATGCTTCATCTTAATGTATAACTTATAAAAAATCTAAACATTTAAGATACAAAAAAATATAAAATTTTGGATGCAAAATTATCATTTCAAAATTCAAAAGACTTAAGTATTTTTCAATAGAAATATAAAAGTAAATAGTTTTACATTAATTGTTGTTGTTTTTAGCCAAAACCATAAATTCAAGTTTATCTGCCAAACCTGTAAAACTGAGTTTTTCCTCCAAAACTATAACATAACATCTTCTCACCAAAACCGTAAACTCAAGTTTTCCAAAAAAAAACCACAAATTTGAGTTTTTTTTTTCTGATAAAACCATAAAATTAAGTTTCTCATCATAACCTTAAATTAATGTTTCCTGCCAAAACATGAAAATCATGTTTTCGCAAAAATTGAAAATCAGGGTTTACCTCCAAAACTGTAAAATCAAAATGTTCTGCTAAAACCGTAAAATAGAGTTTTTTACAAAAAAATAAAAATTGAGTTTTTCCAACATAACCGCAACCGCAAAACAATGTTTTCCAACCAAAACCAAAAATATTGTTTTATCGTAAAATCCAAAATCATGGTTTCCCCTCAAAAATCAAAATTTGCCATCAAAATCGCAAAATCATGGTTTCCCCTCAAAATCTCAAAACCATATTTCTTGTCAAAATCGTAAAAATTATATTTTATGCCAAACCACAAAATCAGATTTTGCCACTAAACTGAAAAACTAGATTTTTTCTTCAAGACTTCAAAATAATGTTGTTCCGTCAAAACTGTAAAACTAAATTTGTAATTTTAGTGGAAAAATCATGTTTACTCACCAAATTCGGATTTTTCGCCAAAACTACAAAATCTGACTTCCTTTTACAACCAAAATTAGGTTTATAAAGAATTCTAATTAGTTTTTCATATTTAAAAAGTCTATGAAACCATTATACGACATTGATTTCAAGAATCTTGTGGATATATGCAATATTTTGAAAGTTTTGTTTTCGTAAGTCGAAATGTTAAGAATGTAAATCCCAATAGAATTATAGAATATTTAAAACCCAATTTTTTTGAATAACAATGAATTATATATGTCATTAAAAAATCATCAAACCAATAACACTTGATTTAAAAAGAATGTTAAAATCCATCAACCAATATCTATAGAATTTTTAAATTCTTACAATCATTATAAGTATAGTTCCCACTAACACCCCCTTACTTCTGTCCGACACAAATCTGAAAACTTTGCAATCAATTTGACACCAATATCCTCATGTTTCTAACATGACTAGTAGGGGCGTTCGGAAACCCGTTCGGATGAGATATTTCGGGTTTTCAGGTATTTCGATATAGGGATATATAACCTGTTCGGGTATTTTTTCATTTCAGGTCGGGTTCCGGAATTTCACTTCGGGCTCGGATAATTTCAGATATATCCAAAATCCAAACTTAAAAAAAAATTGAAACGCATTTTCTGTTTTGTCTTCAAATCATTCATGGTAATGTTATTAGTCCAAAAACACATGCAATGTGAACAACAACAACAACAACATAATCTGTCCAAAAACAAAGTGAAAACATCAACAGAGTTTATAGATTAAGAAAACAAACTGAAACAAACTAAAAGAGTTTCTACTTCCAAACATAGATGATGATACAAACCATAAACCTCATATTTTATAAAGCTAAATTGATTCTCATATGCACGGCATATGTATTATGATAACAAGACAAGTCGTTCAATAATATAATTCATATTCTTTCTCCATTCATATTTTGTAAAGCTAAACAAGTCGTGCAATAACATTCAGACATAAGCAATTATTCAGTTATGTTTTGTTCTCACTTCCTCAATCAACAAAAAAACAGTCTCTTTAAAGTTTAAACCGTGGACAAACCAAACAAATCGACTAACTTCAAAAGGTTGCAAACAAAATCGACTAACTTCTGAGAATCATACAATCTGAATCAAACTTATAATCATCACACAAACAAAATCAAAATGGAGAATGAGAAATAAATAGAGATTGCATAGTCGGTTAAACTAAATGGAGAATGATAAATATAGATTTGGGTTATTTATATGTATGTTCGGGTATTTTGGATAACCTTTCGGGTATCGGATATAACCGATCAGGTTCGATTATCCGAACATCCTCATATCAAAACTCGTTCGGGTATTTTTTCTATTTCGGTTCGGATTTCGGTTCAGATGTTTCATGTTGGTTCAGATTCGGATTTAAGTATCGAGTAAAATGCGAAGCCCTAGTAACCAGCTTTGAATTCGTCCTTAACATCTACAGAAAGTATTTCGAGTTACAATAAATAAGAGTAATTAAAGTAGAATGATGTAGAGTAATAATAGAATAGTAACTAGCCTAACTGAATTTCTCTTTAAAAACTATGAGGAAAAATAAAGACATTTTACCGTCATTTAAATAGTAATCAGCATAAACAAATAAATTATTTATTATTATTTTTTCACCTAATTGGTGAATTCATGAGCTAAAACGAGAGTAATAGACTTGTAGCAAAAATATTTACGATATTTAGGTATTACAGTCACACCCTCCATTCTTCAACTTGACACCAATCCCACCCAGTCACACACCTGCATGTTTAAATTCTGTTTATCTTTTTTTATTATTGTTGTATGTGAAGGATTATGGTAGCTTGTAGGCCTTCACAAGTTTTAATGGAGAAATTTTTTGTTTACCATTTTCATGTTACCATTTTTTATCTTTACTATCAGTAAATGAACATTTTCAAAAATACATTCTTCATTAAGTAGTAAAAGAGTTTTATACCATTGTTATATATATATATCTAATCATTATTAAAAAAAAATAAAAATAATTTTTATGTTTTCGAATTATACTTTTTTAAATTCGAACTTTTTATTAAAAAAAATTTAGAATTTTTTTTTGAATCTTTTTTTCAAAATGTTTTTTTTAAAATCAAAAATTATTTTTGAAACTATTTTTAATTTTTTTATATATTTTTGAAGTATTTATTTATGTATTTATTAGGATCCTAAATTTCACATTCCAAAAACTCTACCCCACCGCTTAACTATAAAACCCAATGTTTTTAAACCCGATCCGGACACTGAACCGGATGACTTACCGGTTGCTGGGTCACTGGATCGACCGCGGGTGAACCATGGGTGAACCGCAAGTTAATAAATGAATTAATTTTATTATATAATAATATATCAGCTATGTAAATAAAAATATAGAAACTAAATTTTAATATTTTCTAATTTTTTTTTAAAACATAAAATAATAGTTTTGATATGTATATATTTTATGTTTATAAACATTTAGAAAACACTTAACTTTAGTTTTTATATTTTTATTTTCATTTGACATACAAAATATCAAAAAATAGTTTAAACTATTTAAAATTTTCTCTAACAAAGTAAGAGTTATGACATCTAAAAAAAATCAAGTCATAAATTTTTAAATGTCTAATGTGAATAATAAATTAAACTTCAAATACAAAATAAACCAAAAGTAAAAGATCATTGTAATAAATTGTTAATAATGAAAATAAACTAACACCAAATCACATTAACTAATTTTGGTTTTCTCTACTATCGTTCATTTCATTTTCTTCATGTGGCATAGTGAAATCTTCATCAAAATCTAACAATCACAGATATAAAACAGAAAAAGGAAAACCTAACCTTGTTTTTTTTGTCAGCACCTAACTTCATAATTGGAAACTTAGAATATAAAACATAATTAAAAACTAAAAAAAAAAAGTAAAAATTATTTATTGGTTGAACCCGTGGTTCAACCGGTATCGGGTTCCGGGTTTTACTGGGGTTTTGCGGGTTTTTGCAGGTTTCTAAATATTGGGTTTCTCACAAAACCCAAACCGAATTTTTTCTGAGTCACCAGGTTTACCGTTCAACCGCAGGTCCGGATCGGGTTTCAAAACACTGATAAAACCTAAGTCTAAATTAGTTAACCCTAGGGGCAATATTTTTAAACCCGACCCGGACACTGAACCGGATGACTTACTGGGTTGCTGGGTCGACCGCGGATGAACCACATGTTAATAAATGAATTAATTTTATTATATAATAATATATCAGCTATGTAAATAAAAATATAGAAACTAAAGTTTAATATTTTGTAAATGTTTTTAAAACATAAAATAATAGTTTGGATATGTATATATTTTATGTTTAAAAAACATTTACAAAATTCTTAACTTTAGTTTTTATATTTTTATTTTCATTTGAAATAAAAAAATATAAAAAAATAGTTTAGACTATTTAAAATTTTATAATAACAAGGTAAGAGTTATGACATCTAAAAAAAATCAAGACATAAAATTTATAAATATTTAAATATCTCATGTGAATAATAAATTAAACTTCAAATACAAAATAAACCAAAAGTATAATATCATTGTAATAAATTATCAATAATGAAAATAAACTAACACCAAATCACATCAACTAATTTTGGTTCTCTCTACTACCGTTCACTTCATTTTCTTTAGGTGGCATAGTGAAATCTTTATCAAAATATAAAAATCACAAATATAAAACTGAAGAAAAAACCTACCTTTTTCTTTTGTCAGCACGTAACTTTTCAATTGGAAACTTAGAATCTAAAACATAATTAAAAAAGAAGTAAAAACAAAAAATGGACCAAAATGGTTTTATACCATAGGGACAACCATGCTAGTTTTGTGTTCCGTTTTGGTAATTTTTTCTTTAATATTGGTTCGACCTGTGGTTCAACCGGTATCAGATTCCGGGTTTTTGCGGGTTTCTAAATATTGGTTTTTTCACAAAATCCAAACCGGATTTTTTCTGGGTCACCGGGTTTACCGGTTCAACTGCGGGTTCGGGTCGGATTTCAAAACACTGCCTAAGGGTATAAGTTTCTTTTACTCTTCATTAAAAGTGATAGTAAAAGTGGTTATAGTAAACATGAAAAGTGGTATTTGTGGCAATATCTCAGTTTTAATCTCGTTTTTATAGGTTTGGTGTTTGCCTAATTCTAATGATTTCGGTGGTTGTTTAGCTCTTGGCTCCAGTGTCTATTGTCAAGCTGACTTTAGTTTTTCTTTCTAATTTTGATAATATGTTAATATTACATTATATGTTTATTTTTTGATACAAATATAATTCGAAATCTATTTATTAAAATATAATAACCAATTCATTATTAAGAATGTAAATCGTTTATAATTGTCAGCTGGCTTTAGTTAATATTAGATTATGTGTTTATTTTTAAATAATAGCAATAACAATATTTTTGAATTTGAGTTTTTTTATTAATGATAATTTCCAATTTAAATTAGAGAAAATATGTCTTATCACATATAAAATAGTTAGTTTTTAAAAATAAAATTGGAGGTGTATTTGTCCACTTAAAAAACACAAATAGGAAATTTTAAAAATAGTCCCTATGTTGTATGCGATTGATTTTGTATACATATTCATCTAATTCAAACCAATTTCTATAAATTTGTAGAGAAATATTTGTAATATTCATTTCTCAAAATTTTATTTATTATTTATATAATTCTATTGTTTGTTGTTAGCAATCGAGTCCTTAGTTCATTTATATATAATAATTTATTCTTCTATTTTGTAATTTAATTACACATTTATGTTTTTCTATAATCCATATATATGTACATTCTTTTGCATAATATATATATTGATTTTTGTTATATGGATCATAATTTTATTTTTGAACAACGCTTCTGGTTGTATTTATAATATTTTCTTTGTTGGACTAATTGGTTATTGTTTATTTGTGTTAAGAATTTTTTTTTTTTGAACTCCACATCTAACTTTCGTATCATTTATTATTTATAAGACTTTTTATTGTCATTTATTTTTATTTACATATTCATATTTTCATATGATTGTTCTTCTTCGATCCAATATAAAAGTTCATCTATCTTATTAAAGTAGAAATATTTTTAGAAAGTGTTTAGAAACATAGATAGTGGTAAGAAACTAAAATATTGTTTGGAAACATGGATAAGAAGTATATTAAGCAAAAAGAGTAATGGGTTTATGTTATTAAAAAAAAAAGTAAAAATCCATTATACTATGAGAAACTATATATTTGGACCAGCTTTAAAATATACGAAAAATGGCCCAAGCTAATTACTTAAAAATATCTTTTGTCAAAAATAATCATAAAAAACATTAGAATTTTATATACATATTTCAAATCAAACTATTAATTTAAAACTAAGTTATATCAAAATTGATTAAAAAATATACATATATTCAAAAATTGATTTTTACTAAAATATTTTCTAATAACCATTATAAAAAAAGTTTTAATTATATATATATAAGAAAAATACAATACAAAGTACAACTTCAAACACCAACTTAAATTATGGTTTTTATATTTCCCATTAAGTTTTAAAAAATATAATATATATGATTATTTATATGATGGTACGTATAAAATATAATTAATTATATGAGTACTTATATGATGGCACGTTAAAATACATTAATTATATGATGATACATATATGATATATAATAGTGACATGAAAAATAAATAGCAACATATTTTTGAAAAAAAAATGGATTATTATATTATACTTATAAGAAAACAAACTAACATTTAATAAAAAATATATAACACTGTCTACGTATAATAAATATAAATTTATATAAAAGATAAAGTACACATGTGTGGATGCACAAATCAAAATCTAGTATAGTTTTATACTTCATATGGTCCAAGGATTTTGCATCCGCGTAAACGCACACAATGGCGTTTCAGATGGAAAAACGACAAGCATGTTTCTCAATTCATGGGCCCATATATGTAGCCAAGCAAATCATTTTCTACCGGAGGATCTAAGTCCATCTTACGATCGTACAGTCATAAATATCCCACCAGAGATTGAAACATATCTTTATTATTATTTGAAAAGTCAATTTGCTGATTTATCATGTTTTCCATAATTTTAGATAATTTTATTTAATTATCTTATTTTTACTAGATTTTAGCTAAGTCATTGATTGATTATTAGTTTTTAGAGGGGTTACTAATTTATTAACTAAAAAACACTCTTAATGATTTTACATATAATTAAAAAGAATTTATTATAATAATACTAAATTTATATGTTATGTTAAATATTTAGTTATTTTTTCTTATTTGTCATATTTTACTAGGTTTTAATCTTTTAAATAGATCATTGATTTATTATTAGTTTTTAACTGAGACACTAATTTTGGTTATTGCTCGATATAAATATTAATTTTGGATTTTATTCTCATTTCGTTTGTTTGTTTTGGTCTGAGATTCAGAAAATGTTTAAGATTTAAAATTATCAAAGTGATACAAACTTAGGTTAAGATCCGCATCTTTTACAGAATAAATATTTTATATTTATTACTTATTTTATGTTTTCTGCATATTTTGAAATAATAGTATAATAATTATATATACTAAATAACTAAGAAATCAGTTACTATTATTTAATAAATTAGCATGTGCATATAAATCAAAAATCATTTTTGTTTATTCGCAATTATTTTAGGGTAAATAAATCAAAACAATCAATCTTAACTATTGTATATGATATATAATTAAATTTAAATGATATTAATATATATAGTATACTTTTAATATGGATGTTTATTAAATGAGGTTTCTACTTATATGATTTTATGATTATTTGCATATTTGTGTAACAAAATTTTACACCAACAATTTTTTAATGTGGGATATTTAGTAGTTTCAATAATTTATAATCATTTAAAAAAATAATGAAGATTTCAAAACTAAAATATTAACTTTTCAATATATGTTTAATGCAAATATCAAAATATAAGTATGTATTTTCATATGATGTATAGTTTAATTTAAATGATATGAAATATATATATATATATATATATAAACCTATTAAAATAAAATCATTTTATTCATATGGTCTTATAATCATTATATCTTAATATATAAAAAAAATCAAAACTTGATCACAAAAGTTTATGTGAGACTTTTAACATTTTTAGTAATTTATACTCGTTTTGAAAAATTCAAAATACAACATATACAAAAATATCTAGTTTTCTTATTTGATTAATGTAATTGTGTTATTTCTTTTATAATAAAGAAATAAATAAAAATGATAAAAAGTATACAGATTGTTATCAAATCTTTATTATTTAAATTATGATTAATTGTCATATATATTTTAGTCACATTAGGTAATTCCCTAGGCTTTATTTAAAGAAAGAATAGATAATAAATTTCAATTTGATAAATGAATGGTCCATAATGGACATACTATAATATAATATTCTCTAGCAAATTAATTTTGGACCAACAAAATTTTCATTTGATTATAAATTCACCACATAAACAAAATTTCATTCCAATTATGTGACAATTCAACATTACAATTTTTACTTAGCACAAATTACAGATTATAATTTTTTAAATGTTTCTCTATTAATATATATGAGATTGAGATTTCTTGGTACGGTGCTTTGGTATTGTTAGTGTTGAAGTTAATAACTAATCTAAAAATAAAATATAATTTGGAAAAAAGTTAACCATTCAATTGAAACTTATACACATTAATACTATACCTTATTAGGATTTAAGAATCTGCTTTGTTTGAAATCGTGTCTTGTAAATAAATATATTGCTTTCATTTAGTAAATAAGTTACACTTGCTCAAAATACAATTATGTAAATATATAGTGGTTAAACTCCGGCTCGAACTCGATAGAACCCGAACCTGTCTCAAACCAAACTTCTATATAACCCAAATTACGCTAATTTTGATAAACCCGAAAAATCAAAATTCGATTGGACAAAATCGAAACCCGATTGAGACTCGAATACTCAGGTCTAGTTTATATAAGATGATAATTAGGTTTACGTGATATACATTCATTATCATTAACTTTTACGAAAGCACATTATTAGCGTTTTCCTTAACTACCAAAAAAGATTTAGGCAATTCATACCTTAGTTTTGAAGTCATATTTAGTCTTCAATATAAATTTCCATATTTACCTAATGAAGAATTGTGTACCAAGCATAAATATTTCATATATACAATCGTTTGGTGACCTAGTTAGATATATATATATATACTAGGTTAAGATCCGCGCCTTGCGCGGAATGAACATTATATATAAAAATTATTTAATATATTATATGTTTATAACATATTACGAAATAATAAATATATATTTAATAATTAAAAAGTCATTATACTACTTATATAATTAAATTGGTGCGAACATATAAATAAAAATCAAAAAAATATTTTTTCTATTTGATATGATATATAATTAAATTTAAATGATAGTAACATATATATGGTATATTTTAATATTAATATTTATTAGATGATGCTTTTTGTTCATATTTTTTTTTATCATTTGTATCTGTTATAACAAAAAGTCTAAATTAGTAATAACAAAACTTTCACTGTGGAATTAATGGTTTAAGTAATTTATAATATTTTAAAAAATTAAGTTGTCAATATTTTTTAAATTTTTTATCAAAAAAATGTTCAAAGTAAATTTCAAAAGTAAGATATTTATGTATTTTTATATGTCATATAGTTAAATTTAAAATGATACATATATTTATATATCTTTTATTTTTTGATATTTATTAAATGAGACTTTCAACTTATATTATTTTTAATTATTTGTATCATGTCATAACAAAAGTTTTAAATCATAGATAACAAAATTTGAATGTGAAACTTTTAACAGTTTTAGTAATTTATACTCATTTTTAAAAATTTAAAATAGAATATATAAATAATTTTTTAAATTTTTATTATATGGTTACTATGATTGTTTAATTTATTTTAATAGCTTAAAATTAAACAAATATAATTATAATACACACTTATTTTTATCAAATCTTTCTTATTCAAAATCATTAATTGTCATATATACTTTAGCCACATTAGGCAATTCTGTAATCTTTTTTAAGGAAATAATGAAGCACATTAATAATGTATTTATTATGGTTTAATAAAAAGCTTATTATATATTTAGATGAACCAACCTATTTCTCTAAGGATTCTAAGAATCATTCTAGTGATGACACGTGGCTACAAAAAAATGTTGTAATGTTTCTCAAATAATATATAGGGGATATATTCTGTATTTATTTGTTTCTTTTAATAGCGAAAATAGAAATTATACTTACCAAAATTCTATTATTCTATATAGTGCGTATATCACTGACATAAATTTTTTTTGTACATTCTAACCGAAACCACCAAAAGTATTTGATTGATTATGGTTTGGTTTAGTTTGAATTAAAATGGCTTAACAAACATTAATAATAGACAAACCGTATATTAATTATGTTTTATACTGATATGGTTTTGAAATATTTTTTGTATACAATATAAAAGGTTTTTTTGATTAGTTAAATACGTACTTGGTCTTACTATTGGTATACTGTATAGGAGATTGAATGTCCACTCGAGTATATTTTATAGAGTTCCAATTATATTGTTGTTTTCAACATAGAATAACAAAAATTCAACTTATGTAGAGACTCCAGTTTACTCAACTTATATGTGATTAACCTAATAAAAATGAACAGTTTGTACGATTCTTTTTTTGTTTACTACTCGGTTTTTAATGGATTTAGACTGATTGTACATAATGTATATTTTTATCCAAAAAGAGTCACATTCGCAACAGTCTTCTTTGATTTGTTTAATAATCATGTGATTTGTTCTTCATTTATCTTTGGTGTAGGTTCAGCGTTTGGAAGAAACGTTTAACAGGCAAGAACCTTACTCATAATATACAAAGAACTGATATATAAGGCACTCATTGGTCTTAATACCGGTGTGCCAAAAAAAATTAAAAGCGACTTTTGATATGATATATAGTTATGGAAATATGTGACAACGTTATATTAAACTATGGTTTATATTAGGTGCTCTAGAATTTTTAGAAATAGGATTTAGAAGACATTTAGAAGTGCCATATATGATGAAGTTTTTTTTAATTAATACAAAATTAAGGTTCTAATTTTTTAAAAGATCCTCAATTGATATATAGGGGATTTCAGCCTTTTTTAGTAATAACAAAATTCTTACGTACGTTTTCCTTCATAAGACAAAGAAATAATATAGGTATTTTTACATGGAAATAATATAGTATATGAGTTTAGATAAATTAAATACTATCTTATGATGTTAGTTCTGGGACTGAGAGTGCCAAGCTGCGTAGATGTGATTTAGTAGCCATTGGCGCATTATTTGTAATACTCTATTTATATGTGGCTTTATTTTTCACTAACCCTATCGGAATGAGTACATTGTAAATTGTAACAACTCTTAAAGACCTGATTAGGTATCCATGAAAATTTAACTATGCCTATATTACTTATTAGACACTAGGGTCGGCCCGCCCTACGGGCGGGATATACTTTACTTGTGTGTAGATATTCTAAACCTTCATCTTATGAAAATAGTTTTGTATCCCTAAGATTTAGTGTGCCTTAATGTCGCTCGTTAAATATTTTAAAATTAAATTGTAGTATCTGTTGAACAATGTTAAAAAAGATCGTGAAAGGATTTAAGTTGAAACTCATGTACATTGTTGGTTTGGCACTGCCTTATTGATCTTTTTATTATTTATTATCTTTTCACTTTAAAAAGTTTTATCGACATGACTCTAACAGTTTTTGTGTTCCTTAATTTCTTCTACCCGATATCTTTTTAACTATCTCTATTTCTTGTGATTTTGATTCCCCAGTTGATCCATTAAGCTTACCACATCCTCCCCATCCTCCACTTTTAGAAGTTCCACGTTTTGCATGAATGTCTTATTTTCCTATTTCACAAAAGAAATTAACCGACTTATCTTCGTGCAAGTATCTTGAAGCTAAGATTTGGAGTGAGCTGCTGTAAAACAAAGTTAAAATTGAGGCCCATTAATAATATCCACTGGCCCAACTTTAACATTCTCTTATTTTCTCCGTCACCAAGAATCAAACAGAAGTCCCCTTTATCTTCTTCTCCACACCGACAAACTCCATCTTCGTTAACCTCCAAGTTTATCCTTGCACCGAATCTCCTTGCCGCTGCTTTGTCTGAACAGAACCCCAAAGCTTCTCGACTCCAATAAACTCTTGTATGTTTCCATTGCGATGACAATCTCATCGACTCTGCCGAGATTCCGTTGTCGTGTCTTTAGAGCATCAGCATTGGAGGTTCATTAGGGGGATTCACACGTTTTTCAAGAAAAAGAATATTATAATATGTAACAGTGATGATCCTGTCTCTCCAAACTCCTTCTGTATGAACCTGGGTCGTTACTGTTCAGCGGCCCCACGCCACGTGGCGGCCCGCTATTGGTCAATTTTTTTTTTTTTAAAAAAAATAACAAACAAAAAATGAAAAAAAAAATAATAAAAATTTTAAATTATGAACCCCAACCAGGGGTTCATTAATGCTGGTGCTCTTAGAGCCCCGATTTACTGGATGGTCAAAAATAACTCGATTCCATACGCCTCCAGTGGCCATATTGTATTCCTCCGATGAATTTATCTCCGCGGAATGCATCTCCATCTTCGATTCAGTCAGCTTGAGAGATATTCACGACTCGCACTCATACCTCCCTCCTTACCCGAGTAAAGCTTATCCTTTCTAGTTTTGACTCACATGTTAATCCCGACATGTAACTCCCATTGACTTTTCTTGAGGGAAACAGTCTCACGAACCAAACATGGATCGATAACTCAGCTTCCTATTTGTCTCGAGCTTGGACAGCAAGCTCAGTCTCTTCCAAAGAAACTCAGGTACGTCTCTCTTTCTTCGCCCTTCTGAGCTCTATATGTTCTATTATTCTTTTTGATTCTTCTTGATCGTGAGAACTGAATTCCATTTTTGGGTAAGAAATTGTAACCTCTGGTCATTTTCTCCGACCAGACTCATTGCTGCCTCCACCGTGAAGTTTATGGCTTCTCAGCTTCTCCGATGCCTGTATAAGGTTATCACAATCTTAATTACATGGAATTATGTTGATACGAAGAGTTACAATGGTGGTTTGTGGACGTGGTGATTGATATTCAATGTTTGGTTTACGGTGGCGAAGATGAAGGTGGAGAGAGCTAAGATGAGAATAAGAAGATATTATGTTTCCAGTTAGGAACTAATACGTCAATTTTTAATGGACCAAAATAAATGGACCCAAATACGGAAACAATATGATAGCCCACGTGGACCTAAAGTCAAATTTTTATCATTCAACAAATTTTTATAATGTGTTAATATATATTTGGTGTGTTTTGATTGCGAATGGAATGTATATTGGTGATAATGATTGTTGTCACTTTGGTTGTTAGTCTTGAAAAGTATAGTCGTTATGTACATGCATTTTTGTGTCTGGTAAAGCGTGAGTTCTTCCTCTTCCATAACTTTTAAATGTTTGAGTTTTAGCTGAGGAAGTAAAAGAATTTTGGTGAGTTATGGGCAGTGAGAATACTTTCAGAAGAATTAGTAGCTGGCCGGAGCATCCGGGTTTGTCGAGCTAATCAAGCTGCAATTACTGTATGAGATAGGTCATGTCAGATAGGATACAATAGATGGAAGTTTCATATAAACTTGAAAATCGTAAATGTGGATGCGGTAAATAGCAATGTTCTAATTAGACTCTTTCATCATTTGGTGGAGAGTTCTATATATTCTCGATTCTGTTTGTTCATTTTACAGAAAGAAAAAAGCATGACAGACAACAAAATACATGTAGTTGTACTTGTTGGTGAATGAATAGCTGAACTTTTCAAGTGTCTCCCTAGAGAGATATTTAGAATCTAACCATGGGCGCCTCTGTTTGCCTGTCTTCAATAGAGTGATAAATTCGCATAATTTTCCAAGAAACATCAACCCAAACATTTTGATTTAAAAGCAACTTTAGTTACCTGATATGAATTCATCGTCAACGTCAGTATGCCTTAACCTTAGAGAGTACTGAATTGCCACCAGGCATGTCATCTCCATTATCATCATCATTATTTTATGTCAGTCGTGACAACAACTCTTGGATCACCTCCAAAACCTTCCAGTATATAGTGAAACTCCACTGCTTGACATATACATCACTGGCTCACTGCCAACAGAAAAACCATAATATGAAATAGCCAGCGTATATTTAATCAGTTATGAAAGTGGTGATGAATGGCTTATCACTCACTGTACTCTTCACATCAGTGAGTTCTCCAATAATGTCTGAGTGTCAATGGAGCGCTCAATTATTTATAGGTTTCAATAATTAATCTGGGATGAATCAGATATTAAGCGGATGAACCTGGAATATGTGTGTTTGTATTGGCTAGGCCATGAAGCTAATCGTGATTCCGTAACCTAAACCGTTCTTCAGGTATTGGAGAGACCGGTTTGGTTCTCATCAGAAGTGGTTGAATCACTAATAAACTGAATCATTAGAGGAGAGTAGGTTAGCCAGAAGCTATGATTGCACCGTATCACATCGAACCAGCTAACTGTCAACAGAGAACCGGCATTGACACGGCGTCGGAAGGTGGCGAGACAGTGGCCATCAATGGTGGCTGGCATGAGTGTCGACTGAAACTCATGTATAAAATAAATCAAATAAACAAATGGGTTCAAGATTTATTATTTTAAATAGTTTAGAAAAAAGATATGTATACAGAGTTGAAGATTTATGAATATAAAAGCCTGAAAAATTAACAGAAAATATGTTCATGAGTTTCAAGAACGGAGAACCTTAGGATCATGAAAATCATGTACAAGCCATCAACTGGCCACTGTGTTTAACGTTTTTGGCTTCTCAGAATTTGAATCATGCAAGTAGATTAAACTATTAGCCATTATCATGAGGAAGAGTTATCGAATGATTTTGAAATTGTGAGGATGATTTTCAATGCAGGATGTCCAACCTTTTTATAGATGAGATCCACCGCTTGGAAGAGGATAAAGAGACATTGAATGCATAATTGTGGTTGTAGTGGGTCGTGAGGGAAAAGCGAGACTTAATGATGTTGAATCAATGCTGAATCAATGAACTTGTAACGACATTGGGGTGAGTAAAAAAAAACGAAACGCCTACGCACATCTTACAGCGACGAAGTATCTCTCTCAGAGAAACCAAAATCTCTATAAACGCTAGACGTAAGCAGATTTGCAGATTATGAAGAACCCTAACGCCGATACCGTATTGAAATAGAAGGCGACTCAAAGGACAATATTGGGACATATTAAGTAAATATTCAATCCAACATAATATTTTGAAGCCCAGAGAATACACATGCATTTGAAAGCCCATTAGAAACATAAAGGGCAGCGAGACTTACGTGAGAGTAGGACAGATGTCGGCTTCTGCTGCTTCTAATTGATGACGTGTCCTAATAAGGAGAGAGGCACATTTCTTTATAATAATAGATAATTGTGTTTTATTTTAGAAGTAAAATATAAAATTAAAAAAATAATCAGGTAAACAACACTATTTCTTTATTTTTATTTGACATAACATTTTTAGTTGTACACTATTGTTTAAGTGCATATATCAATGATAAGCACTCATAACGACTTAGAAGTTCATGGACCAAACTTGGCCTGAAGTTCTTTGACAATATTTGCATCCAACTGGAACGCCCTGGCTAGAACTTCTGGATATATAGGAGGATTTGACCCGAACACAGCGTTTGCGATTGTGATTACACCAGCGTTTTGACTACTCAATCCTGCAAAAGCAACGGCAGGGACTTTCCCAATATTTACCTGAAAATGAATCATTCCAATGGGGAACACAAATACGTCGCCAGGATGCAATACTTTGGCGAATAAACGGTTATTGTCTTGATTGGAAGAGACAAACCCGACGTATAATGTTCCTTTGATAAGGACAAGGATCTCTGAGCCACGGGGATGCGTGTGAGGTGGGTTTTGTCCATGTGGAGCGTAGTCTATGCGCACCAATGATATGCCCATGGTGTTTAGCCCTGGGATCTGATCAACATTAACCGTGGTCACATTGGAGCCAACTTGATTACTGGTGTTCCCAGGCACGTTGAGGCCAGAGAAGAAAAAATCTTCTGCATTGACTCGCATCGGGTCTTTACAGAACCTATCATTCACAAAAACTGCATGTAGAAATATATTTCAAAGATCATAAATTATTACAACGTTAGGATCAATTTGAATGGAGAAAATAAGAGAAATAGATGAAACATGGGTTTTTTTTTTTCGTACCACCATTTAGGTCATCAATGGCGACACAGAAATCTTGGAGTGGACTTGGATCATAAGCTTCAGCAAAGGAAATTACCAAAGCCAATATGGCAATAGGGATGAGGATGAGAGCCTGAAAAAACCTCATTTTTCAGATAAAAGGCTATATATGAATGCTCTCTCTAGATTCGTTTACGTCTGTGGTTTGCGAAGCATGGTGCTTTATATTTATAGGACAAGCTCATAAGCAGTGGCGGACCCAAGATAAGTTTTAAGGAGTGTCATAATTGGGCTTGGCCCAGATTAAAACTAAAATAAAGGGGAAAACAATTAATTGAGGGAGTTTGAACCCAGGTGACTCAGTTAAAGGGGGGTCAGAAAGGAAATAAACACACCAATTGAGCTATGTATTTTTCAGTTACTTGGTATAGACTTGCTAATATATAATTTTAACCTGTGGCAGGTGCAACCCCTTTATCCAACGTGGGTCCGCCTCTGCTCATAAGTCATATATATTATATTTGACATGGTTTAAAATTATTATTTTATGTTTTCGTGTTTAACATGTTGTAACTGGTAGTTCAGATTGTTTAATAAAATGCATTAAGTAATTAATGAGATTACGTACAGCGAATCAGGTAGACTCTTAGTTACATAAAAAAAAAGCTAAACAAAAGAGACTGGTAGTTGGAATTCCTTTAGGAAGAATGGAAGATACTGGCCAAATGGGTAGATGGCAAAATAACGTAGGCTATAAGCCTATAATGTTAGGAGAGATCCCACAATGGCTTAACTTATCTAACAAATGTAATCGAATTTGCATTTAATTATGTACAAAACACAACAGAAGTGTCACAGGGAAGATTTAGATTGCAAATAGTGTCAGTATAAGATGCATTAACGGGCTGGACAAAGGAATTACGTAAGATTATTAGGGAATGAAAAAAGAATCAAATGAGAAGTCACTTTAAGTGATTTTTGATTTTTTTTTGGGAAAATTACTAAAAGAGAACAAAAAAACAAGGTTGTTGTCCCTTTGGTATAAAACCAATTTTGTCCATTTTTTTCCTTTTTACTCTTTGTATTTCTGAAAGCTAATGAAATAAATAATTTTGTCAATCAAAAAAATTATTAAAAATATAAACAATTAATAAAACATCAATATACACAAGCTGGTAGTTTTCTTTTGTTCAAAAAATTGGTAAATGAGATTCTTAGAATATGTTCTACTAAAAATAGAATGCGTCTTCTATGAAAATTGGTATAGTAGAAAACGATTTCTAAAATAAACACGTTTATCTACTTTTTTTAGAACGTCTATTTTACTATTTACTAAATTTCTAAAAAAGAGGAACGCGCATTCTACTAATCGTAAAGGTATCCACTTTCCTTCTGAATGCATCTTCTACTTTTATAAAGTATTCTAAATTTCAGAGAATGTGTTTTCTACAATGTACTCTTACGTCTACTCAAAGTAGAAAGTGTATTCAGAATTTTTATCATTCTTCTAAACTTTTAGAAGTCGTTTTCTACGGATAAGAATACCTGATTTTTTGCAAAAATTAATGAAATTTAAGTTAAGGAAATATTCTAAAAATCTCCTAAAAATATTCCAACTTCCTAAAACGTGTTATGGTCGATTTTACTTGAAAAAATTAAAAAAAAAATGATTCTCCCTTCTCTTCTTCATCAATCTATGGTTTTTCCATAGTTTTTCTTTTGATTCTTATCACAAACTCTTGTTCTCTATGATGCATATTTATACCTTTTTTTTTTTCGATTGCCTTTCAAATGTTTTTTTTTCCTTTTTTCCATTAACTTTTTAAAAAAAATTCAAATTAACTTTTAAATTGTGTTTAGTTAGATTAAGTATAGGGTTAGTTTTGGGATTATGAAAAAAATTATACTATTGAGACAACTTCATGTTGGTTTTATACCAAGGGGACAATAACCTTGTTTTTTTGTTCTCTTTTGGTAATTTTCCCTTTTTTTTCCATTGTCAAATGATTTTTTATTATGTATCGCTCATATGTGAAGTTTAAGTAAAATATTATAATTTGATTGGGTGATGATTTTTATTTATTATTTATTTTATGTAGATCTAAAAATAAAATTCTAAAACTAGTTAATACAAGTTACCAAACAACACAATTAATATTAAAAATAATTATTTATGGTAACTAAATGCAGAAGTATATAAATAATATATAATGTTTAATCAATTTGATATTTTTATCAATTTTTTTTAAAATGATATAAAATAATTTAATATAATTTTATAGAAATAAATATAATAGTTGTATATTTTAAACAATTATATGCATAAATGTTTTTAAAATTATTATAAACATTTTTAAAACAATTTTTTTTTATAATTGTGGGAATCTCAAAGGCTCACAAAAGAGAGCAAAATCATATTACTAGAGTTTCTAAATTATTTATAAGACTTTTATTAAATAATTTATAAAGGTTTATAATTTTATTTATCCGACTTATAGAAATTTTATAGACCATATATAAATAATTTAAATCTATTTAAAATTATGTAAATGTATATTTATAAGGATTTATAAATCATACAGAATTATTCCACACTTCTTACTATATATTAAAATGTAAGTCATTTAAGTAACTTTTGGTTAAATACTTAAATGTACACTTATAGGTGAAATCCTAAATTTTTTATAATTTTGATGGGATATTAAATTTTATTTATTTTTATCAGTTCTGAAATCAATTATGTTTGATTTTTAGATTTGAGTTAATAATATCTATCCTAAAAAACAAACTTTTAACGGCAGATTGTATTATTAAATCATGTAATCAAAGAGTTGTAGACAAAGTGAATCACAAAAACTTATACAATTTATAAAAAAAAATGTTTGTTCATAAATATATTTATAATTAATTGTATAAATTTATCTTTATAAGTATTTATAAATCAAACAAAATTATATCACATTTTTATTATATATTAAAAGAGAAGTTAGTTAAGTGATTTTGGTTACATATACATTCACAAGTGAAATCTCAAAAATTGTTCAAATATTAATGGTTGATGATTTTATATTTTTCTTTGCTTTTATCAGTGTTAAACTAAAAATTAATTCTGCAATCGACTTTCTTAATTTTTTTTAGATTTGAATACTTTAATCATATGTAAATATAAAAGGTGATTATTTTCATTATATCCAAAACATTTGTTTTCCCAAATTCAATGAAACACATACATAAAAGAGCATCATAAATTTTGTTAGATTTAAAATAAGTTGAAAACGATAAAAAAAAAAAGTCAACGAAGCATAAGTAAAACAAATCAACAAAGCCAATATCTGCACTATAGAAGCCTCCAACCATTTGGATCTACACAAAAATGCTCTTTTGACAGTTAGGTATTTCCGGTTTTCACTTGTTAAAATAAAGTAAAAGGTATTTCTACAATCAATTACTTAAATCAATTATAATATGGTTTCTGAGTAAGAGAAAAAAAATTTAGCGACCTAGATTCATGTTGTTGAACTGTTCTTAAAACTCACAGATCTTAGCACTGAGACTTTTGATTATTAAACTATTTGAAGTTAAAATTTGATTTTAACAGTTCTAGTTGTTATTAGATACTAACATTTGTGTGGGAAAAAAATGGTGCCATTCTTCATTACCGATAGCACGATCCAAACTACATTGAACCTTACCCGAGCTCCTAAAACCCGCCGACAACATCTTCCTCTATATGGGAATTCAATCATACCACAGTTAGCAATCATCGTTCTAAAAGGAACGAGCTCCTTTAACCTCAGGGCTTCCAGAGATCTTCTTTTTTGACAATCGTTTGTCTGCGACCAGATTATCAGATGGAGGCTCCAACATTTGCTGAGCTGAGACGCCTTGCTTCTTAAGAACATCACTGGAGCCCTGATCCATCTCGACAACAACGTAGTCCTGGTTTGCGATTCTCAAATCCTCAGCTGCCTCATCGTGGTTTACGAGTCTATATCTATATGAATATATCCGCTGATGATATAGTTCACCTATTATGGTCCAATCGATCTTCCGTTGGTTTACTGCTTTTGTTTCGAGGGTTCGGTTTCATATATAATGCTGTCTTTAAAGCTAGACTCCGAGAATCGTGACAACCCTTATGAAGAAAATATAGCAATGACTTTGGATCCCACCCATAACATTCAGTTGACGTTCTTGTCTAGACTTTTTTTTGTCTTTCCACTTTCTTCATGCTTGTTTTTTTTGGTTGCTTTAAGTGCTTCATGTTGCGCTCTTTAGAAAACTATATTTAACTGTATGATCCTCATCATCGAACGTGAGTTTAAGCACATGTGTTGATACTATTGTCCTCCTGGTTTGAAACCCGGTGAAAAGAATACTTTACACCCCATATCATCAAAGTCTGGCTCCGGACCATGGACAAGATTAGGACCCAAGGCCCAAACTCATCATAGTTAAAGCCAATGAAACATAAATATGCTAGCTAAAGATTTATAATATTAATGAGAATGCAGAGTAGAAATTTAAATTAATTATATTTTATATAATTGTTTTTACTGAACAAGCTTAAAATGTGACCTGTGAATTTAATTATATTTCTCTTTTGCAACATATATATATATATATATATATATACACATTTAACATAGATAATACAAAAAATTTAAACAACGTGCAATTAGTTACCTTATTACCAGTAGGAATTTTTGTTCTAAAACTTTGCATATTTTTACCATACCTACTAATTGATGTACTTGAGATGTATTTCCCCTAGCCCCTGAAAAAGACAACATATAGACTGGAATATGGAATCCTGTTTACTCACTTTTAAAATAGTATGATCCACGTATCAAAATAATGTAAGCCAGACTAGGATTAGTTTTGGATCCACATGATGTCAAAAAAGAAGAAGTTATTTTTAAATAGAAGGCCCTCAAAAAAATAAAATTAATCTTATGTCTGGTTTTAATTCTGTACTGGTTTATGTGGCTTTAATTCTTTCCTGGTTTACCTCTAGATTATCTGTGTTAAATTAGTACGGATATGAATTATGTGAATAAATAGGTCTGGTTTTAGACTATGATCGACGAGATTTGGTACATGGGAGGAAGAGTCATATACTCAAAAGTAAAGTGATGACAGTTAAGCTCTAGATAGCTCAATTAAATCGAAGTTATAAAAGTCGATATCGGGTAGCGAAAAATTCCTTCAAAACCAGGTTTGAAGAAAAAGTCTTGTCGGAGGGAAGATGCTCCTTTTCTTGGTTCAGTCTGCAACGTTTCACATAAGTATTCGGACGTGCAGCCGTGTTTGAGAGTGTAATCTAAGATTACCAATTTTACTCTAAGGTTCACAACCAATAGAATTTTATTATTTCAAATTCGTTATCTTTTAGAAAATAATACAAAATATTGTCAAGTTATATTATGTATTTAAAATAAAAAAGTAAAATAAAAAATAAAATAAAATAGTAGTTACAGAAAAAATAATTAAAAAAAAATATTTTTAACGTCGTCAGCAAATCCCTAAACCCTAAATCATAAACTCTAACCCTAGGATAAACTCTAAACCATTAGATAAATCAAAAACTCTAAATCAAAAACTCTAAACACTAAAACCCTAAACCCTTAAATGTTTTAGTGTTTAGTGTTTTTGATTTAGAGTTAGGATTTATCCAAGAGTTTAGGTTTACCCAAGGGTGTAAAGTTTAGGATTTAGGGTTTAAGGATTAGGATTTAAGGTTTACTATTTTTCTCGTTTAAAATATTTTTTTTTGTAATTACTACTAGTTTTTATTTATTTCTTTTTACCTTTTTATTTTAAAAACATAATAGAACTTGACAATATTTTATTTCCTTTTATAAAAGAAATTGCATATGAAATAGAGTAATTATTGGGTTCACTCTATAGGGTGAATCTGTAGGTTCATCCCCAATGGTGAATCTGTAGGTTCACCAACCAATAGGAAGTCATTGTTTTATATTCAGTATCTTTTAAAAAAGAAAACAAAATATTGTCCATTTATATTATAATTTTAAAATAAATAAAAAGTAAAAAAATGGTACTAGATGCAAAAAAATATATTTTTAACGCCGTCAGCAAAACACTAAATCTTAAACCATAAACTCTTGGGTAAACCTTAAACTCTTAGGTAAACCATAAACACTTGGATACATTTTAAACCCTAAATCAAAAACACTAAACACTAAATCTTAAAAACACTAAACCCAAGGGTTTAAGGATTAAGATTAAAGTTTTAGTGTTTTTAAAATTTAGTGTTTAGTATTTTTTATTTAAGTTTAGGATTTATCCAAGGGTTTATGGTTTATCCAAGGGTTTATGATTTATCCAAGGGTTTAGGGTTTAGTGTTTTGCTGACGGCGCTAAAAATTTTTTTTTGCATCTAGTACTATTTTTATTTATTATTTATTTTTTATTTAATTTTAAAATTATGATATAAATTGATAATATTTTGTTTCTTTTTTTAAAAGATATATAAAATAACGACTTCATATTGGTAAACCCAAGAATAACTCTATAAAATAACACAATCCTATTGGTTGGTGAACCTAGACGGTGAACCCAAGAATAAGTATTTTCTTAGAGGTAGATGCTAATTTCCTCTTTTGTAAACTAGTATTGACATTAAATAATGTAAGATTTGTTTATTTACAGAAAATATAAGTTTTGTACTAGTGTGACAGTTCTATTACTGCTACATATTGAGACAAATCTCTAGTAAATATGTCGCAAATCTATAACAAATAAAAGGTGCTAGTAAAAATGTCTATAGCAAAACAAACAACACTTTTTTTTTCGCTTCCATCCAGAGTCCAGACATTACGATTACATAGTACATGTCTAAATTGTGTGACATAAGATAAAATCAGTAATTTATCTTGTCTAGTGTCTCGTGTCTCTTCGACAACTACGACCTAAATAAATAGGCTTGACAAAGAGAACTAATCTCAACTTTTCACTGAGAAACATGAAAAACAAGAAAGCCAGCCACCACCGTCCCCTGGTTTGGGATCATCCGAGTAAGAACTGGGCTTTGGTTCTGGTCTTGATATATCCGTTTCACCACTTTCATCCTTCACCTGAAGTGCCGTTTTTGGATCTTGTTGGGACTCAGGTAATCTACAGAAATATAATAAATTTGGAAACAAAATTAAAACAAATATTAGAGCTTATACTAATAACTAATTCAAAACCGGTTTGGTCCAACCAATCTGGTTCCTACTATGTAGCCTGTTCTGAAGATTGGACAACTACTTACATGGGAAATGCAAAAGAAGCTGCGCTGTTATTGCTGGTGTCGGAGCGATAAGACTTGGTGGGACTTAACTGACGTTGCCGAGGTAGATCCGGTTTAGATACATTGGTTAGGCCATCTCGATTAGCGGCTTCTGGTCCGGTTTCCGCTTCCAGGATGTTGACCTCTTTTGTTCCAGCATCCGTCAAATTAGTCTTGTTATCAATGTTGTTGTTGTCGTTAATATACGTAGCAGTATAGTCGAAATTGGAGAGTTCTCCAGATTTATACATTTTGGTGAAACTTTGATCTCCCATGTGAATACTAAACAAATCGTTAGATTGAGTACTCCATTCTTGTTTAGAAGTCATTGTGGTTGCGAAAACAGATGGTGGAATCCGATCTGGTTCATAGTCTGGTTTCGTTCCCTGATCCATAATTGTGTCTGTCTTGCAAGAAAAAGAAATAGAAGTAACGATTAGAGATCAATATATAATATGTAAACTAGGTTATCTTTTTCAGAAACGGAATATTTGTAACCATAATGATCTAATTTACACATAATAACAAATGTAATTTACCTAACGAATTAATCCTCCGTTAAGGAAATTAATTATAAGGCAGAAAGTTTGGGTTTCGGTTATGTTGTAACTATAACTGTGTCGTCCTTAATAATGACTTTGTTGTTTTCGTTGGATAACAAAAGTAATTAAACAAACAAACGTCATTAGAGAGTTAATTGTAAAGATAAAACGTGTGGACTTCAGTTATAAGTTATAACCAAAATTTTGTTTGTTGAAGAATTGGGACAAATCAAAAAGCTAATTAAGAGCCTTGTTCGAAGGTTTTAATATCATGCAACAGAAAGTGCTTCTAACAACCAAAGCTCAAAGGAGCTAGCAAACGGAGTCAGAATTTGACGGGATTTGGGTAAAATATTAATCTTATACGATTTTGTGATTTACGAAAAAAAAAACAAAAAAAAAAACAAAAACTACAAGTAATAGCAAGAACACGTAAACAAAGAAATAGACAAAAACGACAAGCTACATACACGTCTTTGTTATCCAAAAGATGTCTGACAGAGAAAACACCAATTTTGAATATTTAAACTTGGAGACTTTTGTTGTTTCCACAATTTATAAAAATTTGAGTGTTTTAAAAAATTTGAGTTCTCATCGTGGTTGCCATGAACTGAAGGTAATTACAAGGACAGTTTCAACTCGAAAAATACCTGGAACCAGCTAAGATGACATGCCCCAACCGTAGATTGGGCCCGAGCAATCTGGTTTAAACACTCCACACTAAAGTAGTCTTTCCTAGAGTGAGTCACGATCAAAAACAGGCACTCAACCTGTGATAGAATGAGTCAATGGTACCAAAGCACAAACACATTGTGTTTTATGCAATAGAGTCATGTAAACAAGGAGTCATCTATTTTTCGAGTGTACTTTCTCTGCTGAGATTGGGGAAAATTAATGAAGGTACTGCTCAAGGAGCTTTATGTACAGGACTGGAGTGGTCTGCTGCAGGTTCTAACAGCTGCACACCAGCTGCGAATGCATAAGTTTATCACAAGATATGTGTTTCAGTTGGCTATACACATCATATGGAAGGAAAGGAATGGAAGGCGACATGGAGAAATACCAGAGAGCTCTTCAACTATCGCCAAGATGTTAGACAGGGTAGTGGGAAATAGAGTTTCTTCGATCCGCAACTGATGGGGGATAGGAAGTATGGTGACTGTTACCAAGTGTGGCTAGAAACAATATGAGTATCATAAGGCTATGTTTGTGAAAGAAATGTAAAAACAGTATTTTCTTTTTGAATCAATTTAACATTCATTCAGAAGAAAAAAAAGCTGGCAGCCTTCAAACTTCGCAGATAATATTGGTTTAACATTTCGTTTTAGGCCGTGGTTTTAGAATTTTGGTGGGTGAAATTCTAACTATAATTTTTTTATAATGTTAATTTAAGTATTTGTTAAAATTTGATTGATAGTTAAAATGTAGAAGCTATGAAATCTTATGATTGTTTGATTGACAAGCATTGTAAAAGCATCATCCTCTTTATTATCCAATCAAAAGTTATTGGAATAGAATTTGGATAACATTTACAAAATGCTAATACTCTCTTACTGATCTTTGATCAATGCTATCAATGCTCTCAAGCTTTTGGTAGAAAATTTACATTTAAAATATATATAAATTCAAAAATGATTATATATAAGGGAAATTAGCATGTATAACCATAAGAAAAAAAATCACCAAATAACCATATGAACAATTTGGATAGAATATGCAATACATTATTATGTGATATTACTATATCTGTCCATAAACAATCTCAACCTTTGATTCAATTTTTTTGCTTTTTTTCTTATTCTCTTTTCTTCATTTCCCCTGTCATTTAATATGATCTATAATTTATTTACCAATATAGTTTAGCCAAATAATAATATTAGAATAAATCATACATTTTTTTACATATACTGTATTTTAAAAATTTCAAATGTATATGTATTTCTTTCAAAATATATAAATTGTTATTACTACGAATATCTCATTCTAGCACATATTTAAAATATCTATCTTCCTCTCTCCCTCCTCCTCCTCCTCCCCCTCATATGTTTTAAATATGAATCATTAATTCCCTACCAATCATTTTATTAATTACATTAATGAGAGCATACATCTTACATAGTGATGTCAAAAGAGGGATTGGACCGCGGGCCGGGTCTGTGAAGGCCTGCTGCGGGGCGGGTTTGGGCCGCGGTTTAGTAGGCCCGTTTTTTTGCGGGACGAGCGGGCCGGGAGCTGTGCGGTACGGGCTGAAAGAGGGACGGGCCAAGGATGACCTGCGGGTTTCGCGTAGTCCCGCAACCCTAATGCTTCCATTTCCTTTTCTGCCTCCACCTGAAGAAACGAGAGAGAGAGAGAGAGAGAGAGAGAGAGAGAGAGAGAGAGTGCGACAAGAAGGCGATGGGTGTGAGGAGCTCCGGTGACCGTGTTTCAAGGTCGCTGATGCTTCCGGTCTACCGTTCGCCTTTTATCTCCTCCGGTAAAGATTCTTGTTGTTTGTTGTCGATCTATTTTGTCAGCACTAACCAATTATCTCATCTTCTTTTGCAGGCTGGTCTCTTCTGGAGCTCATCTGCTTCGATCCATGACCGGAGCTTCTTATAGCTCCACCGCCGGAGCTTGTATTCTTCTAAGATCCAACACCGGAGCTTCTCCTCTGCATGCATGTTCGTTTCCTTCTCCATTTCGCCTCTTTATTTAATTGTTTTGTCTCTGATATAGCTGTATTGCATGTGATGTTTGTTGTTTAGCTTAGGTTGATGTCTTTCGAGTGTGTTATGTCTCTGTCTCGGTTGGGTTGTTTTTTTTTTTTTTAAATTGTGAATCTGTCCGTTCAACAGTTCATGTGAATGTTATGTCTCGGTCTCTGTCTCTAGTTGACCTCGTTGGAATATTTAGACCAGATTAAATTCATTTGATTGTTTGTTGTCTCTGATTGTCTTACCGAAGTTTAAATTGTGAATGTGTCCATAAAACTCGTTAGAATATCCAAGAAGCGTTTTATTTGATATGGTTACAGAATATCAACTAAGCAACTTGTGGTCAGTTCTGATATGTTTTCTTGTCGTGTTGTCTTTGTTTTGTCTTATGTTTTGAGGCGATGAAGTGATGAAGAACAAGGAGGCGACTGGTTCATCCTCTTCTCCTCTTATAAGATAAGACATTACTTGTTTGCATTGTAAATTTGTAATGCCGATATGTTCCAAGTGATTTATCTGAATTTTTGTTTGTTTTTGTCATGTGTATGAAGAAGAAGGCGTCAGCACGTCAGCTTCCAGCTTTCATTCCCTAATATCTTCAGTACCTCAGGTTATTCACTCTCTTACGCAAAACTAGTAATCATTGATAGGAGAGCTCAATGTCTTATTGTCTTCAACTATAATCTCTGATATGTATTTTCTTTCTGTCTGTGTCACGCTTTTGGATGTGTTGCCTCAAGCTCTTGGAGTGGTCGTGACCAAGGAGGCGTCAGCACGTCAGCCTACCATTGCTATGAGCAGCTTTAGGACCTCAGGTTAGTCGCACTCTTCCGTAGAACTAATAAGCATTGATAGGAGAACTCACTGGTTAGATAGGACTCCCTGTTTAGATAGTTGAACTCACTGGTTAGATAGGACTCCCTGTTTAGATAGTTGAACTCACTGGTTAGATAGGACTCCATGTTTAGATAAGTTAACTCACTGTCTTGCTTAAGAATAATTGTATTGATATGAGAGCTCATTGTCTTGCTTAGAACTAGCTTTATTGATATGAGATATTTCTGTTTTGCATTGATCTGTTTAGTGATGCTTGTATATGCTGCTTGTCCTCAAGCTAATAAATATTTGTGAATGTTTATGTGAATGTTTATGTGAATGTTTACGTAGCTTACTAGCTTGTCCTCAAGCTAGTATAAAATTTATATTATCAATTTTTAACTTAATTAAAAATTTAAAATATTTTAAAAACCCTAAAACCACTAACACACGTAGTTTAGGTTAAGGGAGCCGTAACTTAGCTTAGAATAGAATTTTCTAAACTTCTAACAAACCAACGGAGACCTGAGAGACGATGGGATCAAGAAGCAACTCAGAAGAGCAGTTCACTTTGGATACTAACTACGTGCCACCAGATACAACGGACTTTGAGACTCAACAAGTCATGGCAAGACTTGCGGCTATTGATGAGAACAATGATCAGCGTGATGGTGGTGATGATGGAAACAAGCAAGGTCGCAAAAGAAAGCTGATCAGTCTGGTCGATTCAGAAGAGGATGATGATGTTGAAATAACTCCAACAACCCAACCGAGGAAGCCTCCTAGAAAGACCAGTTTTGGAACAGCCTCGCAGAAACCCATGTACCAATCCACTCTGGATGGAGGTAGTGGCTCTTCCGCACAGGCGTGTAGTCAGAAGAAGACTGTTCCTCTGAAATCTGTGATTCATGGAGGGAGGAGAAAGGCAGAGCCTCGGGGCTCGTCTACTCTGTCGCGGAAAAACAAAGCACCGAGTACTCAGTCCCGGAAAAACAAAGGACCGAGTACTCAGTCGCTGAAGAAGAAGAGCAAGATCCAAGAGGAGATACCAGATTTTGATGATGAACTACTAGAAGATGAGTTGGACGAGGATGAAGCCGGTGTGGATGAAGCCGGTTTGGATGTAGCTGGTTTGGATGATATGGAGAGTAGGCAACGATCAGATGTGTGGAAGGATTTCACGGTGGTTGAAAAACGTAATGGCACTATGAAAGCTGTGTGCAATCATTGCAGGAATGAGTATGCATGGTATTCTCACTCGCATGGAACAAGTGGGCTGAGAAGGCATCGGTGGAGATGTAAAATGTATCCAAGGAATACTGGAAGGCAGCAACAACTCAATACTGAAGGGAAAGTAGTATCTCGCAAGTATGATCATACTGTGTTCAGACAGATGATAGCAAAGACAATAGTCCAGCATGGTCTACCTTACGCGTACGTTGAGTATCAGAAAGTTAGAGACACATGGGCGTATTTAAATGCTGATGTCCAAACCATTTGTCGAAACACAGCGAGAGCAGATGTGTATCGATTATATGAAAGTGAGAGAGACACACTCAAGAGGGAATTAGGGAGTCTTCCTGGACGAGTGTCCTTCACATCTGACTTGTGGACATCAGTGAAACGAGAAGGATACATGTGTGTGACAGCACATTACATTGATCGGAATTGGAAGTTGAACAGCAAGATCCTGACGTTTTGTGCTCTACCACCACCACATACTGGTATGAATGTTGCTGTTCAGCTCCTTGAATCACTGAAAGAATGGGGAATTGAAAAGAAGGTTTTCTCGGTCACACTAGATAATGCTACGAGTAATGACTCGATGCAGGATATTGTGAAATCGCAGCTGAATTTGAATGATGATTTGTTATGTGGAGGAGAGTTTTTTCATGTGAGATGTGCAGCTCACATACTTAACCTCATTGTGCAAGATGGGTTGAAGGTTATTGGAGACTCTTTGCAGAAAGTAAGAGACAGTGTTAAGTATGTTTTAGGATCGGAAACGCGTGAACAGCTGTTCCACAAATGTGTGGATGCTGCCGGTGTAGTAGAAGGTGGATGGCTTATACTGGACGTGCCGACAAGATGGAACTCAACTTACTATATGCTTGAAAGAGCCATCAAGTACCGTAAAGCATTTGTTAAGTTAGAGGCATTTGATAAGAAGGGTTATAAAACGGCGCCCACAGCTGAGGAATGGACTAGAGCAGCCAATATTTGCGATTTTTTGGGTCCTTTTGCTGTGATCACAAGCTTGATGTCTGGTTCGAATTACCCGACAGCAAACTTGTTTTTCTATCAGGTTTGGTTGATCCATGATTGGCTTCGGAGAAATGAGGAAAGCCAAGACAAGATTGTCAGAAACATGGTGCCACCGATGAAAGAGAAGTTCGACAAATATTGGGACGAAGTCAGTGGTGTTTTTGCAATGGCAGCAGTCTTTGATCCACGGTTTAAGCTTTCTATTGTCGAATGTTGTTTAGGGAAGCTTGACATGAGGACTCGTGATGCAAAGGTGAAGAATCTGCGTGACAAGCTGAGTATTCTGTTTGAGTCATACGACAAAAAATCCAAGAATAACTCGCCTTCCACTGAGCCTCGTGAGACTGCTTCGCAAAAAGCATCTGACTCAGGGTCAATGGGGCTGTTTATGAACTACAATGTGAGTGTTTTTCATTTTTTAATCTTCTGATTTTTTTATTCCTCTATAATATTTTTTTCCTATCTAATATTTTTTCAACTTTCTTAGGATTTCTTTGCATTTCGCCAAACCAGTGGCATTGTGAGTGGAAAGACACCTCTACAAGCTTATCTTGAAGAACCACCTTTGGACTTTACTAATTTCCAAAGCTTGGACATCCTCGATTGGTGGAAAGATAATGCGCATCGGTATGGTGACTTGGCTGCAATGGCATGTGATCTGCTAAGTATTCCAATCACAACAGTGGCTTCGGAGTCTTCTTTCAGTATTGGATCGCGAGTTCTGAATAAATATAGAAGCCGTCTACTCCCAAAAAATGTGCAAGCTCTCATAAGCACTAGGAATTGGATCAAGGGATACGAATCTTATGCACATGGTAAATAACACTCATTTTAATTTTATTAAAAGTTCCATAGTACTAGAGTTCCATTATCCTTTATCTAAGTAAATGAAATTTCAAATATTTTCAGATGAAGAAGTCGATGGTGATGGTGAAGAAGAGAATTTACCATCATTTGAGTCCATTGTTGATGGGGAAGGTGAAGATGAGTAGATCGCGAGTTTGAAATGTTATTTTGATTTGGTGTTTTGCTTCAATTACAATTTAAGATTTTTTTATTTAAAGTGCTTGGTTTTGTTTTGAGTACTGATTTGGATCATTTGGTGTTTCTATGAAATTTACCTTGGTTGAAACTTGGCTTTTCATCTTTAACATGCTGTTGAACTTCATGAACTTCAAAAACCAAAAAAAAATCAAGAACAATAACAATATATGTAAAATTTTGTTTTCAGTTCCAATAATAGATTCATGTCTTCACGTATGATGTATCTTCACATAGGGGAGCAGCAAGCAGTGTCGAGACACATCCTTATGCACTCCTTTTACGTTCAGCCCGCGGGACGGCTTGTAAGGGACTGTGAACATGGGCGGTACGGGATTGGGACGGCCTTTTGGAGACCGCAGCCCGCGCGGGACGGGCCCGCCTGAACCCGCGAGATGACGATCCCGCCGCGGTACGGGACGGGACGACCTGTTTGACATCACTAATCTTACATCATATTTCTTTTATAGAATTCCATTACTGTTTTATCATCAGTTCTACCAATCAACCCCTCAGTTGGATAGTGGTTCTAATATTCACATTCCAATATTCTGTCTTAATTAATGGAATACTGCAAAGAAAATATCACGTCAATGTCTACGTCAACGGGATCCTCTGTCTCCGTATTTGTATAATATTGTGCTGATACGAAAGAAAAAAACAATGGCATTAAAGTATTTTGAGTATTTCTTAGCATGGTGGTTGGTGGATGGTGGATGCGAGAAATGTAAGCAAGATTTCTTAAAAAGTATTTTGAGTATTTCTTAGCATGGTGGTTGGTGGATGCGAGAAATGTTTAGGTTTATCTGAACAATTTAAAAAAGGAAGTAAATGTAACCGTACTTGTAAATCGAGTTAAACAACATACCCATTTGATTTCCAGAATTTTGTGTCAAACATGTCAAGAAATTATGTTGAAAACAGTGGCAATTGAAACTCTAGTTTATTCGATTGCCGTGTTTTAATCTACCAGCCAATACCACGATCAACAACATGGTATTCCATGTGTAACCTGGAAAAAAATCAATATACAAAGAAAGAAGAGGACATTGGTTTCAGAGATTTGGCCCAATTTAATGATGCATTACTTGCAAACCAAGAATAGAGGTTACTCAATAAACCGGACTGTTCATTTGCGAAACTATATAAGACCCAATATTTTTGAGATCGTCTTCTGTTTGAAGCAAAAACAAGACGCAATCAATCATATGGTTGGGAGTCAATATTATCAGGTGTAGAATTATAATTAAGCAAGGGACAAGGTTTATAGTTGGAGATGGGAAAGATATTACTGCCTCTCGAGACGATTGGTTTCCAGTATATCCACCATGGCCAGCAAATATGGCCACTTCCAATACCTTTTGTGTAGACCAGTTATTAACACATCACCATATAAACATTAGAATTTGGAGATAATGCAATCAGCTCTTCTTCCTGATGATCAAACTTTGGTAAAATTGATCCATCTTTCTCAAAAACAAGAACATGACCAATCGATATAGAACGGCACACATGATTGTAACTATTATGTCTCCTCGGGGTATGGGTTTCTATGTCAACACCTGCCTTTCAATCCTGTGAACCATCCATGTAGCTAGGGATCCAGTTCTAAAAAAAAAAGGAATCTCAATATAGTGCCAAAACTGAAACGTCTTCTCTCGTAAATTCTAGCTTTAAGCACAACTACAAGGTTAAATTATAGAGGAATGCATCTAGATCTTATTTTTCAGCAATGTGCCCTTGAACCAGAATCTATTGATCATTGTTTACATGTTTAGAATTGTGGGGATATGGAGACTATCAAAACTCCCTTATCATTATTTGTTAAACACAAATTATAGTGTTGACGAAAAATTTATACTTTGGTCAATTTATACGGACAATCATCAATTACTACTCATCAACAACACTTACCGTTTTGGAATGTTATGGCGGGTATGGAAATCACACAAATTCTTGTTATTCAGGAGCAGAAATTTTATTTTCATGAAACAGTGGATTATGCAATGGCTGACGTTGAAGAATGGATGGCGTATATGAGCTCAAATCACCATAACAATACCCATTGACAAACATCACAAAAGACCTGATTGACCGGTCTGCTCAAATGCAATTATGAAGCTGCCTTCGGTCTCAATACGGGTAACCGTTATTGGTGGCTGAATCGTCAGGGATTGTCAAGGCTTAACAAAAATGTGGGGATCAGGTTGTGCAGGTAAGTGGCTGAATCGTCAGGGATTGTCAAGGCTTAACAAAAATGTGGGGATCAGGTTGTGCAGAGGTAATTAACGCTGGACCGAGTTTTGAAGTAGAAGGTTATAGCAATACAAAATGTTTGGAGTGCAAGATTATCTCAAATCGTTGTTGAAGGAGATTCAAAAGTTTTGATTAATACCTTAAATGGTACACATGAAAATGTTGTTGGGCCTAATATTATAGCCTAATGACTAAATTAATAAAAGGCAAAATGTGAATACAAATGGGCCTACGGGTCACATGGCAAAAACCTGGTTGGCTTTAGTGAATGAAACTTAAGAACATCCACATCGGGGAAGTAGAGAGGAAATGAGAAATATATATATGCTCATGAGTTATGAGTGTTTAAACGGCTCGAGGAAAGAGGAAAATTATCTATGCGCGCGCCGACTGCTCGGCTGGTCGTGGGCTTGGGTCTTAGCACTGAATAATTTTTTTTGGAACCAAATTAGATTCAACGTTTTGTCATTCAAGAGAAAAAACATCATACAATTTTATTTAAAACGACAAGTAGTTTGTCTAAAAAATAAAATGTTATGCATTTTATCCTCTCGAAATTTTTAAACGAGATGAGAGAGAGTCTTGGGGAATATGTTTTCGAAACTCAACTTCCCGTGATCTCCGCAAGATTTCCGCCCACGTGCAGCAACTGTTGCGGGAAGTGGCTCTCGTTCTTCTCTTTAAATATCGCCTCTTCTCTTCATTCATTTCTAAGCTTTTTCACATCAAAACCAACAGCAAAATTCCCTTACCGTAAGTCATAAAATCCGAGAGTATTTCGTAGAGTCGTCTGCCATGGTTGTATCCTGGGACTCGATATTCGTACAGTGCTGTCTCACCAACGGAACGAATATTTAGAATTAAGGAAAGATATTATATCTCGACTCCATGTTCGTTCGCGAATACGATCTCTTATCGTTTTTGTATTTGCTTTTACAATCGTCAATTTCCTTAACATATCGCTTTTATTATATCATTTTTGTCTGTCCGGTTACTTCTACAAATGTGACAATCCATAATCTTCTAAATGATATTAGCATATGGAGTGACAAACAGCACACTCCTACTCATATTTTTGTTAAAAAGATCTGGTAACAAAGCATCGTATATGTTAGTTGGAAAGAGGACAGCCAATGGTCTTTTACACTTTAGCTACTAGATGATATAACTCACTTACCAAGTTATTTTAATAGCCAAAATATATAGTATTATCATTATGTGTATCATAATTATTTTCTTGTAAAATGTATCTGAATCTAAAATAGTATTAAGCAAACCTGAATGAATAACCCGAAAACTCCAATCGATTTAGTATCCTAAATAAGTTGTTAAAATTTAATAATTATTTCAAATACTTAATTATGTATTTATTTTGATGATATATAAAATTTGAATAAATACTTCAAATAATCAATTTCAGGTTTATTTGGTATGCTATATTAAAACTAACTAAACCCAAACTGAAATAACCTAATCAAATCCAAGATAAGTACGAGTATAAATGAGTTTTGGTATGAGTTACAAATTATATCAAAACCCAAAATGTTATTTATCCAACCTGTGCTAAAATGATATTCGAATGGGGCTGAAGAGGCTAAACTCAAACTGTCTGGTCCGAATCCGAGCGGATACACAATCGGCATGAGAATTGATAAAAGTAAAACTAAAATGGTCTAAAAATTGGATAAAAGACTAATTATGGCAAAACAATTATTGGGACAACTATATTTGGGCCAATTAAGGTCATTAACGGCCCATTAACATATAGATTTCACTAGAAATTATAAGAAAAAATCGTTGGTGCATGCTACTCGTCATATCATCTTATCTACAAGAAGCTTATATTGCTCCTACTACAATACAAAAGAGTGTTGAAGTATTTTTGCCAGGAAATCAAAATGGAGATTTCTCTGCAGAAACAGATTTTTAACAGTGGAGATAAGCTCTTCAATTGTAAGCTCTTAATACTTTTCTTCTTCAACTAGACTTTTGTCTTCTCACCCTAACGAATTGATTTTTCAACTTCCTTGTTTCTTTATTTACTCTCAGCTCGACAAAACCAGTGGGCTTGGATTGAAAGATTTCAAGCAACAGAATTTCTTCCTGCAAACTCCACAAACCTTTGTCATGATCCCATAAGTTGTCCAATGTTGGGCATTTTGACTCCAAGAAAGAGCAAAAACCATTTAAGTGTAAGTGTTGATATATAAACTGAATTTTGATAGTAAAACATTGTTAAAATTTTCAGAAATTAATATATTTATAAATATATATATGTATGTATCTTCTCTATTTAAAGAGAAGTACCATTTTTATCAACCACAAAAAAGTCATAATAAGTCAATTTACTTGATTACATATATATATTAATTATTTACATTAATCTATTGAATATATAAGATTTCTAAAATTTTAACAATTATAAAGATATTAAATTAAAAATATGTTGAAAAAATCTGACAAAATCTAATTAATTTTTTAAAATATTGTTTTTAATTAATAAATTAAATACTTTTGTAATAAGTAATAAAATATTATTATACTTAATTTTAAATACAAATTTATTATAAAACAAAGAAAAATAAAATTATATGCTAACCTTTTATAAATTTTATAATTATGTCTATATTATATTAAAATAGACGTAATATATGAATTAAATATTAAAATATCTTCTCTATTAAAAGAGAATTACCATATTTATCTACTACAAAATAGTCATACTAGAAGTCTAGCTCCATATATTAAAATAATTTTTTTTATTGTTTACATTAATTTATTTAATGTATAACATTTCTAAATAAATATAAGGATATTAATAACAAATCCATTTTAACTATAAATTTAAATTTTGGTTTTAGGAATAACAAAATCTGTTGAGGAAAAATCTAATAAAATCTTTTTAAAAATTTAAATATTCTTTTAATTAATGCACTTATTAATTTCTCAATTAGTAGTATAATATTATTATAAATTAATTTTAATTAAATTTTTATATAAACAAAATAATGAAATTATATGCTAATTTTATAAATTTTATAAGTATATTCTACATTATATTAAAATAGAAGTAATTAATGAATTACATATTAAAATTATGTTTTTTGTGCAAACATATTAAAATTATGTTGAATTGGTAAACTAATATATTTTGAAAAATATTTTCATTAAGATAAATAAATAAAATATCATTCACCGTTTAAAGTGACTAAAATATCATTCAACTTTTAAAATGATTATTATTCATAAATTAAGTAATAATTTTTACAAAAAATAAAATTGTTAACATATGTTAAATTTTAATATTTAAAACTATATATCATCTATTAAGTTATTTTTAAAATGACAGCAATATATTATCATAAATTATTATATACAAAATAATATAAAATTTTATATCTATAAATGAAGTGTTACCCGCACGGATGTGTGGGTTAGAATCTAGTAAATTTTATTGGAACCCAGAAAATGCATCTGCTATTAAACAGAACTTTACCATTTATTTTAATTTACCGGATCGTTGATTAATTAAATTCAAAGACATTTTGTGGTTTAGAACAAAAAGACAAAGATTTTTTTGGTTTGTCATTTGAATTTTAAAATAAAATCACTTAATAGGTTTTGTTATTTTATTTGGCATATTTTTGATTTTATAATTTCTATGATTTTATTACTTCTTAACCATACCCTATGTTAGCTAAATTCATTAGTTGCATAGAGAATTTTTTTTGAAAAGATCTTGATGAATATTTGAACTTAAATAAACGGATGTGAATATATAACTTAGGTTTGTGCACAGGTTTCTGCAATAAGGAGGAGAAGAGTGCATTCGAACTCGGATACGTACGTACTGCTAGAGGCAGGACAAGATGAACAGTTTGTGTCAGAAGACGAGCTCAAGGCTAAGCTCAAAGGCTGGCTCGAGAACTGGCCCGTAGAATCTTTGCCACCGGACCTGGCAAGGTTCGATAACCTTGATGAAGCCGTTGATTTCTTGGTTAAAGCTGTATGTGAACTAGAGGTTTATGGAGAAGTAGGTTCTGTTCAATGGTATCAAGTTCGTCTTGAGTAATTAAATGTATTGTGTTTCTCTTATTTAATAAGCACATGGTTCTGTAAGAAAAATGGAGAAATTTGCTTCTTCTTTTTTTTTGTAACTAATGGAGAAATTTGCTAAAATAGAACAAAATTGACTACTATTGTTCTAATGAGATAATCTCAATGTTGTTCCATTAGTATAGTGTCTACTGTAATTCTAACTTCCTTTATATCTGTTGTACTAAAAGGACAATAACCTAAGTGTTCAGTCTGTCCACCTAAGAAAATTTAATTAGCCCATCCAGGGGCTACCAAACTTCATTGTTTTTAACAAAATCTTGGTGTATGTATTAAGATGGAGATAAAGAGTGGAAAACGGAGGACACAAATCATTATGTTTAGATCTCTGTTAGTGATTAGTACGTTAAAGTGTCTGTTGAGACTGTTAAAATTCTTCATGATATTCAAATGTACAACCGAATCTTCGGTGGACGATAAAGGAGTTTAAGTTCAGGTACATGTTATACACGTCCATTGATGTGTGCTTGTGATAAGACACGAACTGAAAGTACATTAGTTTGGTTAAACTGATATATCTTGAGCTGTAATGTCATTTGGATTCATTTTCTCTTGGCAGAGGATGCAAGACCTCCCCTTCTTACTACGGGAATGCTGGATTCACAAAGAACACTTTCAATTGTCATCAGAGCTTGGGTTTACAATTCAGTTAATTTAAACATCATTCTTAAGCTTTGATCTCTCTTCTTACACTTATGAGACACAATTGCAGAAGGTAGCCAGCAAGCAAATCCTTGACTTCTGTAATGATACTGATCCAATGGGAGTCAAGAGACATTGAAGCAAATCAGTGTTCTTTGATGCAAGCAGCCTAGCTAAAAACTTGAGGCAGCTAGAAGCAAAGTATGGCAAAGACAAATGAGAGATACTCAACAAAGTGTGGGTGGAACTTCTCTGTTATACAGTGTGTCATTGCGATTCTACAGCTCCTATGGAGTTACCAACTCAGTAGAGGGTGAGCTAATCAACTTCTTTTGGCTTCTATTGGCAAGTGATCAAAACACATTTTGCAGTGTATTATTCAATCTTGCACAGAAATGTTTGTTTGTTTTATGATGGAACCTTGTGAGGTCTATGATGTGATCATGGACCAACTAGCTAATGGAGATGATGAGGATCTGGATAAGCCGACTGATGGAGATGTTCTAGTCTTGCCACAAGGACCTATGACTCGATCAAGATCAAGGAAGCTCACGCAAGTTATTGGAGGATTGGTTAAGATGTCATGGAAGCAAGAGGAATGTCTTGGTAGAAGCTTGATCAACCAAGACACACTTATCACCATTCAAGCTACTTCACCATCAAGCTGATCATCAACTAGGCAAGCAATCTATGTGTGCTCTTTTTCCCTATCTTTGGTTTTGTCCCAATGGGTTTTCCAAAGATAGGTTTTTAACGAGGCCATAGATTTGCTTCTCAAAACCCTTAGTTGATGATCTCGATCCAACCTTATCCCGGATCAACCTTATGTTATATTATGTCTTTCATTTCATGTTTTCAAACTTGTCTTTTGTTTCTATTTCCAAGAGAGCGTGTGCTTTTACTCTCTTGATAGTTTTCGAGAAGCTTGGAGTCTGTTCCAACTTCTCTTATATAAGTGTGCTTTGAACCCCTTTATCAAGAATAAATTATCTTTTTATCAAAACCTTTCTTTGTTCTCTCTACTGCTTGTCCGCGAGTTGTTGAGTGTTCTTGTTGGTGTGTAGTATCCAGCAACCCAAGAGTGTCTATCTCGGTGTGTCATATCCGATCTAGTCACTTAGGAGTATCAAGGAGCCTTTCCGCAGCCTCTTGTATCACCAATCGATCCACAACCTTGTAGAGCTTGAGTCTTTGATTCGTTCTAGCAAGGATCTATCCCATACTATCCAGAGAAGCAATCTAGGGACGTATTATGTGGTATCAGAGCATCTCTGGTTAGGGAAGTACTCGTTTCTCTTTTGTTTCGATTTAACCTGTTCATCTTCTTGATCAGTTTTTAGATCGATCCGTTTTGTTTCAACTGATCTGTTCTTTGTTTCGCAATATCCATTGATTGATCTGTGATCCGTGGTCGTTTGAGTGTGTGATCTAATCATTTTGTGTCGATCTAATTGTTAAGAGTTTGAAATTGATAGATCTAGGTTTCGCTCTTTTAGATCCGATTGTTATCGATTCATATTCTAGATTTGATCTTTTGTTTGAATCTAATTGATCGTGTGATCTGTTTTAAATCACCTATAACAACTAGATCTACTTGTGTGTCGTCGAAATCTGATTAACAAACCTACCCTGATCGCGTTTCTATTGTGATTTACTTGTTGTCGATTTGAATTCTCGTTACTTGATAATCAAGATTTCTTTTACCGCCAGTTTATTTCAGTTTAAGATCTCTTGATCATCTACTGATTACGATCAGTTTATTGGAATTATTTACTGGTTGAGTGTTGTTATTGATTCTAGGTACCAATGGGGAAAGAATCAGAAGAAGAAGCCGAGCTAGTAAGGAAGAACAAGATGCTGAGAGATCAAATGACCGAGCAAATGAATCAGACCATGATCTCTACTATGGCTGATATGCTTAAGGCTAGCATGAAGGAATTACGTGAGGAGATGAGACAAGAGTTGAGGCAAGCTACTGGCCAGGGACATAGCAATGAGTCTAGAAGGAACCGGCCTACTCCAGTACGGCAAGAGCATGCGGGTTCACAAGAGACCGACAACTACTACTCGCGCAATAGAACTGAGCACAACCCAACTGAGCGCAGTAGTTCTTCTTCTGAACTGAGCAGAGGAAGATCAAGGCGTGAACATGATGGAAGGGGGTCACGCAAAGACAAGCTTTCAGGACTTAAGCTTAAGATTCCACCCTTCCATGGCAAGGTGGATCCAGATGCCTACTTGGAATGGGAAAAGAAGATCGAGCTTGTCTTCAATTGCCAACACTACTCCAATGCCCAAAGGATCAAGATTGCAGCAACTGAATTCTATGATTATGTGTTGAGTTGGTGGGATCAACTTGTAACTACTAGACGGCTTAACCAAGAGAATCCGGTTGATTCATGGCACGAGATGAAGTCACTCATGCGCAAACGGTTTGTTCCAAGCCATTATCACCGCGACCTACATCAAAAGCTGCGAAGACTTACCCAAGAAACACGAACTGTTGAAGAATACTATCAAGACATGGAGTTGCTGATGTTAAGAGCTAGTATCTTGGAGAATAGAGAAGCTACTATGGCAAGGTTTCTTGGAGGACTTAACCGCGAGATACAAGACAATGTGGAGATGCAACACTATGTGGAAATAGAAGAGATGTTGCACAAAGCTATTCTAGTGGAGCAGCAGCTCAAGAGGAAGGGTAACTCACGCAGCTATGGATCGTCTAAGTTCCACCACTCTAAAGAGGAGAAAACATCCTATCTGAAGGATAGCAAGCCTCAGCCGAAAGAAGAGACTAAGCCGAGCAGCGTATACAGCAAAGACAAAGGCAAAGCTGAAATTACTAGTTCAAGAACTAGAGATGTTAAGTGCTTCAAATGTCAAGGGCGTGGGCATTATGCTAATGAGTGCACCAACAAAAAGGTTATGATTCTTCTTGAGAATGGAGAGTATGAATCAGAGGAAGAAAAGTTTGAGTCTGATCATGAGGAGTCTGAAGAAGAAAGTGAAGTAGAACCCGTGAAAGGAAGGTTGTTGGTGACAAGAAGGCTCTTGAACTTGCAAGCCAAGAATGGAGAGCTTGAGCAGCGAGAGAATCTATTCTACACAAGGTGTATGGTTCAGGGAAAGGTGTGCAGTCTCATTATTGATGGAGGAAGTTGTGTCAATGTAGCTAGTGAGACTATGGTGAAGAAATTGGGTTTGAAGATTCAGAAACACCCAAGACCCTACAGATTGCAGTGGCTCAATGAAGAGGGCGAGATGAAAGTTTCTACTCAAGTACTGGTTCCTATAGCCATTGGTAGATATGAAGATGAAGTCTTGTGTGATGTGTTGCCAATGGAAGCCAGTCATATACTCCTTGGAAGACCCTGGCAGTATGATAGACGTGTGAATCATGATGGCTTCACCAACAAACATTCTTTTGAATTCAACGGAAAGAAGACTGTGCTGGTGCCTTTGTCTCCTAAAGAGGTTCATGAAGATCAAATCCAACTTCAGAAAAAGAAAGCGAAAGAGATTGATCTCAAACCTGATCATGACAAGCATCACAGCCTCTATGCCAAACAGGGAGATATCAAAAGAATTCTCTACTCTCAAAATTCTATTATCTTGCTTAGGTTTAAAGGGACTCTTCTAACAGTTACTGATCACACACCGGATCATCCGAGTGAACTAGTTTCTCTTTTACAGGAGTATGCAGATGTGTTTCCAGAAGATAGCCCCATTGGATTGCCTCCAGTACGTGGGATTGAGCACCAAATAGACTTTGTACCTGGTTCTACACTGCCCAACCGTCCAGCATACAGGACCAATCCGGTTGAAACTAAAGAACTGCAAAAACAAGTAGAGGAACTGATGGAGAAGGGTCATATCCGAGAGAGTTTGAGTCCTTGTGCAGTTCCAGTGCTCCTTGTGCCAAAGAAAGATGGGAGCTGGCGCATGTGTGTTGATTGTAGAGCAATCAACAACATAACAGTGAAGTATCGCCACCCTATTCCTAGATTAGACGATATGCTTGATGAATTACATGGGTCTTGCATCTTTTCTAAGATAGATTTGAAAAGTGGATATCATCAGATTAGGATGAAAGAAGGAGATGAGTGGAAAACTGCGTTTAAAACTAAACATGGCTTGTATGAATGGTTAGTTATGCCATTTGGATTAACCAATGCGCCTAGTACATTCATGAGATTGATGAATCATATTCTTAGGTCTTTCATAGGCATCTTTGTTGTTGTGTACTTTGATGATATCTTAGTTTACAGCAAATGCTTAGAAGATCATATAGAACATCTTAGGGCTGTTTTGGATGTTTTGAGAAAGGAAAAGCTATATGCCAATCTGAAGAAGTGCACTTTTTGCACAGATAACTTGGTCTTTCTAGGTTTTGTTGTAAGTGCAGATGGTGTAAAGGTGGATCAGGAAAAGATCAAAGCAATACAAGAGTGGCCGAGTCCAACTACAGTGGGAGAAGTAAGAAGTTTTCATGGACTGGCAGGTTTCTATAGGCGCTTTGTGAAGGATTTCAGCACTCTAGCAGCTCCCCTAACTGAGATAATCAAGAAGGATGTAGGATTCAAGTGGGGAGAAGCTCAAGAAGCCGCATTCCAACTCCTTAAAGAGAAGCTTACTCAATCTCCTCTTCTCATACTTCCTGATTTTTCTAAAACATTTGAAATAGAATGTGATGCCTCAGGAATTGGAATTGGTGCTGTGTTGATGCAGGATAAAAGACCTATTGCTTACTTCAGTGAGAAACTCAGTGGAGCTACTCTCAACTATGCCACTTATGACAAAGAACTCTACGCCTTGGTGAGAGCTCTACAGACTTGGCAGCACTATCTCTGGCCAAAGGAGTTTGTCATTCACACCGACCATGAGTCTCTCAAGTATCTTAAAGGACAAAGTAAGCTCAGCAAGAGACATGCTAGATGGGTAGAATTCATTGAAACCTTCCAGTATGTGATCAAATATAAACAAGGTAAGGAGAATATAGTTGCTGATGCACTATCCCGAAGGTATGTCCTCTTAACTACTCTTGATGCTAAGTTGCTAGGCTTTGAGCAGATTAAAGAAATGTATGAATCTGATCCTGACTTTCAAGAAGCTTATAAATCATGTGCTAAGTACGCTTCAGGACATTATTTTAGGCATGATGGATTCTTATTCTATGACAATCGTTTATGTGTGCCTAATTGCTCTTTGAGAGATCTATTTGTCAGAGAATCCCATGGAGGAAGCTTGATGGGTCATTTTGGTATAGCAAAAACTCTTAAAGTTTTGCAGGATCACTTCTATTGGCCGCATATGAAAAGAGATGTGGAGAGAATCTGTGGAAGGTGCACAACTTGCAAGCTTGCAAAGTCTAAAGTTCAACCTCACGGTTTGTATACTCCTTTGCCTATTCCTACTCATCCTTGGAATGATATATCTATGGATTTTGTTATGGGTTTGCCTAGAACTAGGACTGGAAAGGATTCTATCTTTGTGGTTGTTGATAGATTCTCTAAAATGGCACATTTCATAGCTTGCAATAAGACTGATGATGCATTACATGTAGCTAATTTGTTCTTTAAAGAAGTGGTACGTTTGCATGGAATGCCTAGGACTATAGTTTCAGATAGAGATACTAAATTCCTTAGCTACTTTTGGAAAACATTGTGGTCTAAACTAGGAACTAAGCTATTGTTTTCTACTACTTGTCATCCACAAACTGATGGGCAGACTGAAGTAGTTAATAGAACCTTAGGTACTCTCCTGCGTGCATTCATCAAAAAGAACTTGAAATCATGGGAAGATTACTTACCTCATTGTGAATTTGCATACAATCATGCTATGCATTCTGCTTCTAAGTTTTCTCCGTTTGAAATTGTTTATGGGTTCAATCCCATCTCACCGTTGGATCTAATACCTTTACCTGAGTGTGAAAGGGTTAGTATGGATGGGAAAAAGAAAGCTGAGATGGTTCAGCAGATTCATGAGCAAGCTAAGCGCAATCTAGAAGAGAAAACTAAGCAATACGCCAAACAAGCCAACAAGGGAAGGCGTGAGATGATCTTTGAAGTTGGAGATCAAGTATGGGTTCACTTGAGGAAAGAAAGGTTTCCAAAAGAGAGGAAGTCTAAGCTAATGCCGAGGATTGATGGCCCTTTTGAAGTCACCAAGAGGATCAATGACAATGCCTACAAACTTGATCTGCAAGGTAAGTACGACATAAGTGATAGCTTCAATGTTACTGACTTGATCCCTTTTGTTGCAGATGAGCCAGATTTGAGGACAAATCCTTTTCAAGAGGGAGGGGATGATGTGATCATGGACCAACTAGCTAATGGAGATGATGAGGATCTGGATAAGCCGACTGATGGAGATGTTCTAGTCTTGCCACAAGGACCTATGACTCGATCAAGATCAAGGAAGCTCACGCAAGTTATTGGAGGATTGGTTAAGATGTCATGGAAGCAAGAGGAATGTCTTGGTAGAAGCTTGATCAACCAAGACACACTTATCACCATTCAAGCTACTTCACCATCAAGCTGATCATCAACTAGGCAAGCAATCTATGTGTGCTCTTTTTCCCTATCTTTGGTTTTGTCCCAATGGGTTTTCCAAAGATAGGTTTTTAACGAGGCCATAGATTTGCTTCTCAAAACCCTTAGTTGATGATCTCGATCCAACCTTATCCCGGATCAACCTTATGTTATATTATGTCTTTCATTTCATGTTTTCAAACTTGTCTTTTGTTTCTATTTCCAAGAGAGCGTGTGCTTTTACTCTCTTGATAGTTTTCGAGAAGCTTGGAGTTTGTTCCAACTTCTCTTATATAAGTGTGCTTTGAACCCCTTTATCAAGAATAAATTATCTTTTTATCAAAACCTTTCTTTGTTCTCTCTACTGCTTGTCCGCGAGTTGTTGAGTGTTCTTGTTGGTGTGTAGTATCCAGCAACCCAAGAGTGTCTATCTCGGTATGTCATATCCGATCTAGTCACTTAGGAGTATCAAGGAGCCTTTCCGCAGCCTCTTGTGTCACCAATCGATCCACAACCTTGTAGAGCTTGAGTCTTTGATTCGTTCTAGCAAGGATCTATCCCATACTATCCAGAGAAGCAATCTAGGGACGTATTAGTCTATTTGCACCCTTTGCTCAATAATGAATTCTTTCTCCTTGCTTTCTGCTCAGAACCATGAATTATTTTCTGCACAGAGATGTGGACAGTGTATATGCTTTTGTAATGGGGAAGTTTATATGTCTACGGCACCGTTGCTAAGTATCTTTCATGCTCGCATATGTATTTTTTAAGGCCAGCATGGCTGAGTCTAGATTATACATATCAGCTGATGGAACCTGCAAAATGAAGAGTGATGTTCCAATGTAGTGGATGTAAAGTTTGTTAGAATCGGTTTTATTATAGGCTTTCAACTTAAAACTAATTGGTGATAAGTGAATTGACCATAACCCTTTATATATTATGTAAGTTTCTCTTGAATTTTCGATGTGGGATATTTATCCTTAATATCCCTCTTCGAGATGATGGCTCTTATCGGCCAAAAATCTCTGAAATTTAGGACATCTATACTCGGTCGAGCGAGTTTAAACGACCTTTTTACCCGGTCGGAAGGGTTAAGTATGCCATTTATATCCGGCCGGAGGATTATATTAATTAAGAGTTTAGGATATTTAGGATCTGACATCTGATATCATGTTAGAATCGGTTTATTATGAACTTCAAATCTAAAACCAATCGGTGATAAGTGGATTATCCCTAACTTTTTATATATTACCTAAGGTGCCTTAAATTTTCAATATGGGATATTTATCCTTAATAAAGTTGCAAACACAGAAATAAGAGAATCTATGAAAAATGAAAAAGAAGAAGAGTGTCTGTTTATAAGAACAGCAAAATTGAATGATTTTCCCGCTATCGAAACCAACAACACAATCCTTCACAGAAACAAGATGCACAATGAAATCCAATGGTATGTACTAACTTACTATAAACAATGTTATATGAATTTGTGTTCCAAAGATAATATAACTAAATTCAAATTGCCTATATATAATAACTTAACTCAATTTGACTTCATCGGACGTCCGCTTCCCGCTTCGGAACCGGAATCGGAATCGGAACCTTGTGGAAGCTTGCGGAATCTCGCTTCCAAAACGTTTCTAAAATATTCTCTTTAAAAACTTGTTGGAAGCTTACGATTCCGTTTTGGAATCACGCTTCCGTTTTTAAAAAAATGCAATGTATATCAATAAAATATAAAACCATAGTTTTAATCTATATAAAATAAAAAAATCAATAGTAATGAATATTGAGTTATAAATATACAAATATTAAAAATAATACTATAAATTATGTTTATGCATTGAGATTTTTTATTAAAGATATAGCACAAGTTGAAATATATTGTGTCAATTATTTATGAAGTATTAAAAATAATTAATATAACATTTTTTGTAAACTTCATTTATGTGTATTTTTACAGTTTTAATATAAAATAATTTCAAAATTATTATAAATGAATAAATGCATTATTTCAAATTTAAATCATAAATTTTTAGTCCTAATTTTTTTTAAATTAATATATATATATATATTTATTTATTTATATATGGATATACGCTTCCAACACGTACCAACTTCCTAATATTTTAAAAAATCTCGCTTCTGCGCTTCTTTACGCTTCCGCTTCCACGTACCCGCTTCCGTTTCCATGTAACAGAGGTAACAATTTCGTGTTTTTCTTAGCCACGAGTTAGATACGAATAGTCATGTTTTCTATCCTGTGACTTTTTCGTAGCTAATTGGGAAATAGCCATGATGTGTTCGTGACCATTTCATAGCTATAGCCAATTATTCTACTATTGTGGATAACAAACTCGGTTTTTTTTGGTGGTGGTAGGCCCCAGAGTTCGGTGGACCGTTCGGTTTCGGTCTGGGTGATTCAGATTATCGGATTTTCGGTGTTATGTTCAGAAGTACCATTCGGATTTTACTAATTATCAAATCGGATTCGGTTCGGTTCCTTTCAGGTTCGGTTCAGATCGGATGTAACCAAAGTTTAAAATCGTCTAAAAATATATTTTTTAAACCTCAAAAATTGACAATTTTTTTTTAAATATATAAATTGTTTACAAATCTAATTAAAAATTAGTTAAACTATCTACATTAACTAAAAAGTATTCAAAATAATAACTAAAACAAACTAAAAAAATATTTTTAATATTCTAAAATATTTAAATCTTCTTAAAATATATAAAAACATTAACATATTTAACTAATTTCGGATATCTTTGGATCCTAGTTCGGATTTCGGTTCGGTTCGGGTTATAACCAAACATCAAAGTACTAAGTTCCGTTCGGATATTTTTGTATAACAGTTCGGATTCGGTTTCGGTTTTTCCGGTTCAGGTTTAGGTAGGTACTTCGGGTTGAGGTAAAAACTCCCAGGCCTAGGCGGTGGTTTCATCTTTTACTTGGAAATGGGAACGCATATCTATAGCCCCATCGGGAAGGACCAGGTCTTCTCCCCTTTGCATGTGGAGTTTAATAACTTGCTTTGGGAAATGAAAAACGCTTTGCAAATGGGATTCTAATCTACGTCTTTTGCATCGCACTGCCTACAGGTGGTTAAGTTGATCAGTGATGAAATGGAAGGAAGCATGGAGACAACTCCCGTTCAGTAGATGTTCTGTTTTGGTCAATCGACAGACAAGTGAAGAATAGAGTAGTGACCCTAAAGCAAGACAAAAGGATGGTTAATGCTTATCAAAGCTGGATTGGGTTTGTGGGAACATAGGAAATTTTTATAAAGTGTTTCATTGTTAGAAACCAAGTCATAAAACAAAGTAGCTCATGCTGTAAACAAGCATATTTTTCTTTTGAATCTAATTTAACATTCTATTCAAAAAAAAAAAAAAGTTGATCAGTGATGAAGAAGATTGGCCTTACATGGTCTCAAAATGGAAGGATTTTTTTTTGTTAGCTATGAAGTGTCTGCGGCTTCGGCCTAAATAATTTTCCCAATTCAGGGAAATAGCTCTTTTTTTATACCTAGACAAGGTATGAACCCCTCTTCAATTGTGTTTCGAAGCAGTAGCGCAACAATACCAATGTTTGCGCGCTTAAATCAACTGGGCTACCAACTGGATTTTACTCATATAGTTTCGTCTTTTACTGTTTTCCGCTTTCTTTCATCTCACAAAAGCTTAATGTATGCATGGACCTTCTTTCCAAACAAGTTTACACACAAAACTCTGTTTTATCCCATGTAAATCTTCGATTCCGGGTTTCGGTAGCTTTAGAGGCTAACCTGTTTGAATCAAGCTAATAATACATGTAGTTGCTGTTTAAAAAAGAAGACAGAAAACAAGATCTGGGAATAACAGAAAAATCTTTGAGTTTTCAAAATCTTTTATACCACCAAACCGGGACTCAAACTTATCAGGTATATATGGACAGATCTTAGTCAACTTTAAACAACTGTCTACACCAAATCATGTATATATGTCAGACTCAGTCTAATCCTATATGTATAAACCGAACAAAAAACAAGGTACATATACACCGAACTCACAGCATATCCAGATCCGTTTTCCGGCCTTACAGTAAATCTTAGAGAAATATTGTTTGCTGGGAGGTACACTAGATTTTGTGTTTGAGTCGAGGCATTTAACATGCCTTGCCATAAACTAATAACTAGTGTTCTAGAGTCTCTAGACCCCATATTGTTTTCGACTCACATGAAAGTTTCGAACACTCATGGTCACATGTCGGCAGGAGACATGGAGGATATTGACCATTGAGCCATTTCCATTCCCTCCTATTTAAAATCAATTTTCAATTACAGTTTGGAAGATATTATAGACGGAGTATGAATTTTCTTGGTGAATGTTGATTTTTGCTTTTGTCTTCAAGCTTTTAAAACAAGAAAGCTTGTAAAGATGTCAGAAGAAATTGTGTGGTCATTTCTAAAGAAAAGTACAAAAATATGTTAATAATTGTAATTAATGATCCATCAATGAAAAATCAAGAAAACAAAAAGTACAGTAAAATACGAAGTTGGGTAGTTGCATTTCAATTTAAACTCCATGAAAATGGTCCAATTTCTAACATAACTATCTTTTCTATTTCTAGTTACTCTCGTCAATGTCATAAATAGTCCAGTAGTTCCATATTCAGCTAACAAAGCTTAAGAAGAAGACTTCAAAAAGAAGCACTCAATACACTACAATCAGAGCTCAAGAGAGAGAGAGAGAGAGAGAGAGAGATAAAAAGAGAGAAATGATGTGTAGCTTGAAAATGGTCTCTCCACGGCCTCCAACGACTCTATTCCAGTCGAATGGAGATGGGTTCCCAACATTTCTTCCGAAGGAGGTAAAAGACATAAAAGATCCATTCGCAAGAGCTCTGGCTCAAAAGATTGTACGGATTCCAGTTCCTCTTCAGGTTTCTCCATCTTCTCTCTCGATTTTAGTTCCTTAGTTTCTCGACTTTTAGGAAATCAAAATAAAAATGTGTTTGCAGATGGAAAACTTTAGAGGCTGTGTAATGAGTAGCTGTATCAAACCAACTGTTCAATTACCGGACAAAAGTCCTGTCGTTCTTCTTCATTGTTTTGACAGGTTCGTTTGCCAACAAGACAAAGACAATTCCATGAGCTCACTTACTGAGTTTTTTTTTTTTTTGGCTTAGTTCGTGTCTTGAATGGAGGCGTGCGTATCCTCTGCTTGAGGAAGCTTGTCTTGAGACTTGGGCTATTGATGTTCTTGGTTGGGGCTTCTCCGATTTACGTAAGATTGGCACACCACTTACTTTTACGAAAATTAAATTATATTCTTGAGAAATCGTTTTTAGAATACATGATTTGTGATTACTACAAAAAAAAAATTTGATCACTTCTTTTACAATTTAAGGAGCTCACTATTTATTCTGTTTTCAATTTCGAAAACTCACTATTTTATTTTTGTTTTACTGTTCCAAGAACTCAGCATTTATATATCTCAAAAATAACTCAGTACTACTATTTTTATTTTATTTCAAATTCAAGAGCTCACTTATTTAATGAATATTCTAGAGAAACTTCCACCATGTGATGCAGCATCTAAGCGACATCATCTATTCGAGGTCAGCACTCACAATACATTATAAGAAAAAAGAGGAATATCGACTGTTTACTAGTGTACTGCCGACAAATACAATTATGTGGTTAGATATACGATATTGAGTTTTCCTCTTGGTTAATCTGTGTTCTTTGATTTGAATTTCAGCTTTGGAAAACATATATCAAACGACCAATGATTTTAGTTGGACCAAGCTTAGGAGCAACTGTAGCTGTTGATTTCACTGCTACTTACCCTGAAGCTGTAAATTACTATTTCCGTTAAACCAATTTTTATACATTTCTCAGTCACAATATCCTCTTCTTTTCGACCAAAAAACATCCTCTTCTTTATAACTTTCAGGTTGATAAACTGGTTCTCATTAATGCGAATGCGTATTCAGAAGGAACCGGTGCTCTTAAAGATTTACCAAAATCAATTGCTTACGCTGGGGTTTGTCTGAAAAAACTCTTATTATACTCAATAGTTTACTGACAAGGACCACAAGGTTGATCATAAATATAACTTAATGACACATTGATCTTGATTCCCAGATTTATAAGAGTTAAATATATATATATATATATACATTATATACCATCTAAATCGTTCAAATACTAAATCATAATATTATTATATTTGTCTATAATTCCCATAATCTCAAGACTACTACTGTTTGTAAAGTATTTTAATAAATTTCACACGATTAATTGTTTTAGGTTAAGTTGTTGAAGTCATTTCCTCTTCGCCTTTTGGCCAACGTATTAGCCTTTTCATCTCCCTTGTCAGAGAATATAGATTGGACTAATGTAAGATCAAGTGTCCATTTATTTTTTATTATTCCACACGTCAAATTGATCGTTAAAAAAATTGATTGTTTGAAAATAAATGTTTTTTTTTTTTGCTTAGATTGGCCGGTTACATTGTCAAATGCCGTGGTGGGAAGATGCGATGGTCAACTTTATGATTAGCGGAGGCTACAATGTTGCTTCACATATCAAACTCGTAATGAAAATACTTCACTTAGCTATTCAATCCTTTTTTTAAAAATCTTTTGGCTGTAATAACGCAGATCAACCACAAGACGCTCGTTATATGCAGTGAGAATGATCAGATTGTTAGCAACCAGCTTTCAGTTGTAAGTTTCGTTAATCTCAAACATTGAATAGTTTGGTCCGGACCGAATCGCGAAATTTTAAAGTTTTAACCGGCTAGATCGGCGCGGGGTTTGAAATACTGATTTTAACTGTCATGAAACAAAATACAGAAATTGTTGTGTGAGCTACAAAATGCGGTTTTCCGGGAAGTACCAGATTCCGGTCATCTTCCACATGTTGAGAACCCTAAACAGTTTGTGAAGCTGATATCGGATTTCGCCAGTGGAAAACTTAATTGATTCTAATATATTGTAACGATCTGCTTCAAGCTCATGAAGTGGCTACAAAGAGGGAGTTGTCACCTTATATACTATGAAATAAATACAAATAGATTAGTCTAGCTTGGGCTTGGGATGGCTATAGAAACATCTCTGTTATTATTTTCGTAAGCTAACTAAGAGAATATTCAATATTGGTTTTTACAAGATCGTAAGAGGATATAAAAAACCTTAAAGCCTTCATTGTTTTATACTATGAAATACTCCAAGATCGTAAGAGTATCTAAAATCTATACTATTAAAATAAAAATACAAATAATAAATATCTCTTAGAATTACAACTTTTTTACACCTTTATGCCAATGAAGTAATTAATAAACCTAATTTTAAGTTTTTATTGTCTTTTTCTTATATACTAACTAGTAATCCGCACCTTGCGCGGAATGAGATTATTAATTTTGTTATTTTAAGATATTAAAACATTAGTTATGTTTACTTTGGATATCAGTTCAGTTTTGGGTTGTTTTCCGGGTTTTAATATCCTATTATATACCTACATTTTAAAATCATATTTATTTTTGTTTGTTCGGTTAAAATGTTTGAGGTTTTTGATTTTCTTTTTGTTATAGATGAAAGGCTATTAGTATTTGTTTGGTTTCATGTTATATGAATTTTAGACAATTTTAATGTCAACCAATTTTTTATTTTAATTTCTAAACAAATTCATAATAAAATCAAATCTAGATCATTGTCGAAGAAAACAAAAGAAAATTATAAAGACAAATATTTCATTCTAATTTGGTTGATGGTGAAATAAAGATTTAAAAATAAAAATATTATATATAATGTCTGAATTAGAATCCTCACTTGCAATGATATTTCGTTATGCCGCAAGCAGCAGATTACTGCTTCCACACACGTATGATTTTCACCGTAATATTTCACATAGACTTAAATGGTTTCAAATCAGATACAACAGTTATCACAGCCATTTAGAAGAATGAGTTAAGTTTGCTTAGGTCTCGCGTTTATGTTATAACTAAAAAGAATAGGAGAAGTGAGTCTTATATAGGTCTAATAATCTTAATTCAAGTCACATTGTATCTCTGAAAAATATGAATTAAATGTCATATGTTTGTACCTTGCTCATCACACTTTGATATATATATATATATATATATATTGCCATAAACTACAGGTTTGAAATATATGCAAATCTCCTATCGTTAATCAACTTTGCCAATCACTCAATGTAGCAAAATATTGTCCAAACACACATGCAGCAGTTCCTTCGGTATTACAAACACCAATTTTGTATTTCGGTATAATAGTCTTAACCATAATAATATAAATTTCGTGTACGACAATTGATCATTTTCAATCTTTTAAATACAAAATCTTGCATGCATGAATAATCAACCTCACAGAACGAACTCCAAAATGCAAAACATCAATAAAATCTTGCACGTAGGATCATAAGCTCTGACTGAAACAAAAGTTGTGCCCTGTGTTGAGAACATGATTTCTTAGCTGACAAAATCTTGCACGTAGGATCATAAGCTATGACTGAAATAAAAGGTGTGCCCTGTGTCGAGAACCAGATTTCTTAGCTGACAAAATCTTGCACGTAGGATCATAAGCTACAACATCAACAAAATCTCATCCCACATAGTTTTCGAGAACTTGATTTCTTAGCTGCTTTTAGTTACTAATTAGCAGACCTTCTAAGTTTTTTTCTGGGCAGTTGAGTGCTTCGCAACACTCCATATCTAGAAAGTGGTCTTTGAATAGCATTGCACGTGAAGCGATTCTGCCGATATAAGCTTTTCATCAGTTTGAAGCTCTACTCTCTTCCATTCGAAGACAACTTTAAAGCTTCAGACTCTAGAGCATTGCTTTCATTTATAGTGAAGGGATCCGCTGCGTTGATGCTATCTCTCTCAGCGTTACTCGTGACCAACATTATTAGTCTTATATAACGCGTGCTGGCTAGTCGTGCTTGAACCAATTAATCCACAAAGAAGCATCTATAGCCGTTGCACCAGACTGAACTCATAGAAGCCTTTCAAAGTAGCAGGCTCTCTTGAATGGTAGTGGCCTCTGTTTTGTTTTGGAGAAAGCACTCTTGTTGAGCTCTTTATATATGTTGCTGGTTTTTTTCGGCCTTTTTTAAGACTCACTTTCTCTCCTCTCTCGTACCTTTTGTCGAGATTGAGATATCTCATTTACAAAAATGAATTTATAAAGTCTTAAAAAAATTAGTTCAATTTTCTGCAATCGGATATGCGACTTGATATGAGCAAAATGAGCTTCTCATCATGTCCATTGGCATGAGCTAAATGAAAACGTGGTTGTGTTTAATTGTAAGCAAAATAGGAAATATTATTGTGAGAAACTCTATTAAGAAGACACGTCAGCTTCCGTATTTTTAAAGTAATGTGATGTTGTCACGTGTCCAATGTAGTGTGAAAGCATTAAATGACAATGCTTATTTTTAATATATATGAGATATACAGTAAAAATAGAAGTACATATAAAAATTATCCTTTAGAATTACAATTTATTTACACTCTTATGCCACTAAAATAATTAATAAACCTAATTTTAAGTTTTTATTGTCTTTTCATTATTTAATTCAATAAAAAAAATACTTCCTATGATATAGCTTAATAAACCACAATATTATATGGATTAAAGTAAATAGAATATTTGTAAATTTGAAGCAAACTGTTTTGGAAAAACAAGATTTTGGTTTGATTGCCTTATTTGTTGGCAGCCATTTGAATTATAACGTATTAAATTTTCTGATAGAATTTTGGATACTCATAATGTTATTTAGTCCCACAAAATATTTATAAAATCTATAAAATTTCCAAAATATGTAGTCGCCAGTTTGCCTTAATTTTAGATACTACGCAAACTGAAATAATTTCAATATTTCAATTCATGTTCGTTTTATTAACTAATCATATATTACTCTGTTTAATATAGAATATAATTGCAAAAACTCATTTATTATTAAAACAAAAACGTGTATTCATTTATTATCAAAACAAAAACGTGTATTGGATACCCTTAAACCGGTAGAAACCGAATCTACACTTTGGGCTGAGGCACAATATTGAATATCCAAAAGAGGACTCCACAGGTAGAGAATACGATTCTTCCGTCAATCCCCAGAAGATGGTGTTTTACGGATGGTTCCTAGAAAGAGAATGATATTTTTTCAGGTCAAGGTTGATACAATATTTTAGAAAGATTTGAGGGTTTGATGGGGGCAAGGAATGTCCGGACGTCCCTCTCTCCTCTTCATGCGGAGATGGAAGTTTTACTATGGGCAATGGAATGTATGAAAAACTTACGATAATTTCAGGTTATGTTTGCAACGGATTGTTCTCAATTGGTGAAGATGGTTTCAGAACCAGAAGAATGGCCAGCGTTTGCAAGTTATTTGGAGGATATAAACAGCCTGAAAGAGAGTTTTTTCCGAGCAGAGATTATCTATGTACCAAGAACGCAGAACAAGAAGGTGGATAGCTTAGCCCGTAGCGCTAGGAAGGCAACGTCATTTGTAGTTCACATGGATCAAGATCTCCCAGTGTGGTTCACAGAGTCAATATGAGTCTGTAATGTTGATGACAAAGAAAAAAAAAACAAAACAAAAACGTGTATTAAAATCTATACTATTAAAACATAAGTTATCAGCTATCATCTCATGTGTGATTCTTTTCATTTAGACCACCCCTTAGAAATTGCTTTACTAATTTTGGGTTTTTTTTTTTAAATATGACTCAAAGCAAAAAGTTAAACACAAAACTCACCCATGATTTTTTTAGAATTTTCATTTGCCCTATTCACTCATAAGTTTGGCTTATTCACGAAAATGTCATTATTTGTTTTTTTTTAAATCGAGTGTTTTACTCTATTACTATCAATATACCAACCCACATAGAATACATATCAATATAAAAACCTTTACACCAATAACAATGAAAAATTAAAAAATTGGAAAAAATACATATCAATATATCAATAACCCTCTCCTCTTATTTAACTGCAAGTATTCGCTAACAAAATTCGCATCAACTTTTTCTAAAAGTTAATCTTTCCATCAAAAGCCTGTCCGTTAAATCCCCAATTTGTCGGTGTCACATCCATAAAATCTTTCGTAGATCCATCACTGGTAGTGATCCTAAACGACAAGCATTGTCCGGTCATAACAACACCACTATTCCAAATCTGTCCCCAGTTCTTCTGCATCTTAATCCAATCGGTTTTGGTTCCCTTAATACACAATTCCTTAATATCTCCGGCTCCTCCTACATTGTACGGCAAGACCATAACGAAATGAGGGTTTCCCTTGATTTCAAATTTGACACCTCCGGTCTTGGTACAATGAACACGTCTGTATCTAACTGGGACAACCCCGGCTTTGTACTGAGCGATTTTGAGGAACATTGGTTGGGAGAGATCGAAGTGTTTCTGTGGTGGGTTGCACCAGCTGTCTTTCTTATTGCTGGGATCGGGTGGACAGAAGTTTGTAGCTGTGATCTTGATGCTTCCGGGCAAACACCACTGTGGACTATTCGCACACTTGATCTCGTAACATGCCCCACAAGTGTAGCCATTGTTGAATAGTGCGGTGCTTAGTGCTGCCGTGGCTAAACCGAAGCCTTGTTTGTGTAAATCACCATATCCACAGGCTCCCTCTGTTAATGAAATGGGACAAGTGAGTATGTATTTTCATTTTGTAAGATTTACAGCTTCGGTTTGTTTGTTTGTTTGCATGTGTTTACTTTTGCTTTATATGGGGTTTCTAATTATTTTTCTAATTTTGATTTGTCAATTATAGTGAAAAATCAAAATGCATTTACAATTTACAAACGTATTTATAAGAAATTTAAAGTTTTATGCCACACATATTTATAACAGAAATAGGTGTATATACAAAAAGAAAGGCGTTTTATAAAATGTAGCCTAACCAACCATATAATTATAATAATAATTATAAAACTCAATTCCTATTTCTCCCTTTGGCTCGAGGTCAAATATTGAGTCTCATTTACTACGTGTTCATGTTGGTTAATGCATAAAACTACATATAAATAGTACCTGCAAAATTTACATTTTATACAGGTCTTTGAAATTAACAATTCTACTTACGATGAGTTTGGCCACCATTGATGTCACCGTAAAATGTGGCACGGGCATCTAGCCAACCAGCTACGGGTGCGTGATGACCGTGACCATGACCATGACCATGACCATGACCATGACCATAAGTCATGGGCACGATCCATATTACCATTGCCATCATCAAAACTTGAACAAATAATATATTTTGTAAGAGCTTCATGATTTTATCCTTCCTTGATTAAATTATCTTAATTCTTAGTTAGTAATGATTAGTATAGATGGAAATGTATGTATATATAGGCTGATAAATTTGGGGATTCTCGATGTTCTCGGGATTCAATTCGATTTCTGCGATGTTTTTTTTTGATGAAAGATTTCTGTGATGTTGCTGACACTAAGGAAGGTGCTTTTGTGGCCTGTAGACATATTTAGATTCTCTAACCCTAATAAATCGCTTTGTCAGGTCTTTGATTGGTCTGGGACTAAAATATTTTATAACATATATATTTTTGTGTAACGCTAGTTTTATTTTTCATTTTTCTCTTACACAAAGCGTTCTAGATTTATTATTTAGTTTGATGCGAAAATTAAGCTTAAATGGGCATGGGATACTCATGAGTCATGAGATGTGCTATCAATGTGATAATCTCTCATGAGATACTCCACTACTTATTTCTCTTCAAGTGTTAATCACTCTTTAGATGCTCTATTAATTACTTGAAAACATAGGGATCAAAGATAAGATTCGCAATGGCCGCTAAAAGTGATCTGAGAAACGCTTATGATGATACTGAATATTAACTCCAGATCTGGTCAGTTGCTATTCAATCTACTGCTCTTCGTTCCTAATCTGTGTTGCAATTGTAAGTTTTGATTCGATTTTCTTTTTTTGCATAGAGAGTTTCAAAAACAATGGTGAAGATATATTGTATTGGAGGTGGATATGTTGGTGGTCCAACAATAGCAGTGATCGCACTCAAATGTCCACACATGTATATTGTAGGAGTCATTGACATCTCTGTCCTACCTATCAACGCATGGAACAGTGATCAGGTTCCCCATCTACGAGCCTTGGCCTTGAAGAAATCTTCATGCAATGCAGAAGAAAAAAACCTCATCTTCAGTTACTGATGCAGATCTGCTTCTTCTCTCTTTTACCAACTGAGCTATCCCCTTTTGTGACCATTCATATGTTTATTTTTACAGGTACGTTGGTATTAGGAAAGTAAGCAAATCTCCTTCACAGCTCCTATAACTTAAATCTGGAATAGCAGAAGGCTTCAGCTCACTATCACGTAGTGAAGTCTATCGTGAAGAGGTCAGATAAAGGAAAAAAAAAAGGGAGTGAACACAAAATCTATTGACTTGACTTACATTAAAAGGAGAAAAATGTTTTGAAACGTACCAAAGGCCTTTGCATAACCACACAAAAACATCATTACTGCAGATTTAAGAAACTTTGACTTCAGAAGCTCAATAAGCTAACATGCATGACCCACACCAAACTAGTATCATAGGAGGTTGGACTTTCTCAAAGTGGTGTATAGCACAAAAACTAGAGAGATGCTAATTAAGAAATGTGTACACATCATAGAAAGTACCAAACTAGTAAGGAAGGGGATGGCAAATAGAACAACATGGAATCTTTGTGATAATTGAACACTTCGCTAGCCAAGTGCAAACGAGTATTCTTAAGACAAACTGGAAGTTTAAAAAGCTAATGATGTCCAGTTTCATCATTAATAAATTTACTAGGTGGCCACCCAAATGTTCCTCCCCACAAACCAGCATACTCTTGGTCACCTTCACTGATCGGATTTTTGACTGGCAGTTTATAAAGGAAAAACGTGCTAGGTCAATTTTTGGCCACCCTGGATAAAGACTCCTCACTGTAGAAGGCTTTGAGACTAAGAAAAAATGTGTCACCAGAGCTAATAAAGCTCTGGCAAGCTACGCATCCCCCATGGAAGTAAGCACTGCTCTTTTCCCAATTCTTGTTTAGGTCTCCCTGCGCAAGATTGTAACAAAACTCATCATCTTCGAGGTTCATGTTCTCCCACTTAATGGTTCAACTGCATGTAGACATACATGGCCTTAGTTCGAGCAAGTTCAATCCATCGCTAGCATGGAGCTCCTGAAATTTAACCCCACCCTTGTCTTCTCTCTTAGTCTCACTACTGCACAACGTCTTCTGCTCAACCTCGAGTGAGAGCACATTGCAACTCTTTTCGATGCCCGTAACAGGACCAGGATACAACAAGCAACCTCCTTTGCCTCTTCCATGGAGGAAAAACTTAGTGGAGCCATCAAAACCAGAGATTATCTCAAACACAGGTGACCACGTAATCCGACCTTCCTGAATCCCCAAAGGACCACCTTCTTGCGGAATGATACGGCAACCAACAACAGACAAGAAACCAGGCATCACGTAAACAACATTCCCAAGCTCAGGAACTTGGTTCACCCAGACCCCAATAAGAGGCTTCATTACCTCTACAAGAAACCGTCAAAGAGTCTTGTAAGATGAGATCCCTGTTCGCCATTGGACAATCTCGGACAAAGGAAGAACCTGTACTAGCTCACACTGGGCAAGCCAGATATTCTCGGAATGCGCAAGGACAAGGTCGTAGAGGCTTTTGCAGCATAAGCTTAGGTTGTAAACGTCGCTTGGAGAAAGAAAACGAGGGATAGCAACAAGAGAAGCAGACACGTACCAAATGATTCCGACCGTAAATGTCCGATCGTCATGATATGATGATACTGAGGAATCAGATCTCGGTTTGAATCAGAAAGCACACGAATCAACTTTTCATTCACTCATCAAAAGGAGAAACGACTTTAGGTTACTTAAGAATCACAAAGCAGAACTAGCTAGATTGGCTTAAGCATTTTTCCGCTTAGGTGCATAATATTAAATATTAATATAATAAATGTGATCACTGCATATGTTTTGTAATAATTTCTAGATTATACGTATTTTATATATGAAATTAAAGAAATATTTAGTGGTTTCTAATTATAGTTTATATATACTATATAAATAAATATAGAAGTGTTAACCAAGAATATTGAATTATAAGCAATTTCGATAAATTGTAAACCAATATCATGTTATAAAAAATTATATTATATCTTCTATTTTAACTTAAGAAACTTATGCTAATAAGAGAAAAAATATGGAGTAAAACGTATAATCTGAGAATAAACTGAAAATACTATTTTCGATCGGGTTTACTTAGATTAAAGTAAATTTTAATGATATTTTATAAATAATATGCATATTCTTAAAAAAATATATCATATCAAATAAAATGTTTAAATAGCTATAATGTATAGAAAAACTTAAAAATAACAATTAAAATCTAAAATCAATATGAAAAACACATTTAAAATTTATTCGCAGATTTTATCACTCTACATCTTCATCACTTTTAAAAAAATAAATTATATACATATTAGGTAAAAAATTATATTTTAAAATATAAATTTCATAAACATAAATGTTTCAACTATTTAAAGTCTTCAAAATAAATGATCATGAAATAAAATTTAAACAAAGTGAGAAGTAGACAAAAATAATATCTTGACGTGAATATTAAACGTTGTGAATCTTGTAATTTATACGTTGTAGAGACGACAAAAGAAAAAGATGAGAGACGATACTTTATTAACCTTTAATAAATCTTATTTTTATTTAAAAAAAAAGAAAAATTAATTGTTTCATTAACAAAATTTTAGCTTATATACGAACCGGGGTTTTTGACGGTTCGATAGGAATTTTTAACTGGTTCGATTTTAGTTGAGTTTTAACATTAACTCAACCTGAATTATTTTTGGTTCATGGTTCAATCCGGTCCAACTGCCGGTTCGGTCGGGGTTTAAAAACACTGGAAAAGTAGTGATTTTAGTAACATCAACAAGTTTAACTAAATTTTATCTACGTGAAAACAGTCAATAAAATGCCGAAATAACATGCTCTTACCAAAAACACAACTGAAAAATAGTATCACACTCAGAAAGCACAGGCCAGCAGGGCAATAAGACGTTGAAGGAAGAATCCGCAATGATTCCTTTTCAAATGAGTTGTTCCGAACTCAGTTAGTCCACTACTATCACCCAAAACTAAAATTAAAAATCAAAAATTAAAAATCAAAAGTTAGAAACTAGAAAAACGATCATCACCTAAATAAGATAACAAAACAAATATTCAATGTTTAATAACAAAGCATCATGCAATGTATTCAATATGTCATGTTTTGAATATCTTTCTTTACTCTAATAGCAGACAGAGACCATTAAGAATCTTTCCAGCTGGTTTCTTACTTTTTTAATTCATTTTTTAAAAATTAGTTGGGACGTCGTCAACAATTATTAAGTGAGAGTGGTTACTTCTTAGCAAGACACTTAAGATTACTTCTATCATCAATTTGATCAACATTTGTGAGATTACTTACTCCATCGTCAATGGCAACAAACGTGATCAAGATTGTCCAAGTCAGCCCCTCTACGAACTCGGCACTCGGCTCTCTCAATTCTCTCAGTCTCCCGCTAACTCTCTTTGACTTGCCATGGAAAAACTTACCCACTATGCAACGAGTTATCTTCTACAGACTCCATGAGTTATCAGCCGAGTCCTTTTACTCCCAGATCTTCCCCAAGCTCGAGCGTTCTCTCTCCATCACCCTCCACCACTACTCTCCCTTCGCTGGCCGCCTTACGTGGGACGCTCAAGATCCAAAGCCTTGCATCCTCTTCTCCCAGGGCGACTCAGTCACGCTTACCGTGGCAGAGACCGACGCAGAGTTCTCCCGCGTTTCAGGAGACGGACTGCGTCCGGCGGCAGAGTTACGTTCCTTTGTTCCGTCTTTGAAAGCCTCAGATGATTCTGCATCTGTCCTTTCCGTGCAGATCACGTTTTTCCCAAACCAAGGGTTCTGCATCGGCGTCACATCGCACCACGGTGCTGTCGACGGGAAGGTATTTTTGATGTTTATAAAATCATGGGCTTACGTTTGTCGATTACAGGAACATGAAGCTACTAAGAATCTACCCGAGGAACTAACTCCTAGTTTCGATCGTACGGTCATCAACGTTCCGACCAGACTGGAGGAAGAGATCTTGGGAATGTCGGCAAAGTACAGGAACAACAACATGAGGACGCTGAAGCCATCCCCGGCGCCTGAGATAACTGCTGATACCATCCGTGCCACGGTTGAGCTAACTCGAGAGAACATAGAAAAACTCAAGGAGCAAGTCAAGAACGAGTCAGCTCGGCCACTCGAGCTGCGCTTGTCAACTTACGTCATTGCTTTTGCGTACGCTTGGACTTGCGTGGTGAAGGCATGTGAAGACGGTGCAAACAGACCGGTCGGTTTGTTGGTCGCAGCGGATTTCAGGCACCGGTTAAGTCCGCGAGTTCCGGATACTTACTTCGGGAACTGCGTGTTTCCAATAGGTTTGTTCGGATATGAAGCGAGGGAATTTTCTGGAGAAGATGGTTTTGTCAAGGTGGTAGAGATCCTAAGTGATTCGCTAAATGGTTTGGATACGGGAGAGATAGAGTCACACTGCATGAACTATGTGGATGGAGTGAAGAAAATTAAACCGGGTGCACAAATTGGGGCAATCGCAGGGTCACCCCGGTTAGGGATATATGGAGTAGATTTCGGGTGGGGCAGACCTGCTAAGACTGATCTCGTGACCATTGACCGCACCGAGGGATTCTTCTCTTTGTCAGAGAGGAAGAATGGGCAAGATGGTGTGGAGATGGGATTGTGCTTGAAGAAGAGTGAGATGAACATCTTTCTTTCTTTATACAAAAACGGCCTCTAACTATGCACCATTACGTATGGACACTATTCTTGGCTCACTCTTTGAGATTTATAAGAATCAGAACAGAAAACTAGTAGGAATCTATTAAAAATGAATGGGAGTGTATGAGTTAAGAATCAGTTGTCTATTGTTTGTTCTTCCTCTTGTTTTATAATTTGAAATCACTTTAACGCTTTTAGTGACTCCGCTTAAATTAATATTAGTTGCATTTATTTCAAATCAACTTAGTCCTTTTTGAAAAATATTTAGCTCATCCTAGAGTTGCCACTGAGTTTGATCACAGATGATTGACTCTGTCGATCATTTCGGATTAATATTAGTTCGTTTCTTCACATCTGTGTTCACTTGATCATCCTTTTAACTTCATTTTGAGTCCTAGCTTGCTTTATTCTTTAATGGGCATTTTTTCTAGAACACCTAAGAGCATCATTATCGGCGTCCCAAACCGCGTCCTTACCGAATTAAACCGAAAAAATAAATCAAAATGAAATTAAAAAGAAGAAAACGTATGTTAGTTAAGAAGTTTTTGTGTCCGTCCTTAACGGCACGTGTCATCGCGGGAGGGAGTGTGCGTCTAGGGTTGGAACAGGGGAGTCGAGTCATTCTCATCCTCTCCCTTCTCTCTCTCAACGGCGATCTCGGTCTCACCCTGTTCCCTCTCCCAAAATCTGTCTCAGCCGTTCCGTCTCTCGACCTCTTTCTCCGCCGTTCCCTCTCTCGGCCGATCTATCTCTCCGTCTCCATCTCCCGACGTTTCCTCTCTCTCCCGATCCGTCTCTCGACCTCTTTCTCCACCGTTCCCTCTCTCGGCCGATCTATCTCTCCGGCTCCGTCTCCCGACATTTCCTCTCTCTCCCGATCCGTCTCTCGACCTCTTTCTCCGCCGTTCCCTCTCTCGGCCGATCTATCTCTCCGGCTCCGTCTCCCGACGTTTCCTCTCTCTCCCGATCCGTCTCTCGACCTCTATCTCTGCTGATCTATCTGTCTCCGCCGACCTATCTCTCCGGCTCTGTCTCCCGACGTTTCCTCTCTCCGCTGAGTCATCTCTCTGCCGTTTAATCTCTCCGCCGGTTGGAATCAAAATAAGGTAACGCTCAATCCTCTGTCCTCGTCGTTGTTACCGTTTGTGTGTGGTTGTTTGTTATTGTATGTGGTTGTTTGTGATTGTAAGTGGTTGGTTGTGATTGAATCATGGGTGATTGAGGAACTCGTAGTAGATGATTAGTTTGAAACTGATGGCAGTAGATGATGAATTGAACTACATTAACCATGATAAAATTCGTTTTTTTTAAATCTGATAGTACTAGATGGTGTTCGATTTGGAAATGTTGTGTCTGGTTTCTTCTCGTAGTAGATGAGTAGTTTGAAACTATAAGCAGTAGATGATGAATTGAACTACATAAACCTTGATAAATATCGTTTTCTTAAAACTGATAGTAGTAGCTGGTGTTCGATTTCGAAATGTTGTGCCTGCTTTCTTCTCGTAGTAGAAGTGTAGTTTGAAACTGAGATAGCAGTAAATGATGAATTGAACTACATAATCTTGATAAATTTCGATTTTTTAAAACTTATAGTACTAGATGATTAATTGAACTCTATAAACTGATAGTTCTAGCTGGTGTCCTATTTCGAAATGTTGTGTCTGCTTTCTTCTCGTAGTAGAAGAGTAGTTTGAAACTGAGATAGCACTAAATGATGAATTGTACTTCTCTTGTAGTTTGTTTGAAACGAAATTCAGTAATTCATTTTGTCAAGTTGTTAAGTTCCACTTGATAGCTTTTAAGTTGTGTAGTCTGTAACACTAGAACTTATTAATAACTTTTGATTAGACAACGGTAGTTGTTGGTTGAGCATTAACACTAGAACTTATTACACTTAACACTTGCACCTATTAAACCCCAACCATCGAACATCTTCTTTATTCAGCTCTCCGCTTAGCTAAAATCAGTAACCAAATATTTTTTTTCCTCTATAAACCCTTCTCTGTAGTAATTGCCATGGATCCAAGGAATCCATATAGCCAGTCCGCTAGCTATCTAGGCCTTCTTCACAGTCAACAACCTAGTGTTGTCAATGAAAACTTTCCTTTTCAAAGTTTTCATTCTAGTACTGTTAACCTTGGAGCATCTGAACTCCCTCCTTTCAGTTCACAACCAACTGACCCTCCAAGTCAACCTGAAGCCATACCGGTCGAGCGAAGGGAGAGAAAGAAATGGACCCCGGCTGATGACGAGGTTTTAATCAGCGCGTGGCTCAACACATCTAAGGATGCGGTTGTTGCTAATGATCAAAATGCACGCACCTTTTGGAAAAGAGTTGGAGAATATTATGCATCTACTCGTCATGCTACAGAGGGTGAGAAGAGGGAGCATATCCATTGCAAGCAAAGGTGGCACAAAATAAACGAGGTCACCAACAAGTTCTGCGCCGCATACGCTTCTGCAGAAAGACAACAAGCCAGTGGCCAGAACGAAACTGATGTTCTGAAGGTTGCTCACCAGATCTTCTACGCTGATCATAACACCAAGTTTACTCTTGAACATGCATGGTGTGTGTTAAGGTTTGAGCAGAAATGGCTTAGCCTTAACACACCTCAACCCAGTGGCAGTTTAAAGAGAAAAACGGGTGAGCCAGGTTCCCAAGCGTCAGTTGGTGATCATGAGACCCGGCCTGAAGGTTCTAAGGCTGCAAAGGCAAAAAGGAGTAGCTGTAAGGGGAGGGATCTTGATGAGGTTAAGACCATTTGGGAATTCAAAAAGGAGGATTTGGAGATGAAGGAGAAATTGTCAAAGCTGGCAATACTTGACACTCTGCTTACTAGAGAGCAACCATTAAGTGATGCTGAAGAAGTAGTTAAGAATAAGCTGCTTGCCTTGTATTTCTGAGAATGATGAACAACAATTCTCTGTTTTAAATCTGTGTTTGATCTCTGTTGGTTGATGTCTACTATTTCTGTTTAAGTTTCTCCATGTAATGGACTGTCAGTGCTTAAGTTTCTTCATGTAATGGACTCCGTTTGCTATCAATAATATATATTATTTCTGTTTAAACTCTGTGTTGTTGTGTCTTGCATTCTTTCATTATGAACTCAATTAATTTTGGTAATAATAACATTGTCTATTTATGCAGGTTAAGTCTAACATGGGACATGACTACAGCTACAGCCAGCCCTCGGAGTCAGAGGATTTGTTTTGTAACTCAGTAAGTAGTGGTTTTAGCGAAACAGATGATCTAATTCGACGTGACCAAGCTGAGATTAGCTTACAGGCTCATTCATCAGTTCAGTACCCTCCACAACCGGAGGTTGAGTTTGGCTTCCCACAGATATGCTACTGTGGTGCTCAGCCTCTGCTTGCAACATCTACCGGTCGGAATAATCCAGGTTACATGTCGATATGCATAATCATATACTCATTTACTCTTCTATAAGTGATCATTTACTTTTCCGTATTATCACCACAGGGAGAAGATACTACACTTGTGTGAATGCAGACGATGGAGAGTGTCATATATGGAAATGGTGGGATGTTGCGGTGATGGAGGAAATGAGAGCTAGAGATAGACACGTGATTCAGCTGGCTGATAAGGTAGACAATCTGACCCTCTCCATCGACTATGAGACTCAACAGAAGATGGTTAGGCTAGAGAAGCTTGTGACTGATATAACCACGAAGAAATCTTTTTTTACCGGGAGGTTTGAGTACTTTGTAGGTGCTACGGTTCTCGTTTTGGTTTTAATAGGAACCCTGCACGGATTAGTTATATGACTTGATGAGCACGAGTACCCTGCATGGATTTGTAATATCTTATTGTTGTTTAATTTGAAGATGGACTTGTTGATACTTGTTAGTGTCTGATGTTATTGTTTGAAACATGGTATTGTTTGAAACAAGTTTACTTTGAAGTTTATTCTCGTGACCTTTTGCAGAATCTCTTACACATTATTCTCGTGACCTTATGCAAAATCTCTTACACATTATTCTCGTGACCTTGCCACTCACGAGCACACAGGAGACAACTCTAGTGACCTTGATATTTTTCACCAAAATAAGCTGCCAAAATGTCAGAAAACATTACACTCTAAAGTCACATGCTTTGTTTCTTTCTTCACCAAAGTAATAAGTATCACGGGGGGTTGAGAATAGCAACTCCAAAGTCACATGCTTTGTTTTTTTCTTCACTGTCTCCCTATAAGTAACATCCTTCTTCTCCCACTTAAATTTGCACTTCTCCTCACGCTCATAACATTTTCTCTCATTTGCAACATTTAAATGGCTTCTTCTTCACATTATCATTACCACAACGGTGATGATGATGAATTTGATTCTATTTTTGAGGATATCTTTGAAAATCTCGATTTTATTCCTGAACCAAAAGAGCGAAAAAAACGTATTTTTATTGAGAGAAACCGGGAAGAAGGCCACAACAAGCTCTGGAATGATTATTTTAGCGACACTCCGACATACCCGCACAATTTATTCCGGCGACGGTTCCGAATGAACAAGCCCTTGTTCTTGCGTATTGTGCATCGTCTCTCTACAGAAGTAGAGTATTTTCAACCAACAGAAGATGCAGCCGGAAGGTCTGGTCTATCACCGCTCCAAAAATGTACCGCAGCAATTCGTCAATTGGCGTATGGGGGTGGGGCTGATGGCATTGACGAATATGTCCGACTTGGTGAAACAACTGCACGAAAATGTTTACACCAATTTACCGCCGGAATAATCCACTTGTTTGGGAATGAATACCTCAGACGTCCCACACAAGAGGATCTTCAAAGACTACTCTATGTGGGAGAACAACGTGGATTCCCCGGGATGGTGGGCAGCATCGACTGTATGCACTGGGAGTGGAAGAATTGCCCCACCGCTTGGAAAGGAATGTATTCACGAGGAACCGGAAAACCAACAATTGTGTTGGAGGCGGTTGCTTCGTATGATCTTTGGATATGGCATGCTTTTTTTGGAGCTCCAGGTACTATGAACGATCTTAATATTCTTGATCGATCACCTGTTTTTGATGACATTATTAACGGAATAGCTCCGGAAGTTAACTTCTATGTGAACGGAAGGGAGTACCAGTTGGCTTACTATCTGACGGATGGTATTTATCCAAATTGGGCGACTTTTATTCAATCTATCCGACTGCCACAGGGTCCAAAAAATTCGTTATTTGCTAAATACCAAGAAGCCGTCCGAAAAGATGTTGAGCGTGCGTTTGGGGTCCTCCAAGCAAGGTTTGCCGTTGTTAAAAATCCATCTAATTTATGGGATAAAAGTAAAATAGGAAATATTATGAGAGCATGTGTCATTCTCCATAATATGATCGTCGAAGATGAACGAGATTCACATACTCTAGAGGAATTTCAAGATGAGGATTCCACTTTTGCCGTTAAAAATACTACAAAACACGGCAATAGAATTGCTCGTCGCAAAGAAGTTCGGGATCCACACATTCATCAACAATTAAAAGAAGATTTGATAGAAAATATATGGGATAAATTTGGAGATCTTCAATAAAATTGTTTGTTTGCGCAATCTACAAATTTAGTAAAAATGTGATAAAATTCGCTTTTTTAGTATGTTTTCAATTTCAATGTAATGTGTTTTATTTTAATGTAATATGTTTACTATTTTATGTAATAAAATTAAAATACTTAATTAATTTACTAACTTCAAAATACTAATAAAATAATCTAAGGACTCTACAAAAGTCCTACCAATAATCTACATTTTTAAGTTTGTCCTTAACTAAAACTCTTAACATCAAAATACTAATTAAATAATCTAAGGACTCAAGGATTAGTCCTACCAATAATGATGCCCTAAGGACTCCTTGACATTAACTAAGCATGGACATATAAACCAAAAACCAAATTCACAAATATTCGAATGGTTTCTACCTTTGGAAGATCTATAAACTTGGGAATATGGAAAATGAAAGAGATGGTTTTCTTAACACTATGAAGACTAATTCTCTTGTTATTTGCAACCCAAACAAATATCTGAAACAACTAAAGAAAATAAATAAGTAAAGCAAAGAAACCCATGGATGTCGATTACTTGCGTCTTTGTTATGTGCTCCAAAATATAGGTAGAGAGACCAGGCCCGTGTCTCAGTTATAGAAAAAAAAACGTTTGCTTAGGGCAGCAAAATAATTTTAAAAATCAAAGGCATCATTTTATTTAAGATCAAGGGCATAATAAAGCATGAGTTTATACTATAAAAAGGTTCTGTGGTAGTTAAGATAAAGAAAAACATGGATTTATGATAAAACATGGATTTCTTAAATTACAAAATATAGATAATTGTTAATTACTAATGAATTGGAGTAATTGAAGTGGTTGACAACAATAGTTTTGGATGCATTTTGTAAAATATTTTTAAAGCTAATTTTATAAAACTTTACTTTTGTTTAAATATGACATAAGAAACACTTATTAACTTAGCTATTTTATCTAAAAAAATAATTATTAAATTTAACGATAAAAGTTTAATTAATAATTTTGTTCAAAAACATTTTTTATAATTAATGTTGTTTGTAAATTTAATTTTATATGATCCTATTCTATAGTAATTTATAATATTATTGAACAGTATGTATTAATTTTTTATTACATGGTTTTATGATCTTAATTTTTAATAGCATCGGACAGTGGTAATGAGTAATGCACAATCTAGTGAGCCTGAAAATAGAGTCACAAACTATCTACTGAGCCTGAAAAACTAAAATTCATTGCGAACTCTAACAATATACGCGATGTATTAACCACGTGTTAGTGGTCCGTTAGTGGTCCAGTTGTTAAACTCAACCTGGGAAGTCATGGATTCGAATACCGCTAGGAGGTGATTATTTTGAGGGACCTTCGGACCTAATACAGAGAAGCCTGCTAACGTGTGGTCACTGGTGGGATTTAATGGGGGTGATCACCAGCCCTCCTAGATGCTTCAGCAGGCTTCCTAACTAAGCTCCGGTGGACGATCATTGGCGCTTGTCGATCCTCTCGAGGTTCCGGATACCAGAATCATCAAAAAAAAATATACGCGAAGTGCTTTGTGACAACAGTGCGAAGGTGTTATTTTATTTATTTGGTGGTATTTCAGAGAAATTTCCTATGATGGTTTTTTAGTTTTTTTTTTACCAAAAAGGCTCAAAAAGTTTCATTAAACAGTAAATACACTTATACTCATAGTGTTAACTAATATATATACTTATGCTTTAGAGTTAAGATGTGAAGTTTTGGTTGTGAGGTTAAATTTTTTTAAATAAATATTAAAAATAAAAAATAAAATTTTTAAAATACTTTCAAAAACCATTTTCGAATTTTTAAAAAGAAATTTGAAAGAACAGTTTCAAAACAGCTTCAAAAAGAATTATAAAAAGTTCAAAATTGAAAATATATAATCCGATACTATACAATTTTTATTTATATTTATATATCTATAATAAAATTTCTTTTAGTCTTTTTTTTTTCTTTAAAATTCTTTTGGTGATAAAAATTTAAAAATAGCTATTTGAGATCATTGTCATATTTCTTAATCTGCTCCATAAATTTAATGCATGTCATTCAATAAACAACTATACTTTTATTTGCGTAATTCGCAGAATTTATTATCTCATTAAAAATATTATAAATTTAAATGATAAATAGTATATTAAAAATTACATTATTGCACTTTTATTATATATGGAGAATTTCAGTTCGGATCTTAAATTTTGATTATAATATAAAGTTGTATTTTGAGATGTTAAACATATTTTACGTTTATCCACGTAAAAGAAAATTTTAATATAAATTCAAAATAGGTTTATGAGTTCTAATATGTGTTATAAGTTGTAACATAGGATCATATTTTTTTAGTTTTAAAATTTTTATGTATAAATATAATTATGTTAGAACTGGTTATTAAACCATTTTGTATTACTGTAAACTCATTTTTTTTGCCAAATTGTAAATTCATTTTTAATGTTATGTAATAGTCGCATAAATTTAATTAGTTCCAACCTGAACTAAACTGAAAATCTGATGGAGCTTCATTTTTAGTGTTGTCGGAGAAGAGCCATGTCCGCCGTGTCTTTGATAGAACGACAGCAGGTAAAATGGAATAAACTTACGTCTTTATTACCCAAACTAACCGAAGCTCTTCCACGCCTTAACAATCTCTTGAAACTCTGTGCTAACTCAAGTTATCTGAAGACTGGCGAATCCATTCACGCTCATCTGATCGTCAAGGACCTATTATCTCGACCTGAGGACGCGTGGCAGATCAACTCTCTGATTAATTTCTACGCTAAACGCGGGGAAGCTCATCGTGCACGCAAGCTGTTCGACTCAATGCCTGAGAGAAACGTTGTTTCTTGGTGTACTTTGATGAAAGGCTATCAAGATTCCGGGTCCGACTCCGAAGTTTTAAAGCTTTTCAAAAGCATGCTCCTTTCTGGGGAACCGCAACCTAACGAGTTTGTAGCCACTGTAGTTATCAAATCTTGTTCAAGCTCTATGAGAATCAAAGAAGGTAAGCAGTGTCATGGATGTTTTCTCAAACATGGTTTGACGTCGCATGATTATGTACGTAACACTCTTCTCTACATGTATTCTTCATGTTCTGGAACGAGAGAGGCTATCAGATTACTTTTGGATGATCTTCCGTATTGTGATCTTCTTGCTTTCAACTCCGCTCTCAGTGGATACTTAGAGCATGGTGGTGCTTTAGGAGAAGCCCTTGAGGTTTTGAGAAAAATGGCTACTGAAGAAGATTTGGTGTGGGACGAAGTTACGTATATGTCTTCTTTAAAGCTTTGCTCTAGCTTCAGAGACTTAAACATGGCTCGGCAGATTCATAGCCGAATGGTACGGCTTGGATTCCACTGTGGTGATGTTAATGTAAGTGGTGCACTCATAAACATGTATGGCAAATGTGGTAAACCCTTATACGCTCAGAGAGTTTACGACGGCACGCACTCTCGAAACATCGTCTTGAACACGTCCCTCATGGATGCTTACTTCCAGAGCAAGTCTTACGAGGAGGCTCTGAATCTGTTTGCAAAGATGGAAAATAGAGAGGAGGCTCCACCTAACGAGTTCACCTTTGCTGTTTTGTTAAACTCAGTCGCAGAGCTGTGTCTTCTGAAACACGGCGGTCTTCTACACGGCCTTGTCGTGAAATCCGGTTTTAGGAGCCATGTAATGGTTGGCAACGCGTTGGTTAACATGTACGCTAAGAGCGGCAGCATCCAGGACGCGTGGAAAGCATTCTCAGGAATGAATTTTAGAGATATTATTACTTGGAACGTAATGATATGTGGATTCTCACATCATGGACTAGGGAAAGAAGCGCTTGAGGTCTTTGAGGAGATGATGGTAGCGGGAGAGGTCCCTAACCGCATAACTTTCGTCGGCGTTTTGCACGCTTGTAGCCATATGGGTTTCGTGGAGCAAGGTCGTTACTACTTTCACCATTTGATGAAACGGTTTAACGTTGAGCCTAATTTGCAGCATTACACATGCGTCGTTGGGCTTTTGAGCAAGGCTGGATTGTTTGAGGAGGTTGAGAGTTTCATGAGAGAAGCTCCGGTCCAATGGGATGTTGTTGCATGGAGTTCTTTGCTAAACGCTTGTTACGTTCGCCGGAACTACAGTTTAGGGAAAAAGGTTGCGGAGTACGCCATCGAGATGTATCCGAACAACTCAGGGATTTACATATTGTTGTCTAATATCCACGCCAAGTCAAAAGAGTGGGACGGTGTGGCGAGAGTGCGTTCTCTGATGAAGGAGAGGCGAGTTAAGAAGGAGCCTGGAGTGAGCTGGATATGTATTCGGAACCAAACGCATACGTTTCTCTCGGAGGATAACCAACACTCGGAGATTGTGCTGATTTACGCAAAGGTGAAGGAGGTTTTGTCGAAGATTAGGCCGTTGGGGTATTCTCCTGATGTTGCTGGGGGTTACCATGATGTAGACGCAGAGCAGAGTGAGAGCAACCTCTGTTATCACAGCGAGAAGCTAGCTGTGGCGTATGGTCTGATGAAAACTCCGGAGAACTCGCCATTGTACGTGACTAAGAACGTGAGGATATGTGATGATTGTCACTCTGCGATCAAGCTTATCTCGAGGCTCTCGAACCGGTTGATAGTTGTCAGAGATTCCAACCGGTTCCACCATTTCAAAGATGGTCAGTGTTCTTGTTGTGATTACTGGTGAAGACTTAAAAGTTGTCAATCATTATTTTATAGGTGTAAATAGTGTCTACTAGTTCTTTTTTTTTTTAGGTTTCAGGCTTAACCTCTTCATGTATGTGACAATAGTCTATAGTAGCTTTTGATATTAAAGTTTGATAATTATTACAAGAAACTATGATTTCAGGAGAGATTGTTCTCCATGAACTTCACAAATCCATGGAAATCGATTCTTCCATCTTTGTTTCCGTCGAACGAGCTGATCATTCTCCTGCAGTTATCAAGGTTAGATCCTTGCTTTAAGCCAAGGATTGTCAAAACTCTCTGTAAATCTACTGGATCAAGAAACCCATCTTTGTTTTCATCAAAGACATCAAAAGCTTGCTTCACTTCCTCCAAGCTCGGCTCTTTCTCTTCAAACAGATTCGAAAGCTCCTCAGCAGTGTAACGTTTCTGAACTCCTAAGCTTTCTGGGTCGGTGATAAGTCCTAAGCTTTGCATCACCATCTCTGCATCTTCTATGCAAGGACCATCATCGTGTGTGATTGAGCTCTGAACCTCGAGATTTTTGCTCTTCTTCTCGGAAACATATTGTTGGTGTTGAAGAAGTGGGCAACACCTGGAGAAAAGGATCTGAGCGAAAGAAACCCATCTGAAAAACACGCTGAGGAAGGTATCCACCAGACCAAACAAAGGGAAAGCAGAAGAGTGTTGGCTTTGGGACAAGGAACTCTTTTCCATGGTTATAAGACAGTATAAGTGGTTTACAGTCATAAGTTTGGTTATGTTCCGAAACTAAAAACTTAGCAAATGAAAATGAAATGAAATGTGTGTGAAGGAGATGTGGGAGATATGAGTGTTATTTATAAATGCATGAAGTGAGGAAGGTGCAGCTGCAAGAAGAGACTAGGAAAGAGGAAACTCACAAAGAAACTTTGTCTAAGAAATGAATAAGTAAAAGTTGAGTGGGAAATTTCTTGTGCTGCACCATTTCATGGGAGTTGTACTTTTGGACATATTTGAAGGAAAGTTTTATCAGTTTTCTATTTTTATGATTTAAGTGTATTTTATTCTTGACATATGATGTTTCAAAAAAAAAAAAAAAAAAAATTCTTGACATATGAAAGGTATCATCATTGTTAATAGGGATATCACGTCTCGCTTTCATCGTGTCTTACCGTGTGATACATTTAAGTTTTAAAATTACTAGTTTCAGAAATTTACAAATTGTCATGTTTTTCTTTTACGGCAAACTTGGGGACAAGATCATTTTTCTATGCTTAACCTTTTCGTGTAAGAATATGCTTAGATAACTGTTTTGATTGTTATTTCTTAAGCTAGTTAATGTTGTTCGATCGGCTTTTGCCTTGTCTAGTTAAGGTTGTCGTGTAAGTATTTTGCGTGTTTGATTCCGGGATTGTAATAGTTTTTTTCTTTTCTTTTCGGGATTGTAATAGTTAGGCCATCAGCTTTTGTTTTGAGATTGTACTCAATCAACTGCCAGCTTGTGTTATTGAGATGAAAGTAGTGCAATCACCAACTAATTTGTTTCGATCATATGTATCTGGTTTTAGGTTATCAATAAAATTTGACAAAAAAATAACCTTTTTCAACTGAGAAGCCAACTTTAATGACTTTCAAAAATGTTTATAAACCCCAATCCCAACCTTGACATCAAAGAATACTCACCTATCTCCCCCCTATCTTTCTTTCTCTCTTGTTGAGGTTTGTACACTCTAGTAGCCCCTTTTCTAATGAAGAGTCATCAAAACATTTTATTTTCAAACAACGTGATACTTTTCCCTTTGGACCGGAAAGTATATATAAGCCTGAGACGATCGTAGCCTGAAAACATAGAAGCAGTTAAGTCTCTCTAAGATATATATAACTAATTTCCACAATTAACTATAGTGATTTTCTTCTCTTCACAAAAAAGTACTGATTGTTTTCTCACCATGATTCATGACTTGGTTGACTAAGACAAACACGAATTAATGTCACAGTTGCAACTAATTTCCTTCGTAATTTCCAGGAAATTGCTAGTGAACAAGATTGAGACTGAGTGGCTTCCTCTTCTTTTGAACTCTGTTATCTTTCTCAAATCAAAATTTTCTTAGATTGGTTGTTTTGGTCAATATGTGCTAAATCATGAAGAGAGCTTGAGGAAGAAAAAAATTTAAGAGCAACCCAAAAGTAGGGCATTTTCAACGTAATTAGAAAAATAAAATTGCAAATAGTAGAATCTATTTAAAATGGTTTTGTTACACAAAAAATCTAAATCTACTATTTTGATTTTTTGTTATTTTATAAATAAATTAGATCGTTTCAGATTTGTATTAAAAGGTGTTTTCAGTTGTACATTCGAATTTATCACAAAGATATTTTAAATATTCTTTTAATTGGTATTGTAGATAACTATATTCATAAAAGATGACTGCAAGAAAATAAAAATAAAAGATAATCTAAAAATTAACCCATTTTCAAATGTTGTGGGAGATACATCTTTCAAAAGTTCAATTAATTCAACAAATCATAATATAAGAATAAAACTTGAGCATCTCGATTGAACTTCATAACTAACAGATATTCTTCCTCAAGTTTTGTGCCATGTCAAAGTCCCCATGATGAATATCTTGCTAGGCAGTTCAGCAGCGGATGGAGAGAGATACGTAATTCTTTCTTCACCAAGATCAACATCCGTAATATACACAAATCCAGCAACAATGCTGCAAAAATTCATACACAATTACTGATTAATGACTACCTTATCATGCCTTAGGTTTAATCATACAAAGTTTGGAGATAGCTACCTTGAGATAATGTGATGAGGCTGTTTAGCGTATGAGATAGCCAGAACTGTATTCAGAAGATCTTTGTCAATCAACACAGGTGTGATCCTCAAAGGTTCAGTAGACCTTGACTTCTCTATCAAGGCACCGATTCGATAAACTTGCATATCAGTGAACTTGGCGGTTTTGGTGTAGGCCGTGAGATTGTTTGTGGCTCCACTGAAATATCTCTGTGAATAAGAAAAGCAAAAGCCATTTGCTTTAATCAAACATATTACATATATAGAAAGAAAATCAAATAAAGAAATCGCCAGAGCTAAAAATAATTTACCTGAATGCTATTGTTCCTCAACATTTTGCGAAAATCAGAATACCTGGAGAAAACTCCAGATGACCTGTCAAGATTCAAGATTTGTACGTTTTTCTTGAATTTGAAAGCTTTGTTCAGATCATAGACAAGTTCTGTTTCCTGCATATGGCAAAAATCAATGAAGGGCAATCTAGGTTTCTTGAATTACTTTAAAGCCAGAGAAGAGAGCTTTGGTATGTTACTTGACCAAGGACGATGACCAAAGATGCATTAAAAGTCCTTATTGCATGGAGAAGAAGCTGCATTAAGGCTAGCAAATTAGCATGCGGTTCATAGCGAACATAATCTCTTTTTGACATAAGAAACTAAAATTTACCTGATAACCAAGACCACTAGTCCATCCCATTGTGTCAATCACCATACCAGAACGTCGAGATTCAGCGTTAATAGCAAACTCTTCTTCTAATTCTCGAGCAAGCTCTTCAACAAGGTATTTGTACAGCCTAAGGTTGTTTCTGAGAGTACAAAAGAAAAGGAAATAAAGAATATGAGTTCCAAGATTAGGTCATTTGGACCTTAAGATTCAGAATTTGAAGCCAATTACGTCGGTGTGTTGTGACCAAAATAGTGCACAAGGGCCTTATGAAGAGGTAATCCTTCAACAGGATCCATTGGCGTTTCAACAGATGTAGCAGCAATAGTTCCTGGTATGGTTATCGAGCTTTGTCCGATATTAAGGTCAACAAAGGTCGGTTTGCAACCATCATTTGCTGCCCAACTAAGAAGCATTTTGGCTAATGTGCTCTTTCCAGAGTCAGTATCTCCGACAATGATAACCCTTGGTCCCTTCATCATGCGAAACCGTACAAATTAACAAAACCACAACTCAACGTTGCTACATGGATATACTCAATTTTTAGTACGGAATAATAAAAGCACCTGTGAAGAAACATAATCTCTTGTTGAGGACGTAACCCGATGTCTTTGTACTTGTAGAGAGTTGTGTATACTAAGATAGCTTACCATAGGTGTCTACAACGGGCGCATTATTAGTAAACATATATAATACTGCTAAATTATATGAACAAATTGTGGATGAAACCATAACCTTACCTCAACAGATGTATTGTCAGTCTCTGTGACGCCATCTATTTCGAGTGTTGCACCATACCACGTAAAGACCTGAAAGGTGAGCACTCATCTTGATGAGATGTAATCATCAATATTAGAATTTACTTTCTATGCAACCAACTACCTAAAGCTCGAACTTTTCAGAGCTAACCCACACGGACAGAGGATGAATGTGACAGAAACTAATGAAACCACCCACGAAGTAAAAATATTCTGAAAATCTGGTTGTTTCAAATTAAAGTTAGAGTAAGAATTGTATTATGCTTAAAATTACATAACCATATAGCAGATGGAATTTTCTTTGACGCTGCCTAGCTATTTCTATTGATAGTCGAGATCACATCTCATCATGTCAAATAAAAAAAAATTGTGACGCCTAACTACTTGATATGTAACTATATAATCATTATAACACATCAAAAGGAAAGAGGATGAAGGTGATAGAATCTCAAGAACCATAACAAAAAAAAATGAAAATAAAAACTTATACTTGTTATAGAAAGAGTTGAACAGAACATACGGCGAATTGCTGGAGAGGAGGAAACGTGAGCCAGACGTTTCGTGGAAGCTCGGAACCAAAAATCTCAACTTTGCCATGGAGCACTCGGAGTTTGAGAGGCGAAATCTGGGGGACTTGGATCCTTATTTCGCTTTGTTTCTCTAACGTTACTCTTCTTACTTGAGGATTAAACTCAGTAGCACCCGTAGCCGCATCACTGTTCATCGACAGACCACAGTAAGACATGTCTATCTCTAAAGGTGTCATAGACTTTTTTTGAAAGAAAACAGCTTTGATATCCTTTGTTTAATTTAACTATCAATTTCAAGAGTTAAGCAAAAAGAAAAAAAAACTATCAATTTAAAGAGGCTCCGTTTTCTGTAAGGGAAGACGAGAAGTTTGTAACTTTTTTCGATTTTCGACGTGTGAGAGAAATGCGAAGCGTTTTCATTCAATACCATTATGGCAAAGACGATTTCTAGTTTTAAAATGATAAATGATTATTCTTTTCATTTAGAAAATAAAACAAAATATTTTTCGCTTATTTACTCTACAGTCTAATCTTTAATTAAAAGCATCTTTAATCGTCCAACTTTACTTTATTTTTTTTATAATAAGTTAAAATGAATTTATTTTATAAATAGAATAATTTATTTTTATTTTATTTTTTATTTTATTTTATTTTAGTTTTTACTCTAAAATAAAATATTATTTTTTCTAAATAAAATATTGTTTGAATGTAATCCAATTCCATTATAGAGTTATTATATTTTGAAAATAATAGAATAATATATTGAAGATGGTTTTAGAAAGAACGTTGACATGGAAACTGTTATAACCACTAGGGATTTTTCCGGGCTACACCCGGGTTTTCGTATAAATTTTAATTTACTTAAATATGATTAGAAATTTTTTATATACATTATGTTGCAATCAATTTTAAAATATCAATCTGGTCGCAATTTAAAATGGTTTGTATTTATTCATTATCCGGTGACTAACAAATTTAAATTATAAGTTATAATTTGTTGTTTGTTTATTTATTGAAAATCATATATATATATATATGATAAGTAATATGGATAAAAGTTAATTCAACTTAATTATGATTCAAAAATACTTTTAATCTCATTTTTAATGTCTGGTATAAACCAATCGTAAAATTTATAATTGATTCAGACTTTTTTTTGTCAGCAGATGCAGACTTTCTTTTGACCTTAGAATCAATGAGTTCCAATACCAACTAATTTAGATTGAATCAAATTGATCCTACTTCAGATAATATTATTCTCCAAACCAGGTCACGAAAACACATTATAGATTAAAAAAAAAAAGACCAAAGCAAACTAAATAGCAAACTTTGTAAACAAACCATGGCCAAAACATGATATTTAAATCACATAAACCAATAGTGACTCTCCAAATTAAGAATTTTGGCCACGTCTCAAAGACCTTTCTCTTATGTTGGTGATTTGCCGCTTTAATGACTCTATGTAATAATAATTCTAGTGTTTGAATTAATATGTCATTTTAGAGCTGAATGGGATTAATAGATATTAGACCATCTCCAATGGTTCACTCTATTTTTTACTCTAAAATAGAGTAACTCTATAATAGAGTTGTGATATACTCCAATGGTACTCTATTTTAGAGTGGAAAATAGAGTGATGAACAAACAAAAAACAACTTACTCTATATATAGAGTAAACTCATTTTTTACTCTATTATAGAGTGGAAAATAGAGTACCATTGGAGCATTTTTACTCTAAACTCTATTTTAGAGTGAAAAATAGAGTGGGGTTGGAGATGCTCTTAGGATGTTGCAGACCAAAAGATCACATGCTCTTAATTTGGTTTTCAAACCATCGGCTAAAGACCAAGTTGCTTGCAGCCTCATAGTAGGGACTAGGGAGTAGTACTGGGCATTTAATCCATCAAATTTGATTTGATTTGTTATAACATTTCGATTCAATCTAAAATTCAGATACTCAAAAATTCTTAGAGCAAAGCAAATATCAAAAATCAATATCCGTTAAAAATGAAACAAATCATAAATACTAAAAAAATTAGAATCGGGTATCCACTCAGTTTTTTTTTTACAAATGGATGTATACCTACAACTGAATATATAATTTAAAATATAAAATTTTATGTGAATATTATTTAACATATAATTTTATTTATAATATTACATATAATATTATTAAAGTAGGAAATTTATATAAAATCTTTATTAAACTACAATTTTTTAAAAAAATATGCTTTATAAATATATAATTAATTTTTGAAATTTTTGGTACATATGTATTGTATAGTTTTTCTCAAGATTTATTTTTATTGAACAAAGTGAATGGGATATCTCTAAATATTCGCAAATTGTAATTATTCTGGTTATACAAAAAATTGGATATACGTATTTTCCCATAATAAAACAAATTAGAAAATTAGATATCTGTAAAATACGAAACAAATCACGAAAATTATGGTAGTATTCATTCTGATATTACACCTTAGTAGAGAGAACAACGTTTAAACGTTAAAATCCCTGATTCAATTATGATGATTAGACAATGCAAACAAATTTTCTCACACAACATATGAATTTTAAGTAGATTTTATTAAATGCACGTTCAAGAAAGAAAACAAAAAAAACAAAAAAATGTAGATATGGGTAGCTGGGTAGATTAAAGCACCACTTGTATTCGTCCATCAAATCTAATTCACATTCCGATTAGGTTCTTTTGTACTTCAAACCTGACATCGGTCTTTTGCTTTTCTCAGCTTCTCCATAATCTTTTTTCTTTTAACATCAAACAATTGTTTTATTACTCAATAGTTACTATATATAGAATAGAACAACCAGTGAAATATAAATCTATGTGAAAAGTACTTGTAATTTTAACTAATTAATTTGCAATCATATTTTGCGCTCGAGATTTGCAATCAATCATGAAATCTTGGAATTTTTAAAATAGCTAATTTTTCAGTTCCGTCGAAAATCTTTGCCATGATGTTAGTTTTTGAATCATTGAAAATAAGGTCATTACGTTTCATTCCAAATTAAAAATTGATGGGATATTATATTATATTATATATATATATAACTATAATCCTATGAATTAAAAAAAATCTTTTTTTTTGTTTTTTCTATAAATTGACGTCAATTTTAGTTTTGACACTCATGAAAAATAGTTAAAAAAATAATATGTAATTTTAATAGTAAATTTATATTTCGAAATATCTATACGATCTTATCTAATTCTATGTAAAGCTAGAACTATAATTTTAAATTTATCAAATTTTTATTTAAGTATAGTGTTGTTTATCGTTTTCTATACCAATTATTATTGTTTTCACTTATTTTTAAGAAATGATAATGACACAAATGGCGTAAATTAGTTGAGTAATTAGTTTGTTCAAAAAAAAAGAAGATGTTTATACATTAAAGCCTCACAGAACACAATGCCACAGTGCTGCAACAACCTTTCCATTAATAACAAATCGTCAGACGCCACATGAAATTTTTAATATTACTATATTGCTTTACGTTACAGATCATAGCGTGACGTGTTAGTCTATAAATAAATTACCTCTAGGCTTTTGAGTTTTGACGATATTAATAACTTCTAACTATATAAAATAATACCTTAGTATATATGATTCACACTCTAAAGTGGGAGTGGAAATATAGACGTCGGCATGATTAAGGAAACGAGGAAAGAGACGATGTCGACGGGGGAGGAAGACGGAGAACCGCTAAGCCCGATGGCGCGTGTGTTCCAATTGCCAGGCAACGACTGCTGCATTATCACCGTTATCGGTTGCAAAACCAAGATCAATGCTGACGTCATTCGAAGTGGCTTGAACCAGAATGTTTTCAAGCATCCTCGTTTCTCAAGGAAACTGGTATAACAAACACTTATTCCCTGTCTACTATATATACTCATACGTTAGTGTGTATTTGACTTGCGTGTTTTAAACTCCATTTCAGTCACGAGATGGTTTAAGTTGGATTAAGACTCAGGTCAACATAGAAGACCATATATTTGTAGCAGATAAAGACCAGAACGAGATTGCAGAAGATGGAGAACTCTTTGTTGAGGACTACGTTTCACGTCTCACAATGATTCCTCTCGATAAAGCAAGACCTTTATGGGACATTCACATCCTAAACGTCAAAACATCTGACGCAGACGCGGTATGTGTAATAAGATCTCACCATTCGCTAGGAGATGGAACATCCCTCATGTCTCTCTTAGCTGCATGCACTCAGACAACATCACACCGAGACAAAGCTACTATTCCTGCTCTTAAACGGCGTAAAAGGGTGTATAAAGACAAAATCTCATGGTTCGTAAGGTTGATACAAGCCATCTTTTCATCAGTGAGATTGATTTGGAACACTTTTGTGGATCTTGTGCTGTTGTTGGCGATTGCTGTTTTCTTGAAGGATACAAAAACGCCTCTAAAAGGCGATGTGGGCGTCGAGAGTAGTCCGAAGAAATTTTGTCACCGGACTGTCTCACTGGATGACTTCAGAGTTATAAAGGAAGCTATGAGCATGGTAAGATTTCGTATTGATTTTAATTATCAGTAACTTCTTTTTACGGTTTCTCTTTTTGATCTTTTTGTGTATTTTGGCTAGACTATCAACGATGTTCTACTTGGAGTTACACAAGCTGCTCTTTCACGCTACTTGAACAATTTTCCTGGTAAAATACGACTTACCGCAGGTGTTTTTGTAAACCTAAGGCCCGACAACGGATTCCAGGTTCGAAACGTACATACTATAGATAGTAGGCTGAATGAATACTTTATTAGATGTGTACAAGGTATTTATACAAGACATATAAGTAGGGTAAATCGTATAGTTATGTATTTACATAAAAGTCTTTCATGTCTTAGGTATTTCCTTAACACGCCCCCTCAAGATGGAGGAACCTTGGTGACACCAATCTTGTCTCTTAAAATCTGAAATGAAGTTCTCGGAAGCGGTTTGGTTAGTCCATCAGCCAGCTGATCATGAGTCGATACATGAATAACTCGAAGAGCTTGATTTTGGATTTGGCCCCGAACAAAGTGATAGTCCAGCGCAATGTGTTTCATACGAGAATGAAAAACAGGGTTTGCACATAGGTAGGTAGCACCAATGTTATCGCAGTAGATGGTGGGAGAGGATGGAAGCGTAACTCCAAGTTCCGTGAGAAGAGAGCACATCCATCGGAGCTCCGCTGCAGTATTAGCAACATCACGGTACTCAGCTTCTGTGGAAGACCGCGCGACCCCCTGCTGTTTCTTCGAAGACCAAGACAGTGGATGCGTGCCAAGATAGACGATGTAGCCGTTTGTGGAGACGTAGTCGTCGCTGTCTCCTGCCCAGTCAGCATCAGAGTATGCATGGAGAAGAGGAGTCTTTTGCTTCTTAACAAGTAAACAAAGCGCCCAACATGACGAAGGATAAAGAGAGACGTATCAGATAGTGAGTTGCTGAAACCTGCTGCAAGAAGAAACTTCTTCAGTTCCGAGTACCAAGCTCGAGGAGCCTGTTTAAGGCCATAAATGGCTTTGCGCAGGCGACAAACATGGGAAGGACGATCAGGGTCTTGGAAACCAGGTGGCTGAGACATGAATACCTCTTCATTGAGATGACCTTGGAGAAAGGCTGTGTTGACGTCAATCTGTCGTACTGGCCAATCATTATTCACTGCAAGACTAAGAATCAAACGAATTGTCGTAGACTTAATTACTGGACTGAAGGTATCATTATAGTCTACACCAGGATGTTGATGAAACCCCTTGGCTACAATTCTCGCTTTATATCGATCAATACTACCATCAGGGTTGTACTTGATCGTGAATACCCAGCGACATCCCACAACGTTCATCTGGCGAGTTGCTTCGACAAGATCCCAAGTACGATTCTCGTTGGTGGAGTTAAACTCTGCACCCATCGCTTTTCTCCATCTTTCATGTTTGATAGCTTGTTGCCAAGTTGTCGGAATCCAATGAGGGTCGGATTGTAGTTCAACAGTGAGATTGTATCTCGAGGTTGGCTTGACAATGTGATTTCTGGACCGTGTTGTCATTGAATGTCTCACTGGAGGCGCCGCAACTGAAGGCAGAGACGGAGCAGATGGTGCAGGAACATCAGGAGCCGGGAGGTTTTGCTCCGCAGGTTGTGGAGCATTAGTAGGTGCCGTAGGAGGCGATTGCTGAACCTCAGGTGGAGGAGCTGACTGCACGGCAGGTGTAGCAGACGTTTCCGCAGGCTCAGGCACCGCAGGTGAAGAAGCACACACTGGAGTCTGATTGATCACGACCGGCGGAGAAGACTGTATGAGTGATGGCACTGGGACAATGGTATAAGGAGGGTCAGGTATAACAGTGGCTGGTTCAGGGGTCGGAGAAGGCTTAGGTTGGGTTAGGGAGTGATATGGGAAAACGGTTTCATTGAAGCGAACATGTCGAGAGACATAAACGCGGCCAGAGATGGGTTCTAAACACAGATAACCACTTTGAGTCAGAGAGTACCCTATAAAGACACACGGGAGAGACCGGTTTTCGAGTTTATTGGGTGCATATGGGCGCAACCACGGATAACACAGACAGCCAAAGGTTCTAAGCTTATGGTAGTTGGGGACAGCTTGAAAAAGTTTTTGAAATGGTGATTGGTTTTGGAGGATGGGTGTGGGCATGCGGTTGATCAGGAAGACAGAGGTAGCAAAGGCTTGCGGCCAGTAGGTAAGTGGGAGATTTGCGACTGAGAGAAGTGAGAGACCAGTTTCGACAATATGTCGATGTTTCCGTTCTGAGAGACCATTAAGCTCAGGGGTATGAGGTGGAGTGGTGAGATGGCTTATACCGTGGGTTGCAAGGTAAGATCTCAAGGCGATGAACTCGCCCCCATTATCAGAATAGAGGGTTTTGATCTTTGTGTTGAATCTGTTTTCAACTAGAGGTTTGAAAGTGGTGAAAATGTCTTTGACTTGAGACTTTGTGGTTAAGGGATAGAGCCAAGTATAGCGTGTGAAATGGTCTACAAGGACAAGTTAGTATTTGTAGTTTTGGGAGGAGAGAATGGGTGATTGCCAGACATCAGTAAAGACATATTGCAAGGGTTGGGTTGAGCGAATTGTACTCTCATGAAAAGGAAGCTTATGTGTTTTATTAAGTAAACAATCATTGCAAGGAGAAGCTGTTTGAGAATGATGAAAACAAGGTAAAGAAAACTGAGCAACAGCTGTTTTAAGAATAGAAAGAGAGGGGTGGCCAAGTCGCCTATGCCATTGGTTCAGGATAGCTTTAGTGTCTGGGTAAGAGGCTAAGCTTGCAGTTGGGTTCAGGGACGGCCATGGCCACTCATACAAGTCATTCTTCGTGCGGCCTTGAAGCAACCGGACCCCCGTGTTGAGATCCTTCACCTGAAAGTGAGCAGGAAAGAATTCAACAGAAACGCGGTTAGCATTACATAACCGATAAACTGATATCAAACTCTTATTAATGTTTGGAACACAAAGAATATCAGTAAGAGCCAATGGCTTAGCTGGCGTATTAAAGGATGTAGAGCCAGTATGAGTAATTGCAAGACCTGAGCCATCGGCAATAGCAACATCATCGCCACCATTGTAGGGCTGATGCAGCGCCAGGTTACTGAGGTCTGAGGTCATGTGGTGTGTAGCACCACTGTCGAGTATCCACTGATTTGGAGCATAGTTGTAAGCCTGAGCAACATTCGCACGAGGTTGCCATGGGATTTGCGGCGACAATGGTTGTGAGAGAGCAGTACCTTGTGCCGCAAGTTGCGAACATCTGCGAGCACTATGACCAAAAACACCACACAATTGAAACTTTCCTTGATAGCCACCACGCCCTGCAGTCAGAGTAGTCGGAGTGTGAAACTGCTGCTGCTGCCAAGTTTGGTTTCCACGATAACCTCCACGACGCGAGGGCTGATTGCGATTGTTGGTGTTGTTGCGGTTCGTGTAGTTAACTGTGACCGGAACAGAGGATGCGACTTCCTTCGAGAGTTTGAGCTTTGTCTCGTGATTGATAAGCTTCTCGTGAAGCTCTATGAGAGACGGTGGTGTATCACGACCAGCAACCTGATCAACAATGAGCTTGTAATCCTCAGGTAAGCCATCAAGGAGTTGTTCGATTTGATCCTCATGATCAATTGTCTTCCCCAGTAAAGCAAGTTGATCAAATCGTGTCGTGAGACCTTGATAGTACTCATCAATGGACTTGGTTCCCTTGGTCCAGTGTTTGAGTTGTTGGCGAAGTTGATTGATATGGCCCCGACTAGGCTTCGCGTATGTTGAGGTGAGGACGTTCCAGATCTCAGCTGACGTGGTGGTTGTCGAGAGCAGTGGTTGCAGAGGAGTGGTGATGGCACCAAGAAGACCACTGTAAATGAGGCGATCTTGCCTCTTCCAGACAGTGTAGAGCGGATTGGTTGCAACTACATCATCCGTAGTGATCGTTGCAGAGGGAACTTCAATGGAACCCTCAATGTAACCAGCAAGATCATATCCTTCAAGGAGAGCGTGGATCTGACGACTCCACATGAGAAAGTTGGAAGCTGTGAGCTTTGTCACATTCGCCATATTGATGTTCAAGACGGTTGATGTTGTGTTCGAAACCGTGATGGTCTCAGCCATGGATGCTGGTGAGCTAGTAGTTCCAGACATCGTGAAAGAAAAGAAAATTTGAAAGTTTGAGAGATGGCGGTTTAGGTTAGATCTTAAGCTCTGATACCATATAGATAGTAGGCTGAATGAATACTTTATTAGATGTGTACAAGGTATTTATACAAGACATACAAGTAGGATAAATCGTATAGTTATGTATTTACATAGAAGTCCTTCATGTCTTAGGTATTTCCTTAACACATACTTCATCACTGAAATATTCGAAAAAGTCTTTTATGAGATAAAATTTGTTAATCTAATACTAATTTAATCAAATAATTTAATTTAATTTTGAAAATAGTTAGGCCACTCATGATGATTAGTACAGAGATATTTTCATAAGTTATAATTAAATTAAATTTTGTAAAACAGCTAGGCCACTCATGAGGACAAGTACAGAGATATTTTCATTAGTTTCCATAGCTTCTAAAAAACGTTTTCATCTTCCTTCTTTTTTTGCTGAGATACTTTTTGAAACCTTTTAATTGAAAAGGTTTTCAATGCATAATAAGAAACAAAATTTATTGTGACATAAGGTAAACCATGCGTATATACTATGTAGCCACTGGCGGATATGATGGCGAAGAATTCAAAATGTAGATGGGGAAATTACTTCAGCTCTATTAGCTTCCCCATCTCGATCTGTTTAGAGGCTGATCCATTAGTGTACCTATCAAAGGCTAAATCAGCTATGGATCGGAAAAAACACTCTCTTCTACCTGCTTTAGCATTTTCGAGTACAGAATTCATCTTCAATACCTTCGGAGCTAAGGTATATTATATTAACTGATCAGATGAGCTCAAATAATTTTCACCATGTGGAATTCTTATATAAAAAAAACTAGCCTCTTGTCATTGTAGTTAGGTGGGACATTACTCAAACGGCTTGTTTCGAACACAACCACATTCATTTCAAACATGATTGGGCCTACCGATGAAATCAGTTTTCATGGCCATCCTATTGTGTACATCGCCCCAAGTGTCTATGGACATGCTCATGTAAGTTTTTCTCTTGTCATAACCATATGACTTTCTCTTTTTTTTTTGTTCTTTTCTCTTTATCTTCTCATATCGAGCTTCTCTTCTTATTTTTGTATAGGCATTGACTATACATTTCTTAAGTTATGCGGAAAAGATGGTTATCTCCATTGCGGTCGACCCGAATGTCATACCAAGTCCCCACCAGCTTTGTGATGAAATAGAGGACTCTCTGAAAGCTATCAAAGCCGCTCTCCTAGAAAGAGGATTACTCTAGTAGTGTGGTATTGTTTTTATTTTCTAATCTATATTTAAAAGTGGTAACGTACGGGCAATAAGACTTTTTTTTGTAAACCATCTGTATAAAAACAGTCGCTCTTTTACAAACTAAAATTTGGAATTGATAGCTCAAACACGGTACTACCATTTAACTATCAAAGAAAGTGCTGCGAGTATTCTAAGTTCGGAGTGAGAGTCCACTGGCATGGAACAATAGGTATATCCACTGTAGAAACGCAATTTCTACAATAGGAACAAACTGATAATTGTAACATTTTACATAAATAAACAGATAAATATAAATACCAATATACAAATTTGGATAGGATAAGAGTTTTCATAAGAAAAATACTCTCTTTTTTTTCAATTCTGTAAACGCCCCATTGTCTGAAAGTTTGCATAGAATTCTAAAATCTCAGAATACAACTGCAGTTATTTCCATTTCACATCACTAAAGAATAAAACATGTCGAACATATTTTGTGTACTCTTAAACATAAAAAATAAAAGAATATTTGTTATTTCTGTTCGTATGAATGTGCATGATATGAGAAAGATACAAAGAGTTTTTATAGCCTTATGCCCATCATCTATACTATACTAAAAGGGGATATAAGCCATGGAGAGGGTTGTCCACATAGGATAGAAAAATCAACCAATCAGAGAATCCGAAATTGCCATGTCATTTCATTTATTTTTCGTAAAAAAAAACAATGCGAAGGTGAGAATCGAACCCGGGTTAGTATGATATATATATAGGACAGCTACCACTAAGCCATTGAAACTTTCTTGGACACATATACAAGAACCATTAAGTATATAATCACAAACTCTTATATACATTTACAATAATATAAATTCAACTTTCAAGACTCCGATACTTTGTTTTGTAAAAAAAAAATAAGTAAGTGACTAAGCTAATATATTCTTAGAAAGTGTGAGAACGTTGACAAATATGAAAAATCATAGATTTTTGTTTTCGTGACAAAGTTAAGAATTTTGTAAAAGTAAGTTTAACATATAAATTTTCGTGACAAATATGAAAAAGCATAGATTTTTGTAAAATTTTGACAAAACAACTCAAAACATACTTCTCTAATGTCTTAATAAAATATTATTTAAGGGTGTAATAATTAAATATATTAATTCAATAAATTTTGTAATTTATAGATACTAAAAGGGGGATATAAGCCATGGAGAGGGTGTCCACATAGGATAGAAAAATCAACCAATCAGAGAACCCGAAATTGCCATGTCATCTCATATATTTTTCGTAAAAAAAAAACAATGCGAATGTGAGAATCGAACCCGGGTTAGTATGATATATATATAGGACAGTTACCACTAAGCCATTGAAACTTTCTTGGACACATATACAAGAACCACTAAGTATATAATCACAAACTCTTATGTACATTTACAATAATATAAATTCAACTTTCAAGACTCCGATACTTTGTTTTGTAAAAAAAAATAAGTAAGTGACTAAGCTAATATATTCTTAGAAAGTGTGAGAACGTTGACAAATATGAAAAAGCATAGATTTTTGTTTTCGTGACAAAGTTAAGAATTTTGTAAAAGTAAGTTTAACATATAAATTTTCGTGACAAATATGAAAAAGCATAGATTTTTGTAAAATTTTGACAAAACAACTCAAAACATACTTCTCTAATGTCTTAATAAAATATTATTTAAGGGTGTAATAATTAAATATATTAATTCAATAAATTTTGTAATTTATAGACAAAACAATAACACAACAAATTTTGAAACATTTGTTTAACCTATCGATTTTTTTTCATGAGAATCCAACTAAACAAGATAAAAAAAATAATTAGATTTACAAATATTTAATTACCATTTTATTCAATTTTGATTAATTTCAAATTGTCATAATGTATCTTTTTGAAGTTACAAATATGAAAAAGCATAGATTTTTGTACAATTTGACAAAACAACTCAAAACATATTTTTCTAATGTCTTAATAAAATATTATTTAAGGATGCAATAACTAAATATATTGATTCAATAAATTTTATAATTTATAGACAAAACAATACCACAACAAATTTTGAAACATTTGTTTAACCATTCGATTTTTTTTTTTCATGAGAATCCAACTAAATAATTAGATTTACATATATTTAATTACCATTTTATTCAATTTTGATTCATTTCAAATTGTAATAATGTATCTTTTTGAAGTTACAAAAAAATAATGTTCTTTCTTTATTACACTAGCATTATATATAGATTCTATATACACAAAATAAATATAATATAACAACATATGCTTGCTTTCTCCGATTCATATGAAAACTTTTTAAGTTATCCACCAAAGCAAATTAATTAAATCAATGAAATTGTTAAAATACAGCAAATTAATATATAATTTTATTTTAAATTAAATTATTTAAAAAGTGTATTTTCGTTAAAACAAAATAATAAATAAGTAAAACTGATTTGATGGTAATTTTTATGATATATATATCAATTCTGTGAAAGAAATAGAAGCTTAATATGGAAAAAAATCTTAAATACAAAAACCTCTAAAAAGTAACAAAAAAACTAATAAATTAAACTATGATATCACTTAAAAGCTTCTTAGACCATATTAATAAAATATTTAAGCGATAATTAGACAAATTTGATTTTTTTTCAGCAAAAAGTTTATTATTAATTAGCATCAGTTATTTCAAGATGTTTAAGAAATGGTGGACAAAAAAATAGGATGGACATTAATGATATATGAACTATGAATAGTACTTTGTGAAGCAGACTTAGATAACATATCTGCACATCCATTTCGAATCCTTTTTGATGCCTAAATTAAATTTCTTCAGAGTAGTTATTCCACAAATAGATCGTATGAGATATTGTTTTGATATGTAGATTTGTTTTTTCAATGTTAAGAAGATTGATAACTGTAAAAATGTCTCCTTCGAATATGATATGTCTATAACCGAGTCCCCAACATGAGACAAGTTTGTTTAAAAAGTAAATAATTTTATTTTTCTTATATTATATAATCAATATATATTATTTACTGATAATAAAAATATAGTTATTCATGTATCACAAATATCTATGCAAATATGTGAATCAAGTACAACAATCAAACAACATAATGATTTCCACAAAGAAAATTTAAAAAGTATATTTATGTTATGTAGTCATATTTTATATTCTTTAAATAATGTAATAAAATATTATACATTATTTTTTTAAATTGAGAAATACATATATCAGTTAGACAAATTAAGCGATAATTAGACAAATTTGATTTTTATTTTGTGAGCAAAAAGTTTATTATTAATTAGCATTACTTATTTCAAGATGTTTAAGAAATGATGGACAAAAAAATAGGATGGACATAAATGATATATGAACTATAAATAGTTTTTTGTAAAGCTGACTTAGATAACACATATGCACATTCATTTTCAGTCCTTTTTGATACATAAATTCAATTTCTTCAGACCAGTTATTCCACAAAGAGATCGTATGAGATATTGTTTTGATATTCAGATTTGTTTCTTGATTGTTAAGAAGATTGATAAGTGTAAAAATGTTTCATTCAAATATGATATGTCTATAACCGAGTCCCCAACATGAAACAAGTTTGTTAAAAAGTAAATAATTCCATTTTTATTATATTATATAATAAATATATATTATTTACTCATAATAAAAATATAGTTATTCATCTATCACACATATCTATGCAAATATGTGAATTAAGTACAACAATCAAACAACATAATGATTTTCACAAAGAATATATAAAAAATATATTTATGTTATATAGTCTTATTTCATATTCTTTAAATAATATAATACAATATTATACATTATTTTTTAGAATTGAGAAATACATATAATATCTTATCCGCGCGTAGCGCGGTTAAAAAATCTAGTATTCATAAAGTGGAAAAGACCAGATTATAACGGCCATGAGAATTATTTCTCAAGTAATTGTCATAATTGATTTATGTTACAAAAATCAAATTTACATTAGTTTGTTATTAATGAAAATAATAACGAGATGTTATATTTTTTTACTTATCAACAATAATTTACAAATTAGATTACTTTCCGCGATATCGGAGGATAATATTATTTAAATATTACTTAAGCAAGTTTTTTATATATCTGAAATTTATAATTTTTTCTAAATATGTTAATAAAATTGATAGAGAATTTTTGATTGATTAATAATGTAAGGTTAACATTAAATTTTATTATATTAATCATCTTAACTCGTGCATCTCATAATTATGAAAAATTAAAAATCAAAAAGAAAAACTACCATATATGAGTTGTGATATAGTATTTGTGTCAAATTCAAAAATCGTAAGTTTGAAAATCAATAATATTAAAAAAGAATCATTCCGAAGAAAATCATCAAGACAGTGATCACAGCTCTACTTAATCATGTTATGTCATGTTACCGTCTTCCTAAGACAGTAACGAAGAAACTAACAAGTGCGACGGTACAATTCTTGTAGAGCTCGAGAGAAAACACAAGAGGGCTTCATTGGAAATCATGGGATAAGGTATGTCACTCTAAAGAAGAGGGAGGATTGGGTTTCAAGGATCTCACAGATTTTAACACAGCCATGTTGGAAAAACAATTGTGGCGTCTGATTGAGAAGCCTCATACTTTATTTTCATGAGTGTTAAAAGGTCGGTATTTTCGGAATGCATCACCTCTAGAACCGATCCGTTCGTATTCGCGTCTTATGCATGGTGCAGTATCGTATCTGCTAGATCTCTTGTTAGCAAAGGACTAATCAAAAAGGTGGGATCAGGATCATCTATCTCAGTATAGCATGATCCTTGGCTCCCAACCACACGCCCGAGACCAGCAAACAACAATCAACTTACTAGTAACATTAACCCGGACCTTACTGTGGATTATTTTATCAATCCTACTGCACGGACGTGGAATACTCAAGAAATCTGATCCATGATTGGCGCACACGATGCGAAGATTATAGAGAGTATACCATTGAGTCGAACTCATATGGTTGACAGAGATGGATGGCATTTCACTAATAATGGCACTTATACGGTGAAATCTAGTTACCAGGTAGAGCAGGTTTACCCAGATGGGAAGGAATCACTACCGTTATATGGTCCAAATGTCACACCTCTTAAGACTTTTTTCCTGGAAAATCAGATTCCCACCGAAGATAAAACACTTTTTGTGACAGATAGTTTCGGGTTGTATTTCGGTAATGAAAAATTTGAGGACTAGAGGGATACAAGGGGATACACAGTGTGCAAGATGTGGAGCGGCTGAAGAATCAATAAATCATGTGTTTCTTGAATGTGCACCGGCAGTCCAAGTATGGGCTCTATCAAGGATTCCCTCAAATCCACAAAACTTTCAAACTCAGCCGCTCTACACAAACATGGATTATTTGTACTGGAGGGTAGTTCCGCAGATGGAAGACCACCATTTTGCTTGGATTCTATGGTATATTTGGAAGACCACGAATAACAAGGTTTTTAGTAACATAGATATTGATCCAAGAGATTCTTTAAAATTGGCAGAAACTGAATCGTTGATTTGGAGAGAAGGCCAAGCATCGATAACTGAGAGGGCTATACAAACTAGGGAGGTGGAGTTACAAGTCTTACCTAATACACCAGGGAGATGGTGTTTCACGGATGGGTCATGAAAGGAGAATGATATTCTTTCCGGACAAGGATGGTATAGTACTGTTGAAGGTTTTGCAGGACTAATAGGAGCAAGAAACACAAGGGAAAGTTTAACACCACTTCACTCGGAAGTCGAAGTCCTTATCTGGGCATTGGAATGCATGGAACTTAAGGCAGTATCAGGTTACGTTTGCAACAAATTGTTCTCAAATGGTGAAGATGGTTTCGGAACCAGAAGAATGACCGACATTTGCAAGTTATTTGGAAAATATCAAGATACTGAAGGGAAGTTTCAATCATTCAGAGCTCATTCATATACCCCGGACGCTTAATACAAGAGTGGACAGTCTTCCATGGAGTGCTAGATAGAAATCATCGTTTGTCGTTCATATGAATGCCGAGTTACCGGTGTGGTTTGTAGAGTCTTAATTGAGCCTTTATATGTTGTTGACAAAAAAAAAAAGGACATATTAATTATTTTTGGTTCTACAATTAATTACTTTAATATACACCATTATTTATTCTAACTATAGTTTATATATGATATCCAAATTGTTTCATACACCACCATGAACTTATGTTATTGGTCGAATGCTTATGTGAAAGTTTTGGAGATGATATTTTGTAACACTATATTCCTCGTCGTCATATTAGTGCTTTCGTTTCATGTTTTAATAATTCCGACTGTTTGTATGGCTCCGCCACCGTATTCGAGAGATCTCCCTCTCCAGCTTGTGCCTGTGGTGCTATGTGTCAATCATATCCGATCAAGCACACGAAAAGACAGCGAAAGAGAACCGGAAAGGAGATAAGAAGGAAATCCTCACTAGAACTCAAATCGAAGAAGAAGAATTTCCAACATTCAAAATCTTATTCACCAAAAAACCTTCTTTACCAAAAAATTCTTATTCGCTAACAATAAACCTCGCTTCGCGAGGAAAATCATGGAAAGTCAGGTACGATGAATACGATGGATTCAACAGTTACAAAACATATAATTTGAAATGCATAATATAAATACAATGCATTTACTTTATATGTCAAATCAAATATTTTATTATGTTATTTACTATTATAAAGTAAGTTAACTTCAATTTTAAAAATATTATAAGATTTTCTAGGGTTTTTCCGGATCGACGGTGTTGGTTCATAGGTTAATAACGGGTTTTTGGTTTTTATCAGATTTTTAATTAATAATTTTTCATTATATCTGAATTTTTTGGAAACAAATCAGCTGATATAATATCTGATAGAATCCTATATGGAAAACATAAGCCAGTCGTAATTATATACGGCAACTGCGTTTTGCGGTTCGACCGCGAGTCCAGATCGAATATAAAAACACTGCTTATATATTAGTTCATCTATAAACCATATATGTACCACCAGTAAAAAGAATTAAATAATTTGTAAAAATAGAATGCTTTCTTCGCACCACTTAAATGTTTATTCACTATTAGTTCTCAACATTGGGTTTATGTTCGGCGTTTTGGTTTTTGGTGTCTTGGTTCTAAAAATTTAGAAACTGTTCAATTATTTATAAAATTTGATTTGGTTTCAGTTGGATTATTTTAGTTTGGTTCAGTATCAAAGTTGAGAACCAGCAAATATGCAATAAAAATTGGTCAAACTCAGTCCAGTTCGATTCAAGTTTTTCTGGTAATTAGGAATTTATAGATAAAATATCAGATAATTTGGGTCTTTCAGTTTAATATCAGGTAATTCAGATGGTTCGGGTAAAAATATCAGATAATTCAAATACTTTTTAATATTTTGAATAAAAAACTATTCGGGTAATTTTTTTGGGTAATTCTGTTTATAAATATTATTTTTAGGATATTCAGTTATTTATAAATTGAATATATTTAATATTTATAAGTATATAATTTATATTTTAAAATTCAGGGACCCATTAGGGCTCTCGGTTTGGTTTCAATATTTATGCTCTAGAGATATATGTTATGCTCAGTTATTATGAAATTCTTTTCAATTCTGATTTTGATTTTTTTTTCAATTTGGTAAGGTTCAGTTTGTAGTTCCAAATAAATGTGTCTGGACCTAGATCTTATATACAACTTCATTAATAATTATCTAATTACAAAACGAAACCTCCACTTTTCAAGCGCGGGTAAAAATCTAGTATTTTATTATATTACTTGAATATAATTAAAATTATTTTGGGGTTTTAACAAATATATTTTTTGTCATCAACAAATATTAATTATTAGCTACAATTTAGTTGTGAACACAATTAATAAATAATATAATATTAATTTCAAGACATTCTGAAAATATATATAGGAGATCCCGTAGACATTCTCACAGCATTTGTATTTTTAATTATTTTATATTAAATATAATATATTACTCAATAAATTTAATCTCTAATCAAAAAGTATATATATCAATATATATATATATATATAAATTCAGATAGTTTAAAAATTTAAGATATATATAATTTTGTTTGTCTTATAGCTACATATTCATATCGCGATAAAGATAAAAATCATATAAACTGCAATTAAATATAATATTATTTCATTATAACAAATTATAAATTAGTTATTTAAAATAAACTAATACATATTAAAATATTAAGCCAACTATTATATTAAAGGCTGTCTCAAGCAAAATATTTCATATAATATAATACATAATGTTTTTTGAAGATGAAGATGTATATTTAGAATTACTTTTATAACAAATATGATTTTAAAGATTTCATCGAGCAAAATATTCTAATTTACATTTTAATTATTATTTGTACTTATTTAATTAAGTTTAAATAATATGATAAGTTTAAATTGATGAATCCTCAGTCAAAATCATAAGAAGATGATAAATAAACAAAATTATCTAAGATCACTGAGAAGATGACAAGTAAAAAAAATTAACTTGACTTATCAACAGTAATTTACCAATGACTTTTGGTAAGAAAAAATAATCTTTTAGATCCGAAGCTCATTTTTTATATAATTTTTTTACTATCATTAAATAAATCAATTCAATCAATAAGAAAAATTGATATATTATGTAGTTAGTCACAAATGTAAACGATATCAACAATTTCATAAAGAAAATTGAATTTTTTTTGCTTATAACTCTTATTATAAAACTGAAGGAATACACAATTTCAAGATTCTAAAGACAAAACAAAAATTTAAAGACGAAAGTGAACCATGAATGCAAATCGATCTTTCTTTTGGTGAGAACAATAATGACATAGATACATTTTAAGTGAAGAAATGAAAACTTGAGAGACAGGATGCAGTTCAATAGGAGTGAACAGAATCTATTTCAGATTTCCTACCACATTAACCAAGTTAAAACACAATTACCAATATCATTTTGGACTTCTATTTTGCAGGCACAATCTCAATGTTGTTTATGTTGCCTTTATTTTTCTTGTAAAAAAGTGGAAAGTTATATTTTTTCCAACATAAGCTATCCTAATTCAGAGTAAACATCAATTTGGTTAGCAAAACTAACATATAACATACTAGAAAAAGAACACCGAACACCACATGTAAGTTGATTGTGAATTTAGGACAAGATTTCTTACATCTTAGAAATTTTTTCAAATATGTATATAGTGAATGCATGTCATTCTTTCAGTGTAGACACAATCTTCATTAATTGGGAACAGTATGTTGTAAACACCACTTTTGTCATCTATAGAGTATTCATGTACTACCTAACTCATATCAACACTTCACATTCTTCATGTATCAATGATAGTTCATGACGTCTATCAACAAAAATGATGATATTTATCTTGATAATTATATCATTTAAGAATCCGAATATTCATTTCCACATTAAAAAAATAATCTTTTATTAAAATTATTAAAATCTTTAGTATATCAACTTTTTGGGCCTATTAAAAAAACTGTCCTCATAACTTTTACATTTTTACTCTCTTTTGTCATTATATAAACCTCTTTATTTTTATTTAAATTAAAATATAAACCTTTAAATTTATTTTATGTTTTTCTTTTGTTGTTTTAGGACCGGCATTGGACTACTAATATTTAGATTAAATTAATTCATGTAATTAAAATAAGTGCCTCCTTGATTTCAATCAGTACAATTAAAACAGTATCTATTTTTTAGATTTACCCCTACTCTTCAATGTGATATCACTTTTTGCGTGATTATGGATTTGCATAACAATTAAAATCTCAATTAAGGATATAAATCGGAATGAAAAAGACACCAACTAATCAGCAATGATCCTCTCCGTACTTTTATTTATCTTGCCTATTAATATACAGTCAAAACTCTATAAATTAGTAATGCTAAGACTATAAAAATTAATTAATTTACAAAAAAAAATCTGTTTTTAGATTTATCTATTTTAGAATATACTTTTTGTAAAATAAAAAATAGTTCATTTTTCGTATATATATATTAAATCTTAGAAATTTGACTTTTACATTGTTTTTGTTATACTAATTGTTGAGTACGAAATATGCTTCATAGAATTTAAATGTAGTTTTAGATATAACTTTACTAAATATAATCAAATATACTAAAATGGTACACTGTTTTATTTGTAATTATATAAACCTTATATATAAATTAATTTATGATTTTAGTGGGACAATATATTTACAAAGGATTTGAAAAAAAAATATTATCTTGTTATTTTATTGATTTGTGTAATGGTCCAACTCGAGACCGAATTGTTTTATTAATTTAGCTTGTTTATTAAGTTATCGAGTATTAATTATAAAGTTTCTATTGTACTACTAATATCTTGGTATATATTTTTTATTTGAAATACGACGTCGACAACTATAAATTGCTTTCGTTATGGCCATTTTTAACATTTGATTGATATAACTTCTCTTTTGTTATGAACATCTTTAATATTAAGAAAACGTGACACATACTATATATGTTCTAATGTTCATCTACTCCTACTTTTCTTGGGATGGATCAAATCACCTCTTACGGTGTCGGTGGCCAAGAAAAGGCGGTTCAGCGATTGTCCAAGTTAATGCTTGGTTCTAAAGATTGTTAATGTAGGCCATCTCAGGTTTTAGGCCAGGCAACGTCGACGGCATCCTTTTCTGGAAAATGATTTAGTGTCGCCATCTTCGTGGAAGGAGAATATAAATGATTGTTCATAACTTTGAGGAAGTTGGCTGATCAAGCTATCATCACCACCTCTGGAAACAGAGGGAATACAAAGTTCACAACTCTGTCACATTATCACCTATTAGTCTCCACAGGCTAATAGACAAGGAAGTCCGGATCGGAATGCCATCACAGCAAAGCGCCATAAGAAGAGTTTCAGGAACCTAATGCCTTTTGTGGTTGAGCTGATTATTTCATCTGCTCAGTCGTACTTATGCTTCACCTTGTTTTTTCACTTCTTTTTGCCAAGGTTTTGCAAGTTTTAGATTTGCCTTTGTAAATCAAACCTTTCATTTTATGATATTTACAATTTAGAAAAAGAAAAAGGAATAAATGAAATACATCTGATCTAAATAATGTTTTTCTTTTCTTTCTAATGGGTTTTCGTCTGAAACATTGATGTATATGTTGGTCCATTTGATATCAATATTGACATTGATGTACTGATATTGTAACTGTTATGAAATTATATAATAGGTTTTATATCATGCTTAATACCATAAAATAGGGGTGGGCGTTTGGGTATCCGTTCGGGTTCGGGTCGGGTATTTCAGATTTTCGGGTATTTCGGTATAAAGGTGTAGCACCCGTTAGGGTATTTCTGTACTTCGGGTCGTGTTCAGATATTTTTAGTTCGTGTTCAGTTATTTCAGATCGGGTTCAGATATTTAGATTTTGAAAAAACAAAATTAAATTTTCATTTCTCAAATTTCTTGTATTTAAAAATATAACTTTCACTTAACTAACTTTTTATTTCTAATAGATTGAATAGTTAATATATTTGGACATAACATTTTGAAACTAATTAAAAAGACACTAATTTGGTTCTTGTTTTTAAATTTTGGATGTAATATTTTGTTAATTCTTGAAATAAAAAATTTTACATGTATTTTAAGTGAGTGTCAAATCATTTTCTCTGTAATTGTATGTATATCATATGAACTTAAAATATGTGTAGTATCAATATAAATATTTTATATAAAATAAGAGATGTAAACTAGAAATATAAGGTTAATTATATATATGTTCAGTTATTTTCGGATATCCATTCGGGTTCGGATTTACCCGTTCGGGTTCGGATATCAAATATCTCCTAATTCAATACCCGTTCGGATATTCTGCTACTTCGGTTTGGATTTCGGTTCGGGTTTTTTGGATCGGGTTCGGATACCACTTCGGATATCGGGTAAAGTGCCCACCCCTACCATAAAAATATGTACATTCCTAGTATTTTATAGTTTAGTTTATATCTCAATATCCAATATCTAATACTAGAGTTGATTTAAATATGTGGTTCTTTTTAAAAATATACATTATTAAAATTATTATACAAAACTAAAATAAATTTTCAACCATTTTACTTATTTTAAAATATTAAACCCCTCGATATTATAAATATATTATAACATTACGTAAACAAGATTTCAAAATTGATTCTTTTAAAAATAAGATCTTTTAAATATCTAAACAAACAATCTAACAAAAGATCGAAACTGATTCTAAAAAAAACAATATTAATTTAGTTAAAGAAAGTTGAAGTAATCATTTATTCTGATAATTTATTTCAAATAGTTATTTATAATTTTATCTCTATAATTATAAATTTCCATACGATTTTATTAGAATCATCAACTTATTGTACATGTCTTTTTCTTATAAACTGATGCTAGACACATACTATATAATATTTATCTTCTAAAGGAAAACAAATCACAAAAATTTAGCAATATTATTAATTATAGTTTTAACCTCCTTAAAAATTAAATTATTTTTATGTAAAACTATCAAATTCCCTTCATTTCATTTTAGTTGTTGTTTAGGTTTATGCACACAGATTAAGAAAACATTTAATTTTGCATATTTTCAAAATAAAAATATCATTACCTATACATCTAACTATATTTCAATCAACAAAAAAAACGTTAATAAATTTTGCATTGAAAACATAAAACGACACTTAAAATAAAACAAAATTTTAACTGTAAAACGATGACTAATATGAAACGGAGGGAGTGATTTATTTGCAAATATAATATTTTGAAAACTTCAAAGCTTATAATTTAATAAACTATAAATTATTGATAACTCTTCGAAATTAAATTTTGATATATTCCACATTGTCAAATTCCATCTCCATATATATAAACTATAAATTATTGATAACTCTTCGAAATTAACTTTTGATATATTCCACATTGTCAAATTCCATCTCCATATATACATCTATTTAAACATACATAATAAAAAAAAAATTCATAATTAGGTTACACATAATTTGAAACATATAATTTTACATTTAACAAATCTTTATACCTTTCAGTGGAATTATTCAAAAAAGAAAATAAATCCCGCATTTTCAAAGCACGGATCAAAATCTAGTAAATGATTAAAGTTCATGGTTGGTTCAGTAGTTTGATTAAAGATTCATTAATACTTCTACACCAGGAGTATTGTCAATTTTGTATCCGACATGACGGCTTAGGTGATGCAATCATACATGAATCCTCATAAAGCAGGTATAATTTAAAATCTATCAAAATACATGATTGAATAACACCGCATAAATAAAAAAATGGCTAGAGATTTTAAAAGGGATCTAAAGTCCGTATGTTTAGTATCTTAATTTCCATAAAACCAAAATACAATAAAAATGTATATAGATTAATTATTTGACAACAACAAAACATTCATAAATAGGTTTAAATGGATTATCTAATAGGTATAAGTATAACTAAACAAGCTTTAGGTTAACCAATATTTTGAAATTGTTTTTGTTATATAAAGAGAAGAAAGCCGCTGTTAGTAGAAAACAAAAAGATCAGAAATGATGAAGCTGCGTTTGAGACGTTACGAGACTAGGGAAACCCTAGAATTTGAACTGGCTGATACAAGCAACCTCCATGATCTCTGCCATCGGATCAGTTCATCTACGCCTTCCTCCGTTCACTTCTCGCTTAATCGCAATGACAAGCCGTCTCCCAAGGATACACTCCGATCTCGTGGTATGACTCCCAGTGACCTCATTTACTACTACTCTCAACACCCCTCTTCTCCGATTAATATTGAGATCGTTGCATCTGCTGGAAGCAAAAGGTTAAGCGTACCATTCCTCTTGAAAAAGGTATTACTCGAGAAATCTGGTGATGAAAGTGGCTTGACTATCTTGGCTACTTCAGTTCACGCCGTCATGTTAGAATCTGGATTCATGTTGTTAAACAATCGTGGCTGCTTTGATAAGTTTAGCTTTTCTAAAGATCTGCTTACTGTATCCCTAAGGTATACTCTCCCTGAGCTAATCACCAAGACGAGGGTTGAGTATGTGACTGTTACGTTTCAGAACTTGAGCAATACGATTGTGGTCTACGGATCGCTAGGAGGCCGTGGGTGTATGGTGAAAAGGGTTAGTCTCAATAAGAATAGGTTTGTGTCCGTTATCGATTTGGTTGTGGACACTTTGAGGTTCGAGAAACAAGCCTCTTGCAGCAGCTACCGCGACATGTTCACGTTCTGGAAGATGGTGAAAGATGGTCTTTCTATCCCGTTGCTGACGTGTCTTTGCGAGAAGTATGGTTTGGAACTTCCAGCTTGCTTGATGCAACTACCAACGGAGCTGAAGATGAAGATACTTGAGTTGGTTCCTGGCGACAGTGTTGCCAAAATGGCTTGCATATGTGCGGAGATGCGGTGTCTGGCTTCAGACAATGGCTTGTGGAAACAGAAGTGCTTGGAGGAAGCCAAGCATCTCGTTGTGAATCGGTCCAGTGTTTCTTGGAAGGCAGAGTTTGCTGCTTTTTGGAAGCAACGCCAAAAAGTTAGAAGTGACATGGAGATAAGTCGTCGCAGCGTGACTAGTCATGGGATCATTGCACAGTCTCGCGCTGACCGTATCAGTAGTCTTCGTGCGTACCGTAGACAACGCCGTCAACGCTAATGCCCCTTTCCCTTTCCGAATGTTTGGTGTTTTCCATATTAGCTAATAAATCCCTTGGATATTTTTTATTCTTTAGATAGGTCTTTTGTTTTAGGATTAGTTTTCTCTTCTCCTTTGCCCTGCTTATGCTATTTGGTTGTTATTTTATATCTTTAAAATAAAGCTTTTGACCAACTTATGATTAACATATTGCATAGTGGTTCCTATATCTATAATGTTCCTTGGATTATTTACAAGCGAGATTCAAACTCTCATTTTCATTTTGCCACTTTAGATCCTGCTTATATGGATGAATCTAAAGAAGGTCATCATTAACTATTTTTTTCTTTCAAATAGTGGTTTTTTATGTTAGCCTAATTACAGAATATATAGTTGATTTACTTTATGTAAGAAACACTTGTATACGTGATATTTGATATTAACTAGTTATATATGAGTTAAAGATCTATATAATCTACTCCACTGTTTGTGTGAATTTCTATTTACATAACAATTTAATTAAAAGTTCTTTGTTTTATGTGAATTAGCTGAAAAAATGATTAAAAAAGAACATGAAAATTTCATGATGAAATGCAAAGTTCTTGCTTCATAGATTCTTTCTGTATATTAAAATCATAGTACAAAGTAATAATCATGTGAGCTTCTCAATGCAAAGTAGCTCTCAGTTCTGTAACTCTTCTTATGTTTGCATTATTAAAAAAAATCAGTATATCATCCTACTGATGATTCATAAGATTATGTCGTCTTGAACACTGGCATTGAGAGTCTTATTCTGAAGAACAATGCTTCCTATGACTGCAACTTCATCTTCTACTGTCACAGCCTCACCTACATAACATACAAATGCATCAGAAGTTTTTTAAAAAAAACATTAATTGAAAACACAGGATTTTAAAGAGAGTGAAAGTTACCAAGAATGGTAATCCCAAGCCTCTCATTGTCATCTCCATTAGCTTGAACTCTTGACCATCTTCCTATCGAAGATTTCCAACCAATGATCGAGTTTATTACAACAGCATTGTCCTGCATTACAACATCATTATTGGTCGATTCGTTAACCATAAGGAGCATTACAAACTCATATACATTACCTTGATTTCAACATCGTCCAAGATTATGCAGTTAATAAGCCTTACACCAGGTCCAACACGAACGTTTGCTGAGATTGACACGTTTGGACCAATCTTGTTCCAAGGACAATTCAAGATTTAGTTTACACGAGAGATGCTTAATAAGATTTCATGAGATTTGAAAAAGAGTTACCTTAGCGGTTGGATGTAGTTTTACGGATGGGTGAATGTAAACATCACCAACAATCATCGGTTTCTTATTAGTACCATCTCCTGAAGCCAAAAGATGAGGAGAAGTTTCGCGGAGCTGAGAGAGATACAAGTCCGAGCATTTCAAAGACTTCCTGTTTACAAAACAGCACTTGTGAGCAGGAGGAGAAGAGTTTGGTCCAAAACCAAACAAATCAAAGATAATTAATTACCCTGGAGTCTTGATCTGTTCCCAGAAATCCTTATTCTCATATGTGTATAGCTGCTTCTTTCCAGCAAGCGGTGACAATATATCTTGATCTAGCCTCACAAAATCAGCAGGAACAGACCTTGTAGCATACTGGAAGTGGTTGTAGTTGCTAGCTGCCAAGTTTAGTATAAAGTCAAAAAAAAACAAAGCAAGTCTCTTGAGATAGGCCAATAGTGAAGAAAACTCACACGTCTCTCTCATTTGGTTGTATACTCCTTCAATGGCTTTGAAGATATCTGAGGTAAACACATAGACACCACAGTTGATCAAGTCACTGACCTGCATCAGTAGTGAAACATCTATAAGCTTAAAAAAGTCCATAACCAGTGAGGGAAATAAGAAAACTTGTAGGAGAGAGTTACGAAAGTCTCTGGTTTCTCTGTGTAATGCAAGAGTTCTTTAGTATCAGGATCAGCTATCAACTCTCCAAATTGGCTTGCTGCTTCTGCAGAAACCTGAAAGCAAGAAGAGTGAGATCTTTATATCTGTTTTATTTTTCTGAACAAAGTAAAAGAAACCGTACCTTGATTACTAGCATAGTTCCAATGCCACCATATCGACGATGTGCATCTACCAAATATTGTTTTAAAGTTAAGAAAATGAAAATGGTAGAAGAAGAATCAAGAATTGAAAAGAGAGATTACCGAGAATGTGTTGGAGAGGGAAAGAACAGCAAACATCACAGTTTAGGAGGAAAACATGCGACTATTCAAAAAAGACAAGAAAAAGCTGAATCAAGAATAGATACGAGGGAAGCAAAGAAGAAAGATTCATTTAGAGACCAAACCGGTTTCTCTTCCATGATTCTATCGCGAAAGTAATAAAGAGCACCAGCAGAACCATGAGGCTTATCTTCTTTCAAGTATCTAACAATAACATGAGAAGGTTTATAAACAGACCAACAAAAAGGCAACAAGTGCAATGAACTTACCGCACTGGGATTCTGAGCTCGTTAGAAATGGAAGAAACATACAAAGCGAACTCTCTTTCCTCGTAAAACCCAATCAGAAAAATCTGAGCCAGGTTTGGTATCTGCACCTCCAACACACATAAACACAAATAAGCATTCCCAAAACTAAGTAAAACAAGAAGAGTTCACAATTTGGAGATGACACATTCACAATTCTCAAAAGCAAAGACCTTTTTGCAAGCAGAGATAGGATGATGAATCATGGGCTGGCCAGCCAAAGGAATCAGCGGCTTGGGCGTATTGAACGATAATGGGCGAAAACGAGTTCCTAAAATCGATCCCCATTCAGCAAAAAAAAAAAAAAAATCAATTTCGTTGGGGAAACTAGAAGTTGAGATCCAGAAAGGAATAGATGTTGTTCACCTTTGGTCGGTCCTCCGACCATGATCACGGCGACGACTTTGTCTTCCGACATCTCGACGATCTGGTTTTGTGAAAGTAGAAACAGACAAATTGACTTTGAGGGTCAACTTAAGAGCACGTTTGTTTGTTCTTTTATGACGACTTACGAGTTACGAAAATGAGACCACACTGAGCGTGACTTGAACAAAAAAAATAAAGGTGGTGATTTTGCTAAATGTATATAATGTCTTGGTATAAAATGAAATATAATTTTTGTGATTATGCAGAAACATAAAATAAAACAGTAAAATCAAAAGAATAAATCAAAGATATTATTTTATTGACTAATCGAGCAAGATTATCCTCTATATATTATTTGAAAAGCATTGCAACATTTTTTTGTAGCCACATGTCATCACTAGAATGATTCTTAGAATCTTTAGATAAATAAGTTGGTCCATCAAATATATAATAAACTTTTTATTAAACTAACCATAAATACATTATTAATGTGCTTCATTATTTCTATAAATAAAATTACGGAATTACCTAATATGGCTAAAGTATATATGACAATTAATGACTTTGGATAATAAAGATTTGATAAAAATAAGTGTATGTTATATTATATTTTTTTAATTTTAAACTATTAAAATAAATTAAACAATCATAGTAACCATTTAATAAAAATTAAAAAAATTCTTTATATGTTGTATTTTGAATTTTTAAAAACGAGTATAAATTACTAAAATCATTAAAAGTTTCTCATTCAAATTTTGTGATCTATGGTTTAAACTTTTTGTTAAGACATGATACAAATAATTAAAAAATCATATAAGTTGAAAGTGTCATTTAATAAGTATTAAAAATAAAATATATATAAAAATATATATGTATATGTTTATTAAATTATATGTCATATAAGAAAATAAATAAATATCTTAATTTTGAAATTTACTTTTAACATTTTTTTTTGAAAAAAATATTGCAAATTAATTTTTAAATATATTATAAATTACATAAACTATTAATCTCAAAGTGAAAATTTTGTTATCAGTAATTTAAATTTTTTTTGCTATAACAGATACAAATGATAAAAAAAAATATGAGCAAAAAACATCATTTAGTAAATATTAATATTAAAATATACTATATATATATATATGTTACTATCATTTAAATTTTATTATATACCATATCAATTTCCTAAAGTCGATCCACATTCCAACAAAATATCAATTTCGTTTGGGAAACTAGAAATTGAGATCCAGACAGGAATAGATGTTGTTCACCTTTGGTCGGTCCTCAGACCATGATCACGGCGACGACTTTCTCTTCCGACATCTCGACGATCTGGTTTGTGAAAGTAGAAACAGACAAATTGACTTTGAGGGTCAAACTTGAGAGCACTTTTGTTTGTTACGAGTTACGAAAATGATAGCACCTACAAAACTGACTGGAAAACGGCCAATTCCTATGTTTACATCAACTGATAAAAATCGGTTTTTTCATACATTGACTAATTTTGACTCGAAATCTGTCAAATGATCGTTTAATAGTGGCGACGTGTTATATGGATCAGGTTAAAGTACTAAACGGCGTCGTTTATATAAAATTTTTGAAACTCTCTCCATCTCGAAACTCTCTCGACCTTTAGTTACAGAAACGCGTGCATCTTACCCTCCGGCGAACGGCCGGCGCGTCCGCGCGAGTGCCGGGGCCGGAGGGTTTTCTTCTTCCCTTTACTGGCTTTTCTCCTTGCTCTCCTTCGTCTCAGTTCTCCTTTGCCCGATATGCGCGGTTTTCTAGGTTGGGGTTTGCGTCTCCTGTTGAAGCTCCAGTCGCGAGGAGTCGACGCAAGGCAGAGGTAACTCCTCCTCCGGACTATCGGCGAGGGTAAGGCGAGGCTAGGCGGTTCTGAGTCGAATTTTAGGGTTTATGGAGTGGTTCATTTTCCCCCTTCCGAGCGCTCCGGTGTTCCGTCGTCGTGAGGAGGCAGCGAGGGTTCTTGTCACGGGTGGGTTCTGCGGTGGTCTGTCGCTGCAGATCTAATTGCTCCGTGCTCGTTCGGTTATGGTGGCGGATTTTTAGGGTCTCTTCGGGTCGGAGCGATTCCGGTCTCCGCTCACCATAACCAGGAGTACTCCGGTCTTCGATGGCTTGGAGGCGAGATTCGAAGTCGGATGTGATCGTGGTGAAAGTATCCGATTTTTTTTCTTCGCGTGTGTGCTTCTGGTCTCATCTCGAGTGGTCGTCTATGGCCATTAGAAGGTTTCTAGTTTGCCCCGCAACTCCTTCGACGCTCTCTCTTCCGGCGTCCTGTTCAGTTTCTTCGGGGGAAGGCGACGGCCTGACTTTGGAGCTAAGTCTTGCGTTTGAAATTGTTGTATCTCTCTCCGGTGGCTCAGGAGTTTGATTGATTGTGGACAAGATATTGGTCCTTTGGTTCTCAAAGGCCTTAGATGCTTTGACGGTTCTCGGGAGTCATTAGCCGTCTGAGAGTCAGCTTCTAGTCGTAGCTCACATCCCGGCGCCGTGGTATTGGCTTTGTTCCTTCTGCGGTGGTGATGCTGACTTATCTTGTGTAGGTTTAGAGACTTCTTTGCAGGATGTGGCGTTGGACGCAGCCCGACTTTGTGCAAGATAACTGTTGACGGCAGAAGTGAGCGCTTGCTCGATTTGGGATGTGATTCAAAGCGTCGTGTGGCGCTACATACAAGCTGGCTTTGGTGGCTTCGCAAGGCATTGGTACGTATCTGAATCCTCTCCTTCGGTCGTTTGAGCTTCATAGATAGAGAAAGTTATAAGCTTGGTGGAGATCATCGGGAACTAGCTACTCCGGAGACGTCAAGGGAACTCCCGGCATCCGAGGCGACGAGGAGAACCTCACTTTCCCAAGAGTCACGTTGATGGTTGAGAACGGCTACCGATATCGAAGGATTCCGAAAAACAAACTAGCGGAATGTGCCGGGTTTAGTGGGCGGGCGAAGCTAGGCTTGTAATATTTTGATTTCGATATTTTGTTCAAAACAAGCTTGTAACCGTATCTAATTCCCGATTCATCGGGTAGACTTTATTTAAAAAAAAAAAAAAAAAAAAAAAATTTGAAAAGGAAAAAATTATGTTGATTACTAGAGTCGAAGCCGGGTAGGCTAAGGATTGGATTTGTTCCAGGCGCCACTGTGCTATATCATATTTTGTTAAGCAAAACTCACTACGATATTATATTTTGTATCAGACGCCACACTGCTATACAGATCAGTGTTCTTCCAATGGATGAATCAAAAGTCACCATGACATCTAGGCTCTCCCTACACCCTCGTCGTCTTCATCAGATTATCTTAAAAGCCATTTGACCCATCAAACCGCCTCGACTCGTATGGCTGAGAATTTCGTCATCTTACATCGAGAATATGACCAGGAAGATGGAGACTCATGTATTTAATAAACCATTAGGCAATATATTGCTGTAGGGCCGATTATTTACGAAAAGATGTTGTAGTGCAGAGGCGCTTGAAATAAATTTGTTCTATTCCCCGCCACGTTTCGATTCCATTAGTCGACATTTATTTTTTTTTTCTTTTTAATTTTTATACTTAATGAAGCGACGTCAACGTTAGTCAATGTATGAAACAAACTGATTTTTATGAGTTGATGCATGTAATTTAAATAAGTTTTGAATTAATGTATGTTTTAACACAGATGATTAGTATATGTCCGGATCAGGATCGCATAGTAGTGTTGATGCAGGAATTGGCCGTTTTCCCCAAAACTGACCGTGACTTGGGAAAAAAAAAAAGAAAGTGGTGATTTTGCTAAATGTATATAATAATGTCTTAGAATAAAAAAATATGATTCTTCATGATAATAGGTAAACATGAAGTAAAACAATAAAACCAAAAGAATAACTCAAAGATAATTTTTATTAACTAACTAGTTTAAGATCTGCCACTACAAGAAAACGTAAGTTTAACGAGGATAATTAACGAGGAAAAATAATCCTCGTAAAAGTACGTTGATTTTACGAGGAAAGTACGTGGAAAAAGAGAAGCATCGTTATTTCGTCGTAAGGTAACGACAAAACAATTTCGTCGTAAAGACGATGTAAATTGACGTGGCTTTTACGAGGAAACACTATTTCCTTGTAAATACCACGTAAACTTCGCGAGTTCTTTACGACGAAATACTTTACGTGTACTTAACGAGGAAATTTTGAATCCACCAACTTGGTAGGTAGCTCACGTTTTTTTTGGCCATCCAATTAATTTTCGTCGTAATTTCACACGAGGCTATACTTTTCACACATATGAGTATGGTAGACAGCGGACGACTAGTAACTATGGAATATGTGTGAAAGGGGAAATAGATTTCTACGGGATCTTGACGGAGATTATTGAAGTCGAATTTCCAGGGATATTGAAGCTGAAATGCGTCCTCTTCAAATGTGAATGGTTCGATTCCGTCGTCAACAGAGGTGTTCGGTCTAACAAATTCGGTGTAGTTGATGTCAACGGTGGACGAAGGTACAACAAATTCGAGCCTTTCATCTTAGCTTCACAAGCAGACCAAGTTAGCTTCCTTCCATACCCTCGAATGAGAGATTCGGGTATAAATTGGTTAGCTGTGATCAAAGTTACACCTCGAAGACGAATTATCAGTGGAGAAGAACCACCATTGCAAGAAGAACAGATAAATGAAGTCGAGGAACCTGAACAAGAAATTGATGACATCCTTCTCATTGATCCGCGTAATCACGAGTACGAAGATCTTACCGACGATGCCACAGACGAAGCTGTTGAAGACGAGTTTAATGAAAATAATGATGTTTCTAGTGATGACGAGAATGTTGATGTATCCGATTGATGTATTTGATTTTATGTAGTTTGTTTTGTGAATAAGATAATGTGGGAGTTTGATTTATGAATAAGGTAATGTGAAAGTTTATTTTAATTATGAATAAGGACTTGTGGTTTGGGGTTTGGAATATTTTATAAATAGGGTTTGAGGTGAAAGAATAGATTGAGGTTCAAGGGTAGATGGGTTTGGGGTTTGGAATATATGAAGTAGAAGATAAGGAAGATGGGGTTTGGAGTTTCGGATTTTAGGGATTTATACGTAATACTCGTTAATTCCTCGTAAGCCAAAATCGTCGTAAGGTTGTCGTAAGGCCACGAGGAGTTTACGACGAAATTAAAAAAATAAAGAAAGCAGGGCACGCTAATTCCACGCAAGCCAAAATCGTCGTAAGGTTGTCGTAAGGCCACGAGGAGTTTACGACGAAATTAAAAAAATAAAGAAAGCGGGGCACGCTAATTCCACGTAAGACTCTCTGAGTGAATGAAAATAAGGAATTGTGGTTTGGAATGAAAATAAAGATATGGTTTGGAATATATAAAGTAGAAGATAAGGAATATGGGGCTTGGGGTTTTGGGTTTCGGGTTTTAGGGATTTAAATGGAATACTCGTTAATTCCTCGTATGTTAACGTCGAACTTACGACGAATTCCTCGTAAATACCACGTAGGACAGATTCGTCGTAAATACCACGTAGGACAGATTCGTCGTAAATTACACGTAGGACAGATTCGTCGTAAATACCACGTAGGACAGATTCGTCGTAAATACCACGTAGGAGAGATTCGTCGTAAATACCACGTAAAGTAAATGATGAACGCGGCCCACTTTAATTCCACGTAGGACGGAATCGTCATAAACACCTCGTAACCAAAATCGTCGTAAACACCTCGTACCGTAAAAACTAGAAAAAAAAAAAAGAAGAAATATACTGGATTTACATGTGGCAAGACTTCCAGCAATTATATTACTTAAGTCTCACCAACATAAATTCCAATATCTTCTTCTCTTCCTTTTTTTTCAAATTTTTATAATTTGAATAGGATTGGATTTGAGAGTATGAAGTGAGATAGGGTGTGATTTGGGAGTTTGGGTGTGGGTTGAGAAGGAGAGTTACGGGTATATTTATAGGGAAGCTTTCCTCGGTAATTCCACGTAAGCAAAATCGTCGTAACGTCCTCGTACCTAAAAAACACGGGCCTTTGTAATTCCTCGTAACTTCCTCGTATAATAAAACGCGGGCCTTTGTAATCTCTCGCTGTTTCGTCGTAAAAAAAACACGGGCCTCTGTAATTCGTCGTAAAATTACGAGGAATTTGCGACAGAATGTAATCTTATATATACACCCCGAGCGCTCACTCTTTCTTTCCTCTCTACTTCCTCTCCACTTCCTCTCCACTTCCTCCCTGTTTCGTTGCAATGGTAAGCCTCTCTAATTCCTCTCTAATTTGGTTAGTTTAGGTAGATTAGGTGGTTAGTATAGGGAATTTAGATAATTTTACGGATCTTATGTTATTTAGTGTTGATTAGGTGGATAATGTTGGAAAATATACTGTTGACGGAAATTTAAAAAATTAAATTTTTTTCTCAGGTTCGAAAAGGTAGACTTACTGCCCATTACAGAGAGATGTTCGGTGAGCCAGGTAGTCACCAACCGACGACTCACATGCCGAGGCGGATGTAACGGCGAGGAGTGATGAATTCTACCGGGCGATTAACGACCCTTAGTTCTTTTTAATTTCGGTTCTTGTATTATGAATTCAAAACTTATTTATATATAAAATATTTTGGTTTTGATTTTTTTAGAATTTTAATTTTATTAATAATTTAAATAATTTTTTTAATTATAATTTTTTTTATTTCTGTAAAATAACGAAACGAAGTAATTTCGTAGCTATTTTGCGACTTCTTTACGTGGAAGCTTAACGAGGTTTTTACGAGAAATGTTTACAAGGAAATGACGTGGAAAATTCACGTGGTCTTTACGAGAAAAGCTATCAAGATATTTACGTTTACTTTACGAGTATTTACTTTCGAGTTATTTACGTGGCTTTAACGAGGAATGGCTTTCGAGGTATTTACGAGGAAATTTAGCGACGTCCTTACGTGGAAGCTTTACGTGGTCTTTACGACGAAATATTCTTCTTCGCTTTTACGACGAAATTATTTCCTCGCTACGTTACGACGAATTAGCGAGGATATATGCGTTACGACAAACGTATAACGACGAAACGGGTTTCCTCGCTAATTCCTCGTAACACTGCTTTTACGACGAAATCACGAGGAAAACTGCCCTCGTAAAACTTGTGTTTTCTTGTAGTGTGCGTCTTGCGCATAATTATTGTATATAAAAATTATAAGAATTATTTTACGAATTATTATTTATTTTATGTTTTTACATATTATAAAACTAATATATATATTAAATAATTGAAATAATTAACTTAAATAATTAAAAAAACTTAACTATAACGTATATAACTAAATTGCCGTAAACATATCAAAGTCAATAACTTTTATATATTTTGTATGGATTTAGCTAAATTTAAATGATATAAACATAGAAATAAAAACCAACAATACACTTATCCGAACCTTACAGCAGATTTTTTCATGAACTCAGTCTCGCGAACTTGGAACTTGCAGACTATTCGGGCTTTGGTGGACCCAAAGACGTAAACATTATCGAAAGCATACCATTGAATAAGACTCAGTTGGTGAACAGGAATGGATAACATTTTACTAATAATGTGGAGTACACGGTCAAGTCGGGATACCAATTAGAATGGATCTACCCAAATAAGGAAAAACCACTAGAAATTTTCGGACCCAATGTGGATATACTGAAAGCGTTTAGCTGGAAGGTGTGGATATACATTTCTTATGGCAGATAGTTTCAGGGTGCATAGTTGTTTAGAAAAACCTGAAAGCGCGAGGGATACAAGGGAACATATCTTGTGATAGATGCAGAGATTCATAGGAGTCAATAAATCATGTGTTTTTTTATTTTTGAATGTCCTCCAGCGCTTCAAGTTTGGGCGCTCTCAAAAATACCATCAAACCGAATTAATTTTTCCACCAGTTTTCTCTTCACAAACACGGATCATCTTTTTTGGAGAGTTCTCCTAAACATGGACGATCATCAATTTGCATGGATATTATGGTAGATTTGGAAAGGGAGGAACACCAAAGTGTTTAGTAATATTGACATTGATCCCAGAGAAACACTCAAATTAGCAGAAACAAAGTCAATACTTTGGGCTGAAGCACAAATGCTGAATATAAATCAGGCAAAATAACCGGTAGAGGTTAGGAATCTACAATCCATCCCAGGCCGGTGGTGCTTTACAGATGGATCGTCGAAAGACAATAAGCCTTACTCACGACGAGGTTGGTATATCATCTTCGAGGGTTTTTATGGATTGATGGGGGCAAAAAATGTTAGGGCAACTCTCTCACCTCTTCATGCAAAGGTGGAGGCACTAATATGGGCAATGCAGTGTATGAGAAATTTGCGTCAATTTCAGGCCATGTTTGCAACGAATTGTTTTCAATTCGTGAAGATGGTTTCAGAACCAGAAGAATGGTCATCGGTTGAAATGTACCTTGAAGACATTAAGATTTGAAAGCAAGTTTTCTAAACTCAGTGATAGACTGTGGATTTGCCTCATTTTCATCCATAGTTTATAGGTGTTTTTACTAATAACTATTATATTATAGAGTCTATTTATTATATTTATATGATCAGAAGTGATTTGGAGATAAGTGATGATTTTGGAGCATTCTGGAGACATTTGGAGCAAGCATCCGAGATGACCATCGAGCTCGACCATCGGTCGATATTGGAGAGGAATAATCGATTGATGTTCATATATTGGTCACAGCCGACTTGAAGCCCAAGTCTTCACCAATTTACAAGATTACCTCTGACGGGTTTTAACCTAATTATATAAGCTTTGCCACCATGTTAGAGGCAAAGTGTGCTTTCTTGTTTTATTATTTTCACAGCAAAGTTTTTTAGGATTTTGATAGACTGGAAAGAAGATCCAAAGTTATAATTTGTGATTGGAACTCTATTAATATCTATTTACTATTCTAATAAAGTTTTCTTACCTAACTGTTGTTATGAATTGCTTAGCCATGTCTGAGTAGTTCCATTGTTAGATTTTAGGGTAAAATATGTTAGGGGAGATTAGCCCCAACTATAGATTTTTGAGTTGTGGTAATTGTCATTAGGATTGTTCATTAATGCATGTCTCTAGATTAGCTACCTAGAACTTTTCCTAGGATTGTTAGATAAAAGCGAGAGCTTCATTCTCATCCTGAAAACATTCTATCTGAGCTAAGTTTCTTGCTATGAATAAGGCGAGAGCTGATCTAGTGAGCTTAGTAAGCTATTATTCAACATGCGCATAAAGCTTAACTAGAAAAGCGTCGATCGATATCATTATTGAATGATCGATATCATTATTGAATAATCGATCGACGGAGCGAAAGGTGAATCGATCGATATCCCTATAGGATCATCGATCAGACACTTTCTATTGGTCGACATACGATAGTTGAGATCATTAGATCTAGTTAATAGACATGTCTAAACATGCGAAAGCAGATAGACTTGTTGACTAAGTAGTTGAGCTTTACATTAAGCTGATAGACAACTCAATAGGCATCTGTAGGATTAAAATCCCAAGTTTCTTGAATAAAAATCCTAAGTCTAGCTATTTTCTTTTTAAGCACCAAAACCTCAACCAATCAATTGAACAAACACTTGTTCAGTATAAAACTGTAATTTACATTTAAATCTCTAAAAACTATCTTGCTTAACAAATCATATAGATTTATTAGGTTCTCTAGCTCCTTGTGAATTTGATCCTTAAGTACTACAACTCGACCTTTTATTTGAGAGAATACAAATCACTCCTAGGTAATTTGAGTGGTATCGCTGAGAGATTATTCATGTACATCGGACGGAGAATTCAAGGGCAGATAGTCTAGCACGCAGTGTTAGAAAACAACTGTTTTTCATCGTTCACATGGATATAGAGTTACCAGCTTGGTTCACAGAGTCAGTATGAGTCTGTATATATTGATGACAAAAAAAATTAAGTTTATGATTAGTTTAATAAGAAACTATAAGATATATTTAATGGACAAACATATTTTTCTAGGAAGTTTGAGAATCATTCTAATGATGACACGTATCATAGCTAATATGTTATAATTTTTCTCTTTTAATATATAATGGAGAGAGAGTAAAATTACAACTTATTGGTATAAGAAACCAAATTTTAATTGCATGCTTCTATACTCGAAAGGGAATAATAGTCGACCAACCTCTTTTACGATTTATGTCTTTTTATAAATATTTATAGTATAAATCTAAATTAAATCATTCCATATTTTTAAATAAGGAAAGATCCCCCGTTAATATAAACTTTCCATTTTATCCATAGACAAAAAGAAAATTAATATGAATTGTAGGCCAAAAATCATTTGAGCATGAAAAGAATGATGGCTTATTGCTTTGAGCAAAGTTTGATATATGCCCCTCCAGACACATAAACACAAACCACATCAAAATAAAAAACACTTCATATGAGTAATCAAACAAAAAAAGTTCAGAGCTGTGAATAGATCGTCATCAAAATGGTGTGAACAAGTCATCACCGAAAGGGTGCAAATGGATTGTCACTGAAGAGGTGCAAACGAGTTTTCACCAAAATGGTGCGGATGGATCATCACATAAGGATTGTGAATATGTCATGACCGAAAAGGTGTCAATGGATCGTCACTCGAGAGGTGCCAATGGATCGTCAGCCAAGAGGTGCAAAACATGTCTTGGCCAAAGAGGTGCGAACATGTCATGGCCGAAGAGGTGAGAACATTTTGTATCTGAAGGGGTGCAAATGAGTCGTGCCTGAAGGGTTGCAAACGTGTCTTGTCGAAGACGTGTGAATATATCGTGAATGAAGAGGTGCAAACATATTTTCACCAACAGGTTCAAATGTTTTATTACCGAAGGGTTGCAAATGTGTCGTCACCGAAGTAGTGTAAAATGTTGTCACTGATGGTGTGAGAATGTATCATCACCGAAGAGGTGTAAACATAGCATCATGGAAACAGTGCTGTTGTAACATTACCCAAAATATGTAAATATAAAGTTACCGAAAGGATGTGAACGTAATGTTACAGAAATGATGCAAGTGTAATGTCACTGGAAGGTATAAGTTAATAAATTCACTGGGTGGGCTAAAGCAAGAACCAAAGCAGTGGTATCAAAGATTTGATGAGGTTGATTTATCAAGTCTTTCAAGTTTGACCAGTGTAATATGTGTTTATATAGTAAAACTGACGAGTCTTGTAATGAAATATCATTTTCTTGTATACTGATGACATATTGATCTTTGGTATTGGCCTCAGAAAAATAGAGTTTACAAAAGCATACTATTATCAATTTATCATCAAGTTTTTCAATGAAAGACATGAGGGCGTTAGATATAGCGATCATGTCAATTAATCACTCACTGGATGTTTATCATAAAGTTTTTTTTTTGTATGAGTGAGATATAGCAGATCATTTAACGAAATAATTAGCTAGACTTTGTAACTAAGTCTGTTAAAAGAATGAGTTTGAAGTCTATTTGAAAGTTTTAATTGTGTTCTTATACAATGTTAGAGGCAGGATTCATTGTGCAAAGTCTATCTTTAAAGATTGAAACACATGTTTATATCATCCCAAGTTATGTGCTTGGACATGCAAGGAAAAAATAGGTTGAAAAGTTAATCTTAATAGATATTTTGAAAAGTTGCATTTATAGATGCATGATTGAAAGTATTTACCTATATAAGTACGAAGTGATGGCGCTTCAATGAGCTAGGACTTTACTTTCTATAGATTCATGAATGGATAGCACACATGACTTATAATAGTGTCGAATAAACACTTAGCGTAGTGTGGAAACACATTTGTGTATTATCTTCATGTGTCCAAAATGGATTGAGAGATTTAATTTGTAGAACATTTTGATTTTCAGGCATTTGAAATGTCTAATCACTAAGAAAAAAAATTCAATTCTTAGAACTTTTAGTTTATTTATGAGTTCGATATATGTGTTAATTATTTATTGAATATGCGATAACACCTAAATGACGGAAGATAGTTGGAAATTTAAGTAAATCCTTGCAACCATTTAAATTAAGCAGTGCAAGTTTTTAGATGAACAATTGCAATTATTTATGTTTGTAATTATATGTGGTAAATCATTGCAACTTTGGTAATAAACCGTTGCAACTTTTGATGATTAGAGCCATTGATAATTAACCATTGTGACTTTTGGCTAACCATTACAACTGTTGATCTTAAAAATTGTAACTCTTAGTGATAAAAGATGTACCTCTTTACTAACCATTGTAATTGTTGATACTAACCGTTGTAACCTTTAATACTCCATATAAAAAGTCATAGACTTTGGTAATCATAGCTTGAATAACAACAAAAAATCATAAACTAATTGTTAAAAAAAAGTGATTTGTTGTTCAAAGATCATCATATATCTTTGAAAAACACATATAAACACTAAAATTTTATCTGTTATTCTTGTATTTTATTCCAGAATAAAAATGGTATTTTGATTATCTTATCATACAAAAGGATGCATCTAACTCGAGGTTTGGAATAGAGTTAAAATATTCTAGAAAAAAGTGAATTCGCTGCGATTCAAATTTTATCCAAGTTTATAATTTACACATGTTCAGATTACCAACCCAAATATATAATTAATATTTTAAATTACATTTAAAATTAGTATCTTTTCCTTTGTGAACGTGGAGGTTCCAAATCTTTAGTACACTTAATATTAATTATCAAAAGTGAGAGAGACGAAGGAATCTGAGTTAGATTCAGACGAAGGAATCTGAGTTAGATTCGGTAGATGAACTAGGTTGGTTCTAAGAGTGGAAAAAGTTAATCAGCGCCAGTATTGGAAAGTAAAGAGGACATGCACTGAGATTTGTCGGAGAAGGAGACAGAATCACGATGTTTTCAGAGTAGGGTTTCAGTCGGCAAAAGAAAAAGTTAGGGCATAACTGGTTCAAACGTAGCGGTTGCCGGAGTTTGCGGATGTGAATGGCTGCAGTTTCTAATGGTTTTAAAGGATTTGTACGAATGGTTCTGCGATTAGAAATTAGTGCGTTTGCGGGATAGTTATGACTGGTTAACTACTAAATGCAACAACAGTTAAATAATAAATTAACAATATTTATATTTTATATAATTATAAAAATACAAAAAATTTTAATATTATAATAAATATAAAAAATTTAGAATGTTATAGTTTTAAATTTTTAAAAATTATAGAAAATATGTTTATTTTAAAATTGTATAATATTGATTAAAATATAATAGATATGTTTTAGTATTTTTATAATTCCAATTTAAATTATTTATTGAATTTTTTTGTTTTTGTATTTATATTGTTTAAAAAAAAAAATAATCCTCCCGCAACCACAAACTCTAACTGGAATCATGTTTTGAATTTATGAGGTTTAGAACGGTTTGAAACGGTTTGAATGATTGTTGCAAAATACCAACAACCGGTACCAACCGGAAAAGTTGCGTATTTCCCAGTCATACCCTTGATCGACACCAGCGTGGAGACTGTGAGCTGCGGTGATCGGTTCCGGATTGAGTATAATCAGCTGGGCCTGGGCCAGTCTGAAGCATGAAACCTGAAACGGAAGCAATTGGGCCTCGTTGATGAAATAAATGAGAAAGCCAAGAAAGCTCAAAATGCAACTTCATAATGGAGAAGGGCGCATAGCCGCGAAGTGTAACCTCTGTAACGAACTTTGTCTTCTCTAAGCTGTAGAGAGAGAAAGGCCATGTTCGTTTGTACATCTAGATTCCAGATTTTGGAAGATGCATCGAGATGGTCTATCTAGATGTCTTACCCAGATGCTCCATCTGAGTGTTGTTCGTTTCTTCATTTCGTCCATGCATCCAGATGAATCATCTGAATGCAACTATGTTCGTTTGCTTTTCATTTTTTAACTTCCATTTGCATCCAGGTGGACTTGTTAATAAAATGACTAAAATATATTTTTTATGTTTCAGCGGAAAAATAGCATTTTTACGGTTTTGGCCGAAAATACTTTTGCGGTTTTTGAGGAAATATGTGTTTTTCGCGAAAAGTGCATTTTTATGGTTTTGGCGGAAAAATACGTTTTATGGGTTTGGCGGAAAAATAAGTTTTTACGGTTTGGACGGAAAAAGTGTGTTTTGATGTTTTGGCGGGAAAAGTTTTTTTTCACGATTTTGGCAGGAAAAGCATTTTTGCGGTTTTGGCGGAAAATACATTTTTTCCGGTTTTGGCGAAAAATACGTTTTTCTGGTTTTGGCGGGAAAATACAGTTTTACGGTTTTGGCGGGAAAATACGCTTTTCTGGTTTTGGCGGGAAAATACGCTTTTCCGGTTTTGGCGGGAAAATCCATTTTTTTCCGGTTTTGCCGGGAAAATACAGTTTTCTGGTTTTGACGGAAAAATACATTTTTCTGGTTTTGGCGGGTAAATGCATTTTTCCGGTTTTAGCGGGAAAATACGTTTTCCGATTTTAGAGGGAAAATACGTTTTTCTGGTTTTGGCGGTAAAATTTCCATTTCCGGTGTTGGCGGTAAAATTGTGTTTTTTCAGTTTTGGCGGGAAAATGCGTTTTCCGATTTTGGCGAGAAAAGGAAAATTCTGTTTTCCGGTTTTGGCGGGAAATTTCTGTTTTCCGGTTTTGGCGGGAAAATTGTGTTTTCGATTTTGGCGAGAAAATGCGTTTTTCCGATTTTGACGGGAAAATATTTTTTGCGGTTTTGGCCGGAAAATGCTTTTTGGAGTTTTGGCAGGAATATGCGTTTTTTGGGTTTTGGCGGGAAAATGCATTTTTTCGGTTTTGGTCGAAAAGTGCGGTTTTACTGGTTTAGCCGAAAAATGTGTTTTTATAAAAAATGTGTGTTTTATGTTTTTTTGCGGAAAAACGCATTTTACGGTTTTAGTGGGAAAGTGTGTTTTTCAGTTTTTACGAAAAAATGCATTTTTTGGTTATAGCGGAAAAATGTATATGCAAAAAAAATAGAATTTACGGTTTGAAAATAATATTTTGATTTTAAAAGGTCATTTTTGTCATTTATCATTTTGGAATGAACTAGATGCATCTGCATCCAGATGCACCATCAAGACTCACCTTCATTTGGGTGAGAATTTGAGATGAGTTTTAAAAAATTCAGATGGGTAATCCATTTGGATGTAGCATTATAATGCACAAAATGAACATCAATTTGCATCTTCACCCAGATGGATCACCTGGGTGAGCAAACGAATAGGACCAAAGCCATTGTTTCTGTACAGAGAGAAAGCTTATGTACACGACTACTAATGCATTATCAGGTTCAAGCTTCCGATCCTGAAAGAGATGTATCCAGGTAGAAGGGGAACTCTAAAAGCTTGCGTGGGTCTTTCTTCTTTTGCATTCATTATATTCGCTCTTCTTTGCTTGAGAGAGATTCAGAGTCGCGATCTAAACACACACGAGTGAACAAACAAACATTATACAGACGATAGATAAAGAGTGATAAACACAACAAATTCATAGAGTTTGATTCTTCTACAGTGTGACGTAAAAGAAGATTAGAAAAAGACCAACCCAACGTAGATGTCATTTTTGGTTGTTCATGACATCGCCTACAGTTTCAAGTTTGTGTATCAAAATACTATAAGTAGTGGATAACTATATGAATATGTATAGATTTAAGCATAATTAATAATAATATAAATTTGCGCGGGATAAGATGTCTATATTAATGTTGAAGTTATATATTATGATTATGTATAACATAAGGTATACTTTAAACGATAGTTAGATATAACTAAAGGTATGAGTATTATCGGAGGTGAAGCCAGAGATTTTTTATAATGGGTTCACTAATATTAAAATTTAATATATGGTGTTTGCAAGTTTGAGAAGAAGTTTGGAAAATATTTTTTTATATTTCGCCTATCACGTTGTAGTAGTTATCGACTTAGGAGTTTAATACATAAAATCGGTAAAAATGGATAAGTAACATATTATAAGCAAAACAAACTGTGTGAAATAAAAAAAGTATAGTTTCTTTAAATTCAGAAAAGATAGTTGCATAATAAAAGAAATTGAAAGTTATTTGACCCTTTAAATTGTAAAAGTTGTTCCGGATGCGACCAGCACATGAGACTTGTTGGTGGTTCGTTCCTGGAAGTTTCATCTTATCTTCAAGGTCGTCTAATGCAGAGCTCTCATGGCGGCGAAGGTGGTGACACTCGCATGCTTATATTGCTTGCTCGAGAAGACTAATACACTAAGCCGAGACGATTTACTGTGATTCAGTCTCTTCGAAATAGAGATCACCTCATCGAGCAGTAACAAAACTGAATACGACACATTTATCTAGAAATAAATTTTCAACGTCCTCTTTCAGCAATGAGAGGTGATTTTCACCGTCCTATCACAAAGTTTCATCACTTTGTCGTCTCTACGGATCTGTCTACTTAATAGCGATAGATCAGATGGGTTAGCGTTTTTAACAGAAACGCATAGAGAAATAAGGAATCATAATTGATGCTATGATTATATTGAGAGGATTGATAAATCAACTAATCGAACTTGAAGTTGAAGGTTTATCACTTAAAAGTTTTCGTCGAGAAAAATATAGATGGTATGAAGTTCTTTTAACGGAATGTTAGTGTTAATGCATTAAATCCACAATTTTGGTGAGAAATGTTCTTTGCGTGACATCTAAGCTGAAGTAAAGATATCTATGAAGTGGTTCGCCCGTTTTACTAAATAAAAATTTTTCGTGAAGTCACGTCACCACGTTATATTCCTTGCCAATAAATTTTTAAGGTAAGTTTTAGAAGTGTTTCTCTTTTAATATATAGGAGATTATCGATAGTATAAAACACAACATGAAAACATTCTTTTGACCGCTTTTCAGACCAGTTAACCCCTTCCGACTCCCAGAAACACAAAACCAACCGTCAAGATACACATCAGGTTTAATAGACTATCTACTCTATTAAAATAGAGGCACTTTTTTTATCTACTTAAAAGAAGTTTACTATGACCATTTATTTAGTAGCCTAACATATTATAATCTAACTAAATTGATTTACATACATATTAATAATTCCAACCATCCCACGATTAAAATCTAGACTATTTGACTTCATATTATTTCTACGTAACCAACCTTTTATAATTCTCCAACCATTCCACCATTACTTCAACATATACACATGTTATCATCGTATGTTTGAACTCTTATTTTAAGAGACACTACATACTTCCCAAGCATTTATACAATTTACATTTATATACAAGTTCATCATCAACAAAACTAATAAACCTACACTCCATAATCCAAAACTTCATCATCAACAAGATTCTTGAAGGAGACGATTACCTTATTAAATAATCAGACTAACATTTCAGTCCCAGTTTCATCTTCTGGCTTATCACCACGTGAAGGAGACGATTACCTAATTTCTTTTGGTCCATTAATATCGGTTAACCGGATTTGTTATACTCTCGATCAAACCAGTGATCCTAATAAACAATCAACCACGGTTAGCTTCAAAATAAAACAATATCGGATGTGAAAACAGCAAGATAATATCAAATTTTAAACCAATAAAGATAAAAACTTAAATATTATGATATATCTTCAAAATCTTAACGAAACAATATATATAAAACGTGAGTTTTGTTTGACACAAAATCTTAACAAATAAATAAATATATTTTTTGAATTTAGATACAAAATCACAGAAAATATTCCACAACTTCTTAAACAACATTATGGAATATCCTAATCCGTTTGAAATACAACCCTAGAACACAATGTTTTAAACCCGACCCGGACATCGAACCGGACGACTTACCGGGTCGATGGGTCACTGGGTCAACCGCGGGTCAACTGCGGGTTTATAAATGAATTAATTTTATTATATAATAATATATTAGCTATAAAATAAATATAAAAAATAAAGTTCAATATTTTTTAAATGTTTTTAAAAACATAAAATAATAGTTTGGATATGTATATATTTTATGTTTAAAAAGTATTTAGAAAATACTTAACTTTAATTTTTTATATTTTTATTTTCATTTGACATACAAAATATCAAAAAAATATTTTAGACTATTTAAAAATCAAGATATAAAATTCAGAAATATTTAAATGTCTAATGTGAATAATAATTTAAACTTCAAATTAAAAATAAACCAAAAGTAAAAGATCATTGTAATAAATTGTCAATAGGAGAAATAAACTAACACCAAATCACATCAACTAAATTTGGTTCTCTCTACCATTGTTCACTTCATTTTCTTCAAGTGGCACAGTGAAGTTTTTATCAAAATCTAAAAATCACAAATATAAAACTGAAAACGGAAAACCTAACTTTTTTTGTCAGTAACTAACTTCTTAATTGGAAACTTAGAATATAAAACATAATCTAAAAACTAAAAAATGACGTAAAAATTATTTATTGGGTTAACCGGTGGTTCAACCGGTATCGGATTCCGGGTTTTAGTGGATTTTTCTGGGTTTTTAAATATTGGGTTTTTAACAAAACCCAAACCGGATTTCTCTGGGTCACCGGATTTACCGGTTCAACCGCGGGTCTGGGTCGGGTTTCAAAACACTGCTAGAACGTCTCAAGGTTACACGCTATATATATACACGTAGTTATAACACCACATTATTATTCAAACCTTTACTTTTCATTGTTTACACTATGCCTCCAAAAGCTAAGAACTTCATTAATGATATCAAACCCTGGAAAACATAATGGCGAGTTCATGTCAAAGTAGTGGAAGCAACAATCTAAGTTTGGTGGGATATCCTTAGAAATGATACTTACTGATGAAACTTTGAGTATACAATCATTTTTAACTATTATGTTTAATAAGTGTTTATCGAGATTATTAATTCGTTTCAGTTTTCATTAATGAGTTCTTGCTAAAGTTCAACGAGATCTTCCTATTAATGAGTGGAAGATCTAACTTAATTTATATCTGAAAGTAAGTTATTATTATATAAAATAGCGAAATACCCAAAGATAGCACTAAAAAAGTTTTGGTCACAAATATAGAATCTAAGAATCAAAATGACTAAAATGTTTCATTAAAGAGGTAAATATACATTTATATCCAAACTTAGAGCTTAGAGTTAACGGGTGGAGATTTGAGATTGAGGATTAAAATGTTATAAAATAAAAAATAAATATTAACAATTTGAAAATAAAAATTTTAAAAATAGTTTTAAAAAGTATTTTCGAATTAAAAAAAAAAAAATTTGAAAATAAAATTAAAATGAAAATCGAAAAAAAATATTTCAAAAAAAAAAATAGGAAAAGTTCGAATTTGAAAACATATAATCTAAAACATTATATGTTTTATTATTAGAGTCTTTTTACCTATTAAATGAAACATTTTGATCACTTTCCTCTTTATGGTCTATTTTTTGTGGCCAAAACTTAAAATAGTCTATTTATGAGAATTGTCCTATAAAATATGTATAATTATAAATCATATTAAAATTTTGAGGTTTAAAAAAATAACAATATATTCGCGCAGACGCGCGGATCAAAGTCTAGTTACATTATTAAACCTAAATACTTATAAGACAAGTAGTAAGTTAAAACCCGCCAACATGATCTCCAACTCCACCACAAGAAGAATCCTCCACATTGATCACAAGATTTTGTTCCCTGCACTGATGCATCCCAAATTTAGAACAAGTGAAGGCCCGGTCTTTATCCAGGTTAACTGCTTACCATTTGGAGGCACCGCAGCTACAAACCGGAATACCGGATGGATAATTTATGTTGCATGTACCTTGTTTCCTCCATGTGAGATTTAATTTACAATTATGTAAGAAATAAAATTTAACGGTTAATATACATAATTACGTATCTTAACTGATATTGCCTCTAATTGGATAAACCAAACGATGTACCTAATTAAGTAAAGTACAAACTCCACACCTTCAGCAGAATCAGTTATCAAAGTTTCGAAATAGGTATTAAACATTCTTTCCTGAAATAACCAAATATGAAATTAACCGAATATATGAAATAACCAATTCTGTTCTGTAGGATTCTGATTTCCCCCTTTTGGGGTTGTACAATGAATATTATTATTTTAAAAACAGAAGAATATACGAATACCAAACCCTATGCATTACTTTACACTTCTCCACCATAAGCACCTAAAAATGTATTATGTTCATTTGATTCGAATGCTTGAATTCCAAATTGATCATACGATTGGTCTTCAAAATCCTGATAACTAATTAAAAATGATAACGTAAAAAAAGTCCTGTTCATTTCCACGTCACAACATAAATATGTCAAGCACTTTTATTTTTGTTATGATTTTGCATTAGCTAAATAACTTCTTTAAAAAATATATTATAGCTTCGATTAATAAAAATGTGCAATAACCTACGGTTCTGCTTTTTCTAGATATCTTCTTTTTGTTATTTGTTTTCTTCAAGTTTATATTAGCAATTCGCAAAGAATAAGGATCATTGATAAATGTTTGCAAAAACTGCGTTAGAAATCGTCTTCCCCTCATTTACCAATTAAAACCAGAAACAATGGAACATTTTGTATCCGTATAAGCTATCTGACTTTTCTTGTGGAATAGTCTTCAAAGAAAGAACTATATAAATTACCTTTAGTGATGTGACATTGTATACCGTTCTTCCCAAAATCTCATGTATTCACATTTACATTTGAGGAAATTGCCACGAACCTTCCTATAAATTTTCCCTTTCCCGTAGCATATTAAGAAAGGTCGGTGGAAGCCTGGAAGGGATGAAACCTTTTGTTTACTAAAAAGAAGAGGGGGGAGGGATGAAACTTGAAAATGAGATAGGCACTATTGTATTGAGTTTATATTAATAAAAATATATATGATAATCTCTGTTTGTATATATATAAATAAAAAAACAACTCTGTCAATACCTTTTTGAATAAAAAGAGCTATTCAATTCATGAAGATATCATACATATTACAAAAACAAAAAGATATCATACATATTTCTAGGAAGGTTTTCACAATTTTTTTTTTAAATCGTTCTTTTAAAAAAAATCAAAGAAATAATTTTCAGAAACAAAAATTCAAAAAGTTCAATTTTCATTCAGAAAAAAAAATTCGATTTTTTTAAAAAAAAATACTTATTTAAATATTTCTAATATATCTATAAAGTATGTCGTAATTTTCATTTACTTCTTTAATAAAATCTATTTTGGTTATTCCGATACATGTACTATTTTATGATAAAACGGTTTTAGGACTACTATAAGGTTTGTTTTTTGTCAGCGGACTATCATAAGGTATTTCGCATTTATATTTGATTGTATATTTGTATTTATTTGATATGTTTCATTAAGAAACATATATTCGTTTCTCAAGTAATCTTTGTTAAAAAACCTTGGTAAAAAATAATCTGTGTTAAAAGCAACATGTGAAAACAATATTGTAGGAGATAGATTTTGCTTTCTTTTCGAAGTGCATTAGACAATGAATATTTATAGTTTATACTATAAAAATGACATTTCATATTCATGTAAACATATCTTAATTTTTGAAAATGACAAATTTCATTTGATATTCACTTCTAAATTATGACAATGCTAAATGAAATTTCATATATATATATATATATATATAAATTCAGATTTTAAATATTAAATGATACGATATACATGTAGATGCTGTGTCATTACCCATAGTGAAAAATGTAATAAAAAGGTATCTAGAAGATACTCAATAAATGATACGATATACATATAGATGATGTGTCCCTTATTAATATATATATTTTATTGAATTAGGGTAGAAGGAACATGAAAATTTTATTTTTGATAAATTCTCTGAACCTGAACCATTCATATGTCTGATTTCCTGAAACACTTCTGAGCCTGAACAATTTATATGTCTAATATCCGAGAAGAATCTTCTTTCCATTATAATCTTTCATTTTTATTGTAACAATGTTTTGTTTCTTTTTTGATAAGTAACAATGTTTTGTTTCCTTTCTAAGGATAATATTAGTTAAATAAAAATAAATGAAAGTGTGAAGAACCATTTTAGCTAACTTTTTCTGGTTCTTTTTTTTTCTTGGCAACACTTTTTCTGGTTCTAAACATGTAGTTATTGCATGAAAAGAAAACCCTAGGCTTATAATAATTAATAACGCCCTTAACGTTGACGCTAGTACAATGCTAATTAAGATGGATACTTTTTGTATATATATATATAAACACTAGCACGTGTGGTAAACCAAACATTATCATCCAGCGAAATAAGTAAAGGAAACCATTACGATAATATTTTTTTCAAATATATAATGGGGGCAACGTCAAGTGTTTGTTTGTTTTTAACGTCAAGTGTTACTCCTGAAACGAGCAAAGATGTAAACAATAGCTACAACTAGGAACATAATGATAGCAAAGTAGGGAGGAAACATGGGCATATTAGCTAAGTAAGCGGAGATAACGATTAGAAAGAATGAGAGACAATCATTATTTAAATTTATAGTTAAAATAGATTTGTTATTAATATCTTTATTATTATTTAGAAATGTTATACATTAAGTAAACTAATATAAACAATAAAAAAATTATTTGAATATATGGATCTAGAAGTCTAGTATGACTATTTTGTAGTAGATAAAAATGATACTTCTCTTTTAATAGAGAACTAGATTTTGACCCGCACGCCCGTGCGGGTGTATTTTAAAAGAAAATATGATGCTATTTGCTTTTTATGTCACTATTTAGGGTTGGGCAAAAAACTCGAATTCGAAGAATCGAACCGATCCCAATCCAAATAAGTAGTACTAAATTCGAACCAGAATTGATTAAATATCCAAATTATTCAAAATTTTGGTATTTGAAGAATTGAAACCTAATCCGATCAGAATCGAATTATTTTTAATATATATAAAAACATCCAGGATATATATGATACTTTTAAGTTCGCATAAATGCTTGAAAATATATACAAATAATTAAACGTAAATATCTTAAATAGTTAAAAATACTCAAAACTCCAAAAATACTTAAGTAATTATTAATTCTCTATCCAAATATTTAAACCAAACCTATTTAAATTGGTTATTCAAATCAAAACCAAATCCTCAAAGATATGAACTGAACACGAAATCCCAAAAAACCCGAAAACGAACCCGAACGCCCACCCATAATCACTATTATATATATATCCATATATGTGTTATCAAAGGTTACAAAATATGTGTTATCCTATAATTAATCGTATTTTATACGTACCATCAAATAAATTTTCTTATAATTAATAATATTTTATACGTACAATCATATAAATAATCACATATATTATATTTTAAAAATTTAATGTGAAATATAAAAACCATAATTTAAGTTGGTGTTTGAAATTGGGCTTTGTATTGTATTTTTATTATATATATTGGAAACATTTTTATAATAGTTACTGGAAAATATGTTGGTAAAAATCAAATTTTGAATATATGTATATTTTTGAATGAATTTTTGATATAAATCAATTTTAAATTATTATTTTGATTTGAATATATATATTAAGTAACATAGACCCATTACTTTTTAATATAATGTAATGGACTTTCAATTTTTTTATTAGCATAAACCCATTATTTTTTTTCTAACTTACTACTATTCATGTTTCCAAACAGTACTATTTTTTAAACTACTATCCATATTGCCAAACAATCTCATTTTGTACTTGAGTTTTAATAAGATAGATAAGTCTCAGTGTTTATGACTCATGCTCGATTCATTTATGGCTTAATTTTTTATTTAGTTTTTTTTAAAAATATATACTAGATTTTGACCCGTGCAACCGCACGGGTGTTTGTTTTCAATTTTCTATACATAAATTATTGTTTTAAAACATAAGTGATATATATTTTTAATGTTAATCATATACTTAAATATTTATAAACTATTTCAAATATAACAATTTTATAATTTACATGTTATAATTAATTAATTTTTTAAACCTTATGTATTTGCTTCTTCTTATTATATATTTATCTTATTGTATTTGCATTTAGTTATTAAGCAAATTAATATATTCATGAGAAAATATATTTAAAAAATATTTTGTATTTAATTTATGCTAAATTCTGATCCGCATTTCAAAACTGAATTTTTTTTACCAATATTTTTATGCTTATTCATTTTAGATAATTTATTATTGTATTTATAAAAGTGTAAGATATGTTAATTTTTAGACATGTATTATATAGTTTGTTAATTTTAAGTCGTTCTATCATCATATTATATTTTAAATAAATAGTTTATATTTATGAAAATAAAATTTATAAATTTATCAATTGAATATAATTTTATCATATTTATTTTAGTATAATAATTATATTTTAACATGATCATGACTATAAAAGTAGATAAAATAGGATATAATTTATTTATTTTAATTTCTAAACTATAACTTAAAATACATTAAGTTATTGTTTAAATATTACACAGATTTATTAGAATTTTTAAAATGTAATATATAAATATATATATTATATTTAAAATGAAAATATATTATGATTAAAGTAGTTACAAAGATTTTATATTATTAACTTTAAAGAAATACATGTTAATTTTTATACATGTATTATATAGTTTGATAATGTTAACCCATCGTACCAACATATTAGATTTTATTTTTGAACATAAATATTTTATAATTACGAAAATAAAATATATAAATATATAAATTTAATACAATTTTATTATATTTAGATCAATATAATAATTTTAATTTAATATGATTGATTATGATTATATAATAACTAAAATATTATAGATTTTTTATTTTTCATTTTATATAACTGAATATATTAATGTATAATAATATTTTAAACTAATTTCGAAATTAATAAAAATATTTAAATATAATTTTAAAAATGAAGATCTTGTAAAAGTCTTTTAAAACAGATTTGTTAGCATTTTAAAATAAATATATTTATATTTAAATTTAAAAGATATCAAAAGATACTATGATTAAAATATTTTTAAAATTATATTTATTATTAGTCTGAATTAAAATATAGTATGAATTTCTATGAATAGGTTCATTAGGTCCATTTTAAAAAAATCACACATGAATTAAGGTTGTGACTTCTGTTTTAATATATAAGATTTTGTGAGTTTATTAATATATATATATATATATATTTATATATATATATATATATTATTGAATTAGGGTAAAAGGAACATGAAAAAATCATATTTGATAAATTCTCTAAACCTGAACAATTTATTCTAATTTCCTGAAACTCTTCTGAGCCTGAACAATTTATATGTCTAATATCCCGAGACTCTTCTTTCAATTATAACCTTTCATTTTTTATTGTTACAATTTTTTGTTTCCTTTCTTAGGATAATATTAGTGATACAAAAATAAATGAAAGTATCCATTTTTGGTTAAGTTTTTCTTGTTTTTAACATGTAATTGTTGCATGAAAAGAAAACCCTAGGCTTAGAACAACGCCCTTAACGTTGACGACTTGACGCTAGTATGTATAATGATAATATGATGGATTCTTTTTTGTATATATATACACTAGCACGTGTGGTAAATCAAACATTATCATCCAGCGAAATGAAGAATAAGTAGAAACATAGTGGACGATAAATAAAGGAAACCATTACGATAATATTGTTTTTTCAAATATATTTTATCAACGTCAAGTGTTTGTTTGTTTTTAACGTCCAGTGTTACTCCTGAAACGAGCAAAGATGTAAACGATAGCTACAACTAGGAACATAATGATAGCAAAGTGGGGAGGAAACATGGGCATATTAGCTAAGTAAGCGGAGATGACGATTAGAAAGACTGAGAGACGATCTAAAACGAAAGCCAGAACTGGACGTGTTCGGGGAAACACCGCGTTCGCCAAAAGGAAGAGAGAGAAAGCTGCCTGGTTGAGGAAGCATTGGATATGGATGCTGGTGCTTAGGTTTGGGCGTTGAGACCACGTCGATGTGTAGCTTGGTCCAACAGCAAGGAAATAGGTTAGAACGCATAAGCTTAGACGGTCCATTGCGTGGAATTCACGTGGAAGTGGGCCAGGTGATGCAGAAATCCTAATGGAAGGAGATGTTGGTGGAAGTGAGTGAGCCGCCGACTGAAAAAATAGCTGAAACATCTGAAATAGAAGAGTCTGAATACTCTGACTTGGTGGGTCCGACCATTGAAAACGTTGCTGGATCATCGGACATGGCAGGGTCAAGTTCCTCTGGCTTAGTAGATCCGACCAGTGAAAAAATTGCTGGAACATCGTAAATGGAAGGGTCAGGTTATTTTGACTTGGTGGGTCCGACCAGTGAAAGAATTGTTGGATCATCGGAAATGGAACGGTCTGGTTCCTTTGACTTGGTGGATCCGACGACTGAGAAGCTCGCTGGTACACTAGAATCGAGATGGTATCATCGAGTGGAGGTGGGTGACTCGGAGACTGAGACTGAGGAATCGTGTTACTATGTTGTTCTTCCTGAGTTGGGTGAGACGGAACTGAATGAGACTGATTGTTACTCCAACCCGGTGGAGGTGGATGAGCGGGAAATGGAGGAACCCTCATAGGAAACTGAGGGTTCAGGTAGTTCTGACCGGGAAGAGTTGAGTGCATGGGCGAATGAGTGTTTTGTTCTTGCTGGGTTAGGTGACTAGGAGGTGGAGGAACCCTCACCATAAATGGAAGAATGGGGTTGAGTGGATGTTCTGGCTGGGTTGGGTAAGCCGGAGATGACGAAGTCTGATTGCTCTGACTCGGTGGAGTTGAGTGGCCGAGCAACTCAGAACCCATTTCGTTCACCGGAAATGAAGGGTTTGGATTGCTCTGATTTGTTGGTGGTTGATGACTAGAACATACACGACCATGCGAACCGAGGGCAATGAATACCAAAATGATAATACGAAAAATCATGTTTGGAAAATGTATAGAGAGAGTTGATTGAAATGAATGTGCAATATAGTTTTTTTTCCTCCTTCTATATATAGCCGCGTGGGGACACGCAGTAGCTAGCACATACGAAACTTCCTACCCCTTTCCTTCACAAATGTTTGTTATTTTTGAGAAAGGGTTCTTTCCTGCACGAATGTTTTTTTTTTTTTTTTTTTTTGCTAACCGAGTATCCTGGCCCCACCGAGGTGGTCCAGACTAGAGACCGAAGTGAGCAAGGACGCTGCCAGGGCGTCACCATGTGGCTCACCGTGTAACGGTCTTCGGTCTCGGATGCTGCAGCCCATATGTAAATTCCGCAGTGGCCAAGGCTCGAACCCAGGGGCGGGCACTCCAGCTGGAGCTCCTATACCACTAGACCAAAGCAACTTGGTTCCTGCACGAATGTTTGGATGATATGTTCTTCTTTTCGTTAATTGAAACGAACGCTGCAGTTTAAATTTTAATAAACTTACTAGATTGTCACCCGGGTTTTCAAAACACAAAATTTAAGTTTAATAATTTTTTTTTACATTTCTGTTTATATATGTTTTTTTTTGTTTTTTTTGTTGATAAATATTTTATCTTTTATGAAAAAATATTAATTCTAAAAATAAAATATGTTCATTTCGTTGACTGCTTAAAATATGTTCATTTCGTTGACTGCTTCCTGGTAGATGACAATCGGCCACCTGGGAGATTTAAGGTCAAAAGCTGACGTATTTTTTCTTCTTCGAATTCCCCCGCTATTATGCATATGATATACCGATATTTAAATATATTTACACAAAATAACGATAAAAGTATGAATAGTAAAGCTTTATGACAAAATAAAATATGTTCATTTCGTTGGATTTTAGTAACGTGTTACAATACTAATTTGTTAGAACTTAATAACATGATTACTAGGTTAAGATTCGCACTTTGCACAGAATAAATATTATATAAATTAATTTTATATATTATATATTGTTTTATATATTATTAAAATAATATATATATATATATATATATATATTGATAATTAAAAACTCAGTAAATATTACATATATGATTAAATTAGTGTAAACACAGAAATAAATTTTATTAATTCAAAAAAAAACTTTTTATCTATTTTATATGATATAAAATTAAGTTTTAATGATATTAACATAGATATATAGTACATTTTTAATATTGATATCTGTTAAATAATATTTTATGCTCATATTGTTTTTTGATCATTTGTATTTTTTTGTAACAAAAATTTTGAATCACAGATAACAATTTTTTTGTGGGATGTTTAATAGTTTTAGTCATTTATAATTTAAAAGACATTATGAAAAGTTTTAAAACTAAATATTAAGTTGTCAATATTTGTTTAAAATTTTATCAAAAAAAATCAAAGCAAATTTCGAAATTAAAATACATATGTATTTTTATATGGTAAATAATTTATTTTATAATATATTAATATTTATTAAAAGAGACTTCTTATTATATAATTTTGTAATCATTTATATCTTGTTATAACAAAAAAATTTAAACCATAAAAAATTCAATGTGAGATTTTTGACAATTGTAGTCATTTATATTCGTTTTTAAAAATTTTAAATATAAAATATACAGAAAAATCTAAAATTTTACTATATAGTTAATATGGTTGTTTAATTTATTTTAATATGTTAAAATTTTAAAAATGATAGAGAATAGACTAATTTTTATCAAATCATTATTATTCAAAATCATTAATCATATATACTTTAGCCATATTTGATAATTCCCTTATTTTTATTTAAGAAAACAGTGAACAACATTAATAATAAAAAACTTATTATATATTTTGATGGACCAACATATTTTTAAAGATTTTAAAAATAATTATGGTGATAATATGTGGCTACAAAAAATGTTATAATACTTTTCTTTTAATATATATGGGATGTGATGTAAAAGAAGATGTCAAAAAGTAACATGATTTTGTGATATTAAAAATTTCTTTCTCTTGATATTTTATATGAAGATGTCAAAAATTTTATATGAAAAAGACAATTATTTGTGCATACAGTAATGTAATGATTTCTTTCTCTTGATATGTTTTTTTTTAAAACAGAATATCAAAATTTAATAAATTGTAACTTTAATATATTTAGCAACAACTTTGAATTTTAACAAATATATTTAAAAATATTTTTAAGATCTTGTTATAATAGAAAATAAACCATGTGTTTATTTTTGAAATATTATTTTTTTAAAATACATTATGAGTAAAATCATTAACCACAGATTTGACATTATTATTTTAAAAGAATTCTAAGAAATCAAATAGTAACGTCATGTTTCGTAAATAACACTTTAGGTAAACATTAATTATATATGATGATTATTTTGATAAGATAGATATTTTTTAATTGGTTAGTAAATTATAGTTTCAACTGACATATTATTTGTTGAACTTTTATTTGTTCAAAAGAAAATAAATTACAGGTTATTTGCTTAAAATAAAAAAACTGACAATTTATCATTTTGGCACTAAAAGTTAACTTCCTACATTTTGTAAGGCAAATAAGGAGGAATGTCAAACCATTCTTAGGATTTTAAAGGAATATGAGGCTATCTCGGGGCAACAAATAAATTTTCAGAAATCTTCAATTCAATTTGGGCATAAGATTAAAGAACCAAATCGTCAAGAATTGAGAGATGTTTTAGGAATTCAAAATATAGGAGGCATGGGATCCTATTTAGGCTTGCCAGAAAGTCTAGCAGGATCTAAGGTACAAGTATTTGGTTTTGTTCAGGAACGGTTGAATAATAGAGTTAATGGATGGACCTTTCGATTTTTTACTAAAGGAGGAAAAGAGGTAATTATTAAATCGGTAGTTACGGCTCTGCCCAACCATGTAATGTCTGTTTATCGATTACCGAAGACTACTGTTAAAAAATTAACAAGTGCAGTTGCTCAGTTTTGGTGAAGTCCAGGAGGAAGTTCTAAAGGTATGCATTGGAAATCATGGGATAAATTATGTGAAACCAAAGAAAATGCTGGGTTAGGTTTCAAGGATCTTATGGATTTTAATACGGCAATGCTTGGAAAGCAATTATGGAGACTGATTGAGAAGCCAAATACCCTTTTCTCAAGAGTCTTCAAAGGACGGTATTACAGGAATGCTTCACCCCTGGAACCGATTCAGTCTTCTTCTCCGTCATATGGCTGGAGGAGTATTATTTCTGCTAGATCTCTGGTTTGTAAAGGACTAATTAAAAGGGTGGGAACAGGTTCGTCTATCTCTGTATGGAATAATCCTTGGATCCCAGCCACTCGCCCGAGACCAGCAAACAAAAATTTTCCCAACTTTTATCCGGACCTCACAGTGGATTCCCTCATTAATTCGGAATCTCGCTCATGGAATTTACAGGCAATCAGGACTCTAGTGGATCCTACGGATGCAAAAATTATTGAAAGTATTCTTTTAAGTAGGAACCAGTTTGAGGATAGGAATGGATGGCATTTTACTACTAATGGAAAATATTCAGTCCGATCAGGTTATCAAGTGGAACGAGTCTATCCTGATAAGGAAAAACCACCAGATTTTTATGGCCCTACAGTGGATATACTTAAAGCTTTCTGTTGGAAAGTTCGGTGCCCCCCAAAAATAAGACATTTTTTATGGCAACTTCTCTCGGGATGTATATCGGTAATGAAAAATCTCAAGGCAAGAGGGATACAAGGAGATATATGTTGTGCTCGATGCGGAGATCCGGAAGAATCAATTAACCATGTATTTTTTGAATGTCCGCCGGCACGCCAAGTGTGGGCATTATCCAAGATTCCGTCGTCTCCTAATATCTTTCCTATCACCTCATTATTTGCTAATATGGATCATCTTTTTTGGAGAGTTCAGCCAAAGATGGATGACCATCAGTTTGCATGGATTTTATGGTATATTTGGAAAGCCCGAAATAACAAAGTTTTTAGTAATCTGGATATTGATCCGAGGGATACTCTTCAATTAGCTGAATTAGAATCATCACTTTGGGCAGAAGCACATGTGGGAAATGATCCTACGAGGGAGCCTTCGGTACAGACCAGTTCCTCCCTAGCAACACAAGGTCGATGGTGTTTCATAGATGGTTCATGGAAAGATAAGGATTCTTTTTCAGGGCAAGGTTGGTATAGTACTTTACAGGGGTTTGATGGTCTGTTAGGGGCAAGGAATGTAAGGGCATGTCTTTCACCCCTCCATTCGGAGGTAGAGGCTTTGATTTGGGCAATGGAATGTATGAAGAATTTAAGACAGTTACAGGTAACGTTTGCGACGGATTGTTCTCAATTGGTGAAGATGGTTTCAGAACCAGAAGAATGGCCAGCATTCGAAAGCTATTTGGAAGATATCAAACTTCTCAAAAGAAGTTTCCTCAACTCAGACATCGTTCATGTTCCTCGGACGGCGAACTTTCGGGCGGATAGCTTAGCACGCAATGCTAGGAAACAATCGTCCTTTGTCGTTCACATAGATGCGGAGTTACCAACTTGGTTTACAGAGTCAACATGAGTCTGTAAATTCTTTGCTGTCAAAAAAAAAAAAGAAGTTAACTTCCTACAAGAAAGGACTGCTTCCTGGTAGATGACAATCGGCCACCTGGGAGATTTAAGGTCAAAAGCTGACGTATTTTTTCTTCTTCGAATTCCCCCGCTATTATGCATAAGATATACCAATATTTGAATATATTTACACAAAATAACGATAAAAGTATGAATGGTAAACCTTTATGACTTACCTGTTTTACGAGCACATCCACATGGCCTACAATCTTCAACTAAGTAGGAAATCTAAAGAATAGTAATACTCTAATAAATATAGTTATTTAATTAAAATTCAATGTATATAAAAATCTGAACTACTTAGAGCACCCTTATTGGTGCAGTATGTTAAGTGAGCTTCTTAATTAAAAAAAAAATATTTTAATAAAGTTTAGTTATTAAGTTAATTTTAATGTTTTGAAAAATTTGACACATGATACTTTAAATTCAGAAGAGTATTTTAAAAGCACTCTTTTAAAAAAATTTTACTGTCTTTTTCCTAATTTCTACATTTTTTCTTTTTTTATTACTTAGATACTCATACTCATTGAGTATCAATTAATTGAGGTGCTCTTAGAATAAATGCAGTGAAAATACAAAGATGAGTTCTTAAAAAATAAATCTAAATAATACAATAAAAAGAACAAAGGAAGATAGAGGAAAAAAAAGAGAGTTGAGAAACAGAAATTTGGGAGAACTCTTCCACTACATGATATTTTATTGGACTGATTTTCTTTAAATTTAAGTTACATTTATTAAATAAATTATACCATTATAATATACTGAGGATACTATATTGAGAAACCACACTGATGATGATGTTCTTACATATAATGATATAAACACAGTATCTATATGGTATTTCAAAGTTTCTCCCTTGAAAAATTACTGCATTTCTCTATCTTACCTAGTAAGTATCTAGCTAAGTCAAAACCAATGTGTATGAGTAAGACATTCCTTTTCCCTTTTTTTTGTTGTCTTCTGGTTACCAATGTGTTCGAATAAGACTGATGTCTTAGTTAGAGTCTATGACGCGTTTGTTTACGTCATCATCCTAAACAGATTCAATCAAGACTATTACCAAACTCAAAATTTTACGTCTATATGAACCAAATAGGAAGATTGACTCCGGACACTACGTATAAGACTATCTGATTTTTTCTATTTTGAGTATGAAACACCTGTGCAATCACAATTTTTTTTATGTTTTGTATTTCTTCAAGGTTTGTTCTAATTGTTTTTGGATTATTTATTTTGAAAAAAACGTATATTAATTTGTAATCAATGACGTCTCAAGCTTTACATAGACTTTGTTAAAAATAAAATACACAATTAGTTTAATAATTTTATAAATTAATAAATTTAAAATAAGTTTTTAGAAAAATTAAATTGTTGCATTGTATAATTGAAGATTTCTATTTAAACGATAACATTCTTCTAGCTAAAGTTACTCGATACTATATTTCAAATGACAAACTAAAACTGAGAACTTATTTTTTTCGCTTTATGAGAATAATACGTGTTTGCCTGATTTTCTAGTTGGTGAAGAAAATGTTTTAGTATATATTTATAATAAAATCAGTTAATAACAAATCCGAACATTTAATCAAGTTAAATTGTAACTTTAAAACTAGAGTCTAGCCCGCATAGTAACATGTTTTAGTTCTATTTATATTAATTAAATTAAACTAAATTAAATAAATATTAAAAATGTTATTTGATTTTTGTGCTGGAATTTCAAGATAAAATGTTATTTCACATGAAAATGTTCTATAAATTTATGAAAATTTATTTTATTAAAATAGAAGTACTTTTATAAACACCCCCTTAAAACTATAATTTATAAACCAACCCTAACTAACTAATCCTAACTTTAATCACTAACTGTATTTTCTCAATTTAATACATAACTAGGTAACTTTCCTCTCCTCATGCGCGGATAAATATTTATAGTGTAAAATACATAATAATTGTTTAGTATTTTACTTTTATTTTTATAATTTAAACTGATTTATAATACATATCTAAGGAAAATAAGTAAATTTATTTTGAAATTTTAATGTTATTATCTTAATTAAACACATGACTATGATATACAAAATTTGAGTGGTTTAATTATTATATATTTGATTAATTTTGTTAATTTTGTATAGTTGATTTTTTTACATATATAAATATTTCTATAAATTTATGTATAATTCAATAGATGTAGTTTTGGAAAACAAATAGTAAAAATGAAAAACGAATTTTGTAGTTTGATTTTTTTATTTATAAATTTAAGTCATTTTGTAGTTTACATGTAAAAGATTATATATAAAATTATTCTAAACATGTTTCAAAAAATATTATTCTAAACAATAATGTATTGTTGACTTAATTAAACTTATGGTTTTGACTATTAGAGTTTAGATCAGTTTGATGATCTATAACCAGGTTTTTATGATGATTTTATATATTAATTATATTTATGATTTTGATAGTCTGATGATTTATTTAATTTATGTTTAAATCGTGATAAGATTTTGTATGATTACACTAATTGGAGTACAGAGTGACATTAACTAACATAAGAAATAATTTTGAAGTCTCATGCATGAATATGAATATTTATAAAATGATTGAATCATAATTAGTTAATATTTTGCTTTTATTTTTTATAAATTAGAAGCCGTTTTGCAATTTATTTTTATGAAAATAAAATATAAGATTATTATGTTATTTAAGATATTTGTCAAAGGGGACCTCTTAATATATATATATATATATATATATATATATATATATATATATATATATATATATATATATATATATATATATATATATATATATATATATATATATATATATGTATATATATAACTATTTTGGGCGAAATTTGCTCTTTTTCTATCTATATATATTGTGAAATTTACAAGAAGCCAATTAGACAAAAAATTGTAAGTCATAGCAAATCTCTTCAAGATAATTAAACGATGAAATCATCATAAACTCTAATCTGCATTGTGTTTGAAATCAATGTGTAGGTGGCGCAATGTCCGGACTTAAATGACGCCTAAAGCACACTATAAAAATAATATCCTTTAACTATTATTTTTTACATTTTAAGTATATAATCAGAATAATGTAAAACATTCTTAGAGCTTATTTTTTGAAAATGCATAAACATAAATTTATTACGAAAAATAAATCTCTTTTTCTACAATAACTTATATATATATAGCAACTATAAATAGTTCAGTGTTTGAGTTTGTGTTCTATTGATATTATTAATAAGCCATCTAGTTTGTTCTTAGACATAGTCGCACATATATAATTTCAATTTTTGTAGACTATAAAAAAACATGAAAAAGATGCAGAAATAGAGAAAAATAAAGACAAAATTATATGGAAGATGCAGTAACTCTTCTATTGGGAAGCAACAATTAGGATTGGGACGGATAGGGTATCCAGATAATTTTCAGGTATCCGGATCCGGATCCTTATCCGGCGGATCCATAATTTTACTATCTTTATCCGGATCCGGGGTTCTCGAATATCCGGGTGTCGGATCCTTCTAAAAATTGTAATATCCGGCGGATATCCGGATCCGGATTTGGATCCTTCAAATAAATAAAATTAATATTAATATATTAAAAATATTAAAAAAATAAAAAAATAAAAAAATATAATGTTTTTAATTATATCTATGTATAATATAACAAAATTTACATATACTATTATAAAAATGAAAATATATTAAATAAAGTTAGTTTTTATATATAGATATTACTATTTTTGAAATAGTTAATAAAACTTACGAATCCGGATATCCGGATTAAAATTAAGATATCCGGATCCGGCTTTGACGGATCCAATATTTTACTATCCGGATCTGGATTCGGCCCTTCCGAATTTTCGGATCGGATCCGGATTGAATCTCGGATAAAAATTCCAGGCCTAGCAACAATCAATCAACATACATAATTTTTAGAAGAAAAACAGATGTAATGAATAAAAACTAAACATAAATATTGTTAGAATACAGTATTCAGTAGTATAATATATGACAAAAGATACTAAAATTGTCAAAAGGAAGAAACAAATATCTTTTCCAAAATGGATCGGATCTTATTAAGATCTTCTTTCATATCTCTTTTGTTTCATTATCAAAGATTCAAAATGAAAAAATGAAACAAATAAATAAATTAAAAGAGCAAGGGTTCTAACCTACAAACTATAAGATAGAGACACAACTGAGAAGCCAGTATAATAAAGCAACTTATTATCTTTGGCGCCCCTAACTTTTATATTACCTGGCGCCTAAAGCCCTTGGTTTACGAGCTTTCGCCCAAGGCCGGTCGCAATGGAGGTTGGACCTTTTACTCAACGCACCCTGACTGTTGGTAGTTAATAGGCGGAACCAAGAGCAACATTATTGCGGGGACAAATTTTAGGTGTCTTAGCATTTTTTATTATTATTTTTAGAATAAGAGATATTGTTAAGAAACAATGTTAAATATGCAGATTATTGGTAGAAACTTTTATGTTGTCTCTTAGTAAAGAACATATAAAAGAACCCTAAATTAAGAACAACAAGAACAGAAACAACAATGTTTGCTTATATAACAGAACAACAAGAACAAGAACAGGCCACACGGTTTCAACTTAATTTTAATTGAACAACAAGAACAACAACAGGCCACTCGTTTTAATTGCCAACTTGCTTCAACATTAAATCTGCATCAACATACAGATATTACATGAGTGATAATTTCGTATGGGAAAAGAACCTGCAGACAGAATCCAAACAAAATCGATCAAACTTGCATAATCACGAAGAAAAGTATCAAAATATCAGATGAGCAAAAGATGAGACATTACGTCTCCTGGCTTGATGATAGCCTTGATTTGGCTCAGCTTAGGAGACAATGCAGTCTTAGACGCAGAGCCATTCCCAAACAGAGAAGCTTTGAGACCGAGATCATCCTTTCTCACGAGTGACCGAGATCAAAGCTACCGGGAACCCATATAACCTGATTAAGTAGAACCTCATTAGCTTCAATTGCATCAATGGCTCCTTCCAAAAGCAACTTCGTCACAACCTCATTGAAACGAGCAACAACCTTGAAAGATAAAAAACGAATCTATCAGAACTCAAAAGCCTGAAAAGGTGAAGACTTTGCGAAAGTTGGAGAGCTCAGGATGGCGAATCGAAGCCCTTCCCCTCTAATCAGCGACCCGGTAACATGTCGAACAGCGTCAGTTACGAACGACGAGCGTAGCTCCTTCTCTACAATGAGTGGTGACGCGAAACCTAAGGACAATGAATCCCCAGAATCCAAAATCAATATAAATAAAAAATAGACGAATTTGGGATGATGTAGAGTGCAAAAGTGATTACCTTTAACAGGATCACCATTGATACAATCCAACCCGCTTTCACTACCAGAAGCTCTCTCCTCCGCAGCTTCATCTCATCTCTCCTCTCCTCTGCAGCTTCATCTCGTCTCTTCGTGCCGTCGTCGGATTGGAGGTTCCAACCGGGAGAGAACTTTCGCGTGAGAGAGAGAAGAGAGAAACGACGAAGAAGGAACACACCTCCTCTGACCTTTCAAGTGCCTATACGTGTCAACAAGAAACGCCTCATCCTGTCCCTAATTAAAAGACGTTTCTTCCATAATTATGTATTTTTTATTTTATTTTCCGTCTCTTAAGGACGGCGATAATTGTGCTCTAAAGGTGTTTGTTGGACAAAGAAATTAAGTGCCAAAGAGTTTTGGTTTGCATTATGTCCAAAGGAAATGTAAAACTTTGATCTATTCAACAAGTTGAGATTTTCTAAAGCATTCTTATAGATAAACAAACACAAATCATGTACTACTATTTTGTAAGAATGTAACCTCATCAACAAAATGCAAATGTAAAATCAACTAAACCCTTCCACTCTTTCACATAACTTCTGGAAATCATCGGGGGGCAAGGTTGATGTAGCCACAATCGCGTAAATCAAGGGATTTGAGGTGAGGACAATTCTCAACAATGGCGTTTACGCCGGTGTCTGTTAACATGTTCCCAATAAGCTGGAGGTGGTGAAGACCGGGCATTGTTTTAGCAATTGCCAAAGCATCATCATCAGACTCGTCCTCCAAGTAGTAGCAACCCACATTGTTTAGCTTCAGAGTCTTGAGAAGCGGGCAGGAACGGCCTATAGATTCCAAATCCAATTCCATAAAATAGAAGTAAGAAAGTTCAAGGTGTTCAAGCAATTTGAGCTTCATGACTGCTCCCAAAAGTCCCACATCCGTTATGCCATTGCACTCAGTAAGTACAAGCTGTTTCAGGTTACTTGACCTGTATCCATACCAAAGTCATATAAAAACACAAACTATTATTTGCAACCAACACATAGACATAGAATCAGGAATCAGAGTTTTAGGGTTCGTTTCACCTGTCAGCTAGGTAGGCGAGGAGAGAATCGGTGCCGACGTACTCAATGTTGATCTCCAGCAAGCCTCCCTGGCTTAGATCAACGGCGCGACGGCACATGGCCTCCGCGGCATGATAATAATCCTTGGCTTCTTTGTATTCTCCCATGTTTGACATCTCTATTTTCCGCCACATCAGGGGGTCTTGACAGACGCGTCGCCACGATCTGCACACGTTCCGAGCGTTTCCTAGTCTATCAGGCACGCTAAGACGGTGAAGAATCGAGTAGATCAGCTCCGATGGAAGCTCCGCCCAGTTTATAAGTTTTGCGTCTTTCATCTCACCGGAGATAAAGAGGACGAATCAGTTTCTGAAGGTTAAAGTAAAGATTGTGTGACTCTCCGGGTCCCTCTCTAATTAAGTTCCTAATGATAAACTAAATTTACGAAACAAACCCAATATTTAGAGTGAATATTGGGCCTAAGCCCATGACTGTTTAACGTAGTTAGAAAAATGGAAATAGAAGAAGATAGGAAAAGGAAACCTTGTAAATTTAATCGTGACAATTGAAATCTCCCTCAGCTATAAATAAAAGCTTCTCTCTCATTCTTCTGATTTCCATTAGGGTTAAGGATGGCTCACAGATCAGCAACAGGGATTCATTCTTCATGGAGCTGTATGAGATTGTGAATGATCACTCGTTGGATGCAATCATCTCGTGGACCAACAACAGCAACAACAGTTTCATCGTTTGGGATGTCCCCCGGTTTTGCACAAAGATTCTTCCCAAATCTGTAGAGTTCGGCAGGAATTTCTCAGAGTTTGTGTCCGAGCTTCGCCATCATGGTTTTCAGAGAATCGGTTGGTTCGAGTTTGGGCATAATAACTTCGTGAGAAGTCGACCTTGGCTTTTGAAGAGGATGGTGCCGAGCAAAGCTTGGGACGACAAGTTTGGTGCTAAACTCAAAGCGAAGAGAGACAAAGCCAAAGCAAAGAAAGCTAGAGCCAAAGTTGTTCGTCTCCTGGAGAATTTACAAATCTGATTATTCTTTACGTGTAATGAAACTTGGAAATTTCCGAAACAATATTAGTTCTGTTCTATTTTCGAATTCAGTAGATGTTTGTATGATGATGATCTCTGCCTTATCTTGTCTCCAAATCTTTGATTCTTATAGTTTTATCTTTGCCTTGTGAATCACAAACCATAATAGAATACGCGCATTGGCTTACTATATGAGAACATAAAACAGGACAGTTTATAATTCACCGAGTTTTATAGAAAATAAAATCATAATAAATACTAATGTCTAGACCTACCCGAAACAGAAAAATAGTGGAAAAGTATTGCAGACACTAGAGTGGTGGTAATCAAAATACTTGGGATTCGCATTTTGATATTTTTAAACTTTTCCATCAGCTGAGATCCCTTCACATTGTCCTGCACATCATCTTGCACATCGTATTGATAGTTAAATCCAGATAGGTACTCTGATGTACTTGCAAGAGAAGAAGGACGAAGTGATACCAAATTTTCATCAAAATCAGATATAACCCAAATGTCTGAAGAGATGCAAGAGAGCTTGTTCGTCTTTGGATAATACTTGAACAACCTCTTCTTATTGTCACAGAAGAAAAAATTTCCTTCCTTACAAACCGCCACGGGCCTAAACCACACCTTAGAAGGTTCAAGGTCGCGGAGGCATAAATCTATGGTGTAAGTCATGCTCCATGTTTTTTCTTGTGCATCTATGGTCCATAGCACTAGATTCCAAACAGGGACAGTATCAGGTGTGGCTATGGCTAGACTGTATTGAAAGTTCACTAGTTGATCTAAGTCCGAGGATTCTGGCGGAACTGGGACATCACGGAACTTTTCGGTATGAAGGTCCAAAGCTAGTATGTTATCACCGTCCAGCATCTCTAACCAGTAGATGGATCCATTGACACACACAGACTTCTTCCTTGGATCCACACGATAAGGAGGCGGATTCACTATCCACCATTCCCCAATGCTCACATCAAGAATCTCACAATAAAGTTTAGGTTCAAAGAACATCCTCACTACTTTATAGTTTCCATTAACTTGGTCCTTACCAAATCCATCGCCCAATATCCAGGGAAAATATTCCACCATGGGGCTGCAATTCAGTGAAAAATATGTGATTTATATGACCTCAATGCATATATATCGTTGAAAAAAAAAGATTTACCTGCAAAGAATATGCCATCAAAGCGCCTGGTCACTGGATCAATACCGGAAGGGAAACTGATGTATTCTCCGGTCGAAGGGTTCAAAACGTTGACGAAACCTGGTACGGGGAGGCAAACCAAACCTTCACAAGTAAGCGAGGGTCTTTTTGCGTTTGCTGCAAGTAAACAGACCACCTCTATCTCCCCTGCGTCTAACTTAAATCGGTTGTCTCCTACAGCCAGGATTTTCGGGTTCTTCTTCTCAGCTTTCATACGCCTCTCCGCGAAGCTCCTCGACTCCAGGATTGATCTCCATTGTGTTGACACGGTTTTGAATCTGAGGATGGACTTCAGTGGAAGTCCAAGAATATCTCTTCCAGTAAATCATCGGGGATAATAATGTTCATAGGATTTAGGGGTTTCCTTCTCCCTGTTTGTTTTCCCTTTCGTAGACTCACAAACTTTTTGTATTTATGGACTTTTTAAGGGCGGTCCAGTGGGTACCTTCCTTTTTTAAAAACTCTTATTTCCCTCGTTTCTGTGTGAAGCGAATATAAGAAAACCAGTATTTTTTGCCTTTCTTGTCAATTAGAGCATCTTTATCTCAAAATGCTTATTGGTGGAGCTTACAAAAATAATAATAAAATAGTGGGGTGGATTCCACTAAATTGAAAAAACCGGTGCCTATGCAGTTTATATAAGCACCGATGTCATTGTGTTGTTTGCACTGTTTGCGGGCCTGCACAGTGCAGAAATCCTTTTTGAGGTGCTTTTTTTTTTTGTTGTTTAGAAACAATCCCCCGATTGGTTTATTATTTTTTTTTTTTTAAATCAGACAAAAAAAAGCACCTCAAAAAAGGTTTCTGGATTAAAGATACTCTTAACTGCCTTTTTTGCAATATCCTCTTTCATTCCCAAAAGATTGTTTCTAAATTCTTATTTATTAGTGTTCGAAAAACAGAAAATTTTCAGTTATTTATCTGAATTAGAAATATTGTATGAAATATATATATATATATATATATATATATATATATATATATATATATATAATGCTATAAATTTTTATAAATAATTAAAAATCTAAAATTTCATTTTGTGTTTTTGGTACGTGAATTTTAATGTTAATTAAATTATATTAATCTAAGTCGCTAAAAATATTTATTTTACATGATTTTGATCAAATTGTTAATAAATTCATGATTAGGTGAACCAAAAAATTATTTTAAAACATTTTATAATCATGGCATTATCTTATCTATCACATTTTTAACTTTAAGCAAAGTAATTCTAAGTTGCAAAGTTTTCATAAGTTTAATAAAAAATAACTGATTAATATTTAGTAATAAAAAAATGACGGTGGAATTGCATATGTAATTATCACATTAACTTCTCCAGCACATATTATGCATCTACTTTGTACTTGCCTTTTTCATTCTCTTCTTGTTTCTCCCATTGTCATTTCTTTCTTTTTATCACATTTTACATGCATTGCTATGTCTTCCTAATTTTCTTACATACTTTTTTTTGCCAAATATCTCTATATCACTCTAAATAATAACACAAATAATACAATCAAGATTAAAATCATTGACCAATCAAATTATAATAATTTCTTAAATTTCACCAGTGATAGACACATAAACAAAAGTCACTTAAGTCACTTCTCATTAATACGTAGGAATTTTTTTTTTAAAGTTAATAATGATTTATAAAGCATGTGTAGACTTTATAAGATTTTAGTAGTTATTATATTATATTAATCATTATTTTAAAAATATATGTAATTATATATTAAGTTTTATAAAAAAATAGTTCATTATATTAAATAGTTTATAAATATTAAAATAATTTATCAAACATTATTATTCTTTCTATAATTTTTAAAATTAGTTACCATAAGTTATTATTTGTAATATTCTTTAGCTTATTTGGCATGTGACATTTACTGGTTCTAGACTTATCTTTAATTATAGATCTAATTTAAATAAATCAAAATTAAAAATCATCGACAGTAAAATTATAGCAATTTTTAAAAACTTCACCAATGATCGCATAAAAAAGTCAATTAAGTGGTTTCTCATTTAATATACAGAAGGATCTTACCTATTAGAAGAATTCACAACTTTATATATATGTGATTTTTAAGTTAAGTCAGGCTTGGGTATTTTACCAAGACCATAAACTCGAACCAAAACCGACCCAAAAACTGGTTCAGATCAGATACGGATAATGCCATTTTATCCCATTGGATCTTGTTGTAGAATGCCCATGGGTCTTGGACCCGATCCAATCGGGTATTAATAGACCCAACTTTGAATAACCCTTAGACCTATGTTAAACCCCTAAAACCGTAAAAACCAAACTCACCCTTCAGATATATGTGTTTGTCTGTTCATTGTCTGTGATAGTTTTGGTCATATCTCTATAACTATATATAACTCAAGTTTTTTTTTATTTAACCTGGATGTATTCCGGGCCGAAGTCCAGACTAATCCCTAAGGAAGGTGCATCCCACCAATAAATTCTTTCTCCAGATATTAATTCAAATGGTCACAAAGCATGATCATATATCCGCATGGCTATACATTAAGGTAATCTGAGTAGAAACGAATTCCACTCAGCTCCCTTGGGGATACTGAAACCCCATGTACCACGCAGCCAGTGCGTGGTTACTATAACTCATGTGTTTATGAAAAGTGTATTGTTTTTTCGATATTGTATTTTTTACATGCATGCACTAATTATATTCAGTTGCGGTTAACTTGATAATGTTGATGTGAATAATGATCAAATTGCACCAAGCTTATTTCAAAATGTGCATACGAGTGCTTTGACGGCAAGAAGAGAAAGCCAACTGTGTGAGCATTGCAGTATTCATGTTGTCAACTCTCAGCAGTACGTATTTCGAAGGCAAAATGGCTCAGTTTCAGTTTCAGGTTTTAATTATGATTATATTAACTTTTTTTTGTTGTTGCTATGTTACTGAAATTGGTTTTATCTGTTCCAGGAAAGGATGAACAGATGTCTCATGGTCTGTCAAGACAAATTTGAGGCGTCAAAGCTCCATAAGAACATAATTTGATGCGCCAAAGATAGTAAAAGTTGCAGGTTTTAAGTTGTTTGTAAATATTTTTGGGGTATAAATCCATGTATAAGGTAAAATAGACAAGAATTACTCGATGTATACCTGAAAGTTACAAAAACCGACCCAAAATCAGGAAAAAACCCAAAATACTCAAAAGACCCGAAATCAAACCGGAGCCGTTTGTATCCGAAAAATAGATGTTCTTCATAGCTATTTATATTGTTACTGAACTGACATGGGATCAAAAAGACCCTATCTGAAACCGAATCGTAAATTTCTAAATAGTTTGTTGGATTCAAATGTCTAGGATATGAAAGACTCTGACTCAAATCCGACCCCAAGATCCAGATGCCAAGGTACAAAAATACATGAAATCCACTTGGGTAAGAGGCGATAGGAGCGATCAACACTATGTAAAAACAATAAAAATATGATCGATCTTTAATGCGATCGATCCATAGAATAATGAATAGCCAAGTGTGACTGGTAACTATCTTAAGAACAATAAGAACATGGGAAAAGAATGAGTAGGAATAAAATTTTAAGAATGATGAGGAATGATGGTTCCTTATCAAAATTAATAAGGAATAGATTTATTCTATAATTCTCTACAAACAAAGGAACGAAGAGGAATGAAAAGGAAAATTTATTCCTCATGAATGGTAAAAAATTTAAGGAATGCTAAGGAACATAGTGTTCTTTCTCATTCCCTTGGCGACTGGTGACCATTCAGAAAACAAGAAAAACGAACAGAAAATGAATGTACAAGAATAAAATAACAGGAATGAAAAAGAATGGTTGTTCCTTCTCAAATTTAACAAGGAATAATTTTGTTATTTAATTCTCTACAAAAAAGAAAAAGAATAAGAGGGAATGATAGGAAATTATTATTCCTTGTGAATGGTAATTTTTTTAAGAACGTTAGGGAATGTATTATTTCTCGTCGTTCCTTGGTCATACCCTAAGTGTTTTTTATTAAAATGATTGAACTGGCGTAATCCTAGTGATAACATGATGCATGGGTTCAAAATATATTTAGGTTCCGTATTAAAAAGCCCAAGCTGGATACATTTGAATAAGGAGTCTAAATTCAGGCCCATGTTTCTATATTCAGACACAACGGCACAACCGATCGCCGAATATAAGCCCTAGCCGCGTCGAAACAGAGAGTATTATACATTTCAGAGGAACAGTTCACTTCTTCTTTTCTACTTGTGGGTTTAGAGAAAGATGAAACCTTCTCAAAAGAGAGCTCGCAAACTCAAAACACAATCAGCCGAAAACGCCACCGGCGAAGTCAAAGAAGCTTCCGTCACACACCTGACCGAATCTCCGTCCCCTGAGCCTCCCGAAACCAACCCATCTCCGCCGCGACTCAACCGTGGGAGAGGCAAAAAGCGCCGACTGAGCAACAACCCATCCGAAACCACCGAGCAGCAACGCGGCGGCGTAGTCAGCCAGAGGTCGTCTCTTCCTCACCACCACCACTCTGATTGCAACAACAATGGGACGACTGTTTCAGCGGCAGCAACAGCGGAATCCACACCTGCTGCTCCGAGCTGGGAGACTGTCGTGAAAGTTGTGCCTTCGATGGACGCTGTGGTGAAAGTCTTCTGCGTCCACACTGATCCTAACTTCTCCCTGCCGTGGCAGATGAAACGGCAGTACAGCTCCGGTAGTAGCGGCTTCATCATCGGAGGAAGAAGGGTCTTGACGAACGCTCATTCCGTTGAGCATCATACTCAAGTTAAGCTCAAGAAGCGTGGCTCCGACACTAAGTATCTAGCTACGGTATTAGCCATTGGAACTGAATGCGACATTGGTAAGTTTCTTGCTGTTTTTAGTTTTGTGTTGCAATTAGGCCTGTGCAGTTTGGGCATTGGGTAGTTCGGGTAGGGGACTAGAGGCTCTATTTATTATATGACCTATGTTGATAGTTTAAGATTCGGTTCAGGTAATTTCGGATTGGGTTCGGCTAATTTTGGATTTGGTTCAGTTCGGATAGTAAAACTAGGAATCAGAAAATACTTCGAATAAAAACATTTTGATACTTTTGGATACTTTCGGGTATATTAGTGATGGGCCTAACTCACACCCAAAAGCTTATGAGTGGAGGTTTACCCATACACACATATATTACTCTCATTCACTCATATATTCTCGATGTGGGACTCTAATACACTCCCCCTCACGCTCAGGATTGGACATCTGAAGCGTAAAGTTTGTGGGACTGGACATCCACGGGTAGGCCACAATCGAAAAATTGAAAATTTTTGGGCTCTGATACCATATTAGTGATGGGTCTAACTCACACCCAAAAGCTACCTCATGCGTAGAGGTTTACCCATACACATATATATTACTCCCATTCACTCATATTTTCTCGATGTGGGACTCTAAGAGTAGTTTAGATATTTAATATAAAAATATAGGAATCATTCTGGTATTTATGGGTTTCAGTCAGGTTTTGGTTTTGGATATTTAGGTTTGGTTCGGTTTTTTCTTTTTTTTTGCCCAGGCCTAGTTGCAATGGAACAGTTTCTTGATTGTTTCTTGGGATTATTGCAGCATTGTTGACGGTTAGTGATGATGAGTTTTGGGAAGGAGTGTCTCCTGTGGAGTTTGGAGATCTACCAGCTTTGCAAGATGCTGTAACTGTTGTTGGTTATCCGATTGGTGGAGACACTATCTCCGTCACGAGCGGTGTTGTTTCTCGGATGGAGATACTGTCTTATGTACATGGCTCGACAGAGCTTTTGGGGTTGCAGATTGACGCGGCTATAAACTCTGGGAACTCTGGTGGTCCAGCGTTTAACGACAAGGGGAAATGCGTGGGGATTGCGTTTCAGTCGTTGAAACATGAAGATGCTGAGAACATTGGTTATGTCATACCAACGCCTGTGATTGGACATTTCATTCAAGACTATGAGAAGCATAATAAGTACACAGGTACATTTTAAAGTCTCTTTGGTGTTTCTTTCTATATCTACTACATTGTGTCTCATTACTTGTACTTGTTTTAGGGTTTCCTGTGATTGGGATTGAGTGGCAGAAGATGGAGAATCCAGATTTGCGTAAGAAAATGGGAATGGAGTCTCATCAAAAGGGGGTGAGGATAAGGAGAATCGAGCCTACTGCCCCGGAGTCACAGGTTTTGAAGCCATCTGATATCATCCTTAGCTTTGATGGAGTTAATATTGCTAATGATGGAACTGGTAATGATTTCTTCTTACTACCAATTAGTGAGTCTGAGACATTCTTGGCTTTATGTTCTTGTTTGGATTTTTTTGTGTATAGTTCCATTTAGGCATGGAGAAAGAATTGGGTTTAGCTATCTTATATCTCAGAAGTACACTGGAGATTCTGCTCTTGTGAAGATCCTGCGTAACAGAGAGATTCTTGAGTTCAACGTAAAACTTGCAATTCACAAGAAGCTAATCCCTGCACACATAAGTGGCAAACCTCCTTCTTACTTCATCGTTGCTGGCTTTGTTTTTACTACAGTCTCTGTTCCTTATCTTCGCTCTGAGGTCTGTCTTTGACTCTCTCTATATCTTTCTATCTCACACGCACTGTAACCATTTCCCATTCTATGTTTTTGCAGTATGGAAAAGAATACGAGTATGATGCACCTGTCAAGCTTTTGGAGAAACATCTTCATGCAATGACTCAATCCGTGGACGAGCAACTTGTTGTAGTTTCACAGGTTGGTTTCTTTTGCGCGATCAAACGTTATTCTTTGCCTTTGATATCGAAATCTCATCATCCATATCAAATGCAGGTTCTTGTTTCTGACATTAACATTGGTTATGAGGAGATTGTCAATACCCAGGTTTGTATAAATTTGCATAATCATGTGTTGATGATGCTTCCATCAACTCTCTATATGGTGGTCTGTGTAGGTTGTTGCTTTCAATGGCAAACCTGTGAAAAACTTGAAATGTTTGGCTGAGATGGTGGAGAATTGTGTGGATGAATACATGGAGTTTTATCTTGATTATCATCAGGTATGAATGATTCTCTCTGATGATCTGTAGACATAATAACCTTTTAGCTAAAATCTCTCTGGGGTATTTTGTGGACAGATTGTTGTTCTGCAAACTAAGACTGCAAAAGAGGCAACTTTAGATATTCTGACCACACATTGCATACCTTCTGCTATGTCTGATGATCTTAAGACTTGAATAAGAAACCGAAACAGTGGCAGCCATAAACAAAGCATGTAAGGAGGAGAGATTTTGCACCATGGAAGGCACACAAAAGCAAATACAGTCATGGAAGACAAGCTTTAAAAGCTCAAACCATATCTTTTGTCTTCTTTGATTTTTGTTTTGAATTCGACTTATTTGATCAACAAAAGATGAGAGTCAAAATCGTAAAAGAGTAAAACGCATGCAAAAACAAAATGGTCTCTAATCTCATTTGGTTCTCTGCAAAGCGTACAAGTTTGTATGACACCCAATTGTCTACAATGTTATAAAAGCATATTAGGTAGAATAGATGGGGTGAACCATACTATCTTATGCCATCATGCTTGCTACACGTTATCGTTGAGTTCGAATCAGGTCTCATGTCTTTGTCTAAAAAGAAGAACAAAATCTCTTTAAATTCTACTCGAGCATTAGAGTTTCGAATCTTTCGATATAAAGATCTTCCTTACGAGGTTAATGAATCAAGTGGAACAAATACAGTATAAACTTTATCAAGTATATTAATATTGAATAAACACAATAAATTATAACTTTCGTGTAAAATATGAAGTAGTTCGGTAAGATAATAAACTAATAATATTAAAAGTTGTTACCTAAATATATGGTTATATTAATAATTAGTATATGTTTAAATTTTATATAACATATAACACAACATTTTATCATTTTTTTCTTCAAGATAAATTTCATCTCTAATTTTATTTGTTCATTTTAATATGTTGATATTACTTTATCGAATTACATATAAAACACATTTGTATTCTACCATCTGCATTACACATATATAAAATATTTAAATAATCTAATAAAAATAAATGAAATTCAAATTTATCAAATCTAACTAATGGAGTATATATTATTGTGAAATAAATATCTTTTTTAATTTTAAATAAAATATTTTAAAATATGTAAAACTACTTTTTCTGTAACAATTTTATAGATTATTAAATTGCATTAATCCCATTATTATTAATTTGTAAAGTTTTTAATGTGTGTCTCATTTTAAAATATATCTCTCTCTCACTTAATGATGTTGGTGTTGGTGATGTTATGACTTGCTTTCAGTTTCAGGCTAATCCATTTAGAGAAATTTCGTTGTGGTACGTAATCAATTTTTTTGTAGTTAAACTATAGATTACAAAACCTAATTTTAAGAAATTAAACACGGATGTTAATAGTGTGTAAATCATACGGATCGTTGGGAATAGTTCTATTGCTTAAAGTCAGTACTTAAGTTTAAACAAAAGTTTTTTTTGCCGAAGAAATTTTTTGTTAAACAACGAGGTTTTCCTAGGGCCGGAGAAAAAGGCCGATTACTTAATAATCTTTTCAGGTTGTCAAGCATACTCAAAGTAGAATTTTTTTTTTTATAATCCTTATCGGCTAATCTGGTCAGCCTCAAGAGGAACACACTTAGTGATACATAGTGCACTGACTACCACACTGCATGACCAGAATTTGGAATACTTTCCGACTAATGTCAGGAAGTGAACCGATCATCTATTATGATCTACTATGTAAATCATTTGGGCTGAAACTCAGACTGACCAAGTAATGATTATTTAGTTCCCAGAGAGAATCGAACCTAGAACTAATGTGGATACACACGAAGCTCCAAAAGATTACCATTAGGTTACCACCACTTGGTTAACTAGAAATTTTTTGCACAAATGTTTCTAATCCTTTCTAACTGAGCCAGCTCATCTGGTTAAAATCAACAAAAAAATTCTAATATCATCTACATAAAATACATGGTTTAAAACTCTAACGATAACGACTATTCACTTAACGACTATTCACTTATCCTAATTCTACGGTATGCAGTTCTGAACTCGTTGTAGTTCTCCTACTTAGGGTATGACTGATTTCCTCGCTACCACCCACAAACACAGTTTTTATAATTGGTAGCGGTTATTAGTGTTTTGCAACAAGTAAACAGACTATTAATTTAAAATATATAAATTATTTTATTTGTGTATCACACATGACCGAATGTAGTAATCAATAGTCCAAAACTTAAGCATACATAGTACACGATATTTGTGTATCACACATGAACTAATTTAGTAATCAGTAGTCCAAAACTTAAGCATTCATAATATAAGATATTTGTGTATTCACACATGACCTGATGTGTAATCAATAAAGTCCAAAACTTAAGCATACATAGCACAAGATAGACAGGGACGGGGACCAGTTTTCAAATGGATACAAATTTTTTTAAATAAATCTACTGAAACTATGTTCCAAAAAAAAAAAAAAAAAAAAAAAAAATCTACTGAAACTAAAAGACTCAACTAAATTCTCGGGACCCATCTTCAAATGGATACAAAATTAGTTATGACCTATCTTCAACTGGATATAAATCAGTTAACGAATCTATGAAACTAAAAGACGGAATCTAGATTCTTGTTACCTTCAAAACAATGCAAGAAAAATACATTTGGTCATGCATATACAAGATGTTGATACGAAAGAAGAAGATATATGCAATATATAGGATTTCACTTGTATCCAACAGAATGCATATCTTCATGATAAGGTTTCATCTTCTCTGTTCTGTGTAGGAAACAAAAGCGACTGCTCAGAATCACTTATTGTTTTGGTAGTATCCTCTCTTGCTTTGCCCCAAATCACAGTATAAAATCCAAAGCTCAATATCACTGATCCAACCACACTGCCACAACACATAGATACAAAATAATATGTACTAATCACTGAATCTTATTATCCAACAACCAAAAATCTAGAACTATGTTTTTCAATATAGAGACACTATAGTTGAAAGTAAGAAAGAGAGAGATAATGGTACCTCCCTAGGTGGAGTGCATCTCCAAGGAAAATAGAAGCCATGGCAACTGCAATGGCAATAGACAAGGGCTTGAACAAGGATACATAGACCGGTCCCTTCAAATGCAGACCCCACGTGTGGATAACTGAGCCCAATGATGTATCAAAGAATCCCTAAAACAGAGTTTCAGCTTCAAAGCTTGAGATAGAAGATATATAAGAATATGTACTTAAAGAGAGTTCTAAGGTTTGATTACTCACCGAGTATATGACTGCAACGAGTGAGACTCCCGGTTTAAGCTTCCAGGAATTCAAGTCTCTTTCTACAAATAGACATACTAACGCTGAGATTAGCGTTGCACACATGTTGTAGAAGAGGACTACGCTTATTTCTTCAGGGTATATCTCCATGATCTGAGTCTGAAATCATGTACAGCTGCTTACTTTAGCTCAACTTTAAGCATTACCATCAAACGTAAGGCTTTAAGTTTATGTACTACCTGAAGAATATACCAGACTGAAAGAAGCAAAAACTGTAAAGCTAGCAAAAGGCCTCCAATGATCCAACTTGGCTCGAATGAAGTAAAAGATGTAGCAACAAGAAGCTTTGGGCCTTTATAAAGAACAATAACAAGAGCACCAGATATAGATACTATCGTGCCAATGATTTTTGCCTGAGTTGCAGAGCTTCTTAACATCACTTGTTCCATCCTTTACCGTCACCCGAGAAGCACAACCATATAGCAACACACAAATCTCATTTTTCAAAAAAAAAAAGGAAATAGAAGAGAAGAGAGTGGAACCTGAAGAAGACGGCAAGCATGAAGGTGAAAGCTGGTGTGAGGTTGCTTATAGCAGAAGAAAGAGTTGGGGAACTATATTCTATTCCTTTACAACCAGCTATCCGCGAGGTAAGCCTGTTTTACGCCAAGTTAGCAAACTAGAAAAAAAAACCCTAAGAATACTCATAGATCTTGAAACAGTTACCCAAGAAGCGTAAGTAGGAAAATCTTGAAGAAGAGAGGAGACTTGGCTGAAGGTAATCTTCTCTTCCTGCTTAAGTAAAGTAAAATTACATAATCTTGAAAAGTATTATATGATATTGAGTAAAGAGTTAGTTGAGAAGATCAAGCACCTTCCAAAGATGAGGGAAAGTGTAAATAGGACAAGCGTAGCAACAACATAAGAGTAGAAGACAAAGACATAAAAACTGAATCCTCTCAAGGTCGCAGCTTTGAACAGTGTGGACGATCCAACCGTGGTACACTCCACTGCGATCATTGCCGCAAAGGGCACAACATCTCGGCTGAAGTACCTCCACGCCACTGTTTCTCTCATGATATCCAGATTCTCAGAAATTCTCTCAAGTTACCTAAGGATTCATGAACTTGGTTATTAACGTCACCAGGGTTGTTGCTAAATTGTTTTTATATAAAACCAAGACATTTTCTCAGTGCAGGAAAATATCCCAACTTGACCATATACTTCACACCACAAGAATAATATCAGAATATTACAAGGACCCACGACAAGGACCTTCGCCCATTATATCTTTCAGCTAAAGAAATTTCTAACTTCCATTTATAAAATTTTAACCAAAAATATATCAGAAACCCCCTCGCATACGTTTTTTTTTTTTTATTCAAAAAACCCCTTCGTATACGTTAGTATTTATATATACATCTTACCAGAAATAAGAAGACATATTACTAAACATGTACAGTACAGGGACCATTTTCTATAAGGCCATCATTATCGCTAGGAGAATTTTAAGTCCTTAAAATAAAAAAAGTAAAGGACGCAAGAGATATCAAAGGACGAAGGACGAGCTGGGACGTTTCTTATATAACGACTTTTCCCCTCGATCCTGGTGTTTTTGTGGGTCCCCTGCCCTTAAGGACCAGCTGGGACGTTGCGATAATGTTGCCCTAAGAGATCCATATTTACAAGTGAATGGTGCAAGGACCCCACCTGCATCAATAATGCTCTTGTTGCATGATCTCATGCTTTTTCCCAAATCATACAGTAGAATCTAATGCACAATATAATTGAACCAATCACATTACCCACAACATCTATATGGCTAAATAATCAATATCGGTTACTACTGTCTCAAAAAACATATTGCAGTTTATACAGTGACATACCATAAAAATGTGGAGACTTTAAGTGTTGCTCATACCCGAAAATAATACAGAACTATATATGCAAGCTTAAGGAATATTGACTGGCCAGTCTTGGTGGATATTGAAGCTTCTCATGGAAAGATGAAATCTTTTAGCTCTGCTTTCGCCTATTGCATCAACTGAGTTTTGTTTTCATATGCTTGAAAATTCAGCTATGCACCATTTGCATTATTCTATTAACTTAAACCAATCCTTTTAGTGAATATTTTAAAATTAGGTGTTTAGCCCGTGCATACGGGCATATGTATTTATAATTACTTATTAATATATATATATTTATTAATTAAAATTATAATAATAAATTATCATAAGTCATGTGTTTTATGCTTTTTAATTTTTAACTTTTCTATTAAAAGATATTTTTTGGATAACAGCATAATATATATAGGAATTATCTTTTTATTTTAAAAAGTACTTTTAGATTTTGGATAACTTTTCTTATTAATAATTTTAAATCACTTATCTTATAAAAAATCTTAAGAAAATTTCCTAGGATAACAACTTTTAAGTTTTTGTTACAGAAATAGTCCTCAATGAAGAAAATCACCAAAATAAGTTTTATTAAAGGGTAAAAATGTAGAGTTAACTAATCTAGACGTAGGGTTTAGAATTAGGGCTATAGTTTTAGGGATGAAGTTTTAAATTAAAAAGAATAAAAAATTAAAATTAAAATTTTTAAAATAAAAAAGATTATTTTGGTCATTTTCTTTCTTGAGAACTATTTTTATATTTAGCTATTGAGAGGAAAGAATTGCCCCAGTCTTAAATTCATTTTTATTTTTAGCTAATTTATATATTTTATTCACTAAGCATATAAACGATATTAACCGCTCTAACCTTTAACCTGAGAGATTGTAAAAAAAAATAATTCGCAAATAATATTATAGAAGACTGGTATTGTGCAAATTTTTACAAATCAATAGTATTAAGGATTATCACTTGCATTAATCCAACAAGTCTTAGTCTCCAACGACGTGCGTAAGCAGCAAAGGTGAATGCTCAGAACCAGCTACAGTTTTGGTTGAATCCTCTCTTGCTTTGCCCCAAATTACCGTGTAGAACCCAAAGCATAATATCATTGATCCAATGACACTGCACACAACACAAAAATGGTGAAATTTAAATCAGCTATTATTTATCAATAAGCTTATTATTTAGATAAAATATTTATTACATGCTAGAAATGAAGAATATGGAAGATATGGTACCTCCCAAGGGGAAGTGCATCACCGAGGAAAATAGCACCCATGGCGACTGCAATCGCGATAGACAATGGCCTAAACAAGGATATGTAGACAGCGCCTTTCAGATGTAGACCCCATGTGTGGGTAAGCGCGCTGAACAATGAAACGAAGAATCCCTGAGAATGAAGTGTTAGTTGTTTAGCTTATAACATCATCTTCAATTGTTAGTTGATGCTCACCGAGTATACGATTGCAGCGAGGGATATATCTGGTTTAAGCACCCATGAAGTCAAGTTTCTTTCCAAAAATAAGCACACTGGTGCTGAGATTATCATTGCAAATAAGTTGTAGAAGAAGACTACTCTTATTTCTTCAGGGTATGTCTCCATAACCCGAGTCTGAACCAGATACAGCTACCGAATTTAGTAAGAAGTTCATGTGTCAAGAACAACTTAAAGTCTCTGTTTTGAAAAAAAATTCAAGTGATTATACCTGAAGAATATACCAGACTGATAGAAGAAAATACTGTGAAGCAAGAAATAGGCCCCCAATCATCCAACTTGAATCGGACGAAGTCAAATTCTGGTCAACCGAAATGGGTAGAGATGATGAAGGTGTAAAAGATGCACCAGAGAGAACCTTTGGGCCTTTATATAGCACAATTACTAGAGCACCAGATATAGATAGTATTGCGCCAATGATTTTAGCCTGACTCGCAGAGCTCCTTAACCTTACTTGTTCCATCCTTTATGAGTCACCCAGGGAAGCAGAACCAGTTAGAAACAGATAGTAACAAACAGACCTCACTTACACCCAACTTGTAGCCAACCACAAGGTTAAACTTGTACTGTAGACTCTGTGACCACTAATACAAGAACTTCAAATTTTACTTTGTATTTCATAGCAGTATATAACATGAGAAGTTATCTGTACTTTCTCTTCTATTTTATTGCATCCACTGGTGTCACGTCTAGACTACTAGTCTTGAGATTTCGTATGGTTAATAACTGTGGGAACAAGGTAAAACCTGAAGATAACGGCGAGTGTGAATGTGAAAGCTGGCGTGAGGTTGCTGATAGCAGAAGCGAGAGTAGGAGAACTGTATTCTATACCCTTACAAGCAGCTATCTGCGACATGAACCTGTTTCACACAAGTTAACAAAACAAAAACCAGAAATGCCCTTTAATCAAGACGCAGGTGTAGTATCACTACTACCCGAGAAGCCCAAGTATGAAAATCTTGAAGAACAGAGGAGATTTGGCTGGAGGCAATCTTCTTGACCTGCATATTTCAAAGTAATTTAATATTCTTGAAAAGAGCATGCATTAAAAAAAAAAAAAAGAGCATGCATAGGGGGTAAAGAGTGGATGAAGAGATCAGTTACCTTCCAAAGATGAGGGAAAGTGGGAGAAGGAGAAGTGTAGAAACAAGATAAGAGTAGAAGACAAAGACATAGAAGCTCAATCCTCTTAGAGAGGCAGCCTTGTACAGTGTGTTCGCTCCAACAGTGGTACACTCCACCGTAAACATGGCAGCAAAAGGCACAACATCTCTGCTAAAGTATCTCCACGCCACCGTCTCTTCTCTAGCTCCTCTCATCACAGATCTCTTGGTATTTCAGAAACTCTCTGGAATCAAAATGAATGTAGACGCAATCATGGTGTTTGTTGGTTAACTCCACCACGTTTGCTAAATGGTCATTATTTTATTTAGAAACCAATGATATTTTCAGTGATGACATCACTATGGAAATAGTCTTTTTTGTTTTTTTCCATAAATAAATATCGCAACTTGACCAAGTACTTCACACGGCAAGAATCGTATTTGAATATGCTTGGGACCCACGATAAGTAAGTTTTGCCATTTTAATATCTATAAGTACCTTCAGAAAAAAAAATCTTCAGAAAGGTAATATTTTGATCAGTTTCTTTTCTTTACCTTCAGAGGCAAGTAATTTCATGATACAGATAAACAGAGGAGGACACATCATCGAGGGGACGAGCTGCTGAGTGCCACGTCGGATAACAACCTTAACAGTTTAACGAGTAAAAACACTGTTAGTTATAAAAACATAGTACCTAACAAAATCAGATTCATTAAGAAAATTGTAAGCATTCTATCATTGTGACTGTTGAATCTATCAGTAGACTCAAATAGAGAAGAAAGGTGAGTCTTTTGCTCTTGTATTGATACTTTCTTAACAAAAAAAAGAAAAAAAAAAGTATTTTGGCATCCAGCCCAATCACCGTCGTAGCTATACGCGGTCAGAGTGAAGCCTGTGTACTTATTGAGTGAGATACTCATGGTGATTGTGCCTTTTAAAATACCCGAGAATCTAAAATACCCAAGAATCCGCTTGATAATGTTGAAGTCTGATACACTCGCTGAGTGCATCTTTTGATAGACGAAATTAACAGCAAATGGATATCATATCTGGTTAAAGTATTGAAGTTTACCGGCTAAACTTCTGAAATAAGTAGGATTGGAGAAAGCTTATTACTGATCAGGTATCTTTTTTAATTGCAGGGGAAGTGGAGTGGGAACTAGAGCACAATCAGTCATCGAAACTACTGCAAGTAAGTCTTCTACATATTTTTGTTGACAGATAGCAATCCATTTGTGTGACTTTGAACTTGAATGCCTAGGAAATAGTGTAGTCTGCCCATATCATTCATCTTGCACTCTATGTGAAGCTGTTGTAAAAGATCAGTTAGAACTTAGAACTGTTGAGCTATTTCCTGTAATTACCATGTCGTCAACATAGAGTAGTAAGATGTCATGTTTTTATTTATTGTGTAAACAAACATGGATGGATCAGACTTGGAGCAAACGAAGCCAAAATCAATGAGAAAATAGCTGAATTTACCAAACCATGCTCGTGGAGCCTGTTTATGCCCGTAGATTGCTTTGTTAATTTTGCAGACATGATGAGGTTTCTCTCTATCGACAAAATCAGCAGGCTGCTTCATGTAAACTGTCTCGGAAAGATCTCCATGCAAAATGTGTTCTTCCCATCCATTTGTTTGATCTCCCAGTTCAAAACTGTTTCCATATGTAGAATAGTTCAGACTGACACTGGATTCTCGTTGTGTAATCAATTGAATTCAATGTTTAACTGAATCAAAGGTACCAGAGCTTCCTCGACTCTCCGAAACGATGGCAGAAAGCCGGAAACCAGAGCTCATGCAATGATGATGAAAGCCTTGGTTAATCAGTATCCTAGAAGCCAAAATATCTTTGTGGATTCACTAGTAAAGGAAGCTAGAACCAGGTACGTATTTTTTCATGTAAATCAGAAATGGCCAGTTAAAATTGTTCCCAGGAATAATTGTTTTTGACCCAAACTTGGTTTAAAAATTTGACAGTTGACAACAAAATAGCTATTTTACTAACAAGTCTTCGACTCCAACGACGTGTGTAAGCAGCAAAGGTGAATGCTCAGAACCAGCTACAGTTTTGGTTGAGTCCTCTCTTGCTTTGCCCCAAATTACAGTGTAGAACCCAAAGCACAATATCATTGATCCAATGACACTGCCCACAACACAAAAAATGGTGGAATCTAAATCAGTTATTTCTTTATCAATAAGCTTATTAGATAGATAAAATCTTCATTACCTGCTAGAAATGAAGAATATGAAAAGATATGGTACCTCCCAAGGTGAAGTGCATCGCCGAGGAAAATAGCACCCATGGCCACTGCAATCGCTATAGACAATGGCCTAAACAAGGATACGTAGACAGGGCCTTTCAGATGTTGACCCCATGTGTGGGTAAGCGCGCTGAACATTGAAACGAAGAATCCCTGAGAATGAAGTGTTAGTTGTTTTTAGTACTTATTTAAGGATCGAGTTGTTTTAATTAAATTTTAATTAATGTCTTTTCTTTTAATCTTTAGATACCCACTAACAATCTCCCCATTAGAGCACTCTTATTGAGAGAGAGAGCATCAGACCATTCTTGTGATGCATTTAAATGGGAACCACATTTTAAAAAAAAATTATGAAATAACTATTTTTGCATATTTATTTAAAATAAAGTTACAAAATAAATGAAACTAATTTTCTTATATAAACAATCTAATGAAATTACATAATGTATAAATAGTTTTTAAAAATGATTTCATTTAGCTGTTTGTTTTATAAAATGTATAATGATTATAATACATAAATTTTGCATAAATTATTTAATATATTTTAGTGATATTAAAATTGTTATTTTTAGTTTTATATAAGAGCTTTAGAAAACTCAGGACCTGTTCTCATTAAACATTTTAAAAAATAATATCATTTAGAAGTGGACATGTGGATGAAAGGTTTCTGAAAAATATCTCAACAGTTTTCTTTACAAGATTTTAAAATTAAATGAAACTTAGCAAAAGGAAAAGGAAAAAGAAAGTGATTAAAAAGGAAACTCGGATTTTTGAAAATAAAGAAAGAAAAAAGAGCCGACGTAGAACCCCTCCTCTATATGTATATAGGTTATTAGGACAAGGGCACAGCTGGAGTCATCTGTGTAAGACGGAGTAATGGAAGATCTTCCGAGCATGACCGTGAGTCAGCGCGACCAGTTTCTGGTGTTAAACGATGTCTTCCGGATATACAGTGACTTTGACGCCAGCGACATTGCTACTCAGATATTCACGTAATATCGATTGTTTCTAATTTGTGCTTGATTTGATTTTTTGGGGTTTTTGTAGTGATTTATAAGATGAACCCTACTGATCAAAGTTGTTGTAATAGGGTGGAGATTCAGCGCGACAAGCAGTTGGATTATCTGATGAATGGCTTAAGGCATCTAGGCCCCTCGTTTTCGTCCTTAGATGCTAAGTACGTATATTTTCTTTGTGAGAAAAGCTATGCTTTGTAGTTGGTCTCATGGCTAGAGTACGTTGGCGGTCAAAATTTGCTCATGTTCCTCGAATTCTCTTCATTTAAACAGTCTCTGTGTATTCGCTGAGAGAACTTGGGTGTTCTCTTTGTAGTTTACGCACTATGTTTTCTTAGATACTCACATGTTCAAGAGTTTTTTTTTAGTAAAAATTTCGGATGCCAATAGATTGAGTTGGATTTTTTTTTTTGGACAGTCGACCATGGATTTGCTACTGGATTCTTCATTCAATTGCTTTGCTTGGGGAGTCTGTGGACGATGAACTAGAAAACAATACCATCGACTTTCTTGGACGCTGTCAGGTAATGGCCTTTCAGGTTCCTTTGCTTTTTGTTAGCTGTCTAAGCCAATCGTGGAAACCTTCCGATCTATCTCATTCTTTATTTTATTTTATTTTTCTGCTCCTCAAGTTCATTTTTTTTTCATAGTTTGCTTTAATGCGTTGTTTGCCAGGGCTCTGATGGCGGATACGGCGGTGGTCCTGGCCAAGTAAGTATATGCCTATTTCTTGAAAACTTGTGGATCAATATCAGTTCATGTGTCTGGAAACTTGAAAGGAAGACCAGATCGTTATATTCTGTGAGATCTCTCATTGTTTAATATTTTAGCCGGTTTGTTTTTCATTTTTAATTTTCTCTCGTCCACTAGTAATGAATTTCCTTTCTTCGTAGCTTGCACATCTTGCAACAAGTTATGCTGCAGTGAATACACTTGTTACTTTAGGAGGTGACAAAGCCCTTTCTTCAATTAATAGGTGGTGCATTCGTTTTTTTTCCTGTGATCAGTTTCTTTTCTAAGAGAACTGATATAGAAGACTTACATGTGTGACATAACTTTTCAGAGAAAAAATGTCTAGCTTTTTAAGACGAATGAAGGATCCAGACGGAGGTTTCAGGTTTGGTTCTTGAACTGACAACACTCTTTTTGTATTATTATTCCTGTTAATATCTTAGCTTTAGTCATTTTGGTTCGTCAATTGTTGCTCGTCTCTTTTTCTATTCTATGCAATTTGTTTACACCACTCAGTCCCTGCTCGTTAGGGTGCATGATATGGGAGAAATGGATGTGCGAGCGTGCTACCTTGCGATTTCGGTGAGTTTTATCAAAATTACAGTTTCTTGTTTTCACGTTTTGGGGACACCAAAACTTGTTAGGCTCAGTGATACCAACAACTCAGGGCCCATTTCGCTACGTTTATTTCATGACTTGCATTTGTATATGGTTAATGGTCTAGTTATTTGCACACTTGCGCTTCAAAGTCTTGCATCCTACCGTTAGTTTTTTTTTTCCTTTGATCTTCTGACACAGATTGCAAGCATCCTGAACATTTTGGATGATGAACTCACCCAAGGCTTAGGAGATTACATTTTGAGGTAGCTATTCGTGTTACTTTTCAAAGATGCAAAGTCGTTACACAGTTGTAAGTCCATGCAAAGCTCTTTTAACTCGCTTTATTTCAAGCAGTTGCCAAACTTATGAAGGTGGCATTGGAGGAGAGCCTGGCTCCGAAGCTCACGCGGGGTATGGTCTCCTACCTACTTCCTTTATGTTGAACCCTTTATCTAAACTGACTTTTGCATCTCGCTTCCTCGATGACGTGGTTATTCATGGCTTACTATAATTGAGTTTCCTTAAATGTTGAGTTGCTACCTTCACTTATTACCATGTACGTTGTTGTTTAGGAACACATACTGTGGGCTGGCTACTATGGCTTTAATCACTGAAGTCGACCGCTTGAACTTAGATTCATTAATGGTAACATACACAATCTGCTTTGAGATGATTAATGAAATAACTTTACTTTTTCTTACAAATTAATATTCTGATGATACTAGAATTGGATTGTACATCAACAAGGAGTAGAAAGGGGATTTCAAGGTCGGACGAACAAGCTGGTTGATGGCTGCTACACTTTTTGGCAGGTCAATCTTCTATTCTCTTTGATCTTTCATAAGCTTGTTTATGTGTTTCCATGAATACATGTCCTATACTCATCACCTGACGTTATTTTTTTCTCGGTACATCTTTAACAGGCAGCCCCTTGTGTTCTACTACAGAGATTATATTCAGCCCATGATCTGGTACTTCAAGGATCATTACATATGTCCCAACCGAGAGATGAAGATCACGAGGAACATGCTCATGATGAAGATGATCCTGAAAGTGATGACGATGACTCTGATGAGGACAGCAATGAAGGTTTGCTCTTAACTTTCTCCTATCATCTGTCCCATCTAAAATTCTAAAAGGCAACTGAATTTAGTAGCTTTGTTTGAAGATTGTAGGAGGGTGCAACCTGTTTTTGACAGCCTCAACTTGCAGAGATATGTGATCTTGTGCTCTATGGTTGGTTCTTAGTTGCTTTAACACCAAAACAAATAATCCAGCCAAGTTTACTCATGCGCGCGCGCGCACACACACACACACGTCTTCTGATTTACTTGCACATCTATGTTATTTTTTAATATTTTCTGTACTGGTTGTTAGGTTCCTGAAGGTGGATTCAGAGACAAGCCGGGGAGACCCCGGGACTTCTACCACACATGTTACTGTCTAAGCGGTCTCTCCGTGGCTCAACACGCTTGGTCAAAAGACAAAGATACTCCGCCGTTGAATAGTGACATTTTGGGTAGCTATGCTAATCACCTTGAACAAGTTCACCTCCTCCACAACGTTGTCATGGATCGGTACAACAAAGCCATAGAGTTCTTCCATAGAGCAGTATAATCTGTGCTCGCCACATTTGGGAAACTCCCAAGCCAGTATTAGAGAGTTCTGGTTGTGTTGTATGTGCAACTTTTGAACAAAAGTTATAGTGTTTTACTGATTTAACCTTGAATTATTGAGTTTATTTTCACTTTAATGTGTATTTACATATATATTTGGTCGTACGAATAATTCAAAAAGTTGGATGATTGTTGAAAGACATGCGTCATTCGTCATTGTTTTCAGGATATTGCCATGTAGATGGTGTGGATGGTCGACTGGATTTGGCCATCATTGGAAAAGAGCTGAACATCGACCAGGAAGGTAGAGCCAATCACGACCAGGATGGACAACCATAGGCTCTACCAGGATGGACGACCGAAGCTCGATCAGGATGGACGACCAGAGCTCGACCAGATTGCAGTGTCGACGAACCGATTTGGTTGGGAAAAGAGATGAAAATGGAGGACATGGATCAGAGATGGACATGGACCATAAGGAACACTTTCATCGACCAAATAAGCCTTTTTTTTGTAATACATACGATTATATTAAATCTAAAAGAGTTTAAACCATTACATCCGGAGCTAAGCTCAACGATAACAAGATAAGAACCAGAGGGATCCTCGACGGTTTGATGATCATAAAATATAACATAAAACAAGTGATAACAAAGCTAAATGAGAGAGTCTTGCTCATCCATTGGAGAATCGTGGGAAGCATGAGATGTATCCCTGAATAGGTTACTATTACGAGCATGAAGTAGTCGAAACCGACGTTGATTATACAAAACTGCAAAGTTTGGAAGGAGGTGGAAAGAGCATGAACAGCTCTAGCTCCAACATCGAGGTTCCACGAAGAGACTAGGTGAATCTCAACAGAACCGGAGAATATAAAAGTCCTAGATTTTACTCTGACAAACAAATATGATGGACCATGAAACCGAATAGCGCCAGTGTCAAAATGAGAGCTAATGAAAACTCTACTGACCTATGATGGATGTACAAATAATGGCAATTTAAGCACAACATCACGGTTTTGGGCTAGGTGAACCCTTTGCACTGAGGCGCAATGGCAGACTGTAAACAGACATGATGCTTCGGAGAAAGAATATTAGCTCAAGTTTATAACAATCAGCAAGTTTAAGCTCCATAAATAGTTTTGGTTCAGACCAAAGCATGTGTCGTTTGAGTACCAGCGGCTCTCGGAAGGGATTGGGATACGGAGGCGACACGGCAGAGGTGAGGCGATGTTCCTGAAGATCAACCATGAGGGAGTGCAAACTAAGCTCCAGCTGAGAAAGTGAACTCCGATATTACCGTATCGGGATCCATGAGGGAGTGCGAACTAAGCTCCAGCTGAGAAAGTGAACTCCGATACAGTCATATCGACCAAAAGAGCCTAATTTAGTGTTTCTATGATATTTATATTCTCCTGGATTTAGAGATCATAATTACGCTTTCTTATAAATAAATGGTAATTATATAGATCTGTTCATAATTGTTTTTCATAAACTGACCACAAACTATTTATTTCATAAATGTTAATATGTTTTAATGATAAATCTATAATTGTTACCAAAGAAAGCGTACGTACATATGCTATTGCAACAACCTATGCTTCTCATAACCAACGTATTCTATAATAGCAATGATACAACTTGATTAATATCTTAAAAGCATGATTATTCGATATTAAAATGGAATCTACTAATTAAATTATTCCAGTCGTCATCTTATTCTTGAAGTACAAACACGTACGATAACTTTTAATTTTCAAGGAACTGAGTCCAAGCACCAGCAGTAATAGTCTGACCCGGAAAGGTTGAGCAACTCATCCTCTGACATACTCTCAAGCTCGCTCTGTCTCCAGGACGCATAGTTATTTGTGTTATGCGTGTCTGAGGCCAACGGATAAGCATCCGTCTTGTGTTTTTGATTTCGCATTCTTTTGTACAGCCTCATCGTCGTGACACAGTCCTCATAAGGATCTTGCATCCCCACATGAATGTCATACCTTTAGAAGGTCGGAAAAGATAGAAATGAGATCAATTTAAACAGTCTTATTTTAGATCAAAATAAGGAAATAGCATAAACTTTTATAAATTAATAATGTACTGTAAATCCAATTCCTAATATTATTTTATGACCTCAAAGTTTATTATTTATAAACCCTAAACCATAAAAATACCATATGCACTGAAAATGAAGCCTATATTAGAAACCATAACTTCTAGAGCCTAATAACAGAGATGGGCCTGAGGCCCATGATCAACATAAACCGAAGTTGCAGAGTTACAAGGCAACGGTCATGTGCTCTGGAAACAAGACAAAAGACAGTACGGGAGCTGCAATTAAAACAGAGAACAGGTTTTCAGTGCTTGAAGATAAGGATGGCTAGCTGGAGAAGAATATCCTAAGTATATTCCTTTAGGTTTAGATGTCTCTGAGCTCTGTTCTCTTTAGTATATAAAGACATCTATTGTAAAGAACGATGGGATGAATGAAAGTATGTTTATTTGAGTAAAGCTTTGTTCATCACTTAAGTAAAGCTTCAAGCTTTCCTCTTTCTTACAGAGCCTACCACTAATCAATGGCGGAGAGTGTGTTATGAAGGGGTCAAGTGACACCCATAAAGTTTATGAAAACAATTTATTTTTACCAAATAAATTATGTTGACTCCAACCAAAAAAGAATATTGACCCCTATCAAAATTTTATTAAAGTAGTCTAGTTGTGATGTTATAAGTTATTTTCTGTCACTGCCACTAATCCGAAATCCTGAACAAAGATGAAATATATTTCTTTAGTTTAAAATATACAGAAATTTTTTACTGCATTGTATATTTTAGGAAAAATAATAATCTATTTTTTTTTGTTTTGTGTCTTTAGGATAACCTTTATAAAACGAGGGGAGCAAATTAGAAATTCGAAACTTTTGGTTATGAATAAAAGATACGAAGTATGAGGTAGAGACATAGAAATCGTAGAGATATCAGTTATTCGAAATATTCCTAGGATTATCATCGGTTGATTTATTCGAATTTTTAAGAAACTTTTTAGCTAATCAGCATATTGTACTTTACACGGATTAAAAACTTTTAATCACGTCATAAGTACATCGGATACCTACTTTATAGTTGTTACGTCCGAATATTACACACAGCAAATTAAAATAAAATTATAGAAACTTGTAATCTGTATACATGCATGGTTTAGTAGACAAACCTTTTCCGAGTTGAATAATTGTTTTATGAATTATGGAATCTTTGATAGTAGGTTTGATCAGATGAACTACAGAATTTTTGTTTAAGTAAAGTTATATTTACCAACTTGTGGCGAATATTTTTAAAATTATATACAGATGAGCTGAAATTAAATTTCAAAAATGTACCCATTCATGTTTATGGGTCTTTCAATTTTGTAAAATTGAAAGAAAAAAGAGATGCAAAAAAGAAGAAGAATATTTACCCCAGATAGGCTTGGGTTAAGTACTTGAGCGAGTTGCTTAGCTTGCTTGTTTTCATCAATGGAGGGTATTCCGCAGTATCTCTTTACAAATAAACATAATATGTCTTATCATACATATTCTATTTATTAATGATCATATATTATGAATCAAATTCGGACTAATCTGCACCAGTGGTACGAGTGAAAATTGTCGTTACCATCCAAAAAAATTGTGTAGTAAAAGGTATATTTACCTTATCATGAAAGAAGAATATTCAAGTTGAAGACAGTCAAGATGGCTATCAAGTCCATGTCCCACGAGAATCCTCGCTTTTCCACTTCTTGGACGAATCTTCCACATTGGTTCTCCATAACAAAGAAACTCCTTAATCTTTCTCTGTGCTTGTTTCAATGGCATCGCGTCCCTTATATTCTCAGGTCGTATTCCTGTAGTCTCGTACCTGTAATTCGTTATGGGCAATGTTGGCTTCACGTACGTGTGAAAAATCACGTTTTCGCTCTCATCTGTTATGCAAACTCTCGCGCATAGGTCAAGCGATCCATCACTCCCTCCTCCAACCATCTTGCATGAGAGTGCGACCACTCGTGGTGACCTGGAAGAAGTGTAATCAATTGTAGGATTATCTCTTAGGCCTAAGACCGCCATACGAGCAGTTAGTCCCTGAAATGTTACTTAGATATTAGTATCAAGCAACAAATAGAAAGAATATACTGTTTTATTTCATTTATGTCTAATACAGTATTGTGTTTTTATTTAAGTTATCATTTGCAAAATTATTTACAAAATAAAATATTTCATCACAAAATGAAATCGTTGGTTGATGCTGTAAATGTTCTAGACAGCCAAAATTTAGTCTAGAGTCATATATGTCAACCAATCGAGCTTTCATTTCTTTCAAAAACTCACAACAAAAAAAACTCTGCAAAATTAAAATGTGGGTATATAAAGCTTTATTTCCAGAGAAAAAATGCTTTACAAATATACAGAAAAATAATCTACATCACATAAATCTACAACTTAAATTTTATAGCCAAAAATATAAAGCTAGAGTTCATCCCAATCACCTGAGTAAACACAAAAAGATGCACAAAATGCTTGTTTTGTGTCTGAAATCGAGACCTATAGCAATATGCTGTAGTTAATTCATTTATGCAAATATTAACTTATGTGTATAATTACATAATTGACGTTTGAGAATTGGCATCTCTCCTGATGGATCCTACGAGCGTTGGGGCTTTCAAGGATCGTAAGGCAGAATCTGCAGCCGCAGATGCTGAAAATGTTCTTACATTCCTGTTTCGGCAATGGCCCTACATACAATATGATTTTAAATGAAATTAGAAAGCCAAATTAGAGAGTCAGAGAGTAGATATATAGAGGTTAGAGATATACCAATGAGATGTTCACGGAGGGAATCAAAAGATCGGCAGTGTTTGTTGCAAATGCCACATGTAGGTTCATGAACCGAATGGTAAGACGTCCTCATGTGTTCCACCAAATGTTCTTTCTTGTTGAATTGCCTATAACACCCTCCACACTTGTTCCTGCATCCATGCATACTTTTTTATCATTGTTTATCTCGCAATTTTTCTTTTTGATAACTAGAGGATTTCCAAATCAAAATCCAGATGATTTGATGGGGTACATTAACAGTCTAGTTTTCCTACTACTTTTTTTTTTTTGATCAAACAAAGCATTGCATTACTTAAAGGGGGTTCTACACTCCAACAGTGGAGTGGGTTACAGACATAGCAAGCACTGATTTTGCCACAGAATCAGCCTCAGAGTTGAAGTTTCAAGAAATAAAATCAAAGGTGATAACATCAAAGAAAGACATAAAGTGATAGATATCAAACATGATACCGAACAGTTCAGGTTGATACCATCCCTTCTTCAAGAGCTTGATCAGAGATAAGGAATCGGATAGAACCGCCAGGGATCGGACGTTTGAATAAACGGCTAGAGAAACCGCTCGATGGACAGCAATGGCTTCTGCCATTAAAGCTGATGATACATGGCTGTGTGCTTCAGAGATGTTGGAGAGGTATGGTGTCGAAAGTAGTTTTCCTACTACTTAAAGCCTCTATATGGGCGAATATGATTAGTGATATTTGTTTCACAATTATTTTATTTCACACTAAATACACAATATATTTTATAGTATTCTTACGGTACATTTAGTTTTTCTAAGAATGTAAATATAAGTTTAGGTGTTACAGATTTGTGTATTGATTGTCCTATTTCTTTTACCTAACTTAAGTTACTTATAGTTTATGTTCCAAATTTATTGGATGTTGATGGTAGTAGTAAAACATACATGTGAGAAAGGAAAGCTTATTCAATCTTTTTTTTGGGTGTAAATAACCTTATTCAATCAGCTGATCGAAGATGGTATAACTTATATCCAAAGAAAACCAAAATTTAACACAATAGCACAAAAAAGTACCTTTGGGTTTCTGAGAGCTCCCCTGACAGTCTGTAGTCCATTGTAAATTGAGCAAGCAGTTTTTGTGTCAATAGAGTTTGCTTTGATGGGTTTATTTTTGTTTATGCCAACTTGTGCATGTGGAGATTGGAGGATAAATTAGAATGTGTTTATATAGGCAAATCCTGAGGAATAAAAAAAATCTCAGAAAAAAGTTTAACTAAAAAGGCAAAGTCAGATGATTCCCCTGACTAAAAATTTAACTAAAAGTCACAGTTTTTTTTGTGGTTACGGGGTTCAAGTTCTTATTTATTGTTGTCAATACGATCGAATCTAAAATACTCAAGAAATTTATTCAGTTCACGATAGTGTCGCTATATCTTGGGAAAGACAGCGCTCTCACCTGGACTAAACTTTCACTAGAAAGCTTATCTGGTGTAGATTAAAGTCAATCACAAGCTTAGTAACCGATAAAATAGTCTAAGAGCAGCTCTAAAGGGAAAACTTGAGTGGGTATCATTATAATTAAAAATAAAGAAAAAAAATGGAAATGAAAAGAGAGAATATGAAGAAGTTTTTAATTAGGAGATTTAAAGAAACTCAGAATTTAAATGTCAATTGTTTGTTAGTTTAACTTAAAAAAAATTATTTAAAATTTGACTTCAAAAAAATTATTTAAAATTTAGGATATTTTTTTAAGAATCTCAATGAGGTTTTACCATTGAGACTGCTTTTTTTCTAGTGGTTATACCGATGCGGACAAGAACGCTAGACTATCGAATTCTGGAATCTCCTATGATTCTTTCTCTGTTTTTTTTTCTGTTTGTAAACCCATTAATGTGTGACAGCTTAACATATCAATAGTCATCCTTCTTTAAGCTACCTTAGATCCATTAGCCCAAACAGATCCATTCTGCTGTAAACGCTTAAAGTCCAATTTAGGCCCAATAGAGTTTCGGTATAGACACGTTAATTCCATAACCTCTACCTTGTTTTCATCAAAACTTATCATTTCAGACAACCCTCCAAAAGCTTAGTGAATCTCTGACGAACTCCTTTTGTCTTCTACTCTTTTTCTACTTATCTTGACGTCTCTCTTTCATCACATATGATGAAACTGAGCTACACAACACAGCTACACCTTCAAGATATCACATTTTATATTCTTGTTTCAATTCCTTTTCTTCCCAAGTCTGAACCGCCAAACTGACAACCCCTTCTTCCGACTTCCCTAACCCTTTAGGATGACAAAGTTGGCCGCATATAGGCTCAAGCTTCCGCTTACACCTCTGGTAAGAGGTAAACACTTCTTCTTACTTATTTCTCCAAATCTGAGGTAGATCTAAATATGCAAACCGATGATCTTTATTTTATCAGTAGAACTCAACCTTTTGCCTTTTAAAACTGACTTATACCTTCTTATTCGCTGCAATATGAGAATCATCGAGACATCTCATCAGCCGCATGTTGCATGGAACCTGCGAACTTTGACAAACACCAAATCCTTCTCCAGTGTCTTCCCAAGTACGGTCTTTGTTAGGATATCAGCTAGGTTTAGCGTAGTATGAATCTAAACCATTATCCTGCTTCCATCGGCAATTACATTTCAAATAAAATTGAACTTTGTACGTATGTGTTTAGTTCTTTTGTAAAAGCCTCTATTCTTTACCAAAAATATAGCTGACTGTGATTCACAGTTAACTTTAACTGCTCATGTATCATGGCTTAGATCATCACACATACCCTTAATCCATAAGAACTAGTCTTCGTACTGAGACTATAACTCTTAAGGAAGAAAATCAATTCTAATGAAATCATCGCTGAAATTGATATCTCATTTAAATAGAAAGATTTCAAATATCTGAAATTTATTTTTGTATATTATATGGATGATCCGAACCGCAAGGAACACCTCTTCAGTAGCTTTAGTTAAGGTCATCTACTCTGACTCTATAGTAAAGAGAGAAATTATTAGTTCGAGCTCCAATCTCAAGCTAATAGTATTACCCTCATACGTGAAAATATAGCCAGTAATTAATCTCATTTTGTGGAGATCAGTTGTATAATCTAGATCACAGAATCCTTCCACCTCAAACTTTGCTTCTTTCAAACAATTCAAGGAAAAATCAGTTGTTTCTCAAATGTAAATTAAAATCCATTTCACTTTCTCTTAGTGTTCTCTATCTGAATTTCCCATAAACCTGCTCACAATCACAGAATCCCTCCAACTGCACTTGCATACATAATTTCTCTCATCTACTCTGGTTCCTCTTTGCTTCTTCTTAGCTCATACTTTTCAGGTTGAATTGATACCCTAATGGAGTAGAAATTGGTTTGCAATACGCAATGGTCAAAGTTGAGAGCACATGTTCTAATTATTTTCTTTGAGAAAACTTCAGTGAACCTTCTTCAGAATTTCTTGTACTATATACACACCTAAGATCCTTGTTGCAGCTCACAAATATTTCATTTCATACTTGTGAGAATCATTTGGCAACCAATCTCGTCTTGAACCTTTGTTGGTCAACTCATGAGATGTCTAGTTTCTTTCTATAAACCCACTTGCATCCAATTACCATTTTCTTTCTTGTCTTTTCACAATATCTCAAGTAGCATCTCTGTCAAGCGAATCAATTTACTCTTTACAGGCTGAACCCTGCTTATATATCTTAAGAGCTTAGACATGGATTAAGTTTTTGTTTCGATAAGTTTACAAAGAGCAATAACATTAATTCAGAATTGGCTAAAGACACTTTGCTCACAAATATTATTTTCAAGTAATCAAGTCAACTCCTTTGCATTCAATTCACCTAATATATCATGAAGTAGGTGATCATTAAGGTTCAAGCAATAAGAACAATCCAAGTGAAGAACTCTAATGAAGATTTCTTAAAACAAACAATTTTAAACATTCATTTTTTTGAATTTCTTTTCTCACACAAGTGATACAACAATGGTGACTCTGGGGTATCAGAGAATAAGAGTACAAAAGTAATCGATCATAATGGTGACGTGATCTTTGGCAAGTATCAAGTGTCTTTAAAATCATATTTAATGTCCCGACCTCCTTTATGTTTTTGCTTTGACCGTGTCAGTTCAGTGTGGCTTGTCTTCCTAGCTCGGGACGGACCTTCAACTTCCGTGGGCATATTATCTCCTTGTCGGGCTTTTGTGATACTGGACCGGATTTTTGAACTTGGTTTGGACACAGTTAACAGAGGAACCAACTTACCGCCTCTGTGCAAGTTGGTTACCGCTACAAAAAAAAAAAATGAAAACAATAAGATTTGGTTTAGAGAAAAACAAAAGGAAAAATTCGAAAAAGCTTTTAAGAAGAAAAAGTGGAAAGAGAGTTGTGCTTTAGTTCTCTTACAATCGCAGCCACCGATGTGTTTTTCACCTATGAATACATTGGGAACGGTGCGTTGTCCTGTCCATTCTGCAAGAGCTGATTGAACTTGGGCACCATCACCTTTATTATAAATAACAAGAGCAATGAACAATGGTTGAGTATGGATTCTCTGAATCAAATTAATATACACATCTGAGTGTAATGATCCCAGAACGAAACCTAATGGAAAACCTAACTCGAATCTTTAGAGAAAAGAGATAAAATTATGAATGATGGGCTCGTGAGCAGAAGGATCAAACCAAAAAAAAAAACTTAACCTGTAAGAGAAAGCAGAGAGACATTTTAGATATATATACTTGGATAGGAATCAATAACTAAACAAGAAACTCCAAAGCAACCAACGTTGAATTGGCCTAGTGATAAAGGAGTTATAGTTGTAATTACCGCCACCCGGATTCAATTCACGGTGAAATGGACTATTTACAATGTTTGGTTTCCCGGCAAAGAGATAAAACTACATTTTTATTTAACATGTTTACCAAAAAAAAAAAAAAACTCTAGAGCAGGCGTATAGTTGGATGAAACAGAGGATAGAAGAGAAGAAAACAATCACAAAGTTTCTGGAAGTAAAAGCAGAGAAGCCTTTGATTTTGAGATCATAAAAAATGAAATGATTATGCGATGAAGATTGGGGATTATTACTTTCTTTGTCGAGCTCAACTGCGATGAATTTAGCTCCCAGTTTCTTCAAAAGATCTTTCACTTTCACACAGTATGGGCAATACGACTTGCTGCAAAAAAATATAAAACCCATCAAAATACAAAGACTCCCTTTGGTTGATAATCGTAATCATACACACAATCAAAGCCTTCACAAACAAAAAAAACGTGAGTCGAGAAGAGACGGACCTGAAAACAACGACAACATTGCTGGAAACGATCTCTTTAGCCTTCTTCATCGCCATCTTTAACTTTAGATTCGCTTTTCTTGGTTTCTCAGGAATGTTGGGAGAAGAAGCGAATCAATCCGCTTTATCGAAACGCAGTTGCAGACTTTTGTCATCAGTCAACTATATGAAACGCTTGTTTCATATATCAGCCGTCGATTTTGAAACGTATTTTTTTGGAGGGGGTTAATAAAAATAAAAAATAAATACTTTCGCAGTTTCCTTTTAAAAAAGGTGGCAAAACAAAATCAAATATTTTTATAGTTAGCTAAATGAACATATTTTTTAAAAAAATGGTCTCCTTGAATTTATTGGTTTGTTGTTCCAATCTTTATTGGTTTGTAATGCGTGAAGCTGGTCCAAAAATTTGGGGAGTACTGGAAAACCAGTGTTTTTATCAAATTAGTATTATTAATACTAGGTAAAGAACCCGTGCGATATCGCACGTGAACTCATTTTATAAAGAAAAGCAAAATTATATAATTGACTTTTGGGATATTAAAAATATATATTTTGTTTGTAGGTTGGTTGTATTAAAATTACAAATATGTCAATATTAGATAAGATATATGTCTTATTATCTGTTTAGCTAAATTATTTAGGAATATCAAAAACAACTGAAACTAACTAAAAGTAAACACATTCAAATTTAATCATTTTCTAAATTAATAAGGTAGCTTATGACGACTAATTGAAGTAAAAAAAAACACACCTTTTCATCTGATAGAAGAAAATTAAGACTAATAATTTCATTATTTTGTTTTAGATTTTTTTTTGCTATCCAAACATGAATGATCCTTCCTATTATCCTTTGTTGACAACATTTCATCTGAAAATATTCAAAAATTTGTAATCAGTTAACTACACATAACCTGTTTTCTTCACTGAAAGATTTACAATAAAAAACTTATAGATATGACCTATTTATAGTTTTGCAAAGAACTATATGAATAGTTACAATTTTTAAATTCGAGATATATTTATTGTAAGATAATATATTTACAATATATTTTGAATATACACATCATTACAAAAAAAAACACCTTATTGCATAATGAAAAGACACAACTATTCAATTTTTAGAAACACATTTTGGATATTTTAATCTTTTTTAAAACTAATTAAAAAGACACTACTCTTAAAACTAATACATTTTAGAGATGATGTTAAAAACACATCTATATTTTTAACAATTTTTAATTATGATTTGCCAATTATCTTAACTTCCTATACAAAAAGTTAAAAGTTGCAACGTTAACAGCCAAACATCACAATAGTTACATAAGAGTATTGTTAACACCAAAATTTATAATGGTTCATCACCAGAATATATCATTACCAAAAGTTCCAATGTTATAATTGTTCATCACCAAAGTCTATAATCACCAATAATTGCCATAATTTATAAATATATAATATTATAAAATAACTAAAATTTATAATGAATTACTTATATATATAGAAATAAACTATTTATAGTCTCTCAAAATTCTATATGAATGGCCACAACTTTCATATTTGAAATAATTATTTTTAGATATTACATTTAGCTTAAAGAGACACATTTTGGATGTGTAGACACATTCTTACCATGAAAGACACATCTACACATACTTTCACAATTTTTCAAATAGTTACATAGTAAAAATACATATCTCATTTTAAAATGAAAAGACACATCTTAAACTTTTTTTATATTTTTTATAATTATTTTGAAAGTATTTTTTTTCTATATATAATAGCAACCCTTTTTTATTTGAGAAGTTCAAACTTATGTATATTATATATTATTAAATTGCTTACTTTTAATCAGTCGGAGCCGTTTGATCACCCATCATGCATCTATTATCTTCGTTTTTTCTTTTGCTTTTCTTCCCCTTTTTAATTTTTTTTGATATACTTTTTAGACCAGATATAATTTAACCAGATAATTATGTTGATTCATATTTTTTTACATATGCCACAACTTGAATTTGACTTGACAATTTTACTTATCTTGACAAATTTTTTAAAAAAAATTATTGAAAAGTTTAGAGAAAAAAAACAGGAAGTATTAATAAGAAGATTCAGCACTTCAATACTTTTTCCGGAAAATCAATTTATTGATATCAGAAATGTTTTACAACAAAGTTCAAGACCAATAGAGAAAAACCATTACAACAATATATTGAAATTGAAAATTAAGCAAGAGAAATGAAATATAACCAAGCTTTCCGAATGAATGTCTTACTGGCCAACAGATGCAATCTGTTTATATTCTTTTCGTATTCAACTTCGATTGGATGTGGATACTGTTAAAGTTTGTTGACCACATCATTTAAAATCTAATTTATGAAATGATTCTAATATTTCCACGCGGCGATACCACATAAATTGGATCGGAATTTGTCTTTGTTGAAAATCTTCTTCTTTTCCTGCAACGCCTTTTTTTGTTTATGTTGTTGAATCAATTTTCCATTGATAAATCTGCCTTTATCAATTCTCCAATGACTTTTCCATCTTCTTCTCATTCGATTGTACTGAAGAATGCATAGTCTAACTGAGAAAAAAAAATATAAAGTACCGCAGTTTTCCCCTCTGTAGCTTTCGAATATTCTCGTAATCGTTTATCACGAGATTCATCACTCCGTTTGCAAAGATCATAAGGGTAATTCCTGGATCCCAAATCTGATCATGCACCACCTCTTCTGATTTTAAGATATGATCATCACAATCAATTATGCCTCAGAAAAAGAAGAAACGAACCGGTTCAAACATGAACCAACAACAGCCATGTGAAGAATTCTCCACCGGAAATAAGCCGACACATTCTTCTCTGAATAATCTATTGAAGTTGGTCGGAATGACGTTTGCTTGACAAAAGAGAAAGGGAAGAAGGCATTGAAAGCATCAACAAAAACAACATGACATTGATGATGGTCATCATTCAATGATTTATTTGTTGTGGAATTAAGTAACAATGCACAAGATACCAAGAGGCGTACAGCCGACGTTCGGCTGGTGAAAGTGCGATGAAAGACGTTAGTTACAGAATCGCTTGGAATATCTGATATGACAGGAAACAGAGAAGAAAAAAGAAGAAAGAAACTTTCTTACGTACCTTATTCATAACCAAAAATTTGTTTTAGACCATCTCCAATGTATTTTGCTATTTTCATCTCTAAAATAGAGGAACTCTATAATAGAGATGGGATGTGCTCCAATGTATTCCTCTAAAATAGCAATCTCTAAATATAGAGTAAAAAATAGAGGAATGCTATTTCTTCCTCTATAAATAGAGGAAAAAATAGAGATCTCTATTATAGAGAAAGAAATAGAGGTGGGTTTGAGCAATTTCACCTCTAAATTCTATTATAGAGGTGAAAATAGCAATGGGTTGGAGATGCTCTTATACTCATGTATTAAAAAATTAATTTTTATCATGTTTACATCCCCAGTTTTTGTAGCAACCATGACCTTGGACAAAGAAAAGCAGAGAGGGAGAGAAGGCAGTAAAGAGAAAAGAGAGAATGGTTCGGAGATAGGGTTTTCTTTAGGAGGATAAGCTTTAATTTTATGACCAGCGATTGAGAAATGCATGTCAAAGACTATTTATAGATTTTAAAAATTTATTTGAATAGTCACAACTCTTCAACTTGAATAGTCACAACTCTTCAACTTGAATAGTCACAACTCTTCATCTTGAATAGTCACAATTTTTAACCTTGAATAGTCACAACTCTTCCATTTGAATAGCCACATTCTTTCAATTTAAAAGTAGTTATTTTGAAAAGATGCTTATAGAATAGTCACAACTTTTCACTTTTTAAAATATATTTATATGAATTTTTAGAAAAGACACAACCTTATAACACTAAACTTTTGAAAAGACACAACCCTTCTTAATATTTTTTAAAAAAGACACAACCTTTCAACAAGTGGGATTCACAACCTTTAGAATTAATTAGGATTCCTATTATTAGTAGATTTTTATTTATAAAAATACAATTCGATAAGAATAAAACCATATAAAATAACTAACCTCTTACATATAAATATAATCAAACATTGTGTAACACATATTCACAACAAAAACGACAGTACCCGCTTATCACGTTGATCCATCAAACAATAAGAGCATAGCTCCAAACTATCTCTTTCAAAATCAAACCATATGTTCTGTTATTAGATATAATCAACCGTTTTGCAACACATTTATATTCACAACTACAACAACATTACCCGCTTGTCAGATAACCCATTTATCCAAACAGTAGCAGAAAGGGTTACACTATGCCATGAGTCATCCATCAAACAGTACAAGAGATAGCATACATAAATTCGTAAGACTTAGGCACTTTAAGAACAGCATCAAACCACTCGACTTCCCCCCGAATCTCTTCACAGCTGCGCCGTTCAAGCTTAATCTCTGCACACCAAATAATCTCCTCCCTAAACCCCCTTGCAGGGGCATACATGTCCCACAAAACCAACATCTTTCCACCGTGTTCCACCAATTTGACACAACTGTAACCTGCAAACTCCGGTAGCCCTTCTAAACCTTGTAATTTCCCAAAAACATTATCATTCTTGGTGTCAAACCATTCAAACTCACCACTGCAAGACCTATAATAGTAGGCTATGTTTCCTATCATACAGGGAGAATCCCAATCCGTATTCGATCCTAGCAACTCCCCTGTCCTTTCCTTTGGCTTAAAAGCCAAACCCTTCTCACCAGTAGTTTTATTGACGCTGGCTACGATCATTTTTCCTTCCATATTCTTACCGTGTAGCTCACGTTTTCCGGGCGGCACGGGCTGCCAAGTTCTTGTCTTCGTGTTGAACACTTCAATACAGTTCAAAGAAGTTGGATCTTCACCGTTTCCTGCTAAATACATCTTACCGTCATGTTCACTATCAGTGTATGCAAGCCGCAAGCTTGGAGCTTCGAGCCAAGTGTGAGTTCGACAGTCAAGGAACGGGACGGTAGAGCAGGGAGCCTTTTCAACGTGTCCGCAGATGGCATAGATGTAAGGACCGACCGCGACGAGAGTTGTCCAATCGACAGGAGGAGCGTTAAGAACTGAAACTGGAACCAAAATATTACCACTTGACTTCTTCTTGCTGGTTAGGGTTTGGAACTCAGGCTTCCGACAGAGAGTGAACCAGCGTGTGTTGGGGTCAGGAGGGAACCGTAAGCAGAGATAGAGGCAACTCTCGGTGCGGCCTATGAGGGATCGGGTCTCGTAAAGCTCAGGCGAAGAAAGGAGAGATCGAAATCTTTTGGAGACGAGGGAGAGAGTTGGGTAGTATGATCTAGAGATGCGTGCGAAGCAAGTCAATAGCAAGTCATCAGGAAGCGACGAAATCGGTGTCGACTGCTGCGGTGTCTGTGGGAGTTCAGGGGACGGCTTCTTCTTCTTCTTCTTCTTCTTAACTAGCAGTAAGATTCGTCGGTACAAATTAGCCGTTGAAGACGGAGGCATTAGAAGTAATATGATTAGCCGTTTATCAAATTCTCTGTTTTGAGAGATACACCACAGAAGTAATATGATTAGCCGGTGATGGAGTTTTAATAGGCCTCGATTTGTTGATCTTTTCTTGTTCATTATTAGTTTTTTAAATAGACTCAGTCCATACTTTATAAACTATATATTATTAAAGGAGAAAATTCCAGTTGAATACACCATTTATTTATATTACCACAAATATAAAACTAGTAGAAACTGCGATGCCCTTGACCAAATGTCGTTGAGGATTAGAAAGACAACTCGGCAGATCACAATACATAAATATGTGAATAAGAGTTGATGAATTCTCTTGTGCTCCGAATGGTGACTGCGGGTTAAGCGGTGCGAAACAAGCGGTTTAATTGCGGTGCTGTTCTAACAGTTATAAAAATATGTATATATAATGTATATATAGAGATTTTTGTTACTCTTAACTGCGGGGCGGGGCGGGAAGCTGGCTACCATTCGAAGCCTTAATGTGATTATTTATTTACACCATCTCCAATGGGGTCCCCCCTAGGCATGAGACTTTTATCCAAGATCCGGATTCGATCCGAGATTCGATCCGGATCCGATCTGCACATCCGGATATCTGGAAAGACCGAATCCGGATCCGAATAGTAAAATGTTGGATCCGTCAAAGCCGAATCCGAATCTGGATATCTTGATTTCTTAGTCCGGATATCCGGATCCGTAAGTTTTATTAATAACTATTATAAAAAATAGTAATATCTATATTAAAAACTAATTTTATTTAATATATTTTCATTTTTATAAGGGAAATACCATAGGATAGCACTAAAAAGTTTCTATCACAAATATAGACTATAAAAATCAGAATGACCAAAATGTTTCATTAAAGAGGTAAATATACATTTATACTCATGGGGTTTACTAATCCAAACCTTAGGGTTTAGAGTTAATGGATGGGGATTTGGGTTTGAGGTTTAAAATTTTAAAAAATAGAAAATAAATATTAAAAATTTGAAAAAAAATTTTGAAAATAGTTTCAAAAAGTATTTTCGAATTACAAAAAAAAAATTTGAAAAAAAAAATTATCTTATGTTTAAAACATGTTTTTATTTTTGAAAATTTTACTATATTTATTTATAGTCAAATTATCTAATATAATATTATTAATAGAAATTCGTTTATAATTATTTATATTTTAGATAATTCTTATTCTTATTAATTTTATTCACTTATTTAATCAGATAATTTATTTTTAGTTTTTGACTAATTTATATAATTTATTTATTAAAGGTATAAACCATTTATTATTAATTTTAATCATTTTTAATCATATAGATTTGAAATTCGTTTTTATTTTTTGATTAATTTAGATAGTTTATTCTTTAAGATTATAACGATATTAACCGCTCTAACTTTTAACGTGAGAGTTCGATTCCAAAAAATATACTTCTCAAATAATAGTATAGATTTAATCTAAATTACTGCCATATCTACAAATAATTCTGCATTTTTATTTATCTTTTATGAACTTTTTTGTTTTAAACTTACACATTTATACATATTATTATATTTATATATATATATATATATATATTGCAAAATTTTCAAAATTTGAGATCCCCATGAAATGGGGGCCCTACTCGATTGTTTCAAAATAATATGATGAAGCCCGGCTCTGGGCATAGAGTACTTTTTTTGTTCAAACACTAACCCAATTAATTACCAAGGAACATCTGAATCAAGAGCAACAACTTCAATTAACATACTCGAAGCCCATTTCATGGCAGTCTCCATAATCTTGTTCTCTTCAACTACTATCTTGTTCAAGCATCGTGACTTGAGAACAAAAGCCTCAACTTCATCAGCCTGAATCAATATACAACTTACTATATCTAAATTCCTCAGCTTCACACAGCTTTTGTTCAGAGAAACCAACAACACTGAACCTGTCAAGTTCTTACATCCTCTCAAACTCAACTCAACCAAACCATGCAAGAAGCTTAACATCGAAACGACTTCTTTGTCGAATAACAACTCGTTAAACGAAAATTCCGGTTTCCTTAACCTCCCCAAATGCTGTCCTAACGTCGCCAATAAACCGGGTTCTATCTCAACCGCGTCAGAGCTACGCAAAGATAGCTCTTCGAGACTCCAACTAAAGCTTAAAGCTAAGAACTTTAGACTATAACCAGTCACAATGTAAGAGCTTGTAAGCCTCAGAGTAGATAAAGATTGATAAAAATTGAGTTGTGATGTGGTATGAAAGTTTCACTTATAGCATTAATTATATCTGGTTGAATATAAAGTTTTACTCGTGCTTGTTGAAAGGGATCACAACATCAAGCAACTTCAGCAATCTGGTTAGTGGTTAGACAACAACACAAATCACACAGTGCCCAGAGATCTCATTCATATTGGACTTTTTATTCGTACAAATGTGCACAAAAGGTCTGATTTTGGATTCATTCTTGTATCTCTCTTTGCCCTTTGGAATAACTAAAAAGGTGTTTTGAAGTTTGAACGAAAAGAGACAGAAAAAAAGGACAAAAGAGACTAATGGCGGCGATAAGTAGATGAGAAGGGTCAGAAATGTAGATCAAAACCCACTGACGATAGGGAGATTGAAAAAAAAAAAAAAAAAAGAAGGCAAACCGAATCAACCCAAAATGCTTTTACCGAAACCGAACCAAAATTTGATTGCAAACCAAATGGCGATCCAGTCCTTTTCGTGGCGTGTACGTTGCAACTTATGATCACTGATATAAGAGGTTATAATATTGTTATAGCTCCATTAAAGTCTTCTTGTCATGTAGGGGTGGGCGTTCGGGTACCCGTTCGGGTTCGGATCGGGTATTTCGGATGTTCGGGTATTTCGGTAAAGGGGTATAAAACCCGTTCGGGTATTTTCTCATTTCGGGTCGGGTTCGGGTATTTTCACTTCGGGTTCGGATAATTTCGGATATATCCGAACTCCAGACATAAAAAAAAAAAATTTAAAATGCATATTCTGTTTTGCCTTCAAATAATTCCTGATAATATAAATAGTCTAAAACACACATGAAATGGAAAAAAAACAACAGTAATCCATCCATAAACATAGTGAAAACATCAACAAAGTTCCTAGATTAAGCAAACAAACTGAAACAAGCTAAAAGAGTTTCTACTTCCAAGCATAGATGATGATACAAACCAAAAAGCTTCCTTGTATCCTTCACACTGTAAGTGAAAAAAAAAAACAGATTTGTCAAATTATAATACTGAACAATAATCACAAATTAGTAACAAATTCATATAACTTTTGTAATACCTTCAAAGCAGAGCAATAATTTGCTTTGTTCTTCTATTCATCTTGATGTGTTGCAGGTTCATACTCTGCAATATTTTATCAAAAACAATAAAAAAAAATTGTTAACTTATACAGCAAGGGAAAACAAAGCACAAAATAGTAAATATACAAACCTCTCTGAAGCTTATCTTCTGCTTCAACTTCTGCAAGTATTTGAGCATTTGTTAGAATCTTTGACTCCAGTTTAAGGTCTTGTTTCAGCCACTGCTCTGTACACATCAAAACCTCCACCATGTAGTGAGTTAAACAACTCCTATATGGTTCTATTATCCTGCCACTAGTGCTGAATGCACTTTCAGATGCAACTGATGAAACTTGCATAGCGAATACATCTCGAGCAATCTGTGAAAGAATTGGATACTTGCCACTGTTGACTTTCCACCAAGAAAGCACATCATAATCTGTTCCCAACATCAGGTTAGGTACTTTCATCTACTTCAGTTAATCCGTCCTTCACGATCAAATTAATTATGTGACCAGCACACCTCATATGCATAAACTCTCCTTTCATGACCAGTGCTTCATCCGAGAGAGAAGAGAAACTATGTTCAAAATGCAACAAACCATTGCTATTGGCTGTAGCATTGTCGACTGTCACACAGAAAACCTTATCTATTCCCCACTCAGCTAGGCATTCTGAAAGAGTAGATGAGATGGTTTTACCTTTGTGATCTGTGACATACTTGAACCCGATGATCAATTTCTTTAAGCGCCAGTAAGCATCGATGTAATGGGCTGTTATAACCATATAGCTACAACCTGTAAAACCATTAATAAAAATTAGAAACATATAACAATTGTTTTTGCTGACTGAGAAACATTACCTGTTACTTTTGCTGTCCAAATGTCTGTGGTCAATGACACTCTTTGCTTGCTAGATTTGAACCATTGTTTAAGAGCAGCCTTTCTCTTACTATACATCTCCACAATTTTTCTTGTCACTGTCCTTCGTGATTGAGGATCATCCAAGTTCATCTAAACACAAAGCACATATATATATTAATCGCACATTGAATCAAAAAAATGCTTTATGAAATTTTTTTTTGGTAATTCCTTACCTTATCACAGAAGTGCTTCCATCCTATACTCTCTGAAAAAGATAGTGGCAACTCTGAAAGTACAATCAATTCATTTGTTGCTTCCCAAAAAACAGTCTCTGAAACTTTGGCACTCTTGAGACCACCTTCTTTACTTATAGCTTGTTGGTTTTGCCCATGTTTTTGACCATCTTCCCATGCCTTGAACTGCTTACAACTCTGAAGATGATTGCGCAAGTTTGTTGTTCCAGACTTTGTTGGACATGCGAAAGACTTCATACAGTAATTGCAGATGCATTTGTCCCTATTGTCTTCTAGTCTTTTGAAATGACTCCACACGTCTGACCTTGTAGGAAGTACACGTTTGGCTCTACTTGCTTCTGCTTCACTATTATTTTCATTTGAATCAGTTTGCTTCCTTTTCCCTCTATGATCAGTATCTTGAGTCATGAACTCATTTCCATCTTCATCTCCATGTAAGCCTCTGCTATCTTGAAAGGGAGATGATGATGAACCCATCTGTTAATATTAATTCACAAAGAAATTAAGAACTCCACTCACTATGATATTTTATAAGTCAAAAGAAAACAAATAAATCATGCAAAACAAAACAGTCGTGCAAATGATTCTTTCTGCATACAGAACAAACTGACAAAACAAGTAAATCAAGTTTAAAGCCATTAACTGAAATATACTAAAATACAAAATAAGAAACAAGTTAAGCTCGAACAGAATCTCATGCACGTGATCAAAACTGAATCAGACTCTAAGGCTTTGATCATCATACACGAAAATTCTAAGCAGAAGACAAACACAATCAAAGGGAATCATACATCTAATCATCATACATACAGAATCAAAACAAAATCAATAAAAAAAAAATAGAAAATCACCTCAGATAGTTTTCTCGATGTCGATGTCACCGAGTGAGACGGAGAAGAGGGAAGATTATTAAGGGTTTCCAGTTTGTCAATTTATGAAATTAAATTTTAATAGATGAAGGATTTGGGAATCGTTAATTTCGGGAACTCTAAACGACGAGTAGATTGCTAGACTAGATTTTGGGAAAGGAAATAAAATCATAAAAGGTAAGGTCTATGTTAGGGTTATTTAGTTTCGGTTATGTTCGGGTAGGTTCGGGTATCGGGTAATAACCGATCGGGTTCGGTTAACCGAAAAGGGACAGGATAAAAACCGATCGGGTATTTGGCACTAACCGAACCCGAACCGAACCACTTACTTCGGGTCGGGTTCGGGTTCGGGTTCGGATAGCGGTTATTATGCCCACCCCTATTGTCATGCGTGATAAGTACATCGACGTGTGTGATAAGTGATTTCCACTATGTCGACGACTTTATTAAATTACAATACGCAGTGAAACCTTTATAAATTAATAACTAGAGTTTGATTCGCGTATCCGTACGGATATTCATTTTTGGTTTGCAAAAAAAAAATATTTATCTTATATAAATAATGATATATGTTTTTAAAATTTATATATATATATATATATATATTAAATAATTATTTAATATATTTCTAAACATAATCATTTTAGAATTTATAATGAATAATTTTTTTTTTATTTTTTGATCCGTCAACTGTTACAATCATATTTTTAAAATATAACTCGTGTGTTCGTGCAAATGTATTTTTCATGGATCAAAATTTTAATTGAAAATAAAATGGTTATCTATTTTTATATTTGATTTATACGATTAAGTAATTCAATATATTATTTAAAATTTTGTGGTTTATATTATGTATTTTTATAACACTTTTATGTTTTTTTAGACGTAGTTAATATGCCAAAATAAAAAATAACCACCCCGTAATAATAAAATCTTGTTACATTAATATTGATTAAGTATAATTTATTGTTTACCTAGATTATAGGAAATATTTTTTAAATAAATAAACATAATTTGTTATACTTTATTTTAGGAAAATGCATTAATTAAACTATAAAAGACAAGAATACTAAAAGGTAGGTAAATTTATTACTTCAGTGGCATTCAAATGTAAATAACTTTGAAAACTAAGGGATAATTTATATTGGTACTTCTCTTTTAATAATAGAGATGTTTAGAATACGCCAAAACTATAAAAAAATTTTATTAATTTATAGAAATATTAATTTATCGATATACTAATTGAACCAAAAACTCAATTTGGAACTATAAAATTATATTATTTTATAGAGATTTTTAATGTATTAATTTATAGAGTATTAATTTAAAGAGGTTATACTGTAAACTATTGTAATTATTTGTACGAACAATTATTATGATTAAAGTAATTATTCGTGATCAACTATTGCGATCCTATTGACCACTGTAATGTTTAGTTGTTACATGTTACAAATCTTAGCTCTTATACACTAAGTTATGGAATCCTGTCGGGCACTGGGGGCAAAAACTAACATTTGGGCTCCCTCAACGCCCGGTGACCGAGGCATAATCCGACCGATGATGTAGGCTATTACGGACATTCACTGCTAGTCTGAGTCTATCTTGGTGGAGGCAAGGATACACCAGGTTATTCAAAAAAAAAGATTTATGTTAGATATGACCACGTTTTGAGAAATGATAAAAATATTATATCTATTTAAAAAAAAATAACCTGAAAACAGGAAAGGATTACGACCTAGAAGCTACTGTAACCTAGAAACAAGAGGTTGACATCCTGCTTTTTGTAAAAAGACCTTGATTATTCCTCAGAATTTGCACTTTATTTTTCGGGTTCATGTTTGAAGTTAGAAAATAACTTACGCTTTTTTGGATGACATGAATCCTACCTTTGGAAGCAAGTTCCTTATGGTTTAGATAGTATGACGTCGACTTTGACGGACATTATGCCATGGACCATTTAACAGCCTTACTAGAGGCGTATGGCCTCAGGAAAGACTGGGCATGTGTGACCAAGCGGTGGTTTACATGGACTTTTGGTCCTATGTTGGTGTTTAACCATATGAATGCATGGCCTTATGGGCATGTGACCTCATGGTCGATTGGAGTTATGTGGTCTAAATGGTGCATGATCAAACTAGATGGTAAAGTTGTCGATGTACTTCTTGAACATGATGACATCGTGCTTATAAGTAAGAACTCGTACCCTGAGACAATATATTGTGTAGTGCTATCATGAATAGAACCTTGGTTTGGTGGGTAATAATTACAAAGATCTACCTATTGTGACCATGTCAATCAAGATGATGTCTTAGGTTTATCTTCTAGCTTATGAGCAGGAGGTTGCGACCGAGAGGTGGAATAGAAGTTCAGGGAGATGCCATCCTAGATAGGTGTCTAGCTTCGGGTGGTGATGATCACGAAGATCTAATGATATAACTTTGTCGTTGAAAACATCATCTGGCATCTTGGTTAACTACTTCAAAGATTTTTCATATTTTAACTATGTCCTTTGGATATCTTACCGTTGTAGTTAGTAAATCATGAGTTTACCGTTGAAAAAATTCAGATTTTGAGAATTAAATTCTTGTTCTTTAATTCAAACCAACTTTTTTTACCTGTGGCGTATCCAAGATGAGAGCAATATAACTCTTTTGCCCCTTTTTTTTTATATTTTGAACTTTCTCAAATTTCTTTTCTCTCACTTTATCGAATATCCATATTTGTTTTCCTCTGCAGCGGTCTCTTTCTGCAAAAAGTAAGATTTTATTGATTTAAAAAAGAGTACAATACAATGGTGTAAAAATCCTCGTTTTGTCTAACTATCTCTTAGTTAAAAATGTTTCAAGTCAGATTTCAATCTATTATCAGATTTCAGAGTCTATTATATATATAACTGTAGGCGAGATTAATAGAGTCCCACATTGTTTATGATGATGTTCCTTGGGCAATATATATGTGTATGGGTAATCATTCATTTTTGAGATAGCTTTGAGGTGTGAGTTAGTCTCATCACTAATATGATATCAAAGCCTATGATGAAAATCCAATATAACATATGATTTCCCACATAAATATTTTTCTATCTATATAGCATGTACAAGTGGCCTAGGCTACATAAATAATTCTCAGATAGTAAATGATTTTATTTTTATCTAAAATTTTATTTTTTATTTTATTTTGGAGATCGAATACGCAACCGCGTAAACCAGAAGTTGGGATTACGAAACAGAAAATCAATGTCTTAGGCTTTAAAGAAATTACGCATATGGATTAATTATCCCTAATAATACAGTGATATATAATTTATAGTCAAACTCAGGGGTGAAGGCAGCGCTAGGTGCACCCATACAAATAATAAGATTCAAATTTTTATTCTTAAAACCATTAAAATTTGTTAGGTAAAATGGTAAAAACCATATTATGCACCTAAGTTTATTAAGTTTAACTCTCTTTTGTTTTTCTTTTTATCAATAATGCATCCATAGAATAATATATCTGGCTTCGCTCCTGCTCAAACCTATAAAAATATAATAAAACTAAAAAGATAAGTTTAACACAATATTTTATCTAAGTTAAATAATTAAAAAACGTGGGTGTTGGGAGGTCCCCATCGATTTCTTTATTTGAACATAAAAACTGATGATAAAGAAAAATGGTCGGTGGGTGAGCCTTCCCAAAATACGAATATACCCATGTTTAACCGTTAGGTTCAGATAGTGGAATCTTTTAAGCAGCGTAAAAGTCTCCAAGGCCGTCATGACACGACATCATCATATTGCTTCTGTTGTTTTTAAGCTTTATTAAGCGGCTCTCGTCCAATCTCCTCCAAAGAAGAAAAAAGTCGTCAAAAGATTTTGATCGAATCAGACGGAGACAAATATGGCTTCGTGGAATTCGATCCCCCTAGAAATCTTGTACGAGATCGTCGGATGGATCACGTTTGCTTCGTGGTCCATTAGCTTCTACCCTCAGCTCCTTTTGAATTTCAAAAGGAAAAGGTAATCTCATCTCATCTTTATTCTTTCTTTCTTTATGGGCTTTGTGTCGGAAATTTGATTTTGTATGTGTTCGGTGTTTTTGAAGTGTTGTTGGATTGAACTTCGACTTTGCTCTTTTGAATTTCACAAAGCACTCGTCGTATATGATCTACAACGTCTGCCTCTACTTTAGCCCCTTTATTCAGAAACAGTACTTTGACCTTTATGGAGACAAAGAGGTAGTATCTCTCTCCTTCTCTCTGCTTTTTATTCCTTCCCTATCAGATTTTTGTTTAACTTAAATCATTTTCTCCAGATGATACCTGTGGCTGCAAATGATGTTGCATTCTCAATCCATGCTGTCTGTATGACAGCTTTTACCCTCTTCCAGATCTGTATCTACGAAGTGAGTAGTCTTCTCCTTTTATATATATGGGCTGTTCTTTTTTTTTCTCTCTCTTTAATCTTATGATGGTTTTCTAAGTGACTTAATATTGTCAGCGCGGAACTCAAAAAGTATCAAGATGTGCTACAGGTCTTGTCATCCTTGTCTGGGGATTTGGAGCTACTTGTTTCTTCATTGCTTTGCCTACACATTCTTGGCTCTGGCTCATTACCCTCTTCAAGTAAGCATTTGACTAGCGAGTTATCCTATTAAGATGTTTCGAGAAAAAACTAACAAAAAAACATTCTCCTATTCGTTTATTAGAGGAAACGATAACTCCTTGTTTTTTTTTAAATCTGTAATGGATACCTTTCATTCATAAGAGCAACTCTAGTAATAAATAAACTAACAATAAAGATGTAAATATTTGTGGATATACCTTTTGATGATAATGTTCATTGTTATATAGCTCGATTCAGGTATGCATGACATGCGTCAAGTACATTCCACAGGTGAGAAACGATTCTGAAGCTTAGTTAGTTTTTTTTTCACAATTACTTTTGAAACTGTGTTAACTATGGATTCATTTATCTGTCTCTTCACAGGCGAAGATGAACTTTACTAGGAAGAGCACAGTCGGGTGGAGCATTGAGAATATTCTTCTCGATTTTACTGGAGGAGTCTCTAATTATCTCCAAATGGTTGTTCAATCGATTGACCAAGGTAACAAATCTCTTTTTCACCATTTGCTTTAATTTGTTTGCTGCGCATAAACTAACACTCACTATCTTCTTTTGTTCGTTTTTTTTAGGTTCTTGGGTGAATTTCTATGGGAACATTGGGAAGACTCTTCTCTCACTCGTAAGAAAAATCCAGAGCCTCTTAGTCTTCCTTTCTCTGTTTTTTTCTTTCTTATAACTGACCAAACATATCTTTCTGCAGGTCACGATATTTTTCGATCTTATTTTCATGTTTCAACACTATGTGTTGTACCCTCCGAAGAAACCCTCAAAATGTCTTGAGGAATCGAACGAGCCTCTCATAGATCCTTCTCATGAATCTATTTAGAATTAAAGTCGGGGAAACAAAACCCTTCTTAGTTCCACAGCTTTTCCTTTTGTACAGAAAGTAAAGCCTTTGTTGTATTGTTAAGTAACTACAGTGTTTGTAGTTTATCACAATGTTAAAAGAAAAAACCGAATGCATACTACAACGGTCAATTTTGAGTTTCTTGTAAGATCGAGAAAACTTTTTCTTTGAAAATTGTCCAAACCTATTTCATTAAATATAATTTATTTCTATCAAATAAGTTTGTGAGAATCTTTCTTGTCCGTGATAATTAGATATATACATTATAATTATATACATATATTATCATATATTCGAAGTATTATGGTTATGATTATGAATCTGATGAAGCAGAGGCTAGAGAATGCAAATGAAGCGTTGTAGAATAACTTGTGAATATACAGAAACAAAGTGGTGATGATGATGATGATGATGATGATAAAGGAGAATATGGTTCTCATGATAATGAAAGGATGAGTTTTTGTGATGTGGGGGTGGTGGATGGACATCAGTGCCGGCCCTGAATAAAAAGCAAATAAAGCATGTGTTTCAGGGACATATGATATATTTATTTTTTGGGCCAAAAGTAACATAAGATGTTTCTTAGCTCTATTGGTATGTACTCCATACAAGATGTGATTTGATTCTTAAATAAAGAACTATAATGATAAGTTATGTAAAGTAGGTATGTCTGTTTAGATGTGGAGTAGGTTTGTCTGTTTATAGTGATTACAAAACTAAATAATTCTGCAGAGTTTATATCTTTATACTGAACAGACACAATCCATACCAAATCAAAAGAGAGGTTCCTACCATCAGGTTGTAAAAGAAACCAAGTTATTGGTTTTGTAAGATTGTAAAAGAAACCAAGGTATTTCATTGAAGATCTACAATATAACAACAACACAAGCAAGCATAATAGCATATCAAAATGAGAATAAGATTGTAAAAGAAACCAAATTATTTCATTGAAGATACACAATACAAGAAAACGAAGCCTTTTTTCTTCTGGGTGTTCCAGTTTTGTGTTTTGCCACTGTGCACTCAAAAGATTCTCTTTTGCTACCATACTCTGAATCCGAGGACAGATCTTTCTAAAAGCGTTTTAGCCAACACAGAATCTATCGTTTATTCTCAGATATTCCCCTTCTTAGTTTTGGTTGGCCCTTTTGTTTCCCTGACCACATCAGGGTTGAAGCAAAGACATAGAAATGGTTTGTTTGGTTTCTTATCTCTCTTTCTCTGTAAGGAAAAACACAGCTATATCAGTCTTTACATTCCTAATAGCAATGAGAAATATTCTCGTTGTTAATATCGGAATCTTACCTTGGAGTTCTGACGTTGAGTCTTAGACTAAGACTCTTAGTGTTGTTTCCCATCAAAAACCTACATCACAAAAATTTAAAGAGTTTTTACAATTAGGACACGAACATCAAACTCAAATGCAAACTGACTCAAGAAGAGAAATCAAATCCGTCTTACTTCAATAAACTGAATTTTTGACGAACTGGTTTTTCCTTGTTCTTCATCAAATTGTCGCTGCAAGGGTAACATCATAAAACTAATCAGACAGAGGACAAAAGTTTATTAGTAAAAAAAAACAACAATCAAAAGCTGCTGTTGGAAAGTGCCTTAGTCAAAGATGTGGCAAGGTGGTCAAGTGATTACGTAATCTATTTTGGTATGACTTGCATGTGAAAAGCAAGTGACTAGTTTTGGACATCTGTAATATTACGTGGGTTTTGTTCTGAGAAACCTTTGTTTCTAGGAAACTTTTAGATTATATATGTACTAAAATGTTGTAAAGTTACAGGTGTGTGAAATATCATAAATCAAGTTTATATTACTACAAAGTGGTATCAGAGCTCTTTTCTTAAGGGATCTGTGATGGAAACAGAAGTAAATTTCTTCAGCACACCACCTGTATTCGACGGTGAAAATTATCAAGCTTGGGCAGTTAGGATGACGGTTCATCTTGAAGCTCTTGATCTCTGGGAGGCTATAGAAGAAGATTATGAAGTGTCTCCCCTGCCTGAAAATCCCACGCTAGGCCAGCTTAGAAATCACAAAGAAAAGAAGACAAGGAAGTCTAAAGCCAAGGCATGTTTATTCTCTGCACTATCAGGCACCATATTTACAAGAGTAATGAACTTGGGATCAGCAAAAAGCATATGGGAATATCTCAAAAAGGAGTATCAAGGAAATGAAAGAACCAAGAATATGCAGATACTTAATCTGATTCGGGAGTTTGAGATTCAAAAAATGAAAGAGACAGAGACCATAAGAGAATATTCAAATAAACTACTAAGTATTGTCAACAAGGTGAGACTGCTTGGCAAGGACTTCTCAGATGAAAGAATTGTGGAGAAGATTTTGGTATCCATACCTGAAAGATATGAATCTAAAATCTCTGCACTAGAAGAAACCAAAGATTTATCCAATATCTCTTTAGCAGAATTGGTAAATGCAATGCAAGCTCAAGAGCAAAGACGATCAATGCGAGAAGAAGGATCAATGGAAGGAGCTTTTCAAACAAATAATGAAACTCAAGAGGCTTTTCAAGCAAAGGGAGTTTCAGATAAACGTATGTACAAACTTTCTAGTAATAAAACCTGTCCTCACTGCAAGAAGACAGGTCATGAAGAAAGAAAGTGTTGGTGGAGACCAGACATTAAATGCAGAAAGTGTGGTAAACTTGGCCATGTGGAGCGAGTTTGCAAGACACAACAAAAGGATGAAGCAAATGCTATGATCGAAGAAGAAAAGGAAGAAAAATTGTTCGTCGCGACGAGCTTTGTAGCAGCTAACTTCTCAAATGATTCTTGGTTGATTGACAGTGGTTGTACAAACCATATGACCAACGATGAGGAACTGTTCAAGGTATTAGATACATCTATTACTTCTAAAGTAAGAATTGGAAATGGTGAATTTCTTTCCGTTAAAGGGCAAGGAACGGTGGCCATCGAATGCGTAACAGGTGTGAAGTATATTCAAGATGTTCTTTATGTGCCTCAGATCAATCAGAATCTACTAAGTGTTGGACAGTTGCTAGAGAAAGGTTTCAAAGTCATTTTTCAAGACAAATGGTGTTTGATACAAGATGCTAAAGGATGTGACTTGTTCAGAATTAAAATGAGAGCGAAAAGCTTTCATCTAAACCTTATGGAGGAAGACCATATGGCATACACAAGCACAATCAGTAATGCAAGTTTATGGCATAAACGGCTTGGTCACTTTCATCATGGTGGAATTCTTTATATGCAGAAAAATAACATGGTAAAAGGAATTCCATTGTTGGAAAGTGAGTTAGGAGATTGTACAGCTTGTCAATATGGAAAAAGCACAAGAAAACCATTTCCTCAAGCAACTTGGAGAGCTACAAAAAAGCTGCAACTAGTACACACAGATGTTGGAGGTCCTATGAGCACACCATCCTTGAATGGTAGTAAGTATTATATTGTGTTCATAGATGATTACAGCAGGTTTTGTTGGACTTACTTCATTAAATTCAAGAGTGAGGTAGCTAACATATTCTGGAAATACAAGGCTTGGGTGGAAAATCAAAGTGGTTGCAAGTTGCAGATTTTGAGGTCTGACAATGGGACTGAATACACAAATAAAACTTTTGGAAAGTTTTGTGAAGAATCCGGTATTGAGCATCAGTTTACAGCCCCATACACCCCTGAACAAAATGGTGTAAGTGAGAGAAAAAATCGAAGCATTATGGAGATGACAAGATGCATGTTGCATGAAAAAGAGCTTCCAAAGAATTTGTGGGCAGAAGCTGCAAACACTGCAGTATTCTTACTCAATAGGTTACCAACAAGAGCTTTGGATAAAAAGACACCATACGAAGTCTGGTATGGGTACAAGCCTAACATGTTTAATCTGAAGACGTTTGGTTGTCTTTGTTTTACTCATGTTCCATATGTGAAGCGAGATAAGCTTGACAAGAAGGCAGAACCTGGGGTGTTTGTTGGTTATAGTGATTCTTGTAAAGCTTACAGAATTTTTCATCCTCAACATGAAAAGCTTTTGGTAAGCAGAGATGTGACTTTTATGGAAGATAAACAATGGAGTTGGGAGCAATCTGATTCAGAACATGTGCCTAGGATTCTACAAGACACTGGAGATAACATCGACGATATTCCAGTGAGAGGTACACGATTACTGTCTGACATCTATGATCATTGCAATATTGCTGTCTTTGAACCTGGTGAATATGAGGATGCTGAAAAGGATCACAAGTGGGTTGAAGCAATGAATGAAGAGCTTAGAATGATTGATAAAAATGATACTTGGCAGCTAGTGGACAGACCATCAGACAGAAAGATAGTAGGGGTTAAATGGGTTTATAGGACTAAACTCAATGCTGATGGATCTATAAACAAGCACAAAGCCAGATTGGTGGCGAAGGGCTATAGCCAAGTATATGGAGTGGATTTTTCAGAAACCTTTGCTCCAGTGGCACGGTTAGACACGATACGAATGATGATTGCGTTGGCTTCTCAAAATACTTGGAAAGTATTTCACTTAGATGTCAAATCAGCCTTTCTAAATGGCTATCTTGAAGAAGAAATCTATGTAGAACAGCCTGATGGGTTTAGAGTAAAGGAACAGGAGGAGAAAGTCTACTTGTTGAAAAAAGCTTTGTATGGTCTTAGACAGGCTCCAAGAGTATGGTACACAAGAATTGATGATCATCTTCAAAAGATGGGATTTGTCAAAAGTCAAAGTGAAGCTACATTTTATATCAAAGAAACAAGTAGTAATTTACTTGTGGTTTCCATTTATGTTGATGACCTGCTTGTGACAGGGAGTGACGAGATGGTAGTGGGTGCTTTCAAGTCTGAAATACTCAAAGCATTTGAGATGACAGATCTCAGTTTGATGTCTTATTTTCTGGGAATGGAAGTGCAGCAAAGAAGTGATGGGATTATTATACATCAAAGAAAATATGCAAAAGAGATTCTTAAGAAGTTTCAGATGGAAGATTGCAAGAGCACAGACACACCAATGAATCAAAAGGAGAAATTAAGCAAAGAGGATGGAGCTGAAAAGATAGATGAAAATAAATACAGAAGCTTGATTGGTTGCTTGATGTATCTCACATCCACCAGACCTGACATAATGTTTTCTGTAAGTTCTCTCTCAAGGTTTATGCATTGTGCCAGTGAATTACATTTTCAAGCTGCAAAGAGAATCTTGAGATATGTTAGAGGAACAACAGAGTATGGCATCAAGTATACATGTTCTCACAGTCCCAAGCTTGCTGGATTTTCTGATAGTGATTGGGCTGGATCTATTGATGATATGAGAAGCACAACAGGTTTCTGTTTCACTTTTGGATCAGGAATGTTTTCATGGTGTTCAAAGAAACAGGATGTTGTAGCTCAAAGTACTGCAGAAGCAGAGTATGTTGCAGCAAATGCCTCGGTAAATCAAGCAGTTTGGATCAGAAAACTACTTGCTGATCTACATATGGAGCAAAAGGAACCAACAGAGATTTTTGTTGATAATCAAGCTGCTATTGTTATCTCAAAGGATTCTGTCTTCCATGGCAAAACCAAGCATTTCAATATCAAGCTGTATCATCTAAGAGAAGAACAGAAGAATGGAGAGATAAAGTTGGTGTACTGCAAAACAAATGATCAAATCGCTGATGTATTCACCAAAGCTTTACCAAAAGCAAGGTTTGAATATCTGAGAAACAAACTAGGTGTTTCCAGGAACTAAGGCAAGGAGGAGATTTGTTGGAAAGTGCCTTAGTCAAAGATGTGGCAAGGTGGTCAAGTGATTACGTAATCTATTTTGGTATGACTTGCATGTGAAAAGCAAGTGACTAGTTTTGGACATCTGTAATATTACGTGGGTTTTGTTCTGAGAAACCTTTGTTTCTAGGAAACCTTTAGATTATATATGTACTAAAATGTTGTAAAGTTACAGGTGTGTGAAATATCATAAATCAAGTTTATATTACTACAGCTGCTTTTATGTACCTTGTTTTACGAGTGACAACAAGCTCCATTGCTTTGTCCGGAGCTTCTGATCTAAACAACGATGAGTTCTTGGTGACAGATTTTCTCTCTTCTTCAACAGAAGAGCTCTCATCCTCAGTGTGATTCTCCTTCTCTTCTAGACCATCAAGCACTTCAATAACAGCCTGTAAATCATCTTCGATCACGGTTTTAGCTTCCACAACGTCTTCTAGTGCACTAGTCCTTTTGGGTTCTTCTTCATCTTTCTCAATACTCGAAACCAACTCTTCACCACACAAGACTAACTCTTTTTCACCCCTCTCTTCCTCTTCTTCCTTAACTTCATCCTTAGTCAATGTCTCCAAAGTGTTTAGCAACACCGCAACACTTTCCGGTTGTACTTGTTGTTTTGCTTTCTTAGCTTCGGCTATTCTCTTGTAATGCGTCAAAGACAGCTTTCTTCTGAGCAACAGATCCAGGCTGAGAGTATTTCTCTGCTTCATCAACATACTTCTTGTGCGAGAAACTTGACCACTTCCCCCATTCAAGACTCTCTGTCGTGAATCTTCCAAAGGAGACTGATTGGCTAAGCGCATGGATCGTATTATCCTGTGGAACCCAACAAACTATAATCTCAAATAATAATAAAAAAGGAGAGGAAAGAAGGTAACCTCATGAGATTCATGACGTGAAAGAGGAGCTGCGAATGAATATGAATGAAACAGAACTGCAGATTCACCCATTGCCAATCTTCTTTCAGTTCTAAAAAACTTTTCTCTAAATTGTTTTTTTTCTGTCAGTCAAACGGCTAATAGAATTCGAAGTTTTAAGAACAATTTTTAAATTTGTTGTTTATAAATGAGTTTATATTAGGATTTGGTAAAAAAAATTGAAAAAACCGGGCTTAAATTATGAGCCTAAGAGCACCATTATCCTTGATACCCACTTAGGGGTGCTAATTAATTTTTAAATATTATTAAGTTGGAAAAGTGACATTAAGAAACCTAAATAAGAGATCTTCAAATATGTGTGTCCATTGCAAGGTTCTAATTTTAGGGTTTAAAAAAAAAACATTATTTTAGGCAACTTAAAATTTATTAATAAAATTATTATACATAACATTTTAAATATAGAATTAAAATAAAATATAAAAAAAGATTAGTAAAATAAAGGAGAATTATTGGAACGAAGCTTCATCAGTTGTCGTCTTCATCAGATCCGAATTTATGCCATACATGTTCAACCAAATCAGCTTTTAGTTGGTGATGCGTTGGTTCATCACGAATTCTTTGTCGAGAATGCATCATATTGGCGATATTTGTAGGCATTTCCTGTGAAAAACCGAGATCGACTTGTGAAGTTCCGTTGTCTTCTACTTGTTGGAACTCCGCAACATTAAATAGACTGTATCCATCTCTTTCATTTTCTACAATCATATTATGTAGTATGATACACGCTCTCATAATCTTCCCAATTTTGGCTTTGTCCCAAAACAGCGCTGGATTTTTGACAATGGCGAAGCGAGCTTGCAAGACTCCAAATGCACGCTCGACATCTTTTCGGACAGCTTCCTGATTTTGAGCAAATAAAACAGCTTTCGGCCCTTGTGGTTGTGGAATTGATTGGATAAAAGTCGCCCAATTTGGATAGATCCCATCGGTGAGATAGTAAGCCATATGATACTCTCTTCCATTGACAGAGAAAGTGACTGGAGGAGCTTCACCGTTTATAATGTCATCAAAAACAGGCGAGCGATCAAGAACATTGATATCGTTTAACGTACCTGGAGGTCCAAAAAACGCGTGCCATATCCAGAGATCGTATGAAGCAACCGCCTCCAAAACAATTGTTGGTTTACCCGAACCACGAGAATATTGCCCTTTCCAAGCGGTGGGACAATTCTTCCACTCCCAGTGCATACAATCGATGCTTTCAATCATTCCGGGAAATCCTCGATACTCTCCAACATGAAGTAGACGTTGAAGATCAGCCGGTGTCGGTCTTCTGAGGTACTCACCGGCAAACAAATATATAATCCCTTCGACGAAATTTTCCACGCATAACCGAGTTGTTGTTTCACCGAGCCGGAGGTATTCGTCGACCGCATCAGCCGCAGACCCATATGCCAAGACACGAATCGCTGCAGTACACTTTTGAAGGGGAGAGAGACTGCTCCTTCCGAGACCATCTCGCGTTTGTTGAAAGTATTGAACTTCGTTGGAGAGACGGTCAACAATACGCATAAACAATGACTTGTTCATTCTAAAACGTCGTCGGAAGAAATTTTCAGGATACGTTGGAGTATAACTAAAATAATCATTCCATAAACGAATATGCCCTTCCTCACGATGTCTTTCGATATACGCTCGTTTTTTTCTTTTCTTTCTTCGTTCTTCTTGATCACGACGAATGGTCAAATTCTCAAATGCTTGATCAAAATATTGATCATAGACATCATCAAAAACATCATCAAATGCATCATCAAACGCATCATCATCATGAGAAGAAGAAGCCATATAAAGTTTTTATAAAGATGGTTTTGGTGTTTATAATAAGGGGAAAAAATATAAATATGGTAAGAAGAGTTTGTTGTTGTTAAGAAGAGAAGAAGAGTTTGTTGTTGTAAAGAAGAGAAGAAGTGTTTGTTGTTGTAAAGCAGAGAAGAAGAGTTCGTTGTATATGTTTCGAGAGAGAAGGTTGATATAAATAGAAGATGAGATTGATGTTATAAATAGAAGATGAGTTTGGTAAAAGTCCGTGACTACAAAAATACAGTCCGTGACTACAAGACATCGACACATACAAACACATACAAACACAAACAAAAACATGGACTCTGTGACACATACAAGACACATACAAACACATACTGACACATACAAACACATGGTCCGTGACTCGTTACAGACCCAGCACACTACAAGACATGGTACATGACATCTCTCTGTGGACTCCGTGACTCCCTTCAGTCCAAGCATCTCTGTGGACTCCGTGACTTCTCTACAAGACAAAGAAACAAGATATATCATGAACAACACAAGAACAACTTAAATATTTTATATCATCAAGAACAGGAGAACAATTACAGATAAAGTGAAAAATAAAGCTCTTCACAGAGCTTTCAAATCCGATAATTAAAGTTAAAACTGAAGCTCTTTAACAGAGCTTTCAAATCCGAGAACCAAACATAATTAACCAAACAACAAGAACACCTAATTAGACAGCAACAATTCCTTAATTAACTTCTTCTTCAGAGCTATTTCATCATCATCTAGAGGTTCTTGTTTAGCCATGAGCTTGTCCAGAAGCTTCATCTTGGACATCTTCTCCTTCTTAACCAACATTACCTGAAGCTCACCAACGTCTTTTCCCTCAACAATTGGTTTCTTCCCACGGGCTTTTGCAGCCTTAACACCAGGGGGTCGAATCCCTGCTTCATCAGCTACAGAGCACCCTGACTATGAACCGTTATCAAGCTTCTTCCTTTTGGAATCTCCTTGAGAGCAAGGCGAAGATAGATCACACCACTTCTGGTCATGTCTTAGCTCTTTCCAAGCATGTTCTAATATGAACTTCTTTTTGTAGTTGTTGAAGAAGATTTCGTGGGCATGTTTGAGAACATCAGTCTCGTTTTGCCCACTGGTTTTAGAACGAGTCGCTGCTTCAAAAGCTCCACAAAACTTCCCCACTGCTTCGTTGATTTTGTGCCACCTATTCTTACACTGTGATGCCCCTCTTCTGTCGCAGTCAGCAATTTTAGGACTAGCCGAGTAGTAGGCTGCTATCCTCTTCCAGAAAGCATCATTCCGTTGCTCATTCCCAATGATAGGGTCTTTACTGGTGTTCAACCATGAGCTGATGAGGACATTGTCATCTGTTGGAGTCCACGTGCGTCTTGCTTTACTCTCCACAGGACTGTCTGGTTCGAAGTTTGAACCTTCGGTTGCTTGCGTCCCAAATAAAGGAATAGGTGAGGATTCCGAACCAACGCCAGAATCTTGTTGAGTTTGAAGAAGATCAACAAAATTTAAATTCATATACGGATGGGAATCCATATCAGAATTTTTCTAAGAAGATAGATGAAAGATGGATGGTGTTTAATAAAAGAGAGAAAGCGTGTTTGATAGAGAAAGAGAGAAGAACGACCCTGTTTAATAGAAGAGAGAAAGCGTTTAACGCTTTGATCACACCCACAACCACATTGGAGGTGACATTTAGCTAACTCTTTAATCACACTTCAAATTTAGCTAACATTCATTGCTATCTACCTCATTTATCACACTATCGGTCAGAGATTTATCTAACTCATTTCCTTTCTAACTACCTGCTATCTACCTAATTTCTAATTCAGATTCGCAATCAATTCAGAGTTAAGGCAATCAAATAACTAACCTCAAAAAGCCATTGCGTCTACATCCGTCCAAACCACAGACGTCTTCTTTGAAGAAACTTCATGTCTCTTCTGAAAAGGAAACGCAAATCAACACTAGAACGATTAAAACACAAGAAAGATTAAGAAACAAATACTGAAACATCATCTCTTGAATCAGTAGACATAAACTATCCAACAGTCTCGATTGATATATTGAGACACAAACAAACACAAGAGCAACAACTCAGACGCATGAATAATTACAAAGACAGAGACATAAACCATCGAATGATTAACAAACAAAGACAGATACATAACCGAGTTTAATCATCAGACATAAACAAACACAACACACGCATGCATCACAACAAACGAATCAATAAAAAAATGAATGATTCAGACGTATAAGGGGAAAAACTTAGCTTTTGATTTCGGTTTGATTTCGTGGATGATAGCCACAGGCCGGAGAGAAAGGTGGAGTGAGCCGTCGTGGAGAGCGAGGGATACGCAGAGTCGTCGAGGAGATCGAGAGGGAGGCGGAATCGTCGAGGAGATCGAGAGGGAGACCGATAAAGAGAGAGAGGCGGAATCGTCGAGGAGACCGGTGGAGACGGAGATTCGTCGACCACAGAGAGAGAGGCGACGATTCCACCGATAGAGATTCCGGCTGATGCCGTCGACGAGTCGGAGAGATCATCGTCGTCGAGAAATCATTCTTTCGCCTTCGGTGTCGCCAAGAGAGAAAGAGAGAAGACGAGACGGTTGTGAGAGAGAGAGATTGTGATTGAGTGACACGTGCCCTTGAAACCCCGTCTCTTCCGCTCCACATTAAGCTACGTATTCTCTTTAATTCTCTATTTTTTATTTATTTTAAAACCGAAATTAGCTTAAAACCCTCCTCTTGATACCGCGATAATGATGGTCTAAGAAGCTTAACAAAATAAATTGTTTCTGCTATGGTTGTTGACATGAAGTAGTTGACAATTGAAACCAAAGGTGAAACGAAGTTTTCTGGTGATCATATACTTACAAAGTAATCTGTTTGCAAAAGGCATGGATCGTATCAGTGGAGTCTTAATTTTTTTTTAAAATCATATGTTGCTCAAAAAGTTATAAACAAAGTAGCTAATGCTGTAAACAAGTATATTTTCTTTTGAATCGAATTTAACATTTTATTCAAAAAAAAAAAATCTGTTTGCAAATGATAAAAACTCTATAATCTTTAAATGAATTTTATAAAAAAAATTAAAAATGATAATATAAACATGTTTCAAATCTATTTTATTTATTTTTATTTGTTGTAATTTTATATTTAATTTTATATTCACTAATATATTATATATATATACATATATTACATATGATTTAGGGTAGGTAAGAAATAAAGCCTTCATAAGTTAGGAGTAAGTAATTAAAGTTAATGGTTGTCAAAAAAAGGAAATCAATGTATGTACCGATTTATGTACTTTTTTGTTACACCAAATAAACAACTTTACACTACAAGTAATGTTGTTAGAATACATTTACATTACAACCATCACTGAAAGCAACCATTTTTCTTCTTCCTGCATCTACTGATAAATAAACACAAAATTCTCTGAATTTAGATACTAACAAAATTACAAACAAGTAAGAGAGTCCATCATTGCTTGCAGTGTAAAGTAACAAAATTGCTTGAGTGTAAACTAACAAAATTCTTATCAGAACGTTTCAAAATTATTGTTTGATTGGTCTGATCCACATCTTACTAAATGCAATCTTTGAAAGCCTTTGATGGTAGAATTTACTTATACACTAAAATAGTATATAGATGTGATATGTGCATTCCATTCAAAAATAATGTTAAGAATTTGCTTCTATATATTTTTCTATATATTAATCATAGAATTATAAAATAAATAAAACCAATATTTATCTTTTTCAAAAATATCATTGCCCGCGACTTGACTGTATCGTCTTAAGGATTCGAAGTTGCTAAGTTGTAAGATTGTACCGAATTTTGTTTGATTTCAGTTCTGTTCTTGTATAAGCTTATCCTCTTCTTAGGATTTTGGGGATAAGTAATTATTTTTCTAAAAAATTGCTTTTATTCTTATAATATCTGGTAAAAAAGAAATATAGAGCTTTACAAATAGAAAATACATATCTACGAAACAACAGTATATATTTTTTTTTGGGGGGGGTATTGAAGAAAGAATGCAAGCAAAACTGGACAGAAAAAATATGACCAAGAATGGGAGAATGAAACACAAATCCAAAGCTGATGCAATCAGTGGCACAAAAGCAAAAGGTGAAGAAGCCTCTTTGCTTTTGCTTAGATTAGCTTCTTTCATCTCAGCTTTCCACTTTTGTGTTTATCCAAGTGAGGAAACGCTTGTAGAATGTTATAAGCCCTTAGATCTTGCCTTGTTAAGATCCCTATGACAGGAGACATCTGCAAAGAGACATGAAACAAGTTTTAGTAGTGTTCTTGAAAGATTGTTACATTCAAGATAGTAAAAAAAAAAGGTGGCGAACTTACTCCTGAAGCTTGAATCTTGGGGACAACCAGCAAATGTCTGAGTCCAACTGATCGGAAAAGCACCAAAGCCTTGGCCACTGACATACTCTGCACCACAGTGTAAGGTGTTGTGTTGGTCAAAGGATGAAGATCAACGTACATTTGCATCTCTGAGCTTGTGATTGCAACATCATCAAAATTGTCTTCTCTCTCAGCTAACTCCACCGGTGTGAACTTCTCCCTAACTTCCCACTCTTCCGTTCTTCTCTTCTCATTCAAGAACCATCTCTTTTTCAGAACTTTAACAAGATGTGCTCTCAAGATCAACCCATGAAGCTCCGTCCCAGCACCATTATCTACATCTTCTCCATCCAACACCGGGAATGCGTTATGTGTTGTGTTCCTCAGCGCATCGACTATATTCGCGACTTTCTCTACTCCGCGGAGCGTTATAACCGGAGGCTTAGCATCAACAAGCTCACCTACAGTGAGGTTCCTCATCCACGGCTCCGGATTCGCTTCCAAGAAAGGTAAACCCTTAAGATGGAGAATGATCTCGTAGATACTTAGATTGAAACTGTCTCCAACTGTTTTAGCAATGAGAAGCACAAACATTGTGATGGGTAACAATAGAAGGTTGTTGGTGAGCTCTAGGAAAATCACACAGAGCGAGACTGTCATCCTCATGGAACCAGCCATGAGTGAAGCTGCACCGAGTACCGCGTAAAGCCCTTGGTCAATCTTTGTGTAAGATCCCATTACAGTGCCTAGCATCCGACCGTAAGCAGAACCCATGAGGATGATCGGGAGAAAGAGACCGGAAGGTGTTGCTATACCGAATGTGATAAGCCCCAAAATGCAGTAGAGGCCAAAGTATATCCAGAGGGAAACCATACCAAACTCATTAGGAGTGTTTGAAGAGAAAACGTTTCTTACTGCGTCATCATTGGTTGTGAGAAACAGTGTCGCTAGATCGTTGTAGTAACCGTTGGGGCAGTTGAACTGCTTGAAGTTCCCTGATCTTCCGTTTGTTGGACATGCCTCGTCTATCGAAGGGTTGCAAGGCTTGCATTCCGCTAAGAAAGGAAGACCGTACAAGCACACCGAAGTGAATAGAGACACCGAAAGACTCAGAAGCACCTTGTGAATCTTACCCTTCCTGCACCAAAAGTAGTAAGTAAAGTCAAACTTTTGGTGTTTTTGAAATTGTTATTGATCATACCATCTCCAATGGTTTATTTATTTTATTCTTTAAAATAGAGTAATTATATAACAAAATTGAGTTATACTCTAATATGTTCTATTTTATAGAATAAAATATAGTGATGAATACAAAGTAAATGAATTATTTTATTTATAGAGTAAATTTATTTTTTACTCTATTATAAAATTTAAAGTAGAGTAGTATGGAGCATTTTTATTCTAAATTCTATTGTAAAATGAAAAATAGAATACTATTAGAAATGCTCTAAAAGCTGCACTTACTGGTTGATGAGATTGTAAAGACGAAGAACTTTATGAAGAAGATGGTTGTATAAGCTTCCAAGAATGCCACCAAAGACTCCGATCAACGTGACAGGGATTATATCTACTGCGTGATACCTAACCTCAACATGACTCACATCAAACATAATGAGTCCTCCTTTACCGAAAAGCCCGCATTTACCAGAATTGCAAATCTCAATGAACGCTCTCAGTACAACCACAACAACGGCTGTGCTGAAGAAGGTCCTCCACAAGAGAGCGCTTCTCCACCACGTAGCGACTTCCTCAAGAGCAAAGAGCACTCCTCCTACTGGTGATCTGAAAGCCGCACATACTCCAGAGGCGGATCCACATGTAATAAGATCTCTACGGTCTCTATCGTTGTTGAAGTAACGAAGCCATCTCCATTTGATTCTATGGTTGTCTGGACCACCTTGGCCAAGCAAAGAAGCTATGCAGCTTCCAATGTGAACCAAAGGCCCTTCTTTGCCAAGATCAAGTCCAGCTGCAACTGCTCCAATACTTCCAACGATCTAAGTCCAAAATTGGGTGAGTTAACAAAAAAAAAAAGGTTCATGAACGTCCACAAGGTCTAAGAAGCAAACCTTAACGATCATGGTGGTTGCACCAAACATATTGGGAGTGTCGACGCCGTTGAGATAAGCTTTAATCTCAGGAATCCCAGGACCAGCCGCCGTAGGAGCAAAGACAACAACAAGTACTGTCGCCACCAAAGTCAGACCCAAATTTGCACCCGTAAAGATCAACAGACCTGTCAAATACCTATTTCAACACAAGACTTGTCAGACAAGGTAACTCAGTTTCTTGATCTTTGGCTGTTTTGTTTTCAAGATTTGACTGGTGAGTCAATACCTGTCTTGCGCTATGTAATAGCCAACGGCGAGAAGTTTGTAACCGGCGATGTTTTCGACGGCGAGGTTGATGAGAGTAGCGATGAGACCAGTTAAGAGACCAACAAGACAAGCTAATGTCCATTTTGCGAATATGTATTGAAACACTTGTGCCTTTGATCTGCTTCTCCAGTCATGCTTGAACAGATCGTTCTCATTTATCCTGAAGAAACCACAAAATTATAGCTTAAATTTTTGTTTGTTTGTTTGTTTTTTTATACAAAATTATCACCGAAATTTGTTCCCCATGTTCTTATTTGAATGAAGGTTATCTTTTAATAGAGAAGAAGATAAAAAAAACTTTATCAAAAAGATAGATACCAAGACTTATCAGACAACTATAATAAAAGGTATCAGAATCTTATCATGATTCTTTTCAAGATTTGCTGATGATTGTTTGCGGAAAATTGAGATGTGAGAAAATATTGAAGTGTTACAACAGTTCAAATGTCTCGACCACTAAAATATTTATCCATTTTTTAAAAATATAATTTATGTTCTAAAAAATCAGAATAGATAGAGACAAACGCTTTATAGAAAGAGATTGAGACCCAGAATCCATTCAAAAAATTCTAAAAAAAGATTACTTGAAAAGAGAGTGAGATTAAATCCTTATATCCAATTTTTTTCTTAAATAAACATTATCTGAAAACAGAGAAAAAAGCTCAACACTATATAGAAAAGATTTTTAAGCCCAGTTACAAAAAAAAAAGAATAAGGCTCCGACCGGTGACCTTTACGGGAACACGAGGAACAAATAGGAAAAGAACGTATAGAAATAAAATTACAAGAATGAAAAAGACTGATTGTTCCTTATCAAATTTAACAAGAAATGCTTTTGTTCTATATTTCTCTACACAAAATAGAATGAAGAGGAACAAGAAGGAAAAACTATTCTTTTTGAATGGTGATTTTTTTTTGGAATGATAAGAAATTCAACGTTTCTTTTCGTTTCTTGGTCATCATTCAAAGCCTAAGTATTTCTTTTATTTTGCAAAAATGAAAATTTATGAAAGCTTTTAGTCAAAAAAATAAAAATTTAACTGAAAACAGAGTAAATATCAAAGATTTATAGAAAGAGAATGAGACTAAGAATCTGATTCTGCTAGGTAAAGAAGACATACTCATAATCTAAGCTCTCGATGTGTGAAACCTTGGTACCGACCAAAGCAAGAGGAGTTGAAGAAAGAGTTCTATGTCTCTTAAGGAGAGGTTGGTTCATAGTGTTATTCTCTGGATCTGCTTCTTCTTCTCTATTGTAATTACTATTACCAATATGCAAGTTTCCATCTTCAGCCATCGATAACTCTTTGTCTTCCTCTCTGTATGATCAACAGGACCACCCAGAGAAAGAAAGAGAAATAGAAAAAACGGAAGAAGAACCTTTTCGATGGATCTTCAAGAGGAAGCACTTTTTGTTTGGATTTCTCTGCGTATTTTGTCGTTTCTCCTAGATGAAGCACTTTTGTAAAGCTTTATAGATCTTTCACATATAGAAGCATACATGCATACCTCTACATACACATTATATGTATATATATTTGTATTGTACACACATGATAACATTTATTTAAAATTTTATTTGTTGTGGGGAGTCACAGTGGGTGGATGGGTGGGTGCCATATGCGTTTCTCACTAGAGAAGGAGAAATAAGACAATCTTTGTTTTTTATATACTTAAATAATATAACAAAAGGTAAAATTACCGTATCTGTTACGATTTAAACGTAAATTTTTTTATCAGTTTGTGTGTATGAATCTCCTATTTTGTAACTATGTTTTACAAGGATATGTGATTTTGACGCATGTTGAAGAAGTAATGAAAGAACATATTTGGCTTTAACTGTATGGCACATTGAGAATTAATAATTAAGAGAAAAGTTAATTACTTTTATTTACTCTGAAAATTTACCAATTAGGTGAAAAAAATTCTTTCTATTTCTTCAAGTTACTGTCATTGATGATCAAATACACAAACAAATTTACTCTAACTAAAACAAGGGTAAGAGTCTGATTGATAGTATTAAAGTAAATTCAAGTAAAAATTAAAGGTGGAAAATGAAGTAAAATAAAATTGTGAAAATCAGATTCTTTTTTTGTTTGAAACTTGAAAATCAGTTTCTTTCGAGCAAACTGGATTCCAAATTAATCTGGTAATCAACCAATCATTATTCAGTTAATGACATTTATATTTTAAGCAAGAAATTTGAAAAAGTACAAAATAAATATTATTCAGAATTTTAGCAATCTGTTTATGTTGATGACAAAAAAATATTATTCTAACAAAACTGAGAGTAAATTTGAGTGTGTATATATTTTTCTTTGAATAGTTAGTAGAGTAAAAAAAAACATATTTTACTTGTTTGGTAAATTATTAGTGAAACATAGAAATAATCTTTTGGATCAGTAAAAGGTTGTGATAGTCACAAACTTAATATATCATATTTCCTAATCACACTCTTTATATTATTCACTAAACTTAATAAATTTTTATCCACTTGACCTCGAACATTCAAGAGTTCTTTTTTTCAAAAAGAGAAAAAAGAAACATTCAAGAGTTTTTGTGGCAAACAGAAACGTTTTACGTGGATAGTTCCAAAATCTCCCGGTGTATGCATGATGACAACTCTTTATGACGCAAGCTGGTATATTAGTTTTAAGAGCATCTCCAATGTATTACCCCATTTTTTATTTCAAAATGGTGCAACACCAAAATGGAGTAAGGTTTTACTCCAATGTATTACTCCATTTTCTACTCCAAAAATAATATTTCTTAAATAATTTCATTTTTATTTTATTAATAATTGCAAATAAAATCTTATACTTATAAAAATTTACCAATTAACCCCAATTATTTTATGTTTACGATAATAATTAAAATATAAATTATTTGAATTAAATATTTATTATTAAAAAGTACAAGAAATCATTAAAAAAGACAACATATATATAGGTTCAACAATGAGCATTAGAATATTTTTCCCACAAATGATCAACTAATGCATTTCGTAATGAAAAATGAGCTTCTTTATTTTTGATATTCCTAAATCGAGCAAGAAAATTTTGAAATCGGACATTTTCATCTTCTGCAATTTCAATATCTGGAGGTGGAGCTTCTCTTTCAAGTTCAATTGGTGCATCAAGTTCACGCTCATTTTCATCTTCTGCAATTTCATGTTATTGTATCATTTTAAATATTATTTAAGTAAAAAATAGAAACATTAAAGATTCAAAGGATCATTTTATAAATAAAAAAAGTTCAACTCCAAAATGGAGTAATGGGTAAGATTACTCCATAAATGGAGTAACCCTAGCCATTACTCCATTTTTAACTCCAAAATGGAGTGGGGTTGGAGAAGATTTTACAGTAGGGTTGAAAATGCCCTAAGGTGCTATTTGTGAAATAAAAAAAAAAAACTAAAATTAGTTTTTAAGAAAGAGATTAGAGAGAAATATGAAGAAAGAAGGGAAAATAAATAAGATTTTAGTCATTTTGTGAATTTTGATTTTTTTCTTATCTACGAGATGTAATTTCTTTAGTTTTAACGAAAGAGTTTCTCGTATATATTTAATTATTTCTAACAAATTTCACCTTTTTTTTTGTAAAAGCAATTTTTATTATTTTCCTTTAAGGATAACTACATTTTCATAATTTCTTTATTTATCAAATGTATAAATGTGTATTTTCTAAAGTACAACATTATATGACTATTTTCACTTGTTTCTTGCACAGATCAACGCTCCATACTTTTCCTTTTTGGATAGATAAAGACTGTTGCACGTGGATCTCTAGCTATAAGGCATCACTGACAAACTTATTATGTTTTTATGTGTATAAGACTATAATGATATACAAATACTGTCCATACAAGTTTGTAGAATATTCTACAACTTTCACTAGCTAGAGGCTATCCTTTTTACAACATTGATTGAATACATTTGTTACAGTTGCTTGTTTATACACGATAAATACATTAAAAATTGACGATCTGATCTTTCAATTTTCTTCATTTTCATCAAGATGATAAATTAAAAAAATATGATCGTAAATTTCTTAATGTGATCTACACCATGCATACACAAGCAGCTAAATAATACCAAAAAACTCATAATTTTCAAAATACTGTTAAAAATGTTTTGAAAAATCATGAGTTTTGAATAAGTAGCTTTTTGTCCCATGCATGGGCCTTTTGTATTAATATTTATTCCTATACGGAGAAGTTTAATATCAACTTTGAATAAAAGTCTTTTAGTCCAAAAAAAAAAATTGAATAGAAGTTTTAAATAGTTTAATTTATTCATAAACTAAACATTTCATTTTTTCAATCTGTCATTTGGTTTATCTACTGACCAAGTGACCATTAGGCTGGTAGCTAGTGTGGAGCAGCAACGCAGCCATTAATATCTCACAGATCAGCAAAAAACATTGTAACCAATAACAGATAATCACGTGTAACTGTAAATAACACACACTCGTTCATCATCTCAAGATCCAACGTTCATAAGAATTCCGACCCTTGAGGTAAACGAGCAGACACTTTTTATATTATTATTTTTCTTGTACGAATATTTTCGACCTAATCATTTATCCTGCATACACGTGATATGTGCCGGCCTCAAAAACCGAATATTAAAACAAATATTTGACTGAATGTACCTTAAGTCTTAAGATTATACGATGCTTCGCTATAAAAAAAAAATTATAAAAAATGATTTTGAAAATCATGAGGTTGAGTATTATTGACAACGGAAAAAAAGTTGCTTATAAATAAGGAAAATTGCACTCTATATACATGAAAAAAAACTTAAATACACTAACTAACCTAAATCTTCCCTTCTCTCCTACTTTCTCTTCCTATCTCTCTCTACTCTCTCTCCCAAAATCTAATTTTCATTTTTTTTTGGTTATTTGGCAAATAAACCCTATAAATAAAATAACAGATTAACAAACAAAGAAAAAGGATTCTATGATGTATTTTCTTTAACGTCAATTTCGCCGCAGATTGGGGACATACAGATGAACATACACGTGGCAACTGTGGAGACCATGTGTCCACTTGTAGAGTCCTTTTGACAACGATCTTGTTTTCATTGGGGCCACAAGTGATCACAGTGTTAGCGGATGTCAGATCTATTCCAACTGGCTGGTTTCATTTGTGGGACACGTACCTCGTCATGGTTCATGTGAGTTTTTGATTTTTGCTTTTTATCCTACGAATCGAGATGATGATAACATGAACCAATTATAACTTGAAAATATATAGAAGCTTTAATGCTTTATATAAGAAAAACACTCACACACAATGTCTTGGTTGATCATTGGTTGTAACTGAACAAGACCAGTCCAGAAGACCCCAACGTTATGAAAAAGGATGAATCTTATCTTTGAGAGTTTAAAGATGTTGATTTGAGTGTTGTAATGTTTTCGAAATTACACCGACATTCCAAAATAAAATTCTCCAGCTTGTTATTTTGGCCTTATGAGTTGTTTATTTCTTTCTAGATGTCGATTTCTCTTTGACAATCACTTGTAACTTGCGATTCTTATATATCTAAAAATGATATTCAAAGTCTATACGAACAAATGCTATTTTGAAATAATGATTCTATGGGTTTGATCAATGTTATATATTAGAAATGAAACAATATAGATCTCCAGCTGCACAAGTCTTCTCGTGATAAATTTGCATTTTCCAGTATTAAATAATTGCATACTGAGATTTGCATATTTTCTTGGAGTATGAAGTTAGACAAATATATTGGCGACAACATTATTTTATTTTTAATAAGATGGTAGTATTGAACACGGCATCGACTCACCGCCTATGGTACGTACACTCTTCGAGTTTGTTATGCAATTCCTCGACCTTGGGGATGTGATATGACTGTAACACCCCTATTAGAATTTTTTTTTTTTTTTTGTTAAAACTACTCTTTATTCAAAATTAATGGAACTGATTACAAGATCCATAGATCACCTGCCTTGTAAACCAGAGGGGGAGACTATACCAGAGACTTAACAATGCCCTAAAAAAAATTAACCAAGATCCCAAAAAAGTAAGAGAAAAGCTATTGGTGGTCCTCATGTCCCGAGACAGTGGGTCAAGCCTTAGCCTTAGAGTTTGCTTGATTTCCTGAATAATTACCTGAAGAGGTCTGCATAAGTTCGTATGCAATCTAGAATTTCTTTCTCTCCAGACCATGTATATAACTATTTGAAAGATGAGCTTGACTATGAGAAGAATATTTGTATCTGATGTAGGAGCCTTCAACTAATATGATTAGTTTTCCGTTTAATAATCAAATAAGAACATATACGACCAACAAATTTCTTTTAACCCGATCAAAATTGTTACAAATAAGAACATATACGACCAACAAATTTCTTTTAACCCGATCAAAAATGTTACTACCACGGACCGAAACATTTGATCCAAATATCCTACATCAACTCAAAAATCCCAAGGTCAAATATCTAAAAATGGGTTTCCTACCGGTTCCAAGTTAAGGTTTTGTAATCCAAATTTGAAACCATTTGTTGGTTCATCCTAGACTAGACTAATAATACATGGAACCCAAACATTTCACTTTTTTGTGCACCAAACATCTATACTATTAAAGTAGAAATCATGACTTATTTCATGTGTGATATTTTTAAATGGACTATTTCCTAGAAAGTTTTTTACATAACTTTTTTGTATGTTCATAATAAAATCCCAACAACATATTTAATTCTCTTTTTATTCAATCAAAATATTATTAGATTTTATTAATTTCGAAAATATATTATTCCATCAATATATAATTATTCGACAATTTAAAAGTATATGAAGGATTTTATTTATATTTTAATGATAATAACAATTTAAACTGATTAATTTAAAAAAAAAACATTTTACAAAGATTTCAAAAATATTTTGTTAGAAAGATTCATTTCTATTTCAAATTAAAAGAAATGTTTTTATCCAACTTATTGTATTTCAAGTATTTTCTCAAATATGATCTTTACTTTATTTTGAAGTACGTTGTATTATAGTTTACTTCTTAAAAATATCTATTGTTGTTTTTAACATTATCGCAAAAGTTATCTTCTCTACTATATAGATAGGTCCAAATTATTTTTATCCATATAAAAATGAAATTTAGAAATAAAAATATGTAAAGTAGTATTTTTACCTAATATTTTTTTTCAAAATAATATTTGGTACAAAAATACAAAAAATTCATCGTCATAATATATAATCCACATAAACATCGGTATTATAGAGTTATATATTATATAATACTAAATTACATTAAATTATTGGTAAATTTTGTTATATAAACTAAAATATTTTAGTATAGAAAAAACCCACACAGATGTGCGGGTCAAGATCTAGTTTTCATTAAGATAGGAGGAAGGCCCAAAAATAGTTTGGTCCATTTAGGGATTGCATGAAATTCGGAAAAGAGATAGAGCGTAGCTGGGCCAAGGCTCTTTTAGCCAGCCGGTCTGACTTTCGGTTTTGATCACGAGAGATGTGGATGAAGACAATAGAAGAGAAAGTAGAGGAGATCTGATGAATATTCGTGATGATACCCAAGCATTTCATAAACTTTTATTATTCATATAATACTTATTAGGTTCAAACAACATCAATCATATATAAGGCACTACTTTTAAACTTAATACTTATACAATGCATACTTATTTGTAAAACGCATAAAAACAACGCTAGCATTACTGCTCCTTCGTAACCTAAGATACTCCTATAGTTTCCCGCAAAACTAATTAGCAACTAATTTGCTGGGTGAGTCGAAATTCTCTAACAATTAAATTATCTCCCAATATGCATCAATCATCATCCAATCAATTAATCCATCATGCACACAGAGTGGAAAAAACATTCAAGTAATTTGAGCTTTCAGAGTTTCCACTTCCAAAACATCCACCCTTCACAGGCTGTTATCTTTATGATCGCTGAGGTGTTCTTCTTTCCATAAATAATTGTTTTCTGTAATTAACAACCACAAACGAAGACACAAGTTCTAATGGAAACAATCAATTAATCACCATTGTGTATTACGCACCAAGGTGATCATTTTGGCCAATGTTGTCTGCCAGAGAACAAGCCCCATCTAGATCATAATCATAAAACAAACAGATTTTTGATTTTATGTAAGTCAAAATCAGGATCTAATCATAAATCTAAATAAAGAACTAGAAACTAAATATAAAAGGAAAGCTAAAGACTAGAAGGTTTACTTTAAGGCTCTGGTGCACTTGGAATGCCTATGGTTAGGTTTTTGATGTAAGGAAAGAAATACGGCATGAGGATCTATTTATAGGTGATTAGAATGAAGTCATAGGAAGTTAAGGTCGTGTATAACAAGCAGGAGGTATTCTAGCTTCAAAAAAAAAATTTATGAAGAGGGGAGATTTAAAGAGAAAGTATATGATGAGGTGGATTTACGAAAAGGTTGATAGTTAGGCGGGAGGAAAATAAGTAGGGTTAATGTGTCTTGGGATGGGAATAGACAGTCAACCCATAAATAATAGTTACAGGTAGTTATCCAAATACACAATAATCTTTGTATATGAAATGCAAATACTCTAAAGAAAACGCATTTAAACTAATATTGGTTTTCTGTAGGGACTAAATTCTCATTAATTAATTCCCCATTAAAAAAACCCTAAAGAAAACGATCCTCTGGCAATTTTGTAACCTTGGTTGTTCTGTGGAAGCTCGAGAGAAAAGAATGGATATGCAGGGAGAAATCGAGAGATTGATGTTCTTCGAACATGCTCGGAAAGCAGCAGAAGCTACTTACATCAAAAACCCTCTAGATGCCGATGTTCGTATTCTCCCTAATCTTTAAGATTCGTTTTTGATTGGCTCTAAAGAAAATTGATAAAGTCTCCACCTTTTTTTTTTTGAATTTCTGCAGAACTTGTTGAGATGGGGAGGAGCTTTATTAGAACTCTCCCAGTTTCAGAACCCCACAGCCTCAAAGCAAATGCTTCTAGGTGGAGATTCAGATTAATTATTATTAGCTTCCTTTTAGAATGAATGATAAATTAATTTTGGTTTGTGTAGATGCCATATCGAAGCTGGAAGAGGCCTTGTCAATCGATCCGAAGAAGCACGCTGCGCTTTGGTGCATTGGGAATGTCCACACTTCATATGGCTTTATGATTCCTGATGAAATCGTCGCTGCCGATCACTTTCAGAAAGCTTCTCACTACTTTGAACAAGCTCTTGACGAGGTAATACTATATAATTCTGATTATTATTTATCATCATCATTTTTGTACATAATCTTTGTATTGTTTGCAGCAACCAGAGAACGAACTCTACCGCAAATCTTTGGAGCTGACTTCTAAGGTACAATGATAAGTAGATGGTGTTGATGTTCCTCTAGTAATAGGAGTTTTTGCTAGTGGTTTGGACTCTCAATAGTTGATATGAAGATTTGATTTTTGTTCTTTTGACCAACACCACTTGCAGGCTCCAGAGCTGCATAAAGCTGCTCATAGCCATGGTTTAGGCCCACAAGCTTTAGGCGGTGTCGCTGGACCATCAGCCTCTGCCTCGACTTCAGAGGTCGTTTCTTTTTACTCCAAAATGCAAATTGGGGGTTTTGATGAAATCTGAGTAACGTTTGTGTTTTTTTTTCTCTATCGCAGAATGTGAAGAAAAAGAAGAGCAGTGATCTCAAGTATGATGTAATGGGATGGGTCATCTTAGCCGCTGGAATTGCTACATGGATCAGTTTTGCTAAATCTCAGATGCCTCCTCCACCGAGGCAGTAACTTCCACACACACACGCAAGAGTCTAAAGATCAGAAACGTTTTTTTTTTTACTTCTAATAATCATTTTCAAACGAGAGAGAGAGAGAGAGAGAGAGAATTTGCATTGTATAACAACTTTGAAAACAGTTACATGCTTTAGAATGAATTAGTGAAAGACCATAGTTAAGTCACCTAACTCAGAAGAGTACTTTCCATGATCATCTGAGATTGGTTCTCCACCGTTTAGCTTGAGTTGCTTGTGGTGCGACCATCAGGTTAACTCCATTTGCTTTAGGTTTTGATTTTAATTCGTTGCTCTGCTCTTTAAAGCTATGTTCTGTTTTGCTTTCATGTTCTCAGACCTTTATTTCTTGTCATTAAAAATAGATGACAAAACTGTTACTAATACTTAATTAAAGAAAAAAAGATTAATTCACCATTTTATTGGTAACTAAAAGTACATCAGTCTTCGCAAATTGACTACCATATAGGCCATGTTCGTTTATTTAGTAGTCGTGTCGTGCTTGTGTAATCACTATTCTATCCTCGTTGACAGCTCACTTTATTACGAATTTGATCGTGGACTAATCTTGGTCAACAGAGATTCTCAACTTAAAGCTGCTAAGTTTCGAGGGGAAAGGAAGTAATGGAGACAGAGATTCTAAGGTCAATGGAGATCTCAGAGACATTGTTGTTCCCTGCAACGAATCATGACGAAGATGTTATACCTCATTGGAAGGATCAGATCACGACCCGAGGCTTGATCGCTAGCGCCTTGTTAGGGATCTTGTTCTGCATCATTACCCATAAGCTTAACCTCACTGTCGGAATCATTCCTTCGCTAAACGTAGCTGCTGGTCTTCTCGGTTTCTTCTTCGTCAAGTCATGGACTGGTTTCTTGTCGAAACTAGGGTTTTCAGTTAAACCCTTTACCAAGCAAGAGAACACCGTTATTCAGACTTGCGTTGTCGCTTGCTACGGCCTCGCTTATAGCGGTAACTTGAGATTGACATATCCTTTCACACCTAAGCTGTTCTAAGATATGTCCTGAGCTATTTAAATGTTGATATTGTGGATAACTTTTGATTATTTTTGTGTGATTTTATAATAAGCTTCCAAGTTTTATGTCTATGTGAATGTTTACTGATTGCTACTACATAAGGATTATATGGAATGGTCCTCTGATAGAGTTGCTAACTCTTTAACTGTTGTTTCAGGAGGATTTGGTTCGTATTTGATAGCTATGGATGAGAGGACATACAAGCTCATTGGTGCTGATCGTCCGGGAAACAATCCTGAAGATGTTATAAATCCTGGATTGTGGTGGATGATTGTATTCTTATTTGCCGTCAGTTTCCTCGGTCTTTTCAGTCTCGTTCCACTTCGCAAGGTATCGTCTCACTAATTAAGAGAAAAGCTTTTGTTAGATGTTTGTGGTTTCTTGATACTTATACAAAAGTGTTATCTCAGGTGATGATTTTGGATTACAAGCTTACGTATCCCAGTGGAACCGCTACAGCAATGCTGATTAACAGTTTTCATGACAACTCTGGAGCCGAGCTTGCAGAGTAATTTTCAGAGATATCATCTTTAATCTCACTACCTGTTTTTTTTTTTGCTCTAATGTTTATCTCTAATATTATTGTTTAATTACTTCAGAAACCAAGTTAAATGTCTTGGGAAGTATCTCAGCCTTAGCTTTGTTTGGAGCTGCTTCAAGTGGTTCTTTAGTGGGATTGGAGATGCATGTGGGTTTGATAACTTTCCCACACTTGGTTTGACCCTATTCAAGAACACGTAAGTTTTCTATTAACACTACACAAGATTTAGCATGTGTTGTAACAAGTTACATGACTTTGCAGGTTTTACTTTGATTTTAGTCCTACTTTTATTGGATGTGGTCTGATATGTCCCCACTTAGTGAACTGCTCTGTTCTTCTGGGCGCTATCGTTTCTTGGGGTTTTCTCTGGCCGTTCATATCACACCATGCTGGAGACTGGTATCCATCTGACCTCGAGACCAACGACTTCAAAGGTCTCTACGGATATAAGGTAACGATAATAAGTTTTTTCATATTTACTTTCTTGAACCATGCTTTTTTTTTTTATGTCATTACCACATTTATAGGTCTTTATCCCCATTGCTATCATCCTTGGTGACGGTTTCTACAACCTCATCAAGATCACTATTCTCACTATGAAGGAACTCTTCAACAAACAACAACATCTACCTGTCTTTACTGACGTTTTAGGTGTGAAGGACATATGATTCTGACTTATCTATAGCATTTTTTAATTAATAGTCTTCCTCAAACATATTCTTAAGAGTTTCTTGATTCAGATGAGAGTGGTGAGCGCTCGGAATCACTGCTGGAGAAGAAGAAAAGAGATGAAGTGTTTCTCAAGGACCATATACCCCTCGGTTTCGCGGTTTCTGGTTATGTGTGTCTAGCAGCCATTTCGACCGCAACCATCCCGTTAATATTCCCACCATTGAAATGGTACTTTGTCCTCTCTTCATACTTGGTTGCACCGGGTCTAGCCTTTTGCAACTCTTATGGAGCAGGGCTCACGGATATGAGCCTGCCTTCGACCTACGGAAAGATTGGTCTTTTTACCATAGCTTCGATAGTAGGAAACAATAGTGGTGGTGGTGGTGGTGGAGTCATTGCCGGTTTATCAGCATGTGGTGTTATGATGGCAATCGTCTCAACCGCAGCAGATCTCATGCAAGACTTCAAAACAGGTTACCTCACGTTATCATCTGCGAAATCCATGTTTGTAACTCAGCTGTTGGGTACAGCAATGGGTTGCGTGATCGCTCCCCTCACGTTTTGGATGTTTTGGACTGCTTTTGAGGTCGGAGATCCTGATGGTCTTTACAAAGCGCCTTACGCTGTTATCTACCGGGAAATGGCTATTCTTGGGATAGAAGGGTTTGCGAAACTGCCTAAACACTGTTTGGCTCTTTGTTGCGGATTCTTTCTCGCTGCTCTCGTTGTGAATCTTGTCAGAGACATCACACCGCCTAAGATCTCTAAGTTTACACCACTTCCTATGGCTATGGCTGCTCCATTCTATATAGGAGCGTACTTTGCCATCGACATGTTCGTTGGGACCGTGGTTTTGTTCATATGGGAACGGGTAGATAAGAAAGACGCAGATGATTACTCGGGTGCAGTAGCTTCAGGACTGATATGTGGCGATGGAATATGGACAATACCGTCTGCGGTTCTTTCCATCTTAAGAATCAATCCACCCATATGTATGTACTTTAGACCATCCTAGACATTAATGTCTTTGTGCATTAGGGGAAAGAATGTGTCAAGGCCAAACTTTTGAAGTTAATCTCCAGGAGATGTTTATAAGTTGAATGATTCTTTTTTACTTTTGCTTTTCATGATCGAAGGCTTTGCAAAACTGCCTAACAGTAAATTATGGCAACAGTCCAAATGCAAAATCTTATATACTCCCTTTGTTTTACAAAGAATGTTTTTTTGAACATTTTACATAAATCATAAAAATGATCGAAGTCCATTTATGTCTCTAATAATTATATTAGTTTAACTAATACTTTTAGATAAATAAAATTATTTATAAGTTTAAGCATTTTGCAATTAATGTTAATCTTAAAACATATATAAATTGAATTGGAAGTTCAAAGTGACATTGTGGACAAGAAAAAGTGTCAAAATAGCATTGTTTGTAAAATTGTTTTAGTAGTGTTTCAAAAAAAAAGTAAAATAGTTTTAGTTAGATTATTGATGATCTGATATCATGTTCACAGTATGCAGCAACTTCAACTTTCGCATTGTCGCCCCTTACGGCGGAAGCCTTGACTTTTCGCTCGGCCATAACCTTCGCCCTCACCTGTGGGATGGATTCTCTCTAGGTGCTAGCAGATATATACCTTCTATCTCTATCATTTAAGAGGGAAGTAGGAGTGCTTTTGTAAATATTTTGTCAATCAAATCTTAAGTTAATTCCGATGTAAAAATAAGCGAGTTAAATGTGTTCTCGATTATGTTCACCAAATATGAACTGTTTGTCTCAATGCAGATTGAATAAATATTTATATCTTGAATACTTCCACTACAAGAAAACAGCGGTATTCTGACGGACGTTCCGACGGAAAATGAATTCCTTGGAATATACCGAGGAATTTCCGAGGCAATTCCGAGGAAACACAAAATTTGGCTTCCTCGGAATATTCCGACGGAATTCCGAGGATAATTCATCTCGTCGGAATATTCCGACGGAATACCGAGGAAACTAGTATTCCTCGGAAAAAACCGATGAATTCCGAGGAAATATTATAGACGTTAGAGAGCCGTTGAAGAGCCGTTGGGGGATTTTAAAAATTCCGAGGAAATTCCGACGAACTAGCCGTTTGCATCGGAATTCCGTCGGAATTTCCTCGGACCGTCGACAGGATTTCAACTATAAATACAAACACCCCTCTTCCTCTTCATTCACTCCATATCTTCATCCTCCCTCTCACTTTCTTTACACACGAATTTGATTCATAAAAAACATGTCTTCTTCAAATTATTTTCGTTCTTGGATCGATCGACCTCATTTGGATCCGAACACGAGATTGCTTACGGAAGAATACCAACAAGGTATAACCGAATTCATGGGGTTAATTCAAGGGAAACATGTTCCTCGGAATTTTCCGAGGGACAAAAGTTCCTCGGAATTTTCCGATATACATTCCGAGGAATATTTCGTCGAAACTTCCGAGGATTGGTCCATCGGAATTCCATCGAAATATTCCGAGGAAGACGTCCCTCGGTATATTCCGAGGAACCTTCCGACGAACTCTGTGTCCTCGGAGTTTCCTCGGAATTTTGTTTCCTCGGAATTCCGTCGGAAATATCCGACGGAATTCCGAGGAAATATGATTTTCTGAGGAGATATTTCCGACGACTTGTTTCGTCGGTATGTCCTCGGAATAGCGTTATTCCGACGACATACCGACGATTTTTTCCCTCAGTATACCGCTGTTTTCTTGTAGTGAATTCTTCAAGAAATCCGAATATGATTTAATATATTAAATTTATTTTCCAAAAATATATTACAAAAAGGTTTATACATACTTTTAAGAATAAAAATATTTTATTTTGATAGAAAAGAAAATACAGAAAATATTTATATCTGTAAAATTGAGTAGATAATGAATCACTAATTGTTTGTTTGTTATATATTGCAATTTTTTTCTTGGTTTCCCACCAATATTATTCTCCAGTCACTACACAAATTACATTTTTTATTTTCTTTTAAAAAATTGGGAGGGAAGGAAAAGAGGGGGAGAGAGGCGGAGAAGAAGCGTCTGGGACACACTGAAATGGCGAACGACAATAATCTCTCGAGCTTGGTTCACGAACTCCGTGAACGCGTCGCAGCATCGTCGGCTAACAACCTTGGCCACGCTTACGGAGAAGACGATGCTCTAGAGATTCGATTTCGAGCCGTCATCCCTAATCTTCTGAACGCATACGTCGTCCCTTCTCTGGGTACCAAATCGCCACAATCTCTTTCTCTATTTTTCCCCTCTGGATGATTTCAATTAGGTTAAACCTCAGATGCGGATGATTGATTTTGCCAGGGAGCAGGAGGGAAGTGACAGCTGTACTGAAGCTTGTTGGTCATACAGCGAGGAATCTTCCAGGAGTTTTCTATCACGGAGATCCTGCTGCCGTCTTCCCTGTGATTGCTCATATTTTGCCCTTTTTTGCTGAACCGGAATTTGCGTAAGTTTGAATCCCCCACTGGTTACTAGACCGAGTTTCGGTTTAATGTGTTTCTCTTTGTTAACCAATTGCAGTCCTGGGCATGTAGTGATACTCGACACTGTTGGATCTCTCTTGATGTTGCTGCGTTCCAACTCAAGGAAGGCCTACCGTATGTTCTTCCAAGACGCCTTGCAGGCCATTCAAGGTGAGACTCAAAGACCAAGTGATTCTGTGAATGTTAATAATACGAGTTCTTCTACTTAACATGCCTTTTTCTATGTCTCCACCAGATATGCAACCTATTGCATATGAATCTCACATTCTGTTTAGGTGTTTCTCTATGTCCTTTTCCGGAGTTTGGGGTGATTCCTGTCATCTTTGTGATCTGCCAGTTGCTAATAAGCCAGCAGAGGGGGATGGTCTTGTGTTGAGCTTATTGGGAGCCAAACGGTGGGAGCCTTTTGCTACTTGTGTCATTAAACTCATCTGTAAATGCCTCACTGAGGGGACACTCTACGTTGAGGGTCTCATCCATACATCATTTTTAAAGGCGGCTTGTTCTTTGGTATGCTGTGGTGGTGCTGATGTGCAGATGGTGAGTTGATATTTTGCTCATTAGCTTGGTGATTTGTTTTTTTTTTTGCTGATTTGTTAGTGTTACTGTGATGATTTTTGGGGATACTAATCTGATAACTGTTTTGGTAATGGAAGGCATGCTTTGAACTTGCTTCTCTCGTTGGATCTATCCTTAGTTTCAACATCCTCCCTCATGTGGGTTTGATACAGTCAATCATACTCCTTTTAAGTGCAGATGAAGAAGGACTTCCTGTGTACAGGTGCATTTCCCAACTCTCAAGATTCTGACATGATTGTAAATTAATTTTAAATTTTTTTGGATCTTTTCTGTTTACCTTCCTCACATATTCCTATGAAACTTCGGATAAAAGACCTTCATTTTAAGACTTCAAATTCTGGGTTTGTGTTACAGGAATGCGGTTTATGATTCTACCCTTGGACGTTGCCTTGCGGCAGTATATTCCAGTTGTTCTGATGTTACTGTCAAACTAACTGCAGAAAGTATAGTATTGGTCTTCCCTCATGCATTACAGAGAACAAAGAGTGATGAGCTTAAGGTATATTTGGATCTCATACACATGTCTCAATCTTCTATGAATTTCTGATGAATTATTTCTACTTGATTTTTGCTGCTGCACTTTCAACAACTTTTTGGGAAATCATGACTGAGTATTTATGTATGCAGGCTTCCCTGTGCAGTGCTTATGTGCGGATTGTGAAATCTTGTCCTCCTTATGTTTGGAAGCTACATTGCCTTCTAGAGTTGCTTCATCTTTCAGAACCTTGTTTTCAATTGATAGAATGTTTTCAAGCAGTTCTTGTAGTTCTTCGGCCTGATTTTGATACAGCCAAATGTGGTAGTCATACAACAGCAGCAAGTGATAGACCTGTTCAGGGTATTAACGCTGGGCAAAAAAGGCATATGAAGGATGGAAGTACCCACAAAAGGAAGCGCCAGAAAGTTGGTGTTGATACTCAACAAGGGGTTTACTTTGCTCCTGAAATTACTGATGAGACTGATGGAAAGGATTCTGCCAATCTGCATAGGATGCTTATTTCAGCTGTAGAATCTTTAAAGGCTCCACCTGCTGGACCTAGTCTATTACGGCCTGAAATTTCGATAATGGCACTTAGCATTCTCACCAATGCATTTTGTTTATGTCCCTGGACTAGAATGACTTATCGCTTGTTTCGCCAGATGTATGCCTGGATACCCTGGATAGCTGAGCAGGTAACCATAAACTCCCCAATCCCTTTCTTATATTAAAGTTTTCAATTCAGTTTTTTTTAATTTAAAAAGATCCGTATGTAGGTTGAGAACAAAAGCTCTATCATCTTCGATATCTCTCTTTATTTGGAAGGAATATATAATATGCTACTCGTGCTTGGTAACCTTCCTTGTCCATGAAGTCTGACATTTCCTTTGCTTTATACAAGTTTTGGGTTCAGCATTTCTTGATGTTTTCTCCTTTCATCAGATTTGGATTTACAACATGAATATACAAGTAAAGAGAATGATTTGGATGCTATACAAGTCTTGCTGAAGCTTCCTTGGACGCACTCTCTGCTGTTTAAGAGGCCTAGTTCGCTACGAAAGGCTAAGTGCTTATCCGTGGGGATATGGACGAAGCTTGGAATACAATCCGGGAGTGGTTTTGATATATTCAGTATGGCTCTTTCAGATGATTCTGAACAAGTGCGAGCTGTTGCTGTTATCTCCATGCCACTTAAAGTTCTTTTCACTGGTCTTGATGCCCTTCCTCATATATTCCGAAGGCTGGAGTAAGTTGATAATTTTACTAATCAGAACTTTTTTTATTGACGAGACACAGTAATAGCACCTATCAAAGCAACTAAAAGAATTATTGAAATGAGTTGGAAAAATGACATTATAATGAATCTAAAGTTCATATTGCTCTTTTTGCTCAGGGTTCTTTTAAAACGTAACTTAACTGTTCTTTTGTCTTACATTCGTAGGCATTTGTTGAAAGAAGAGGATTTGATGGTTAAGAAAACCATTCCTCAGTCTCTTGGCTTCTTATCGTGCCTATATGGATCAAGTACTACTGGCCCAGAGAAAACTGCATGCCATTTATTCCTACATGAAGATATAAAGAAAGATGAGACTCTGAACTGTCTACTTCAAGGGTTCCAGTGTTCGAAGTGTGATAAACTTATCGAAAGCAAAGATGAGAAGCATTTCAGAATCATAGAGACTCCCGAGATGGGAAATTTAGAAATGGGTCATCATTGTGATTACTCTGATCTTCAATCCTTATATTTTAACCTTCTATATGATGACTCTTCTGAAGAGACTCAACTAGCTTGTGTAGAAGTAATACAAAGAGTTCTTGGTCACACAACCCCAGATATTCTGGTCAGAACACGGTCTCAATGGATAAGATGCCTTCAGTATCTGCTACTTCATGTAAATACAGATGTAAGGGAAGCATTCTGTGCGCAGATTGGTATCTTTGTACAGCAACCTATTGTGAGCTGTTTGTTTCTTGATGAGGATGCTACGGAAAAAAGTTACGAAAGGAACTTTGTTGATTTGATTGAGCATTCTCTAGCAACAGCTAAGGATCTGCTTGTCATTCAGACTCTCTTGGAAACGGCAGCTGAAGTTATGGTAGCTGTTGATATTACCAGTGAGCTTTTCTTGTTTTCTCTTTTCCTGCTGATTGATCAGCTTGATCATCCAAACTTGATCGTCCGAGTAAATGCGTCAAGGTTAATAAATCGGTCATGCTACATCCATGTGAAAGGGGGATTTGCGATGCTACTTTCCAGAGCTGCACATATTCAAACTAAATTGTTTGATAATCTATCTGCCAGGCTGACCATCCGTCCAAATGTAGTAAGAGAATTTGCAGAGGCTGTTTTGGGTGTTGAAACTGAAGAACTGGTGAAGAAAATGGTCCCTGTTATTCTTCCTAAGCTCTTGGTATATTGGCAGGACAATGCTCAAGCAGCAAAGACCTTGAACGAACTGGCCAAGTTATTAGACACAGATGTGGTACCTCTAATAGTAAATTGGCTACCCAGAGTTCTTGCTTTTGCTCTGAATCAAGAAGAAGAGAAGAATCTCCTCTCAGTTTTGCAGTTGTATCATTCACAGATTGGTTCTGACAACAAAGAAATTTTTTCTGCTGCACTACCTGCACTCTTAGATGAGCTTGTGTGCTTTTTGGACATTGCTGATACAGCCGAGACAGATAGACGGTATGTTGTCCTTCTTCTTTTGATGCATGGTTACGGCTCTATCGTGTGCTCATTAACGTTGACATGTTAACTGGACTAGATAGAGGTTGTTTAAAGTCGTGAGAGGAAACTTCAATCATCATTTTAAACAAATAACTGAACGTCCTTTTTGTTTGTTCTTATGACATACTGTTTGATTTCAGAATTTTTCTTATGCAGGCTACAGAGACTGCCTGAAGCAATAAAGAAAATCTCAAAAGTCTTAACAAATGCTGAAGATCTTCCAGGATTCTTACAAAACCATTTTGTTGGACTCCTTAACAGTATTGACAGAAAAATGCTTCATGCCGACGATATTTTCCTTCAAAAACAAGCATTGAAGCGTATTAAGCTGCTCATTGAGATGATGGGTCACTATCTCAGCACATATGTGCCGAAGCTTATGGTTCTCCTTATGCATGCCATTGACAAAGATGCACTTCAGAGCGAGGGTCTCTTAGTCTTGCATTTTTTCACAAAAAAATTGGCCGCCGTCTCGCCGTCTAGCATAAAACATGTGATTTCTCAGGTTTTTGCGGCGCTTATACCCTTCTTGGAAAGAGAGAAGGAAGGTCCCCATGTATGTCTAGACGAAGTGGTGAAAATTCTTGAAGAACTTGTTTTGAAGAATAGAGATATACTAAAGCAGCACATCTGTGAGTTCCCACTCTTACCTAGCATACCTTCTTTAGCAGGACTGAACAATGCTATTCAAGAAGCACGTGGATTAATGAGCCTGAAGGATCAGTTACGGGAAATTGTAAATGGTATGAAACATGAGAACCTGAATGTTAGATACATGGTAGCATGTGAGCTAAGCAAATTGTTATATCAAAGAAATGAAGATGTTGCTGCACTGATTTCCGGTGAACTTATGTCAGACATGGAGATCTTGAGCTCTTTGATCACATCGTTACTACAGGGATGTTCAGAAGAATCAAGAACTACAGTGGGTCAGAGGTTGAAGCTAGTCTGTGCAGATTGTCTTGGAGCTGTAGGTGCTGTTGACCCCGCCAAAGTGAGAGTTGCTTCGTGCAACCGTTTTAAAATCCAGTGCTCAGATGATGATCTTATCTTTGAGCTCATCGACAAACACTTGGCAAGAGCTTTTAGAGCTGCACAGGATACAATCATACAAGACTCTGCTGCTCTTGCTATACAGGAATTACTAAAGATTGCTGGTTGTGAGCCATCATTAGCTGGGAATGTTGTTGTCCTTACGTCTCAGGAACCTGTGCAAGTCAGTGTATCTGGTTCTATAAAGTCTGGACGTAGCAGTGAAGTGAATGAAAGGGGACAAAAACTATGGGGCCGGTTCTCAAACTATGTTAAAGAACTAATAGCTCCCTGCTTGACTTCAAGGTTTCAGCTTCCAAATGTGTCTGACCCCGGATCAGCTGGACCAATTTATCGGCCATCTATGTCATTCAGAAGATGGCTATCCTACTGGATAAAGAAATTGACAGCACATGCAAATGGATCCCGTGTAAGCATATTTGCTGCTTGCCGGGGCATAGTGCGTCACGATATGCAGACAGCTACGTATCTCTTACCATATTTAGTTTTGGATGTTGTTTGCCATGGGACGGAGGCAGCACGGCTTAGCATTTCGGAAGAGATCCTTTCTGTTCTTGATGCTGCTACATCAGAAAATAGTGGGGTAAACAATTTTGGTGTTGGTCGGAGTGAAGTTTGTGTTCAATCTGTTTTCACGCTTCTTGACAACCTTGGGCAATGGGTTGATGATGTGAAGCAGGGAGTAGCACTCTCATTGTCTGTACAGTCATCAGGCGGTAGACAAGTAGCATCCAAATCAAAAGACCAGGTTTCAACTTCAACAACAGAACAGGATCAACTTCTTGTACAGTGTAAATATGTGTTGGAGCTTTTGCTTGCTATTCCCAAGGTGACCCTTGCTAGGGCATCATTCAGGTGTCAAGCATATGCTAGGTCGTTGATGTACCTTGAATCCCATGTACGTGAAAAGTCGGGTTCCTTGAATCCGGCAGCTGAGAAGACAGGCTTCTTTGAAAATGCTGATGTTTCTTCTCTGATGGGAATATACAGCTGCCTTGACGAGCCTGATGGTCTTTCTGGCTTTGCAAGTTTAAGCAAATCGTTAAGTTTGCAAGACCAATTGTTGATAGATAAGAAATCTGGTAACTGGGCAGAAGTTTTTACTGCATGTGAACAAGCCCTTCAGATGGAACCAACATCAGTTCAAAGACACTCAGATGTTCTTAATTGCTTACTTAACATGTGCCACCATCAGACAATGGTCACTCATGTTGACGGACTAATTTCCAGAGTACCTGAGTACAAGAAAACGTGGTGTACGCAAGGTGTACAAGCTGCATGGAGACTCGGAAAATGGGACTTGATGGATGAGTATCTTGGTGGAGCAGATGAAGAAGGTCTACTCTTCAGTAGTTCAGACAGTAATGCCTCTTTTGACAGAGATGTTGCAAAGATTCTCCAAGCAATGATGAAGAAGGATCAATATTCCGTAGCTGAGAGAATAGCAATTTCCAAGCAAGCTCTTATTGCTCCTCTAGCTGCTGCAGGCATGGACTCCTATACACGAGCTTATCCTTTTGTTGTCAAACTTCACTTGCTAAGAGAGCTAGAGGACTTACAGGCGCTTCTTAATGGGGAATCATATCTGGAGAAATCATTTAGTACAAGTGATCCAGTGTTTTCAAAAGTAGTAGATAACTGGGAGAACCGGCTCAGGTTCACTCAATCATCATTGTGGACAAGGGAACCCCTTTTAGCTTTCCGAAGGCTTGTCTTTGGTGCCTCTGGGCTTGGTGCTCAAGTTGGGAACTGTTGGCTACAATATGCAAAGCTTTGCCGTTTGGCTGGGCACTATGAGACAGCTCACAGGGCACTTTTGGAAGCTCAGGCTTCTGGTGCACCTAATGTTCACATGGAAAAGGCAAAACTTCTTTGGATCACTAGGCGTTCGGACAGTGCCATTATAGAGCTACAACAATCTCTCCTGAATATGCCTGAGGGAGTTGTCGACTCCACTGTAATTTCTTCTATCAATAGCTTATTGATGGCTCCCCCAAATCCAGAGCCAACAGTTCGTAACACACAATCTTTCAGTGACAAAAAGGATGTTGCGAAGACGCTTCTTCTGTATACCAAATGGATCCACCACAGCGGGCAAAAACAAAAGAAAGATGTTTTAAATCTTTATACCCAAGTGAAGGACTTGCAGCCCTGGGAGAAGGGATATTTCCACTTGGCTAAGTATTATGATGAACTATATGTTGATGCAAGAAAGTGTCAACAAGAGAGCATTGTATTGAGCTCTGCAGGCAGCAAAAAAGGTTCAGTCTCGTCGAATTCGAGCACTGAGAAAGCAGGGTGGGATTACCTATTTAAGGGAATGTATTTCTATGCTAAGGGACTTCACAGTGGGCACAAGAATCTCTTTCAAGCACTTCCGAGGTTGTTAACACTATGGTTTGACTTTAGTACAATCTATCAAATGAGTGGTTCAGCAGGAAATAAGGAAATGAAAAGTACTCATATGAAGGTAGTACTGATTGTGTACTCTCTATTTTATATAGCTCTTCGACATTTAATACTTCTCCTGTTTCATAAGTTAACAATATCTTTGATTATTCTGGCAGATAATGAGTTTAATGAGGGGGTGCTTAAAGGATCTGCCAACCTATCAATGGTTAACAGTGTTGCCTCAGTTGGTATCTAGAATCTGCCACCAGAACGGGGAAACAGTGCAAATGGTTAAAAATTTAATCACCTCTGTTCTACACCAATTTCCTCAGCAAGGGCTGTGGATTATGGCTGCTGTTTCGAAATCAGCTGTTCCTGCTAGGAGGGAAGCAGCTGCAGAAATTCTACAAGGTGCACGGAAAGGCTTTAACCAAAGTGACAGAGGGCACAATATGTTCATTCAGTTTGCTAGCTTGACTGATCATTTCATTAAACTGTGCTTCCATGGGGGACAACCAAGATCCAAGATTATTAATATAGCGACTGAGTTCAGTGCCTTGAAAAGAATGATGCCTCTGGATATCATCATGCCAATTCAACAATCTCTTACAATTACCCTACCAGCATTCGATATGAAGAATAATGAACGACACTCTGCCAGTGTCTTTTCTGGTTCGGATCTACCAACTATATGTGGTATAACTGATGAAGCCGAGATACTTTCATCCCTTCAGCGCCCAAAGAAGGTATGCTTTTCCTTTTTTCACGGATTGAAAATGTGATTCTCTGGTTCCATGATTCTCTGCACTGCTCTCTGCTTGTCTCCTTCTATGTCTGCTAATAACATAGATACATTTTTATCTTCGAGGACCAGTCCTGAAATATGCCTTTATATTTTGTATATTCAGATCATCCTGCTGGGAAATGATGGTATTGAGTATCCATTCCTCTGCAAGCCCAAGGATGATCTCAGGAAAGATGCTCGGATGATGGAATTTAATGCGATGATAAACCGCTTACTATCCAAATATCCCGAAAGCAGGCGAAGGAAGCTATATATCCGCACATTTGCAGTAGTTCCGCTGACTGAGGACTGTGGCATGGTGGAGTGGGTTCCACATACACGTGGACTCCGCCATATTCTACAAGATATATACATTTCTTGCGGGAGGTTTGATCGGCAGAAAACAAATCCTCAAATTAAAAGAATATATGATCAGTGTGCTGCTAAAAAGGAGTGTGAGATGCTCAAGACCAAGATCCTCCCTATGTTCCCTCCACTTTTCCATAAATGGTTCCTGACAACGTTTTCTGAACCAGCTGCTTGGTTTAGGTCACGTGTAGCTTATGCTCACACCACAGCAGTTTGGTCCATGGTTGGGCACGTTGTTGGACTTGGGGACCGTCATGGAGAAAATATACTCTTTGATTCTACTTCAGGCGACTGTGTTCATGTAGACTTCAGTTGCTTATTTGACAAAGGCCTGCAACTGGAGAAGCCTGAGTTGGTGCCATTCAGATTGACCCAGGCAAGCTCTCGTTTGTTTGTGTGTTCTATTTTGATACTTTTGCCCCCTTGGTTATATAATAATAATGACCATGTAAATGTTGGTTTGCCAAACGACAGAACATGATAGATGGTTTGGGCATCACTGGATATGAGGGCATCTTCATGAAGGTATGTGAAATCACTCTCACAGTGTTGAGGACACATAGGGAGACACTAATGAGCATCCTGGAGACTTTCATCCACGATCCTCTTGTGGAGTGGACAAAATCACACAAATCAAGCGGTGTAGAAGTTCAGAACCCACATGCACAGGTTTGCATAACAGTCTGATGCTTCTCGTACATGTCAGTCACTTCTATTCTTACATTTTGTCTTCTAATTGAACGTGTGATAAACTTGGCAATAACAGCGGGCCATAAGCAGCATTGAAGCCCGGCTGCGGGGGGTGGTTGTTGGTGTTCCCCTACCAGTTGAAGGGCAAGCTCGCCGGTTAATTTCTGATGCAGTTTCACTTGAGAATCTTGGGAAGATGTATATCTGGTGGATGCCCTGGTTCTGATTTAAACCTATCAAATATTGCATGGTGCCACTTAATTTTAACATGGAAATTATAAATCTTCTATGAAATGCCTTATTTGTGCCTCGTGATAACAGCACAGAAAATAGATTTAAGTTGATTGTTCATGAGTCGCCTATGGCAACATGGGTGGCTACAAATCTTGCATGGTTCACTTGGATCAATGTCGTTTGGGAGGCACATCGTCCGTGTCATCGGATCCTCCAATAAGCGCAATCCCATCTCCAATCATTGCAAATTGCTCATCTATTATCATTCTCTTCAAACAGATCAAAATTATTCTTCCTACCCTTCACATTAGTCTTCTTACTCGAATAAAAAATACAACCTTGCGCAATTTAATATCACATTGGTTGTAAATATATAGAAAATGAAATTTCGATTACTGTCACTTGAAGCTTGATTTCTGATTTGATTCTTGTAAGTCAAACCTTAGATATGTGTGCCTCATCCTAGAGACCCTTGAATCAATCTACTAAACCAGAAGAAAACACCAAGACCACTTGGTCTACTTGAGGCTTCCAGATCAGTTTTGTGCCACTGAAGTTGGAATTGACATAGTTTTCTATATTGGTTCTTCTGATTGAAAAAATAACATTTGTCAAATTATACACCCTTGCTTTTGATTATTATTTGTTATGTCTTCGAGGTTGTTTTTTCGAGTACATATATATACTGAAACATGATTTTTTTTTTGTTTTTTGTTTTCTGATTACGATTATTTTTATAGAGTAATAAGATGAACAAAGAAAAAAAGTTTATTGAGAACAAAGAGAAAAAATGTATTGGGAAAAAGAGTGATTAAACTGCTGAACACAATCGAGATTGATTAAGATAATTGCTTTTAAAGCCTTCTCGATAGACTGCATCATTGCCATTACTCTGCCACATAAACCACTGCCGTTTTAACCCTGCCATAGCTTGCCATATTGGGTGCATGCTTTGCTGCAAACCTTATGAGCATGCTACAGAACAAACTGGCGCCTTGAACCATGCTATATATGTTCCAAGATCTGTTAACTAGTCTATACATGTTGTAGCTGTATTGATAACGATCACGAGAGTCGTTATTTTCCTTTGTCTCAGTTTGTTAATCTTTTAAAACTTAGCTCTTTGATCTGGATGCACAAATAGAAACTTCAAGGAATCAAACAACCTGAGCTGTCGTTGTTTAGTTAAGGTGTTCTCTACAGAATACATAGAAACAGAGTGGGGAAGACGGGACCACATCAATGCAGAGGCTCTCTGAAAGCTGTGTGTTGGATCATCTGAAAGAAAATCAAACCAAGAACCAAACGAAAGAAAAAAAAAAGCTATTTTTGATTTCAATATTGTTATGTTTATTGGGAAAATGCTAATTTCATAAACTATTTTGGGATTCACTCGATACAATAAGCATCACAATATATCTCTGAAATTTCTCATCCAACACACACAGAACAGAACAAAACAAAAAAAGAACAGATGATGAAATGTTTGCGGAGAGCAATTCATCCGACGATCTTTCTCTGCCGGAGGAATCTAGCGATCGGGGGAGTCAACGCCATCGTGATCGGCACCCTTATCGGAAACAGCGCCTTATTGCACAGAACCGCCAAAGCTAGGGCTCCGCCTGCTGATTTGGCCAGCTGCCGGCTCTTCTCCTCCGCAGAAGCTTTCTCATCGGAGGAGAACCAAGGGATTTGGTACTTGTCGAGGAGGGACTCCACATCGACGTTGTTCTTGATGGCGATGTAGAATCCGCTGATGGAGACGCCGGAGACGGAGAAATGGACCCCCAGCGCTACTTTCCCGTACTTCTTCACTATCTCCTTGAGCCGACTCGCCATCGATTACCAGATCAGATCAGATCACCGAGAACAGTCTTCGATTTAGGGTTTATCTCTCAAACCCCTTCCCTTCTGGGCCTTTTTGCTCTAATCTCTTTGCTTGGTTGCCACTTCTTTTGGCCCATTTCAAAGCCCGTTAATCATTTTAAAAAAATATTAAATATAAGAAATGTTATAAATCGCACTGACAAAAAAAAGTAAATAATATTGTATTCTCCTGTTTGTAGTTAATCATAGTTTTAGCTTTTTAATTTTTGAGATCTAACTAACTTTTTTGTAAAATATAATTGTTTATATATAATGGTATTGGATTATTTACATATAAGTCATGAATCATAGTTTGATAAATAAAGGAATAAAAGGAATCAATGATTTGTTGACAAAAAAAAAAAAAGGAATCAATGATTTATTTACATTGGTGTAAAACTAGTCCGGTCTTTTATTGAATGACCACTTACATACACTGCATGGTACCTAACAATTGCATCCAATTTCCATGGCCAGGTACATTAATTACTGAATGATTTATTTTATTTGTTTCCTAATATAATCATATTAGTTAGACATATTAGTTGGTGATGTTGTGGCTCAAAGAGGACTCAAAACACAACAAATTTGTTTCTTTCTTGTGTTTTTTTGGCCCTTCTGTTTTAAGACCCAACGCCCTATACATTGATGTCAGACATGGTTAAATCAATGCAAAGATTTATACTTACATCATAAATTGCTTCTAATGAGTGAATGAGATTTGATAATAATAATACTGGTGTAATAATAATACGAGAGTCATGGCATCGTGTGTTCTCTGATATTAACGGGATCATATCCACTTGTTAACCATGTTCCATATTTGTTTAGTTGGCAGTTATTTAATATCTCCACTTGTTAACCATGTTCCATATTTGTTTAGTTTGCAGTTATTTAGTATTGATCCGAGTGTTTTGTTTAATGAGATGGTTGTCAAAAAAAAAAAAAAAAAGTTTAATGAGATGTGAAAAAAAAATTTGAAGTAATTTGTTTCTTAGGCCAACATTATCGGCGTCCCAGCAGGTCGTCCTTAGGCGAAATGGGCCGAAAAATAAATAAAAAATAAAAGAAAAGAAGAGAGACGTGGGTTAATCAAGGAATGTCCGAGCTCGTCCTTATTGAGCACGTGGCACAGTTTGATTGGAAAACCGAAAGGGGTAGAGGAAACACGAAGATCTGTTTCGAATAATCTTGGTCTCGACTCCTCTCTCTGCAAAGACTACTCCAAATTGGCGAACAACGGGGATTTCCGGGAATGATTGGAAGCATCGACTGTATGCATTGGGAGTGGAAAAACTGCCCTACCGCGTGGAAAGGAATGTATTCACGAGGAACCGGAAAACCAACAATTGTATTGGAGGCGGTAGCTTCATCTGATCTCTGGATATGGCACGCGTTTTTTGGAGCTCCAGGTACTATGAACGATCTTAATATTCTTGATCGATCACCTGTTTTTGATGAAATTATTAACGGAAATGCTCCGGAAGTCAATTTCTATGTTAACGGCAGAGAGTACCATTTGGCTTACTATCTTGCCGATGGTATTTATCCGAAATGAACAACTTTTATTCAATCTATCCGACTCCCACAAGGTCCAAAGAATTGTTAATTTGCTAAAAACCAAGAAGCCGTCCGAAAAGATGTTGAGCGTGCCTTCGGAGTCCTGCAAGCTAGATTCGCCGTTGTTAGAAATCCATCTAATTTATGGAATAAAAAGAAAATAGGAAATATTATGAGAGCATGTATCATACTCCATAATATGATTGTCGAAGATGAACGAGATTCATACACTCAGCTTAACGCTTCTGAATTTCAACATGGAGAAGATGGGGATCCTACATTTGAAGTTAGGAGGACTACAAATCTCAGTAATACAATGGGTCGTCGAGCAGGAGTTCGGGATAGACAAGGCCATCAACAATTAAAAGATGATTTGGTTGAAAATATATGGACTAAATTTGGACATCTCCCAAATAACTACAATGTTTAAGTTTCTATGAATTCAATAAAATGTTTTTTTTTTCTTTTTTCGAATTTTTTTTTCACTTTTTTAATTTTCTCATGTAATCAGTCGTTTTGTATTATATGTTTTATTCTAAATTTATCTTTTATATGTCATTACTAATTATAATAATCTTATTACTTTGCTAAGATACTCCAAAAAGTCCTACCAATAATCCTATTATTTTGGATTGTCCCTAACTTTTGTCCTTAACATCAAAATAAGATTAAACTAATCTAAGGACCCAAAAATTAAGGACACCAATAATGTTGCCCTTAAGTCTTTGGGATCCAACATAACAATAAGTAGGAGTGAAGGATTTGGGACCAAGCAAGCTGGTGTTATACTTCACCATATGCTGACAATGCCCTCAGCCAGTGATGGCTTCGACTCCTATGTTCGGCCAACCTAACGGCAACCTTGCTGGTGGCCTTTGAATCAAAAGCAATAATAAATCAATAGAGCAACTTATCATTGTGAAGAGTCCATCAGTGAAAGTTGTCGTTTCCCACAAAACCCACAAAATTTTCGGAGACTTTTTTTGGTAAAAAGCTTACTATCAAAATTAATTTTCTGAGATTTGGGTTCCTTCTCAGTAGCAAAGCCACCAGTGTTTTAGGAGAAAATCTTTATCCAAATCTTTTCATCAAGTTTAAACAATCATTTTATAGGTTAGTCTTGGGAGATTAAAAAATATTTATCCGTTCGCAGAACACAACTTTTAGACTTGAATCGTGAACAAACTTTTAACCGGAAAAAAATTATGGAACGCTTGGAGTAAATAGCAAGAACAATGATAAAACATGCAAACATGAAACCAGATTCTTAAGCAACACAAGTACCATCATAACGACAAAGTCCTAATACATAACGATAGAGGATAGATAGCAGGCGGCGAGATGACTGATTTACCCTTCTACAAGCCGCTTTTAACTTTTTATTTAGCGACCGCCGCTTGTGCAGTCCCTCGCGAAATGACCCGACTCTCCACAGCTGTAGCAGCTCCCTCCGCCTCCGCCTCCTCCACCGCCGAACCTACCGCCGCCACCTCCTCCGTATCCACCACCACCTTGGGAACAGTCTCTCGCCATGTGACCTTGTTCTCCGCACTTGTAACAAGCCCCATCACCACCACCGCCTCCACGGCCACCATAACCTCCTCCTCCGTAACCTCCACCACCACCATAACCTCCTCCTCCGTAACTGTCACCACCACCATAACCTCGCCCGCCACCACCACGTCCCCCTCCTCTTCCACCACCACCGAAGCCACCGCGACCTCCAGATGAACCGCCGCTGTTTCCAAGAACGGGAGCGCCGTCGGGTCCAGAGACTTCGATAGCCTTGGTACGTCCGCTGTTGTCGACCTCAACCTCGAACTCGACGGATTCCTCCGGAGCAAGGCTACGATAACCCTCAGATCTGATGGAGGACTGGTGAACGAAGAGATCTTCACCACCGTCGTCGGGTGTGATGAAGCCGAACCCCTTCTGGGTGTCGAACCACTTCACGGAGCCTTTGCGTCTCCCTCCACCGTTGTTACCATCGCCGCCAGACATTCTGATCAAATCTACGAAATAACCGAACAGATCTCTATCTCTCTCTGTTTTAACACACTCTACTTTGGCGTGAGGCAGACGCTGTTTATATCTGCAGCAGATGTGTGCAAAGGGTATCACCGCCACGTCTGCATTTTATTATTCCCCAAAAAATTTATTCCGGAATTACTTTCTTTTCATTTTATAATATTTTCGTATTCCCCATTATTGACGTACGTATTCCCATTTTCGATTCGTTTTTATGTTTTTTTTAAATCTGCACAATGAATCTCTTGACTTTTTCAAACAGAACAAAAAGAATTTAAATTTTAGAAATTACGCCAAAAATACAAAAAAAATGAGAGGAAATTTAACATTTTCACATAGAAACAAATTTGTGAATAGTAAATAAATCAATTAAAATGGATATGGGCCAATCTAATGTCCAGACTGTATTATTTTTTCCGTTTTGGGAAACTAAAGCAAGCGCTGGCCCAGCTTCGATCTGGACGGTTGGGGATGCTTTGCAAGATGGCTCTAAGCCGTCAGATTCAGATCTCATAATTGATTATACTACTGGAGTATATTTTAATAAGAAAATAGATCGAAATCGTTCAAAGCTTATCTTCTTCTCCCGAAGAGATCTAACGGAGTGAAAGATATTATGGGGAGAAGACAAAATATTTAATATTTCGGTTTTAGGTTCAGTCAACACTGTGTTACCAAAAAAAAAAAAAAGGTTTTAGGTTTTAGGTTCAGTCAACACTAAAGTTGACGGACGTAAGAAGATATTTTGACTAGCCCCACAATTTTGGGAACGTAAACTACGTGATTTCTTTTTTTTTTCTCGGACAAGTAAAGGGACGACTGGTTTTCCCGCTACCACCAACAAACACAGCTTTTGCGGTTGGTAGCGGTTGTCGACGGTCTGCAACAATCACTCAAATCGCTTTAAACGGCTTCAAACCGCTTTGAATCTCATAAATTCAAAAGCTGGCTCCAGCTAGCGTTTGCGGTTGCGGGAGTGTAAATTTTTTTTTCTTTTTTTAAAACAATATATATACAAAAGTAAAACATTTTGATAAAAAATTTAAAAATTGAAATTATGAAAATATTAAAATATATCTATTATATTTTAATTAATATTATAAAATTTTATAATAAAAACAGTTTCAATAAATTTTCAAAAAATTAAAATTATAACTTTCTAAATATAAATTTTATATTTATTATAGCTTTATGATTTTTGATATTTTTATAATTATATTAAATGTAAATATTATTAATTTATTATTTGACTGTTACCGCATTTGGTAGTTAACCAGTCATAAATCACCCGCAAACACATCAATTTTTAACTGCAGTACCAGTCATACAAATCTCTTAAAACCGTTAGAAACCGCAACCGTCCGCATCCATAAACTCCCGCAACCGCAACCCCTACGTTTGAACCAGTCAGACCCAAAATTTAACTTTTTTACAGATTCTCCCCATAGTTTTCTATTGTTTTCAGTCAAAGGCAGTGGTCAAAAGTCTAACGTCTTTTTGTCCATTTGACATGACGATGGGACATGTCAATGCTTCCTTTAACCATGTGACAATAAGAAAAGTTGTTGGTCTTGTAATCAGTTTGTGAATTAGATTCAAGTGATGCGTTAAGAGTAGGGTTGAGTATTCGGGAGACCAATCAGATTTTGGTTCACGTTTAATCGGTTTTCGGATTTTAAGTTTATAAATTTCATCTTGTTTGGGATATCATAAAAGTTTGATTCATATTTGGTTGGAGTGTACTCGAGTTCAGTTAGAATTAAGTAACATTTCTAAAAAACCGGTTAAATCCAATATAATTCGAGTTTCAGATCTTAATCGAGTTTTCGACTCCAAAATTTGTTATATATTCTTTATGTTTCACTTTAGTTGCCACTTTAACTTTTTGCACACATATTTAGAAAACATTTAATTTTGCATATTCTCAAAATTAAAAAACATTAGTTATACACTTAACCATATTTTAATCAATATAAAAATAAAATAAAGAATATATCTATTAAATTTTACACTGAAAACATAAAATGACACTTAAAATGAAACAAAAATTTTACTCTAAAATGATAAATGATATGAAACGGAGAGAGTACTTAGTTAGGCCTGAAAACCAAACAAAGATCAAATGAAACAAAGACCAAAAATTAAAATTTACAAATTCTCTTCTCATAAAACTTTTAGATTCCATTGTAATCTTTGATAAGTGAAATTAGAGATCGAAGAAATTAAAGAACAAAATTAAAAATTATGTGCTAACACATAATATCTGAAAAACCAGAAGTGAAAACATATTGAACCCGATACACTCGACTATACGGAAGAAGGAAAAACATCAAATACAAAAATATATTAAACTAAGTATTTAAATTAATTAGTTATGTAATAAATACTTATTTTAGGTATTCAACGAAGTCTTAGAATATTTTAAGTACTTATTCGGGATTGAGTTCGGGTTGGTATGAGTATGTTTATGGAATTTTGAAATTTTCAGGGTTTTTGGGATATCCATTCAGATTCGAGTTTGGTTCAGATAAAACTCATAACCTAAAATACCATAAAACAAGCCTCATTCAACATTTATGCTAGATTCGAATTAGTTCATTTTCATTTTTACCGGACCGAGTTCGGTTTGAATTTTTGAATTTGGTTTATTTAAGAGATCAAATAGTCTAGAATTTTTTACATTATAGGACACATTATGTCTTTGGAATTGCCTATTTAGACACTAGTTGCTGGAAGCACACAATTTCTATGTGCAATGTCCTAGATGCCCTCAGCCTTATCTAACAATAACTAGAAAGACATTAACTAACAACTCTAACTAAATCCAAAAGTCTTTTTATTAAATCATTCAAAAATTTATTTATTTTAGAATTTCGAAATTAAAGTTCAGATTCACTTTTATTAAACTCTATTTTTCTTTTTATTTATTTTCATAACGCATAGTCAAATCCAATAATCACGATACACTCTCCTTCATCAAATCAAAGAAACAATTAATTCTTAATCCTCTTGGCTTGTCTCCTTCTTCTCAACTTTTTCTTATTCCTTTGTCTATCTCTATTTTTTGTCTGTTTTTCTATCTTTTTATTACAAATCATGACAGAATCCACGGATAAAAAGGAGAAAGGAAAAACGCCTCAACATGGATTTCGAGCTCAACATCGCGTCGGTGAGCTCGGTGGCTCAGTGAAGCCATGGGGGTTCGAGCTCGTCGAAATCCTCCGCCACCACGAGATCTGCTGCTCAAGTTGACTCCTCGCCTTGCTCAACTCATTTCCGAAGTCTCATCCATTATATAGGTGAAGCTGCAGTGGTTTGAGCTTGGTATCGCCATGGATGAAAGCTCGATCAGATCTGCAATAAGAATGATGAATTTACATATTTGGTCCTTATATTTATGTAAGTATTTGTTTTCACCCTCAATTTTTAAATGTGCAGATTTGTATTCTAATTAGTATCAAAATATTCAAGTATACACCACAGACATGTTTTATGCAATTATGTTCTTCATGATTACCATATAAACATATCCTAATCCATGTCCACACCTACTAGCTCACAAATAATCGATAATGGACATCATTTAACATGATCTCTTTCAGAAACTTTGATGTGGATACAACTTGTGTGTCATACAAATATGTCTAGATATTCTCTTTTACACATTTATATCCATGTCCACATATCTTACGTTCACACTTTTATCATCCATATCCATACATTCTTATAAGTTATATATAAAAAATATATATAGAAAATTAGATAAAACAATAAAAGTATATATCATTAAATAACAAATATATATCACTTTGTTATACTAATTTTTTTGGTCATATACATCTTTAAATAAAAAATAGAAAACAAAACATAGAATTTTGTAAAAAAAAAATATTGTGTCCACATCCATAAAACATATGTCCAATAAATTATAATTTAGCAATTTAGTTAGACATTAAAATATAAAATATATATATGGATATCAAAATAATAAGAAAAAAACATGTTTTATATGGTTATTATATATTTATTTAATCAGAAACTGAAATAGTGTATGAATCAATATGGTTTTGTGTCCATGTCTACAATTAATTTATAACTATATTATCCACACTATGGTATCCATGTCCATACTTTTTTTGTATATATTAGTATATATATATATATATATATATATATGAAAATGGATGTTAAAAGATAGAGAATTTTATACATAATTTAATGTGATAATTATTTTTGTTTTATATATTTTAGAATTTGAAATAAAAGTTAATGAAACATTAAGAGAAATAAAAAAAACAAGTTACAATTTATACTTACCCAAACAGAAGCGCATCTTCCGTTTCTTCTGAGCAAGGGCATTTCTGTCTAAAACAGCTCTCAGACTCAAAGAAAGTGTCCCTCCAGCGGATTGTGTCTTAAAGTGTTAAAAAAGATAAAAAAAAGTGTCCTAAATGGTAATCGACTCAATAGTCTATTATCTCTTTTTAGAAGTTTTGATTTACAACTGATTTTTATCTTTTTGGAGTACTATTTATTTATAATTTAGTACTAATAATTAAGGGAAATTACCACAAATACTACATTCATAGTACCACTTTTTATGTTTACATTAACTATTTTTACCCTCAATTTTAATGAAGGGTAAAATACAATTATACCCTTAGGGTTAATTAATCTAAACGTAAGGTTTAGAGTTGAGGGGTGGGGTAGGGTTTTTGGAATGTGAAATTTATGATTCTAATAAATATATAAATACTTAAAAATATATATAAAAAATTTTAAAAAATAGTTTCAAACATAATTTTCGGTTTTCAAAAAGAAATTTGAAAAAAATAAATAAATAAAAAATTCAAAATTTTTCTTTTTATAAAAAAGTTCGAATTTGAAAAAGTATAATTCGAAAACATAAAAAAAATTACATTTTTTTATTTTTTTATTTTTGTTTTTTTTTTTTAATTTTTTTGTTTAAATAATAATTTATTATATATATAAATAACAAGAGCATAAGAGTCTTTTGCCACTTAATGAAGAAGGTATTTTTGAAAATGTCTTATTAGTGGTGGTAAAAATGAAAAGTGGTACCATGAAAGTGGTAAATATGTAATTTCCCCAATAATTATACTATTTGTTTAACAATTCAATGAATAATATTTTATATCATATTTTAGTATTTATCGTTACATTTTTCTCCGTAAATATTTCAATATAAATACTTTATTAATACAGTATTTTCAAATAGTCTTCATATACATTTGGTATTGCTCACCTTGGGTTTTGGGTTTTGGATTTTACCCAAATCAAATTTGACATAAATATATGACTGGATTTTGTTTCATGGTATTTGGCATAAATATAAATTATGAATAAATACCAAAATACTTAAAAATTTCCAATTTGTACATAAATAAGTACTTGTCACGTGAATAATCAACTCAAAACTCACTTTTGATTTGGTCAAATATTTAATTATTTTTATGTACTTGAAGTTTGGCTATGAAAATTGTATTTTGATTTGGTCAAATATTTTATATTTAATCAACTCAAAACTCCCATCTGTATTTAAATTTTGGCTATGAAAAATATTGTTTGAGAATTTTAACAATGCTACTTTATTTTAAAAGTTTAAATAACATTTCTTATGTTTATAGAGTTTTTAGTAACTTGTTTATGTTTCTCTTCTCTTAACAACCACTTCTGAATCATGTCAAAATAATTTGTTAGCACAAATTGTTTAATCTTTGTCATATTTATGAACTAAAGTGCATATTTTTGAGTCACTGACAAGTATTTAAATAACTGAAACTCAAATTAAAAAGGGTTCAACGGGGTTTTCTATGTCTTATAAAACCTGAAATTAACTTTTAAAATATCCAAATAAAGCTAACTTTCATATATGCCACTAAAGAACCGACTGAACCCGAACCAAATCCAACTAGACACCCATATACACTAATACCTATATAAATTGATATCTAAATTACTATAATATAAATAAAAAATGTGGATAGTATAATAGTATAATGATTTGAACACAATATTCTATTTATTTTTATACATACATATAGATTATAAAATGATTTAAAACTTATAAATAATTGAAATTAAAATATTAACTAATTATTATTAGTTAACTATTTATAGATATTTACTTATAAATTAGAATGATTAAGGAATTATAAATTATAATGAGTAATATACTATAGTATAAAATTTAATAAAATAAATTTATTATTTTAAATCAAAATATTTATATAATATATAATATTTCTTTAGTATATTGTGATAATTTCTAAATATTTAGGTTGTCTAACTAATAATTCAAGTGTTAGATTAAGTGATTTATGATTAGGCATTAAGGGGTGTTACTGGTTATATAAGTTGAAATAAACTCTATTAGATTTCAAATAGGTTAGATTTTTTTAAATTCATTTACAATCTAAGATATATGATTTATTTAGATATTTTAAATCTTTGTCAAAGCATTTATAAATTTAACTTAATATCATATGATTTCTATAACATAATTATAGTTAATTTTAAGAGGATTATAATATGAATTTTAATTCCAAACTCTAAAATTATAAAATATAAAAGAAAATTAATTCACACAAAAGTTATTTATATATGTATCATTTGTATATTATTCTCTTGAATCTCATCTAACGTTGTATGTAGGTGAAAAAAAACAATAAACACTATTTTATTTATTATATGAAAGATGAAAAAGATGATCTAAGCATTGTGAAGTAGCTGACAAAAAAAATCATTGTGAAGTGCCAGAAGAAGAAAAATCTGAATGTGATAATGTAAGAGAGCTTTATCAACCGACATACTTTAAAGGTGTTGTATTACACTTTGACATACTTCAAGCTGGAGGTGTATTTTGTGCAGCAAAAGGTGGAGTAAAATATCTATTATAACCTTCATTTAATTTTGTTCATGTGGTCAGAGAAAGTGTGGTCATGAAACCGATTTCAAATTGTGGACTATCCATAACTATCTCCTTAACCATCACTGAAATATCTTTCTTTTGTACCACCATACCATCTCCTTCACCACCATCACTTCCATAACTATCCCGCTATAGACTCCACCTCCGCCATAAGCTTCTCCACCACCACTTCCTCTACCACCACTAGAGGGTATAATTGTTGATCTTTCCCGCCTCTGGTTCCTCTTCATTCAGCCTTCGTAATTAAGAACCAACACCATAAAACCTTCAACCGCCTCCATGACCGCTGACCAGCAAACACAACTTTCATATCCACATTTGTAAGCTCCACTAACACCATTAGCTCCTCCACTACCTGCCTACGTAAGCACTACCACAATAAGACCCTCCACCGGCTCCATGACTGCTAACCACTTCTTTCACCACCACAATTTTCATATCCAATTACACAAGTTCCACTTAAGCCATTAGCTCCTCCACCGCCACCTCCTCCATACCTTCCAACTTTTGATCCACATCCACGGCTCCACGTCCAGCTCTTCCTCCTTCACCACCACCATAAGACCCGACCCCTACCGTTGCCACTAGCATGACCACCATAAACATTATGTTTTCCACTGTAACCATGTCTCCACCTTTTCTTCTCCACTAGCATCTCCACCTCCAGCTTTTTCTCTCCCATTAACAGCTCTTATTATGTTGTGTAAAACGTCGGTGGTGAAAACTGTAATCATTGGAGAAGATAGTAGATGCGGCTGATTAAAATTTGATGAGTCAATGGAAAAATAAATTTCAGGTTATAAAGGCTTTTTGGGAAATTTACAAGGAAGAAGTACTTCACATGCTGAAAGTATGTGTGGATGTAAATAGATAAGTAAAAAGTACGTTTACGTGTAATTTTTTCATAATGTAATGCAAAGAAAGCTATTCCCTAGGTTTTGATCAAATGAAAAATACATGATTAACTAACGATGAAAATGCTTGATGCTAACTTTATAAACACAATAGGAGACGCTGAATTTATAACAAAAATTGTTCATATATTTTATAGGTACAGAGAATCTTGTTTGAAGTGAATTTTGTGATGGTTAACATAAAATAAGCAAAACAAAATATTGGTGAAGAAAGAAAAAGAGCCCCCTATTGTTGTTATACAAAGGCCCACTCTAATCAAACCAATAGAAGAATGAAAAGCCCATTGGAAGTAGATGAGATTGGTTCTCTTTTTGCACTTCCAAACCTGCTTGATTTTGTTGCTTGCCGCCTCTCGCTACGATTCTTCGTTAATCAATCTGATTGCGACTCAACAAAGAGCTTTTCAATTTCCCATGTCGATGCGCCGTAACGGGAAGAAGAGAGCAAGGTCCGAGACCCCAGGCTCCACCGCCCATCCCAAGAACAAATACTCAGACAACCCTCCCGATTTCGCCTCGCTGGCCTCTCTCTACCCTTCCTTCAAGCCCTTCGTCTTTTTCTCCGGAGGCTCTCGACCCCGCATCGACTGGACCGACTACAACGCCACACGAGAGCTCACTCGCGTCCTCCTCCTCCACGACCACGGCCTCAGCTGGTGGATTCCCGACGGGCAGCTCTGCCCAACTGTTCCCAACAGGTCCAACTACATCCACTGGATCAACGACCTCCTCTCCTCCCAGATCATTCCAAGCTCACGTGGCAACAATAAAGTAAAGGGCTTTGACATTGGTACTGGCGCTAATTGCATTTATCCTCTCCTCGGTGCTTCCCTTTTCGGCTGGAGTTTTGTCGGCTCAGACATTACCGATGTAGCTCTAGAGTGGGCTGAGAAGAATGTTCAAAGCAACCCCCACGTTTCAGACCTTATCGAGATCAGACGCTCTCGAATCATTCCATCTGAAGATGACGTCACTATGGTACTCCTGGGCGTTGTCAAGGAGTCTGAAACGTTTGACTTCTGTATGTGCAACCCTCCATTTTTCGAAACATTTGAGGAAGCTGGGCTTAACCCGAAAACCTCATGCGGTGGAACTCATGAGGAGATGGTTTGCGTTGGTGGGGAGCAAGCTTTTGTCTCCCGTATTATACAAGATAGCGCTGTACTCAGGGAAAGATTCAGGTGGTACACTTCTATGCTTGGGAAGAAGGCTAACCTCAAGCTCTTGATATCGAAGCTTTGGGAAGTGGGGGTTACTGTTGTTAAGACCACTGAGTTTGTACAAGGCCAAACTTCGCGTTGGGGACTCGCCTGGTCCTTCGTTCCCCCAGCTACTAGGAAGATTATAGCGCCAACTCCTGTATCCAAAAGCAGCCTTCTTTCTTTTATGCTTGAGGTAGTTATATCTTTTAACCTTTTTTTTTCATCTTGTTTTTGCTGCGTAAGTATATAAAGAGCGTTGTGAATTTTTGGTAGGGCATTAAACGGCAGTACAGTGCAGCGGATGTGCTGCAGTCAGTTGAAGAGTTCTTCAAGAGCTCTGATGCCTCGTCCAAATTAAACTCGAATACCTTTTCTGTTGACGTACGTTTTGTCTTTGGCATCTGATCTTTTGTTTTCTGCAATATCTCAAGCTCAAGAGAGTTCTCCCTTGTATTGTTGTTATGCAGATTGTTGCGTCCAGTGAGCAGTGCAACACAATCACTAATAGGGATGATGTGGATAGTGTGAGAAGCCATGGCTCCAGTTTGCAAGGCCCTCAAGATGACCTGTCTTTCCGCATCTTGGTTTGTTTGGAGATTTGATTTTAGTATTACTGCCTTTTGCTTTTTTTCAATTGGTGTTTGATGGAGAAATGTATGTCTGGTGCAGGTGTTCCAGCAGATGCCAGGAACGTTGCTTATAAAAGGATCATTGCAGCATAAAGATAGTCCTCTCTCAGGTTAGTCGGATTTGCTGGCAAATCGTTCACTTTTTTGGTTCATGAATCTCACCAAAATTATCAAATACCAAAACTTCCGATGTTGGAATACAACTGAATAGGTCGTGTAATTTTGCATTTGCAGGGTTGTTCTCTGTGGTTTTTGGTTCCTTGGAAGAAAGTATGAAGTCCAAATTTTGTAGGTAAACAATTAGTACTGTACTCACTTGAAGAATGGCATCTTGTATAACTATATCAAATTGAATTATAAAGCTTCCATCTCAGACATATGTAACATGTTCTTACATACCAATGGATAATCGATATTCATATTGTAATCTACTAATCTATTTTGTTAGATAATAGTTCATTTTGTGGAATTTACAAAGGATAACAATGATCTGACATTGATTGCTCAAATTCCAAATATCACATTATGATATATGTAAATTCACATATATCTAAATAGTACAGTTATTAACATAAGGTTAGTGCCAAATGCGTAAGAATTATTTCTTGGCGAGGAGACATAACATTTTACGAGATTGGGATTGGAGCTCCGTTCCATTCCTTGAGGCATTCAAACAGAGGATCTATGAGTTTTCCCTTAGATATGGCTTTAAAAACTTCGTCGAAATCTTCTCCTGGTGTCCTGACACTCCCTCCGGTTAGTAGCCTCGTCTCTAGCTCCTCCCGTACAAACCGGTACAACGGATACGATCTACACTCTTTGATCCGGTTAGCCACAACAAAGTTACCCTTTTCGCACTCGGTCCACACTCTTTCAACTTCGTTAGGTAGAAGAGATTTCAGCTCTGTTTCGAATGTTCCTATTTTTCGAAAACCCGAATCCGTCTCATGTTCCGGTTCAGCTAAAGCATGGTCGAAAAGAACGCTTCTCAGCTTCTGCATTAGAGGGTTAGTGAGGCTGCTTAGGTCATAAACATATGAAAAGACATATCCGCGGTCGATAACTCCGAGGATGTTCTGTTCGAGGAACAGTTTGCTGAGAGTGAATGCGTGTTTTTTGGCGGTTTGGTTCACAACCGCCTTAATCGTTTCCTTGAGATTGTCTTCAAGATGTCTTAGATCATAGGCTTGGCATAAAGCTACTAAGTAAGTAGCTGACATAAGCTTGAGGATATTCACAGCTTCCACAGTCTTGTGGCTGGAGATCAAACCAAGAGAGTTAACATCTTGATTGTGTTGCTCAGTGCTTTGGACATGGTTTGTCACGGGATTAGCTAAGAACTGAAGCTCGGAACAATAAGCAGCCATGGGGACTTCCGCGCCTTTGAACCCGTAGTCAAGGCTAGGGTTTCTCCCACCGGATAGATTCGAAGGTAGACCGTTGTTGTAGAAATCATTGACGAGTTCCGTGAATTGCGCAAATATTAGTTTCCTGATGGAACCAATGGCTAGACGGGCGTTGTCCATGGCGACACCTATTGGTGTCCCCTGGAAATTCCCACCGTGGATAGCTTTATTCCGCAGCACATCGATTAAAGGGTTATCGTTGACAGAGTTTATCTCTCGTTCAATCATTTTCGTCGCGGCTCTGATCACCTCAATCTGCGGTCCAAGCCACTGTGGCGATGTTCGCAGAGCGTAGCTGTTAATTCCAAACGAAAAGCTATTAGCTAGCCCAATTTATTCTCAAAAGAAAACCAAACACACATATACTTGAGAGGCAAGAAACAAGTTGCTTGAAAGGCAAGAAACTTACCGATCTTGTTTAGGTTTTTGGAGCGGATCAATCTCATGGAGACGTATAGCTTCTTTGACAAAAGAGCTTCCGTCTAAGATATGTTCCATGATTGCCGCGGCTTCGATCTGACCAGGATGGTGCTTGAGTTTATGCACAAGATGATCGGTAAACTCGGGTTTCCCATGCATAACCTCAACAAACATGGCGGAAGCAACTTCAGAAAAAACTGCCAGAACGTTGGCCTCGTATAGTACTATTGAGGCCATAGCGGACCCAACCGCGGTGCCGTTCACGAGCGCAAGCCCTTCTTTAGGCCGGAGCTCAAAAGGAGAAGATATTCCAGCTAGCTTGAAGGCCTCTAAGGCAGTAAGGATCTCATCGGATGGACCCACGGATCGGGAGTTGGGCCGTCCGGTGAGGAGACCGGCGATGTACGATAGAGGAACGAGGTCACCAGAGGCGGTGATGGTGCCTCGGAGAGGGAGGCGCGGTGTGATTTTGTGGTTGAGGAACTTTGTGATGGCTTCAAGGATTTCAAAGCGTATACCGGAGTAGCCTTGGAGGAGTGTGTTGACACGGATGAGCATCGCCGCTCTTGTTGCCGGACGAGGAAGAATGTTTGACAAAACGTCATCTTCGTCGCCTGTAGCGAATATTCCGGTGTTCAAGTACCTGTTTTTTTTTTGTGTATTGATTTGTCGGTGCATGACATATTACATCAATAAGCGACAATTCAAAAAACTAATTAAAATAATAATGTACACAAATTTAAATAAAATTAAATAAAACTTGAATAGATAAATCATGTAATTATAATTTCTATTAAATAAAGTTTTAGAAACAAAATAATTTTGCGTTTTTAAACATGGTCAAATATAATATGTTATAAAACAAATTGACACATTTTTTTACTTACCTAATAAGCTCTTTTTGAAGAGCAGCACCTTGATTGGTCCTCCTACGAGAAGAAGAACCAAATCCAGTGGTGATTCCATAAGTGTCCGTGCCACGGTTAATGCTTTCCATCACCCACTCACTACTAGCCTTCACGCCGGCACGAGCCTCCTCCAAAAGCTCCACCGTCGTCCCTTTGCTCGCAACGGCCGCAACCTGACCGATAGTCAGCGTCTCTCCACCGAGCCGCACCGTTCCTTTCCTATAATCCTCCACCATCTTCTTCACATCCTCCACGTGGCTCCCTTTCAAAGCCTCGGCCGCTACGTTCCAATTAAGTGGATCACTAGACGCACTTCCGTTGTTTTTGTTTGGTTGACAAAATTCCATGATCACAACAAGAGTTTTGCTTTGTTTTTGGAAAGCCGATAAAAATGTATTAGACAGTGTAGTAACCTTTGTTGCTTTCAAGTACTGATGCCAAAACTACCATTACCAGTGTCACTTATTTAGTTGTAGATCGAGCTAGCTCCATGAATTATTTGTATGTTAAGATTCGTTAGTGTAAGCAAATAATTTGTAAACAGTGGTTGAGTGGGGGTTGTGGATATTATTTTATGTAGGGAGTGGGTTGTTATATATTAGTGGCCGATGCAAAATCATTTTCCATGGAATATTATTGGTTTCATCCATTCAGAAACTAGTTTATTAATGGGTACCAGGCAGTGGTGGGGGTCACATGACCCATATGATTAAAAAAATGAAATTTACTTGTATTTTCTTTCTAAAATCAGATGAAATATGAATAAGTTTACTAACTGACCCCATAAAATGTAGTTGTTGTTAATTTAACCCCAGCAGGAAAAAAACTGCCTCCGTACCAGGAACAAATATTAGCTGGAATATATAAAGATTACGATTAATCTATTCATTTTCAATTAGTTTTAAGTTGAAAATCTATACAACTTACATGATATCCAAATCCAGATCCATTTAGTGTAGGATTGCAAAGATCCAAATAAAAAATCAAGATGAAAACGGTGTTTTATCATAACTAGAAAATATAAATAAAACCAAAACAATTAAGAAAATATCGAGATCACGTGGAGGCGAGAATGATCTCTGTCCTTAATCCATCAACCTCCTTCAGTGTGACAGTGTTCGAGACTATAAATCAAACTGAGACGGCACGGATGGAGGTGGCAGTGCAGACGTGTCACCAGTCCCGGCTTTGGACTACGGCAAGTGGGGCAATGGCCCTGGGCCCAAGGGTCCAAAATTTTTTTGAATGTAATTTGACTAATTGTAAAAGGTCCATTTTAGTTTGTTAAAGGATCAAATAGTTTAATAAATCTATAATAAAAAGTAATCAGCTAAACCTAATTAGCCTACAAAAAGACAAAACAAGAAAAATTTCTTTACGCTTCCTATTTTCTAATCTTACCGTTGATGGTAAAAGAGAAGCTCTCGAATCCAGCAAAAGTGAACAACACAAATCAAACCAAAATATATATTCTATTCACTGATCAGTTAGTGAGATCTCATTTCAAAGTAGAGGTTTGTTTAATTGATTACATCTATATCTTTTACTCTTAGTTTATTGTTTCAGGTCATAAAAATGAATGGGCACGATACTCGTCAAAGAATTGATCACGATCAAGGCAATGGAATGAAAAAATGTTTTATAGAAAGGGTCCATATTTCAAATTTCGCCCAAGGCTATAAAATAGTTTAAGACGGTCCTGCGTGTCACGTGTGTGTGTTTTCCCGTCCTCTTTTCCAGTATACATTTGAACTCCTTATGTGTTTCCATATACATAACTTCGTTCACTTCCCATTTGGAACAAAATATATGAATCAATCTATGGTTACCAATTTATTTCGAGTTGGAAATCTATGATTTTTTTTAGTAAACAAAATTCTCTTTAAAGTAAAAAAAAGTTAGTTGACAAAGCATATTAAGGACTAGATAATAAATTATGTGGATAGTTAATTGCACATGTTAGTTATGCCATTGTATATGTTTATATATGAAGTGGGTGGTCGATGCATTTGCATGCCTGGCCCTTTATTAAAAGCATATATTCCTTGCCACGTTATAACATACATCTAATATAGGCGTTCAATAAACAAAAACATATAAAAGTGAAAAATGCGTAAGAATATTTATTCTTGATATGGAGTTGAGACATAATTAATGTTTAAAAGATTGGAAGTGGAGCTCCGTTCCAATCTTTCAGACATCCAAACAGGGGGTCTATGAGTATTTCATCTTTGTTTCTAACTCTCAGAGTTTTCGAAAACTTGTATATATTTCATGTTATGGTTCTGCTAAAGCGTGGTAAAAACGAACGTGTCTCAGCTTCTGCATTAGAGGGTTATATTAGTGTCAGTCCTGGTATAGGAGGCCCAAAACTAGAACCAATAAAGAAAATTGGCCACAATCTGAAAAATTAAATAAAAGAAAATGTGCATATTACGAGTCGAAGCTAGATTAAGCAGGGGAAGATTAAAAACTTGAGATTATACACTAGTTAAACCAAAGGAAAAATTTGAAAATTTGCAGCCGAAATGTTTTTTTTTTCTTTTATAAATAAAACGGCCGGAAATACATGCCTTTTTGGCTTGGGACAAAGAGCCGGTTCTGATTAGAGTCCCACATCAGGCATAGTAAAATTATTTGGGCAACATATAAGCGATATGACAATTCTTTACTCTTAAGATAATGTTTGGTGTAACATAAAAAAAAAAGATAATGTTTGGTGTAAGCTAAGCCTATTACTGATATATTAACATAGCTAGGTTTGGCAACGCATATATTACCACAGCTAGGTTTGGCAACGCATATATTTTTTTCACATAGACAGTTTTTTTTTATCTATTGTCTGTAAAAATGCTGCTGTCTTATTATGGTATTTCTGAAAAGTTAGGTTTGAACTGTTTCATTGGATCATTTCTCATCTACATTTCAAGGAGACCTATTAAAATCCTACATCAGGCATAATAAAATCTTTAGGGCATCTTTATTTCCACTATATGGCTCTAAATGGTGACCAAAAAAATGAGTGGAAATAGTAAATTTCTTATCATTCCTTACAATTTACACTATTTACAAGGAATATTTGTTCCTATGATTCTTTTAGACTTTAACATTTAAAGAATAATAGACTATAATAATTTCTTATCAAATTAGGAGAGGATTAGTTTTTCCTCTTATTTTATTCTTTCATTCTTTTTCTTTTTATTCATCATATTCCTTTAATGTTACCAGTTAGAGTTACTCCAAAATGAAATAAATAATACTTTTATGTTTTGTTCATTTATTCTGTTTTCTATTTTATTGTTGGAATAAAATATGGAATGGAGATGGAGATGCTATGTGTGACGTGGCAATTCTCCACTTTGAATTAATTTTTAAGTGTGAGCTTAGCATATTATTAATACGTTAACGAGGCTGTTTGGGTCACACAGGAAAAGAAGTATTCCTAATCGAAAACTTGGAGGATGTTTTGTTTGAGGAATCGTTCGTCGACAGAATGTACACGTTTAGCGGTTTGGTCCACAACCGCCTTAACTGTTTTCTTGATATTTTATTCAAGATGTCTTAAATCGAAGGCTTGGCACAAAGCTACCAAATAAGTAGTTTACTAAATGTGAGAATATTACAGCTTCTGCAGTCTTGCAGATAAATATTAGTCCAAGAGAGTTAAACATTTTGTTTGTATTGATAAGCGTTTTCAACATGATTTGTCACATGATTAGCTAAGAACTTAAGCTCAGAACACTAAGAAGCTAGCCATGGCGACTTCTGCACCTTTTAACCCGTAATCAAGACTAGGGTTTCTCCCACCGGATAAATTAGAAGGCAAGCCGTTGTTGTAGAAAGTATTGACGAGTTTTTTGAATTTCGCAAACATTATATAACGCTCCGACCCGCCCACGGCTAATGGGCCATCCACGCCCGCTCTCTCGGTCTGTGGACCTCATCCTGTTCCAACGGTCGGTGCATTAATTTTTCGGAAGCTCGAAATCATTGTTTACTGACCCTGCAATTACCACATGACCTTTCCCCGTGCTTTGCCTCACTTACATGGTATCGCGAATCACTTTCCGATAGGTCACCCATCGTTCCACTATTCCAGCTCAAGCACGCTTAACTCTAGAGTTCTAAACGGATATGTGATGAAAAAGCTAAGTGAACTTTGGTGACATAGATAGTCAAATCAATTCTCTTAAGCCTTTCCATATATCACAACTCGGGATGTTACAATTCACCCCTCTCAAAGAACGCAACGTCCTCGTTGCGCCCCACGACAGGTCTCAAGATGCCTCTCGGGTCAGAACCGAGATGGCTAACCAGCTCTGATACCACTTATAACGCCCGACCCGTCCACGGCTAATGGGCCACCCACGCCCGCTTTTTCGGCCGTGGGCCCCATCCCGTTCCAACGGTCGGTACATTAATTTATTCAAAGCTCGAAATCATTGTTTACTGACCCTACAATCACCACATAACCTTTCTTCGTGCTTTGGCCTCACTCACACGGTATTGCGAATCACTTCCCTATATGTCATCCATCCTTCCACTACTTCAGCTCAAGCACATTTAATTTTGGAGTTTTAAACAGATGTGTGGCGGAAAAGGTAAGTCAATTTTGGTGACATAGATAACCAAATCAATTCTCTTAAGCATTTCCATATATCACAATTCGGAATGTTACACATTAGTTTCATGATCAAACCGCGCGCGGGCTAGACGAATGGTGTTCATGGACACACCTATCGGTGTCCTTTGGAAGGTCCCACCGTGGATAGCTTTGTTCCGTGATACATTTATCAAAGCGTATCCATTGACACTGTTTGTCTCTCCCTCAATCATTTTAGTCGTGGTTCTAATCACCTTGATTTGCAGTCCTAGCCACTGTGGTGATGTTCGCAGCGCGTAACTGTTAGTTCCAACAAAAAATGTTAGCAGATCTAATTACAAAGGAGAACTAAAACACATACTTTAGAAGCAAGAAAATAGTTGCTTCAAAAGCAAGAAACATACCGATCATGGAAGTATGTGTTTCTTTGCACGTGGGTGTAGTTATTTTGAGTTCACTTTCTCTCTTGGAAGTGATGCATGACATAAAGCTCGGGTCGATGGAGGTTGGTGGTCAGACGAACGAAGGTGGTCGATAGGTGGTTGGATGGGTGTCTTGGTGAACTGAACGAGAACCTGAAAACAGAGAGAATACAAATGAGATGACGATAAAGACTACTAAAATAGAGAAAGGTCAAGAGATAATATGGAATGGTCGAGGATAATGATGGATGGTCGATGGATGATTGGGACAATCTCAACTTGCGTACGACACTCTTTAAGAAGGTCAATGGATAAGGATTGGCCACTCAATCTGGTGGGTTGATTGACTCTCTCAATCTGTCATGTTCAGTGGCTGCTGAATCACACAAAAACCTATGAATCACTAATTAATCACAGGAACACCCTTTGATAAAAACGGAAACAACTTATATTTATTTTGCTTGATTGAAAGGTGAATATTACATGATGACTATAAGAGATTATATGCTCAGATACAATGGTCTAACTCAAGAAGAAAAAAAAAATCATAGGAAATGAAAAACTAGTCGTCAAAGAGAATAATAGAATTTTGGCCAAAATAGGGGAACTTGATGATTTGATTGAATTTGGAAAGCTTGGGCATGAATTCATGATATCTTAGGACGTCCATGTTCATCAGAAGGCTGTGGTGGAAGTGATGAAGTTTTGGTCTTCAGACCTTGCAAATGTGAATGCTTTCAAAAAACGGCAAGTTTACAAATGTGAAGATCCTTTTAATCCCACAGTTGCTGGTTCATGGTAGGATGGTGTCTGACCCTCCTAAATGTTTAGATGTGTCTTCTATATTCTTAGATATCTCTCCTGGTCGCCATGATCTGATTTGGAATTGTTTGAACTCATGAACTTCCGAATAAGGCAAGTTGAGAGATGATTTGATCGGTTTTGGGAAATGGTTCATAACATGAAATTTCCATGGACATTTCTTCTGGTTGTAGGCTTGTTGGAAAGCTAAAAGACCCGTATTGTGGTTCACATTTGGTTTTGGGGGAAGAAGTTTCATGGTTGGGCTGGAATTCACTTTAATAGGATGATACTCGCAAGCAATCGCATGGACCAGAGAATCTCCGGTTTGTAAATTGCATAACACATTGGTCCATGAAGACATCACAAGTATTGGTCGCTTAGACAAAACCGGGTTATTGGCTTGTGGTATTGTTTGGTTGCCATAAATTCTATGGAGACATCACAAGTATTGGTCGCTCGTCTTTTATTTAGTCTCATTTCTTGCTCACCTGACATCTCCATTCTTTTGTAATAACTCAGCCAATACGAATCAAACTGCCTGCAGAAACGTAAATCTATTCCATTTTGATTCTTTTATTAAACAATAAATCTGGAGGAAGACCAAAAAAGAAAGAACAATGTAGTTGTTAGCTCTGCTAGACTTACAAAACTTTTGAAGCTAAAAATCAAATCATCACAACACGTATAACTCCCCTGCTTTTGCAGGCTTTAACAGTGTACAATCCTCCCTTCTTGTTAGAGTGGATCATGTTCTTGAAGCCTCTTCTTTTTCCATTAGAGCAGCCAGATTGTGCAGAACAGAGTAGATCTCTTCTTTACGAGGATGATGCCACCCGTCTGAGACTGTGAAAGTTTCAACTTTCTCCCCGATTCCAATCCAACTACGAGCTTTCTCTTTGTTCACCCTTCTCTTCTTCATAATCCCTCTCAGCTTCTCTACTGGTTCCCAGTTTCCCTGATCTGCGTGAATGCTGGACAGTAATACGTATGGCGCAGACGACTCAGGGTCCAGTCTGATCAGCTCTTCCGCTGCTCTCTTTCCCAATTCTACATTCCCATGGATCCTGGATACCCCAAGGATCGCATTCCATATATGCTCCTCCGGTTTAAAAGGCATTTTCTCCATCCTGCTCATCAACTCTTTAAAACAACCGGCACGACCTAGGAGATCTATCAGACAAGCGTAATGCTCTTGGTCGGGAACGATCCCGTAATCAACAGTCATTGAATCAAACCACCTGACTCCTTCCTCCACCAGACCTGAGTGACTGCAGGCACTGAGAATCACAACCAGAGTCGTCCGGTTCGGATTAACTCCGATCTTGATCATCTCATCAACCATGCGCAAGGCCTTGTGGCCAAGCCCGTGATGCGCTAACGCAGAGATCATCGTGTTCCACAGGACACAGTCTCGCTTGTCATCACCGTAAAGATTGAAAACTCGCTCGCTGGACTCTAAACTCCCTGATCTGGAGTACATATCGATCAAAGAACTGACAACAATCGCATTGGGTACAACATTCGTACGGATCATGTACCCATGAATCTGCTTCCCGTGTCTAAGAGACGCAGAGGCGCAGAGACAGCTGCTGAAAGTAAACTGCTCTGGTTTAACCCTCAAAGCAATCATTTTTCTAAACAAGTCGAGCGCGTGGTCCCCTGAGCCTTGTCTAACATATCCAGCAATTAATGCTGTCCAAGAAACAGGATTTTTCTCTGGCATTTTCGTGAATAACTCGTTAGCTGATTCCATATCACCTAGTTTGGCATATCCGGAGATGAGAGTAGTCCAAATATAATTATCCTTCACTACCATCTCATCGAAACGTCTCCTAGCGCTCTCCATCTGACCACATTTAGCATAAGCATCGATGATAGAACACGAAAGCACCACATTTGATAAAAACCCAGCAACAAGAACCTGCCCGTGAGCTTGCCTGTTAAGCCCGAGCTCCCTCGATTTCACACAAGCAGTCAAAACCCCCGCGAAGCTGAACTCGTTGAACTTGATCCCAGATCTCCTCAGCTCTCTATAAAACCACAGAGCCTCGTTCAGATTCCCACTCTGAGCGTAACCAATCACCATCGTGTTCCACGAGACGACATCCCTCTCAGGCATACCGTCGAACACCACCCGCGCACGAGTCAACATCCCCGATTTAACGTACCCGGAGATCATATTGTTCCACGAGTACAAGTTTCTGAAATGCATTTTGTCGAACACTTTGCGTGCGTCTACGGGTTTACCGCATTTCATGTACATTCCGATCAGATGATTGGATAAAAGCGTGTTGGGGGTGGTCTTGAATCCGGTGATCTTCAAGTGGCGATGAATCCATTTGCCTTGTCTCAAGGACCTCGTGTCTCCGCAGCGCTGGAGGAGAGAGGCGAGGACTTGGAAGGGTAAGCGAATCCCTTGCTTCGTGAGGGACTCGAGACGAGACACCGCTTGAGAGAGCTCTTCCTTGGCGGCGTGGCTGCTGAGAAACGATCGCGCGACACAGATGGGCCGTTTCTGAGGGTTACTGATGGGCATTGGAGGGAGAAACCACCATGGGAGGAGGAGACTTGACTCCTTGGATGTCCACCGGCGAATACAAGTCTGAGAGGTTTAACGGCGGCGAGATTCGCCGGTACGAAATCATATGACGAATGTTTCGGCCGTCGGATCGGATTAGAAAACCGGATCTGGTTTTGGTATTGGACCATACAAACAAAGACCATCCTTTTTCACTTTTGGGCTTTTTCAGCCCACGGGCCTCTGTTTTTAAGGTATCTTTATTTCGTTGGAAATGTACATCCGTTTATTTATCTCCTAGTCAAGACAAAACCAGGTTGAGGAATGTAAAGTACTGAAAATGTTGTATACTAGGTGGGGGAAGGATTGATGCCGAGTTTAATGAAACAAAAGCCTTTCTAGTGAATAACGGTAAGTCGGTAACGTTGTAGCCAGCCATGGCATCACCGGTCTTGGGATCGAACCAATTGGTCTGATCAAATTATGTAATTATGTATATCTCTATACTTTCTCTAAATTGATAAATACTAATCTTCAATTTTTTATTGAAAACAAAAGCTATTTATGTTCGTTCATAATTCTTTTTTTTTTCTGAGAGCAGCTACAAATTTTATTGATAAAATAAAAGAATTCAGATTTCATTTAATTATAAAAACATATGACATCTTTTATGGAAACGAATTACTACTGCTTTTATTACAAGATGTGTTTCAAAGGGCATTGTGGGTCTGAATATATAAGAGCAACAAAATCTGAAATTGGTTGGCTTTGGAAATCAAATCCATTGTTATTCCTTTGGAAAGTTCTCCTAAACAGCATTTTTAAAGTTTTTGTCAACTATTTTTGTGAAAATAAACTAAAAAAAGCTATCTTAGAAAATTTCTCTATTCTATTCTCCTTTCCTTATGCAGTATATGAATCTTTTAGCTTTCCTAATCATAGTAAGATTATCAATTCTCTTTATAGCTATTGGTTATAAATCAAAAAGGAAAAGGAGATAAAATTGTTAATTCTGATCTAACCTTAACCTATTGTTTCTTCTTTCCTTTCAAAATAATTTCATTTATCCTAGAAAAAAAGAAGATACATATATATTGGGACAAAAGTCCATATAAGAAGAAGAAGAAGAACCTGTTCTGTGTGTGTACTAAGAAGAGATAAAGAATGTGTTGAGTTTCAATTAGACAAAATTTTGTCTGTACAAAGAATATACAACAAAAACAAACATATCATCCTTTCATTACACGAGGCACCTTCTTTCTAGTATTCAGGGCTGTACAGGGTTATCAGGTGTTCTTCGTTACTGCTCTTTCTTGATTCGTACCATCTTACTGTTCCTGAAGACCCAAATATCAAATCTGCATTGCCACCACAAGAATCAAATATAATGGATGATATCCAAAAGTAAAATTAGACTTTATTTTTTGTTATTTTACCTGAAGAAGCTTGCTGTTCCTCTTCCTTGGTCCCATGAAGTATCATTGTGCCTGTGAGCACAGTGATGAATCCACATATCTCAGAGGCTATACTGGCTGCGTCTTGCCCAGACCAGTCCTGTTAGAAGCAGCATTGGACGCCATCTTTACAAAACGAAATTTTAAAACAAGATTGCTGATGGAGAGACCCTATATAGTTAAAAATGTACCTTGAACATAATGGCACTAGCAACGATTGTGAGGGTTGTGAACATTACATAGTACACGGGAGAGACAATTGCTGCATTGAATGTATCCAACGCCTGCCAAATCAATACATATTAGAACGAATCATAGGCCAAAAGTTTCACTGGGCATTAACAATGTACCTTGTTCAGATAAATTAATTGTGTAACGACACAGGTTGCTGCAACCATGAGAAAAATCCATGTCTGTGGGTAACCGATCTGGTTTACTCCTTCCATTGTTAACTTTATCGCAATTCCAATGGCCTTTATGCTCATAACCTGTTTAAAACATCATCACAAGACATTAGAGACAAAAAAAGAAGAAGGGAAATACAGCTCAAAGTATGATTAAAGCTAAGATGCTCAGATGAAGCAAGCTTACAGTGAGAGCACCCATTAGTGAACAGATTCCAATATAAACCAGAATGTTGGTTTGGCCGCAGAGAGGTTCAAAGTGGAGAATCAAAGCAAGGACAATCGACATGGTTATGGCTACGTAAACTAGAAAAGCTGGCTGAGTGGCCAGATTCCATATTTCTTGGACGGAATCAGGAGTCTGCTCCTTAGGAGCGTGAATGACAATAACAACGGAGCCGACGATGCAAGAAACACATCCAAGAACCCCCATTTTCTTAAGCTTTTCTTTTAACAAGAAATGCGCCAAAACAGCACTGATGATTATACTCAAAGCACCAAGAGGAGTGACAAGTACAGCTGGTGCATAGATGTAGGCCACAAAGTTTGCAGCTTCTCCAACAATCACTAAAACAATTTTTGAGCAATCTTGTTTAGACTATGTTGTGATCTAACAATACGGTCAATGTTTCATTCGACTTTGCCCAGGACCGGCCCTGTCTAAAATATATTAATATAAATAAGATGAGAAAGACTCACTAGTGACCATGCCCGCCCACCAAAGAGGCTCGAGTAAGTATGTATAACCTCCATACCCTGCAACATCAAGTGAATCACAATTACATATGATTTCCTTAAATTCAAGATAGGCAAGTTTGTTTGTTATCAAGTGAAGACCTGCACGGGTCCCGTTGGCAGCAGCACGCTTGAGACCTTTCTTCTTAACGATGAAGCTGGAGCCAATGAAGACACTAGACGCTACTGCTAGTATCAACCCCTTCCCATTGTCCGACTCCATTTTTTTTATTTTCTCCGAATCGGAAGAGGATTCTAGTTTGGTTTCAGGATCAATCGCGGAGTGGTGTTGGTAATAAAGAGAGAATGGATGACGAAAGATGCAACGCTGCCGTCGGCCGTCTCAGACGACTTGTGCGATTTGCTTGATGAATTTCAAAATGAGAGAGAAGAGTATTGGGCTTCTATTCAACTTTCACACGTTTTACTCTTTGATTTGTCTATTCACACACCTCGCCATCTTCGTTTCTTTGGTTTATTTCGGTTTAAGATAATATACCGAGTAAATTGATTTGTGCGGTTTGGTCTAATAATCAAATTCAGTTTTGATTTATTATTTGCTGTATTTTTTGTTTACTTTCGATTTGATTTTTAAAAGATCGACCAACTTGATAAGTTTTTTTTTCCGTCTGATAGGTTTAAGTTATTTCAGTTTATATGTTAAGAGTTTTAAACCAATTGGTTTATAAATACCAAACCAAACTGAGTGTCGGTTGAAAACAATATGTTTACTGATCGGTTTTGTGCTGTGAACCGATTTGGCTAAACATCGGTTCGATTGGCCGACTCGTTTTGGTTTTATTCCCATGACTTACTTTTCTTTCTATTTTTTTCTTTATTGTATAAATAGGCACATGCGTATCATAAAGGCTGCAGCATTAGCCGCCGGGACTTTGTGAGTTATTAGTATAACTATTTTCTAATTAGCCAACTAATATGATGACTCTGTTGTTCCTAGTGGACTAGTGAGAGTATTAAAATGCCGAAATAAAACTACATAATACGGAGCCGACTCTACAACATTTGTTACTCTTTCATCACCCATTTCAAATTTAATATTTGTTGAACTTCAAGTCAATTATCTTAGGCAGAGTTACAAAATTACAAATGGAACCAGTAAGCCCACCATAACTTCCTTTTTTTGTCGGCCTTAATATTAAAAGCTACTAACGAGCCAACAATTACAGACGAAAATTGAGATAAGCGTTAGTGAAATCCCAAGAAAAAGATGAAAATGCTTGTGCACCAAGCCTCGGAATCGGGTATTTGGATTTTCTTGTATTTAAGTTTAGGGGTTCGTACCCATGGGATAGTTTTACGGATTCAGATACTTAGATTACGAATTAGGATTTACCCCAAATAACTGATAAATCGTAGACGTAAAGTCTTTGGACTGATACAACGAATACAATTCATCCCAAACTCATTTCTCATCAAACACGTCAAAACTATTCCCACTCCCGTCAAGCACCCAACTATTATTTTCGTTAGTGTTATTGTTCTCTCCAGACCCAACATCAAGATTCTTAAGCCAAATGAATCTCTTATATTGATTCGAAAATCGTGACTTCTGGTTTTAGCCGTAGTTCTGTAATCGAGGTAGAGAAACTTGAAGACTAAACACAAATCCACCAAAAAACCCAAGAATCCATTATCCAAGTGATGGCTCAAAAACGAGCTTTAGACCCTTGAATCTCTTGGTTATTTAGATGGTTGTGATGTCTTGCATTTTGACCTCTTTTTGGCATTCATTTTCATCACATTTACGTTAATTTAGAACTTGCTTTTCTTGTATTTTCATCGATTTGATTTGGAGTTGATTTTGTTGACTTTTCTATTTTCTTAGTTTAGCCTGAAAACCTTAATGTATTTCTATGCAATGCGTTTACATAAAAGTTTACACCACGTTTACATGAAGGTTTACTTCCCAATAAAAATGTTATTCTTTGGCCAAAACGAACATATACGTACATACAAAAGGTTTACTTTCCCAATAAAATGTTACTACATCACGTTTACATAAAGCTCTTATTATTATTTTTTTTTTTTTTTATAAAACATTCTTCTCCTTCTCATCTTTTTTTTTTTTTTTCTTCTTTATTCCTTCCCAGAAGGGATACTGTTTTGAATACAAGAAATTGAAGCAACTTAATTAAGGACAATCAGAAAGGGTAGCTAAGTAAATATAAGAAACACATGTGAAGCTATGATTTGACGATCATGAGTTCCATGGAGCAGACTTTGACTATAAATCGAAGTGGCGAAACCAGAGAAGAAGGTATGTTTCCAAATGTGCTGCAGAATGCTGCAATCGCTGAGGCCTGGAAGAACTTCTTGTCCGATCCAAACCAAACAACTTTGCCTTAATAAGAACCTTGACCTCTTTGACCAAAATATGGGATGGTTTACTAGTTGAAGTATGCAGTCTCAGATTTATTTCTTTCCACAACACATATAAAATAGCTTGGACAAGGAGGTAGCAAATATCTTTGACTTTAGAATTACCTGCTGCGGAAGGTAACCAAGAAATGATGCCTTCAAAATCAGCTGGAGGAGAAAAGGCAGGAGCACTGAAAAACTCGGTCCATACTTCTTGGGAATAAGGACAAGCAAAGAAGATGTGATCACGATTCTCGTCCGAAGCATTACAGAGAAGACATGACGGAGAAACATTCATTCCCCACTGCTGCAGCCTGTCTTTCGTTGGTAACCTATTGAGGATCGCCACCCACGAGAGAAAGGCATGCTTAGGAATTCTCGTTTTGAACCAGATTGTCTTGTGCCAAGGAACTGCAGGGGGAGCTGGATACAAAGTCTCCCATGTTTTTGAGGCTGCAAATTGACCAGGCTCCGAGGCTGGGCTGTTCCGCCATAGGAAAACATCAGGAAGATCCGGTGACAGAGATGGGGGACTGCTGGGTAAACAAGCTCTGATGAGCTGAGTAATCCTATGACGACCTCTTGGAAAAAGCCAAGAATCCCCTGAGATAGCTTCGGAAACACTGGCTGTAATGGAAATGCCAAGGACACGGGGACCATTTTCTCCCGATATGGTGATCAAGGGGCCAAGACCGGTCCAATTATCATGCCAGAAGAGAGCTTGAGAACCCGAGTGAATCTGACAGAAGACAAAAGGACGAGCTACAGACCTCAATTTCATCAACTGGCGCCAAATTGAGGATCCTGACTGGTCAAAATTCGCTTCCCAAAAAATCCCATCAGCTATGATGTGTTCCTTTATCCAAGCTACCCAAAGAGATCCGGTTACCCAAAGAGCTTTGGTCTGGTTACTCTTTATAAAGCTCTTATTATATTTCATAAGCTTTAGGTCGACGGTCGATACAAAGGATATACTGGGTTAAAATGGTCGGCTAAAATGGAAGCTTCATACACGTCTCCTAGATTAAGCCTACCACATTCTACAATATTAACAATTTGTTGCGATAAAAGAATAAAAGGAATTGATACTTCTCGTACATCAAAGATCTTTAATAGAAAAGACACAAAGAGATATTACATATTTTATTTAAACATAGAGAAAAAATTACAGAGCTTGTTTGGCTGGAACGTAAAAATAGAAACATGGAACATCTACGTAGAATTAAACAAAGCAACATGCAAGGGAATATTATTTTTTTGGCATCATTCACTTCAAGGATGAGAAGGGAAATGAGGCCATTTCCCAAACTTAGGGTGTGGAATGTATTTAGGTGGGAAAGGCGGAAGCTTCGGAAGTGGTGTACACGGTTTCTTTGGAATCACCACTGGTGGCTTGTAGATTGGTTTGTATATGGGCACCGGCGGCTTGTAGATTGGCACCTTAGCTTTAGGCGGACACGGCTTCTTTGGAATCACCACCGGTGGTTTGTAGATGGGCACCGGAGGCTTGTAAATCGGTTTGTAATGCACCGGAGCTTTTGGCGGACACGGCTTCTTTGGAATCACCACCGGTGGCTTGTAGATATGCACTGGGGGCTTGTAGATCGGCTTGGGAAGTGGCGGACATGGTTTCTTTGGGATCACTACTGGCGGCTTGTAAATAGGAACCGGTGGCTTGTAGATAGGTACTGGCGGCTTGTAAATGGGCACTGAAGGTTTGTGTGCGATCTTTGGTGGGCACGGCTTCTTGGGGATCACCACCGGTGACTTGTAAATTGGGAGGAATGGTGGAAGCTTTATCTTTGGGGGACAAGGCTTTTTGATCTTAGGAAATGGAGGAAGTTTAAGTGGTGGGGGCAAAGGGAACTTAGGCATATCCCACAAGAACTTCGAGAAGCAAAGTTCCGGTGAGAATTTAAGATTTTGTTTGATCCCCAACACGTGTTTTTCTCCATCCTTCGATAAAGTCACGATCTTAGCGGCCTCGAGGCCGTCGTTGGCTGGACAAGGGTTTCCGGAAGCGCTGTGAAGCTGAGCATAGCAAGCTTCTTTTAGGTTTCCGTCCTCTCCAACCATGTCATCATGCGGAATATTGAGGCTAAACTTTCCTGTCTCGTCAACTTCTCCGCTTCCTCTTGTAACAAAGTGATCTTTTGTCTCAGCTGCCTTGCATTCTATGGTTACTCGGAGTCCTATTCACCAGTTCAGTCCAACAAAAACCGTAAGCTGAAGGGTTAAAGATTCCGAATGCAACGAACATTCAGATTTGAATAATAATTAAGAAGAATACCATATTCATTATCAAAAAGATGTGTTATATTGACTTTTTTCATTTTCATGAATAATCATCAAACAATTACATATGTGGACCGAGAAGGAACATTTATCGACCGGAATAACAGTAGCATGCACTCTGTACAAAGCATACATATCATCACGTGATAGGCAGCAATCATGTGTTTATAGAGAGGTGTAATACAATACCTGAGTATGCATGGGCGCTCTTTATTTTTTTGTTACTTTCTGCGTAGCCAACGACATCGACGTCACGACCGAGAGAACGAACCGCGGAACAAAGAACAAGCACAAATAGGAGGCAGAAAGCACCTCCCCCGCGTCCCGGTCGTATCCTCATGATCGGATTCGTATTGAAGAAGATATATCTTATTATTGGAGGAGATAATAGATGATATGATTCTGTGAGATCGTCTCTTGTCTATTTATAGGTCTTTAGCTGGAGCATTTCTGAACATGGCACTGAACTCCATGATTTATTAATTAAGTTTTTCTTTTCTGCTAAAAGTTGCAAGTCAAATAAATACTTGGTGTGTATACCGTTGCCACGTGAGTGTACGAGTTTTTTTCTTTATCATCTTTGTAATTAGATTCGTACTCAGTTTAGGTATTTTAATTTATTTTGACTAAAAGTCCACTGATCATACATAAGTACGAGAGTATAAAGGTGTCTACGTACCACCAACCCCGAGTTAAACCCGATCACATGAGAGGATAGTATAATTTCCACAAAAAAAAAATAACAGATAGGGAGATTCACGCATGTCAACACTCAACACATTCCGTTTTATACTCATCACCTTAATTTGTGAAGAAATTAAAATGATAAAAGTTATATAGTTTGTGGTGAGTTAAGATAAATTAAGTTTGAGCACCAGGTGTCAGGCAAAGGCAATAATCTAGACCCATTTACGAATTTTAAACCGATGGTATACTATGAATAACTCGCTAGCTAAACTAGGTCCATAACTTGTTGATTAACCAAAAAAAACGAATTTCTAACTAATATCTATTAGTATAGTAAATATATGAAAAATGTAATTAAATATATATAGAATTTGAGATGTAATAATGTGAATAAATGTAGTTGGAAGTACGTCCACACCTCAAATGCTTAAATGGAAAAGTCATGTATTTACCACTATGGCTAAAAGGCCGCCGGCATGTAGAGCGCATGATCTAAGAAACAACCGTAACAAATCTTATGCAAAAAAACATATAGTTTTAAACTGGCTAGAGATGATTTTTTGTAATCAATTAATAATATATGGTTATTGGTTAGAAGGTAGAAATGAACAACATTACTTTCTTATTGTCTTTTGGAGCTGGCAAGTCCCCTCAGCCACTATTCCTTCTAACAGAAAAAGCCAGCTCAAATGCATTGCCTGTTATTCTTCTTCCACCTACATTCTCCCAACTACTTCATATGAGTTGTGTATATACACACCATATTTATTATATAGCTTTACACTATTTGTTATCCTGTAATCATTCGAAACCCAAATGGATAATCGGTTTCACTATTGTCCATCAAATTCGGGAAGCATATCTTCTGTTCCAAGTGAAGCTAATTTTTATCTAACTCGTAAAGTACTACTACGTAAACAAACCTTATATGGTAAATGTGTCATGATCCCCATGATCCATAGCTTCAACATAACGAGCGACTATAGCCTTATAATGTTGGGCGGATTGACAATTTTCTAACTAATATGAATTAAAGAATATAACAAACGTTAAACAAACGTTTAATAAATAGCATAATTTTGTAGATGGTGTGTCTAATCAATCTTCTCCTAAAGGCTACCATAAATTGTTCATTACTTTTCCAGCGATCCACAAATCCTCCACTAAATCTCTACTAAATAGCTTATTTTTATAAGTTTACATTTATAATGTTTGGTGGTGACATAAAAAATAGTTTGTGACAGCAATATTCTCTCAACCAGGCAGCATCAATGGGTCGTTCATGCAGCATGCTCACAATAATGTTGTTTATTTGTAAACCGGGCTAATCATGTGAGGTGTTCTACTATATGTTTTTACAGCATATCAAAATGTATAGACTGCATTCGTCTTTTTTCCCCATGGTGTATTAATCTTCAAAAATCATGTAGAGACAGTATGTGATTTGTTATTGAGCTATAAATAACTTTCCTCCTTTCCGTGAATCAGCAAAAGTTTCCAGCCTTTATTCTTTTACGTTTCATTGTCCAAAAGCAGTAAACAGCATCACCATTATCTAGATTTGATAAATATACTCAGATATAATGCGTTAGATTCACAAAGTTGTGTTTGGTGCAAAAATTGCTTATAAGCTACATTGCATTGCATTGCATTGCATGTAAACTTCATCGGACGTCCGCTTCCCGCTTCGGAACCGGAATCACAGTCGGAACTTTGTGGAAGCTTGCGGAATCTCGCTTCTAAAATTTTCTCGTTGGAAGCTTACGATTCCGTTTTGGAACCACACTTTCGTTTAAAAAAAATGCAATGTACAACAATAAACTTTAAAACCATAGTTTTTATTTTATATAAAATAAAAAAAATTAATAGCAATGAATATAGAGTTAGAAATATACAAATATTAAAACTAATACTATAAATTATCTTTATGCATTGTGAGTTTTTATTAAAGATATAACACATATTGAAATATATTGTGTAAATTATTTATGAAGTATTAAAAATAATTAATATAATATTTTTTTGTTAACTTTATTTATGTGTATTTTTACAGTTTTAATTTAAAATCATTTCAAAATTATTATAAATGAATAAATGCTTTATTTCAAATTTAAATCATATAATTTTTAGTCCTAATTTTTTTTTTTAAAATTCTTATATATATATATATATATATATATATATGGATATACGCTTCCAACACGTACCCGCTTCCTAATATTTTAAAAAATCTCGCTTCTGCACTTTTTTACGCTTCCGCTTCCACGTACCCGCTTCCGTTTCCATGTGCATAGCTTATAAGTGAGGATGAGAAGGTGATTTACGGTATAGACTGCATAGATATGCTGAAAGGCTACATGTGCGGCTTCTTATGCAGCTTTCTTGATCATAACAATTGTGGCCAAATTTGCTTGTAAATAAGATTTATTATATAGTAGGAGATTATGCTTGCCATACTCCCCAATTCTCATTAGGTAACAAATTTTTTTAAGGTTCAAATCAGTCTCTTGCAAGGGCACCATGCAATCATAAATATTCCGATGAAAAAATTAAAGAGAACATTATAATTGTCTTGGTTGTTTAAGCTTAATATACAATCTTTTCAGGATAGTAGTAAGAATGCCAAGGATCAAAAACATCATACATGGACAAATGCAAAAATGACTACCTAGTAGTTAGAGACTAAACGTGTATTAAAGTGTTGAATTTCGACAATAAAGTATGATCCATATCAATTTCTTGTAAAATGACAACATTTAGTTAGATTCTTTTGATACATATTTCAGTACTTCTAGCAAGATTATAAGAGTCTTGTAAGTTAGGTTCGCGGCTACGGCTCTCTTTGTTTTTTTTTTCTTTTGCTAGAAATGTAAATAATGATCAAATGATACAGGTTGTTAACTTGGATCTTATCCTACTTATGAAGCTCAATGGTTGCTAAATGCCCAAAAAAAAAACTATAAGAAAAACAAATATAGCCCAGCGATATCCAAAAGGGACCAAAAGCTAGAGCAAATATGCAAGATGACATAATCAGCTAAATGAAAACTGGTAAGTCAACATGGTAATGGACCAGAAGACGATGACTAGGCTCCGAACACAATAGACAGAGGCTGTCGGCAACTGAAACTAAAAGAAACGCATTACAGAAACATCCTAAATTAAAGAAATAGTCTGGGCTTAATAGGCCCAATAGATATTTATAAGGCCCGAAAGAAAACATTAAAAGCCCAAAACGAGCACACGCAGTTTACATAAAATAAAATAGCTTTCACTCAACATCAAGCAATGGCGGTCGGAAGTGGGAAGAATTGAATTCGTAGCGAAAGAGAGAGAGAGAGAAGGAAGATGTCGGGAATGGGGGACGGGTACGTGGGTACGTCGCAAGATGGGGTGAGGATACGGAGGCTGCAGAAGCAAAGAGAGGCTGAACGACGTAAGATCCAGGAGTTGAAGAGCAAGACTGCCTCCGGGCAGGAGCAATCAGGTCTTCTCCAATTCGGCTCCAGCTCTTGCGAGGTGGTTCCTTCTTTCTTTTCTTTCCCTATTTCTAAATTAATTATCTGCTTTTATTCCTTCTTCCCAATGGTAGGTAGATTGTTGCAGGAACTAAATTAACATCTTCTTATGGCTCTGAATTATATTTACATAAAGAAAATTTTGAAAAATCATTACTTGCAAATTAGATAAAATGAAGGTGCACTGATTGGCCAAAATGTTTTTCCTTAAGTGATATTTGGGCTGGTGGCTACTAGTTAGTTAGTTGTTTTAACATAAATTTGTGTGTTACTTTAGATTCTTGACACTGCTTTCAAGAAGGAAACGGTCGGTTTAGTCACCAGAGAGGAATATGTCGAGAAGGTAACGGCTTATCCACTTATACACTTCTCTATATAATTGACATAGTCATCTCTAGCTTATGGTGTTCATTCTATCTGTAGAGGGTTAATATTCGTAATAAGTTCGAGGAAGAAGAGAAGGAGAAGTTGCAGAAGCTACTCCAAGAGTTAGTTTGCTTTCTTTCTACACCTCCATTCTTTTTTTTTTTTTATAATGAGATCAAGCTTCATCGACTTTGTTTCTACTCAGGGAAGAGGAGCTTCAACAACAGAAGCGTAACAAGAAGAGAAAGATCAAGGGAAGCTCCCGCTTATCTTTTGCTGAAGATCTTGACGATGACAGTGATGCAGATGATGGGGAAAACAGTAAGTGACATTCTCGTGTTGGTAGTGATACTTGTTTAAATTCTTCACTAAGTTAAAACCACTGTCCTATCTTCTGCGATCTCATCATGTTTTAGAGACTTTAGTTCTAGAATTGTTGATTGAGTCTTTCTTGGAGCTTTTTCCATGCAATAGAGCTTGCTTGCATAGCCTCTTTGAGTTATAACATATTTGGTAACTTCTGGGACAGCTAACTTGCGCTTCGGAAAACTTGGCAAGGACCCCTCAGTCGAAACCAATTTCCTGCCTGACAGGTGATATCTTGTTCCCTCTTGTTTACCTGTGGGCCTATCTTCTTTTGCGGCAAGTCTTAAACTTTAGCTGTGGCTGTTTCAGTGAGCGGGAGGCAGAGGAACAAGCTGAACGCGAAAGGCTAAAGAAGCAGTGGACTCGTGAACAAGAGCAAATTAAAAGTTGTTCCCAATTTCCATTAATAATACTTTATTCAAGGAAGATTGTCTAACAAGTACTTTTGTGTGTGTGTGTGTGTTTTCAGACGAGCCTCTTCAGATTACTTACAGTTACTGGGATGGGACGGGCCATAGACGAGTTATCCAGGCAAGCACAAGCTAACATCTTTTGTCTTGCTGGTTTGAGCTTAGGTCATATATTCTTACCCTTTATGATTTATACAGGTCCGAAAGGGTGACGCAATTGGGAATTTTCTAAGGGCAGTTCAACAGCAGCTTGCCCCAGATTTCAGGGAGATCCGGACGACATCAGTTGAGAATTTGCTATACGTAAAAGAAGATCTTATAATCCCACATGTGAGAACCATTTTAACGCATATCGAGTTTGATTATTGATATCTTGCATATTTCCATTGTTTTATTCATTTACCCATGTGCATTTTGATCATATAGATTAAAGTTTAACTATGTTTAAGTTGCATTTTGCATACATGAGTCTTTATCAGGTATTGGAGTACCGCATGGAGTTCTTGGAGACATTTGGGTGCATTTGGAGCTTAAAAAAAATGTTTAAAGTGATCTTGGGATGAGCAGTGCATGGGAGCGACCTCACTGGAGCGACGTTGTGAAATCGCTGTGGCTATCCTCTCAGAACGACCTCACCGGAGCGACGTTGTGAAGTCGCTGTGGCTATCCTCTCAGAGCGATCTCATTGGAGCGATCTCGGTTCGTCGCTCCAACAAGTCGCTTCGGGCTTCGGGAGCGACATGGATGGGTCGCTGCGAGAGGTCGCTTCGGGTCCGATTTCGTGTCTCCAAAAAGCAAAAGAGCGAGCGACTTCGGGGCGTCGCTCCAATGAGGTCGCTCTGAGAGGATAGCCACATCGACTTCACAACGTCGCTCCGGTGAGGTCGCTCTGAGAGGATAGCCACAACGACTTCACAACGTCGCTCCGGTGAGGTCGCTTCCATGTACTGCTCGTCCCAAGATCACTTTAAACATTTATTTTAAGCTCCAAATGCACTCAAATGTCTCCAAGAACTCCATGTGGTACTCCAATACCTGATAAGGACTCATGTATGCAAAATGCAACCTAAACATGGCTAAACTCTAATCTATATTATCAAAATGCACATGGGTGAATGGATAAAACAATGGAAATATGCAAGATATCAACTCCCCCAAACTTGTTCTTTACTTGTCCACAAGTGAACTTTCTAGAACTCATAGGGAGAGATGTTTGAAGGTGGGAGCTCATAGTCAAAAGAAACACAACTAGCACACTCTCTTATTACACTCTAGCTTCTCTAGGCCTATCTCAACTCTCTTTGCCTTTACACCTATCATCAAGCATCCACACATTCAAATCAACCAACTCTCACATTCATTAATCACAAAACATCAGGTGAATTCTTGCAAATAGTCAGTCGGTCCAAGTCATTTGGTTAGGTAAGGGAAGATTTTTATTCAAATGAGTCAAGAGGTTCAAAATATATGATTTTTAAGGTGGTTTACTCTTGAAACAAGTAGCTTTGACATTGCACATAATATATCTAAGAAAATGATCAACTCATGCATACAATGCTCAATCTCTATTGTTCTACTATTTTCCCAAACATACAATTACACAATCATTCCCCAATGTCAAACCCAACTCACATCTCTCACCAAAAGATTCTAAAAACATCAGCTATTTCTCTTTGAAATCTACAAGAGATTTTTCACAACCTCAAAACATTTCTTAGCTCCTAACAACTTTGCTAGCCTCCTTTTCTTTCTTTTCTCTTTTTTTTTTTCGTTTTTCTTTTCCCTTTTTTTTAGGTTGGGGGCCAAGACTTTTCATAACTTGAGCTAGAGGCTTCTCTACTTATCCCAATAAAACAATTCACTTAAGCACAAAGAGTCTATTCTTTTCCTTTTTCATTTCTCCCAAATCATAATCACAACACTCACCCCACCACCTATAGCTAGACAACAGAGTGCTCAATCTAGCAAAAATGAAGATCAAACATTGTCGTTCCCGATACTCTCAACATTATGCACATGTAAGACTTTCCGAAGAAGACCTCACTCATCAAACAATGAAAGCTTAAAAGGAAGGAAAGGTTTTGAGAATGGTCTACCACTAGAGTTTGTCAAAAAAAGATTGACATAAAAGATGTGACAACTCAAGTGTGTATAGCCATGACTCCGTACACAAGGGACTATGAGCAAGAAACATTAAGTTCATTCAGTTCAAATAAGGTTGTAGTTGGCTTCAAAAACTGAGTTTCTGCAATCAACAAGTTTCAAGAAGAGTTTTCAAGGCTCGAAACATACAAGTCTTTTTGAGAAGTGCATAGCTACTCAGGTGCAACGTAGTGTTCTTTACAAGGCATTTAAAATCATTGCTTCCAATGCAAGTGAATGCAACATATATATGCTCTAGACTCTCCTAGAAATACAAATGATGCAAACTAAATGATTTTTTTTTATATATGCAAATAGGTATGCAATGTATGATTCCATGAAACAACATCAAATCAAACATGATCAAATGCTTGGTACCTCCCCCAAACTTGAGTTACACAGTCTCTGTGTTGTCAAGTAAAGAGAGATACCGAAAAAAAACTAATATGCAAAAATGAAATGGTATATACAAGGGAAAGAAAGAAGTACCTCGTACGGATAGTAAGTGGGGGCAGATGCCCCAGCATCGTCGTCGTCAGGTGGTGTAGTAACCGCCAGATGCTGAACCGTAGCATTCATACCATGGTTGGCTCTCAACCTCGTCAATCTCGACCTCACTATCAGAAGAAGTGAGGGATGGGGACTTGTTACCGGAGGTGGAGGGTTGAGTGGGTGGGTTCCTCCACTTACGCTGAAGCTGCGCAGCAGTGAGGGGGAAACCAAGAGCATCAGGCGGAGGCTGGGGGTTTGACAGCTAACTTGCGCTTCGGAAAACTTGGCAAGGACCCCTCAGTCGAAACCAATTTCCTGCCTGACAGGTGATATCTTGTTCCCTCTTGTTTACCTGTGGGCCTATCTTCTTTTGCGGCAAGTCTTAAACTTTAGCTGTGGCTGTTTCAGTGAGCGGGAGGCAGAGGAACAAGCTGAACGCGAAAGGCTAAAGAAGCAGTGGACTCGTGAACAAGAGCAAATTAAAAGTTGTTCCCAATTTCCATTAATAATATTTTATTCAAGGAAGATTGTCTAACAAGTACTTTTGTGTGTGTGTGTGTGTTTTCAGACGAGCCTCTTCAGATTACTTACAGTTACTGGGATGGGACGGGCCATAGACGAGTTATCCAGGCAAGCACAAGCTAACATCTTTTGTCTTGCTGGTTTGAGCTTAGGTCATATATTCTTACCCTTTATGATTTATACAGGTCCGAAAGGGTGACGCAATTGGGAATTTTCTAAGGGCAGTTCAACAGCAGCTTGCCCCAGATTTCAGGGAGATCCGGACGACATCAGTTGAGAATTTGCTATACGTAAAAGAAGATCTTATAATCCCACATGTGAGAACCATTTTAACGCATATCGAGTTTGATTATTGATATCTTGCATATTTCCATTGTTTTATTCATTTACCCATGTGCATTTTGATCATATAGATTAAAGTTTAACTATGTTTAGGTTGCATTTTGCATACATGAGTCCTTATCAGGTATTGGAGTACCACATGGAGTTCTTGGAGACATTTGGGTACATTTGGAGCTTAAAAGAAGTGTTTAAAGTGATCTTGGGACGAGCAGTGCATGGGAGCGACCTCACCGGAGCGACGTTGTGAAGTCGATGTGGCTATCTTCTCAGAGCGACCTCACCGGAGCGACGTTGTGAAGTCGCTGTGGCTATCCTCTCAGAGCGACCTCATTGGAGCGACGCCCCGAAGTCGCTCGCTCTTTTGCTTCTTGGAGACACGAAATTGGACCCGGAGCGACCTCTCGCAGTGACCCATCCAGGTCGCTCCTGAAGCCCGGAGCGACTTGTCGGAGCGACGAGCCGAGGTCGCTGCGCGTCTTATTTTTACTCGAACTTATGATTTCTCAAGGGCCTTTTGGTCATTTCATTATGCACGTTTTTACTTTCTAAACCTATGTTTTAATACTTGGTAAGCCACCAAGAGGAGATTATCTTTTGTTCTTAAGAAAATCACCAAAAACCTTTGGAAAGTTTATCTTTTTGAATCAATTGATCAATTTGTTATTGCAATTCTGTGTTCTTATATCTATTTTTTGTATTTCTCTACATGATTTATCTGAAATCTAACATGAGTTTAAGAGGAATCATGGAGATTAGTAAGTAATCACCTTTTGAATTCATGGTTTAGAGAGATTAAGGGTGATTAGGTTAGAGCTAGGATGTTTTAGTGTAGATCATTTTATTCCTTGCTAGTAGAGTATTCATAATGCATCCTCTGAGTTGGTCTCTCAGAAGTTGACCCTTAGGCATTTTCCACCCGAAAAGTGTTTGAGGCCGAGACAACTCTTCTAAGCTTTTAGCATACTTTGCCAAAGGCATTTGTTGTTAAAGGTGCTAAGATAGCCATTAGACTTGTTAGTAATGATTGCTTTCATATTATTCAACCAAAGACATTTGATGTTTGAAATGTGTTAGTAAATGAACATTCATCTAGACATAGAATTTGTTTAGGATTGTGTCTAAGCTTAAGGTTGATAGTTTGATTGATCGTTTACCATCCTTAGTTCGAAACTTGATCATCCAAGGTCTAATCCCTATGTCCATGAGTTCTCTTTTCTCATAGTCAAGAAAGTATCATTCAGTTATTGCTTTTTAGTTTTAGTCATAGCTTAAAACCCATCTAAATCATTGGTTGCACTTAGATTAAGTGAATACTTGCATTCTCGATGCTTTGATATCTTTCAGAACTGGTTCGACAATCTTTTATACTACATCATTTGTCTTAAGAGCTTTGAAAACTCCTAACATCAATTATCTAGAACATAAAAGATAACACAAGGGGATGTTGTGTGTTGGTGTTTATTTGCAAAAATGCAGCAACACAGTTTCTACGAGCTGATCATTAACAAAGCTAGGGGGAAGAGTGGACCGGTAATGCCTTGTTCACAATGTTTTCATCAAGTTTTATTTAGAAAACACTGTAGTAGCTAAGACTCCTCGTGCTCTTCTTCTTAATAGCTGTTTCACTTTGATGTGCATGAAGACGTGAGAACAATTGCAGATGCAACGATCGAGAAAGACGAGGTATGTGATCTAATTCCATGAGAAAACAAAGTAGTTTGATGATGATGATGATAGTACTACTGGTTTCTAAAACACTGTAAAAAAAATTATGTGTGCTTGGAAGTCGCATGCGGGTAAAGTGGTGGAGAGGCATTGGTACGAGAAGAACAAACATATATTTCCTGCTTCCAGATGGGAGGTAAACTACTACTAACCCTTTTCTCGGTTAATAATAATAATAATAATAATAATAATAATAATGTATGTCTTGGAGAATGTTAAAAGTCAAAATTCTTGGCTTACAATCTTTTTGTTTCTTCTTCCTAATAATAATATTTGGGGGGCAGATATACGACCCGGCGAAGAAATGGGAGCGGTACACAGTCCATGGGGATTGATTGATAATTTGGAGCAGAAACATATGCTTTTATTGATGGATGAATGGATCACTTGGAATCTTTGTTCACATGATGATGAATTATCAGATAGTAGTAGCAGTGGAATGCTATTTTTTTTTTTTTTAAGAATGCTTATTGTCGCTCCTCCTTGATACCATTTCTTTATGACCTCTCTTTATTACTTAAAAAAAAAAAAAACTTGTTTAGTTTTGTTATTCTTTTTCATATATGATAATAGTATTTGTGTGAGATGATGTTGTGATTAGAGACTTACAGTGGGAGGGGGCATGCACATATATTAAAAGAATGTTTCAGATGATTATACTTTTGACATAAAGTAACAGATTTGATATTTATTTAAGAAGCGTGAGTTACTAACACCTCCTTAATGGAAATCGAGAGGATTAGAGAGATTGAGATGAAGAGCACCAAAGGAAATCGAAAGCTTCAAAGGCTGAGAAACGTGCTGTGAGAAAAAATAATATATTTATGTGTGTTTATTTCATGAGTAATGAACCAATTTATATTTTAAAGATACAACCTAAAGTTATAATTTTATGAAGACTTACAATATTTTTTTTTTTGGTTCAACTACAACTTTCATTAACCAAATGAAATTACATGATTTTGATCTTACGAAAATTAAACTACACATACAATAAAATAATTTAATATCATATAGGAACACAAAGATGGATCCTACGTTACCCGAATCGATACTCCATTATATTTGCACCCAAGGAGAACAAGCTCACTCCATATAGAAGACCTACAATATTTTAGAAGATAAACATCGTAGTTATGTAATTATCCATAAGAGAAACAAGTAATTGTGTGATGTTTTCACCTCTTTGCCGGGAACCCAAGCAATGTAAATAGTCCCTCCCAGCACGAATCGAACCCGGGTGGCGGAAGTTACAGCCGCAACCCCTTTACCACCAGAGCTGACTCGTTCTGGTTATAAGTAATTGTGTGATGTATATTATTATAAACAAAGTAACAAATCCTCAAATGAAAGACAAAAAAGGGGAAACGCTGTCGTTTCGTCGAGTTTCTATGGTTGTGATTTTTTTCATTCAGAAATAATAATAATTATCTTATTGGTTGCATTAGCATAAATAGCATCATCGATCGAGGACGAGTGTTTGTTGTTCTCCTTGTGAAATTGCCGTTGACCAGAGGGAAACAAGAAAAAAGAAAAAGAGAGAGGCGAAGAAGAAGATGAAGATGAATGTTAGGGTTTTGTTTCTGGCTCTCCTTCTCCTCGCATCTCCTCTGCTCCAAGGTCTCCCCTCCTTCTCTTTCTCATTGGTTATCTTGTGTTGTGGATCTAGATCCGTTTTTAAAAATCGTCGCATTCTTCTAGTTTCGGGGTTGGTTCCGATCTGATGTTCCTGAACGGATCTAGATCCTGAATCCTAGTTATTGATCCGATTGCTCGCGACTTATAACAATAATAACAATCTGTCGTTCTATGTGTGTTGCTGCTGCCAATCGCAAGACTGTCGTTGAGATATTTACAAATCTAACATGTATCTTAGATCGAATTGCCAATTAGCGTAAGATTTTGTATTATAGTGTATTCGTGCTGCATGTCTTTGATTCACGAAAATTTTCTAATTACCTGTAACGTTTTGAATTACAACTTCTTCTATGTATCAGGATATATCGTTAGATCAATGATTTGTATTCTTCTTCTTTTTTTTTTTTAATAGAATGGACCTGATGCGTTTTGTTTCTTATTACTATCCCGTTTCACAGTTGCTAGAAGTCAAGCGGACGATGATCATTCCAGTCTTGTTGACGATGTTGTCGGAGAACACAGTGATTCTGCTGCTGACGAAGATGACCAGGACTTGGATATCAACTTGACCTCAGCTCCAGGAGTTGAAACTGTCTGTGTTTTCCCCCATAACAGTGCCAGAGGTAACACATTTTCCCCCGTTGTTTATTGGGATTCCTTAAAGATAATTCCCATTTGTTTTCCTCCTGCTGCAGTGGTTCCAGCGGGTGAAGAGACTGAGCTCCTTGTTGCTCTCAAAAACGATGGTACCTGTTCCCCCTTTGTGTGTTTCTGTTGCTTGTTAACAAAAACAATCTTCTAAATATACCCAATATCGCCTCTGTGTGTGTGACATTACAGGGAAACCTACCGTTGGTGTGATGGGAATTAGAGCTAGCGTCCATCTTCCTTATGATCACAAGTTGTTGGTTCAGAATCTTACCCTGCAGGTAACTTTCCTCTTCCAAAACACCTTTCGTCTCTTCTTGTTTTGTAATTTCAACATAATTTGCCATCTTCTCATGCCGCCACCTCCTTTCATTTTTGCAGAGATACAACAATGCCTCCATCCCAACTTCTGTTCAAGCAACATTCCCCTACGTCTTTGCTGTTAGCCAGTACCTACAGGTACACACACACCCCCCACAACTAAACACACATTTTAAATAAATAACAGTAAACTAACTCCGTCTTGCTTTAATTTTGCACAGCCTGGAGCATTTGATCTGGTGGGTTATGTCATCTACGACGTGGAAGGGAAGCCATACCAGAGTGTCTTCTACAATGGAACCATTGAGGTTGTTGAATCCGGAGGTCTTCTCAGCGGTGAGTCTGTCTTCCTCATAACACTTGGGATTGCTCTCCTCCTCCTCCTCGGTCTATGGGCATACAGCCAAGTTCAGCGTCTCACCAAGGTAAAACCCATCACCAATGCTATTCCCAACAACCTGTTTTGAACATTTCAAATTGTGTGTGTTTAATCTTATTTTGTGGAATTTTATCTGACAAATCTCCCTCTGTTTCCAGAAAACCAAAAAGGTGTCAAAGGTGGAAGTAGGAACAAGGTCTACGGACGCATCAATGGACGAGTGGCTCGAGGTTTGCATCTCTCTCTTTCTCTCTCTCGTTTTTAGAGTTTGTTTCCTCTTCGTTGGGATTGAAGTGTGTGTGTTGTTTGTGCCTTCAGGGAACTCATTTGGCCAAGTCATTGTCTGGGAAATCAAAGAGCAAGAAGAACTAGAAAAAGAGCCTTTTTGCCTCTTTGCAGTTACTATAGACTCGGTCTTTTGGGCGTTTTGAGAGAGTTTTAAGTTCAGTCTCGAGGAAGTTTAGAGTTTATAAACAGACTTTTTTTTTTGTTCATGCATTGTACCATCTAGACAATCTTTCTTCTTGTCATACGTATTCTACTCAGCTCAACTTACAATGATTTAGTCATTAGATCTCCCCTTTACAAGAAAGAAGTGGACCACATTAGTTTGAATTTAACACTAGACAATTGCAAAAAAAAAAAAAAAAAAAAAAAGAAAACAACATTAACAAAAGGATTGATTGTATACAATTCTTCTTGAGAAGACAATTTAACTATCAAGATTCATCACAAAAGACTTCAACACTGACCTCCGTTGAGAGGGCTTATTACACTTTTAAATGTGTGGCTTGAGAATTGTTTTTAAGATTTTATAGAAAATAAATTCACAAGTAAATAATTTAAACACTTTATAAGTTACAAGATCTTAAACCAAAGACCTTTTTTCTCTGTTGCAGAACTAAACTCCCTTCAAACCAGAACTCATGAATCAATTTTTGTTTTCATTATTAGTTCAAGAACAAGTGAGAACACAACAACGACAAGCTCGCAAACCTCCCTTTTATTTCATCATCTCATCCGTTCCGTGGAGACGTGCGGAAAGTTGTCTCAATCAAGCAGCAACTTTCTTTGACGTGACTGAGTTCACAATGGTCGCAAACTCAGGTCCCTATAGTCACACATCAAACGTGGGGTTACATTATATTCAACCAACCAACCAACCGCAGTATTCACAGCTAAACTAACACTAACTAACCTTCAAGGAGGCACCGCCGACAAGAAAACCATCAATGTCTTCTTCTTTGGCAAGCTCTGCGCAGTTGCCTCCATTGACAGAACCTGACAGTTGTAAATGAAAACAATCAGATCATACAGTTTGACTTCATGGGGGTGGACAACTAAACTAAACTAAAACGCACCTCCGTATATGATCCTCGTTTTGGAAGCGACTTCTTCAGAGACATTCTTCTTGAGCCAATCACGGACAGCTACATGGACTTCCTGTGCTTGCTGAGGAGATGCAACTTTGCCAGTTCCAATTGCCCATACTGGCTCGTATGCAACCACTACCTTGTCCCAGCTAGGCACTGCATCTGAAAAACCCACACAAATATATAAATGAAACATTATTAAAGTAGTACCAAAAAAAAGGGAAAATAGGAGAGTGAAAATACCAGCAAAGGCCTTTAATTGGTCGAAGCAAACATCAAAAGTCTTGCCTGCTTCCCTCTCTTCTAGCTTCTCCCCGATACAAGCTATTACTCCAAGACCCTCACTCAACGCGTAAGCAGCTTTCTTCCCGATAAACTATTGAGAGAACATAGCATACATTGCCTTAACAAAACTTTTTTTAAATGAACAAACTAACTAGTTATAAATTTTTATTAACTAACCTCATCCTTTTCACCGATGACATGCCTCCTTTCGGAATGGCCAAGAATGACCCACTTGCAGCCAATGTCTTTGAGCTGTTCCACGCTGATTTCACCAGTGAAGGCACCACCTTTACCAACCCAAGAGTTCTGACCAGATATTTCAATACGGTCCGTCAAGGAAGATTTGACTTGGTCGATGTACACAAATGGAGGCGACACAACCACATCTACCACATATCATTAACAAAAAGCAAATGGTCCTCCCATTAAATAACATTACATAGGGATTTAAATGATAGGAAGGAAGAGTAGAGCAGAAAGTCTCACCAACATCTGATTCCAAGGTGGCAGTGTTGAGATCAGAGACAAGCTTGGTGATGGTGTCCTTAGTCCCGTTCTAGAACACATACATGCCACAAGAGACTGTTAGTTTCAGTGAGAGAGAAAAGAGAGATGAAAGATTCCTTAGGGACAATTGTACTTACACACTTCCAGTTTCCTCCAACGAAAAACTGCAACATAAGAGAGAAACCAAACCAAGTAGGGATCAGACATGATGATAGCAAACTAAAACATGTTCTCTCGAGAAACCAAAGCTAAGCATTGAATCATATGATTCTTTATAGAGATGAAAGCACCTTTCCGGATCCGGCCATGGCGACAACGCCTCTAGGAGACCGCTGCGAGGAGGAAACGAGACGGATAGAGGAGTTGACGCGGTGGGAGAAGGAGACGGCGGCGTCGAGCTTGGGGCAAGTGCGGCGGAGGCCGGAGAAAGAAGGAGCAGAGGGCTGAGTACCAGCGGCGGTGAGAGAGGAAGCCATAGAGAGAGAAGGTATTAAGCTTTGGCGTGTAGTGAGTTGGAAAGAAAGGCGATAGAGACGAGACTATGACTCTCTCAAGCAGAACAGAGATAGACGGCGATGAGGGTTGGTGTGGTGCTCCTGCGTTTCTCATGAAAGGTTACTTTTGTCTTTTTATTAATAACCAGAGTTGTTCTAGAGTTTGGAATCCATGTCACATGCGCCTAAGGACGTCTGGCTCTCACGCTCTTTCAATTCGGATGGAAGCCCTTCCCGATAGGCCCATTTTGAGAGGGAAAAAATATTTTTTATCCATTTTAAACCTATATTTATTTTATTAGTGGTTGGTCTTTGATATCTAAGTGTGTTTGTTTGTTGTTGTATATCTTATAGAAGAATTGTGTTATATATGTTCTGTTGTGGATTGTAATATTTGTGTGTTCATTAATTTTACACAGTAATAACAATGGATTGGTTTGATGTCATGTTTTGTGTGTATTCAAAGCTGTTACTTGAACTAAATGAAGTTTTGTATTTCTGTATGCTTGTGTTAAAAATTGATCCTTGTGATAGTATATGACTTTGATATGGAGCTTCAACTTAGATGCATATCTATACTATTATTTGAGAAGTGAATTTGCTTATTTGTCATGTTCTCCATGATTTTAGGTTGAGTTATATTTTTAATATAGACTAAATAATTTTTGATATTTTTAATGAATAATTATATAATTTATTATTTAATTGATTATAAATTAAATATTATACAAATTATCTTTAAAAAATAAAATAGAAAACGTTTTTGGAAAAAAAGAGAGGATAATTCCCTGTATTTATTTTGTGTTTATCTACATATTCTTTCTTATTTTTTTTTAATTTTTATAATTAGTAATATATATGCGCATATAATAATAGTTTTTAATTTTTTTATAGACGCAATACATCATGGCATAGTTTTTAAAATTAGTAAATTTATTTTAGTATTAAAATACTAAAACGAGGTATATAAGCAATAAAAATAAATTTGATTTATATTTGTCTCTTAATGTGATTTTTCGTGGTATTTTATTTTTAATTCATATTATTCGGTTGCAAGAACATTTATTTGTTATTTAAGTTGAAAATTTTAATATTTATTTGTTTTTATTTTTCTAAATATTTTTATTGGGAATGAATTATTTTAAAATAAATATCATAAAAATATATTGTTTGGAAACCAGTTTATTATAATATAATATACTGTTTATATTGTTGATAATTATTTGTTAAACAAAATTATATTTGTTTATTTGATTAGATAATTGTTTGTAAATTAATGTAATAAAAATTGATTAAAAATAAAAAAACACATCTAAAATAAAAAAAAACAATAATGTTGTTATCCTAAAATAATGTTTTTAAATCAATGAAATATAAAAATTAAGAAACTGAAATATTCATAAAATATTATAAATTTAAAGTTTTATTGACCTTTTTATTTTTAAACTAATAACAAATTATAATTAAGTATCAATAAAAAAATTATGCTCGCATGTGCTGGCACAACACCTAGTATATGTTTCTCACTCATGTTTTAGTTGAAATTTGTGTATATATGATAACCTGTCTTTTTTAAATTTTAACTTTTTATATATTATTTTTCAAGTTGAAATTATATTTTGTTATACTTATTTTTTAACTGATTGTATATATTAATCTTGATTATATGTTTAGTTAGTTTTTTTTTGTCATCAAAATACAGACTCATACTGACTCTGTGAACCAAACTGGGTGATCTGCATCCATGTGAACGACGAAAGACGGTTGATTTCGAGCACTGTGTGCTAGACTATCCGTCTTTGAATTGTGCGTCCGTGGTACATAGATGAGCTCTGATCGGGTGAAGCTCTCCTTCAGGATCTTGATATCTTCCAAATAATTTGCAAAAGCTGGCCATTCCTCTGGTTCCGAAACCATCTTCACCAGTTGAGAACAATCCGTTGCAAACGTAACTTGAAATTGACGCAAGTTCTTCATACATTCCATTGCCCATAATAATGCTTCCATTTCTGCATGGAGAGGCGAGAGAGTAGCCCTCACATTTCGAGCCCCCAACAAACCATCAAAACCTTCCAAAGTACTGAACCAACCTTGTCCTGAAAAATTAACACCCTCCTTCCACGAGCCATCCGTAAAACACCATCTTCCTGGGATCGACGACAGTACCGTAGCTATTGATGGTGATGGTGTCCTCTGGTCATTCTTTACTTGTGCCTCAGCCCACAATGTGGATTCTGTTTCAGCCAATTTTAGCGTGTCCATAGGATCCATGTCCAAATTACTGAAAACCTTATTATTTCTACCTTTCCAAATGTACCAAAGTATCCATGCAAACTGATGATCTTCCATCTGCGGAAAAACTCTCGAGAATAGATGATCGATGTTTGTAAAGAGGGCGTTCGTTGGAAAAACATCTCGATTTGATGGTATTTTCGAAAGGGCCCAAACTTGAACAGCTGGAGGGTATTCAAAAAACACATGGTTTATAGATTCCTCGGGAGCTCCACATCGTACACAACCAATATCCCCTTGCATTCCCCTTGCATGTAAATTTTTCCGTACCGCTATGCACCCTGTCACTAATTGCCATAAGAAATGTTTTAGCTTTGGTGGGCACCTTATTTTCCAGCAGTAAGCCTTCAAGACATCAATCGTTGGCCCAATCAGTAAAGGTGGCCGTTCTCTGTCTGGATAAATCCGTTCCACTTGATATTCTGATTTAGTTAGTTTAGTTAGTTTGACGGCTATAATTTCAGACACGGATGACAAAGGAGAGATTATGTTTGAAAGATAATTTAAGGAATGTATATGACTTAATTCACAAACCCATCTAATACTGTGATGCTCCTTTATAGGTGGAGACATAAATTATAGATAGTATGCTGTGGAAAAACATATGACAGAGTTTCTCAAAACTAGGAATCAAAGTTTACAAATACATCATACAAGTCTGAGACTAAAATGCAATTGTACAGTTGAATTTTAAATAATTAAATCAGATAGTAGGACTAATAAGAAAGAGATAACAGTTTGCGGATTTTATCAATGTTTTTTCTTCCCTTGAGTGTTCATTTTTTTTGCAACAAAAGGCTAATTTATTCTACACTAAAAAGAATCCAAGCTTGATGGCCAGTACGGTAGAAATGAATTGACATAAACCATAGCAGAAGGCAGATTCTGAGCACTGCATGCTAGTTTGTCCACTAATGTAGTTATTGCCCTTGAAATATGTCAGATATCAAAAGAAGGAAAGAACGTCTTACATCACAAAAATCCTTCCATATGTGTAATGACGGCCGACTATTCTATCGGTGTAGACACCATTTTCACTAGTGGACAACAATATGTTGCAAACACCACTTCTGAAATATAAAAGGTCTTCATGCACTCAATCGTCCAAATCAACGCTTCACATTCTGCATGTAAATGTGATAAGCTCCTACGGATAATCATGCTCATGCCACCCATCATAGTTTCGGTTACTCCTTTTTTCCTGCAAAACCATCCTTGTTCTGAATAGATTGCAGGATCCATCAAGATAGCACTAATTCGCATTGCTGAACTAAAGACTCCCATAGGAAGTGGTATATTCTCTCACAACTGAAAAATCCTTGATTTGCGCTTCCGTCCACAATGTCCTTTCAATCTCAGCTATACGTAGAATTTCTCTGGTGGCGTCTTTGTTTTATTATAAAGAATTTATCATTTTAATTTTTTTCAAATATAACACATTATCCATGGCTAATAGCTTAAATTCGGTTCATTTGGGAGCCTCCAAAATAAGTAGTCCATATTGGTAAAGACTGAGGGACTCGAGAAATTCCTAGAATGAAATGGATATTTGAAAGCACCCAGGTTTGAAGTGCTATTGGACACTCAAAAATCACATTGCTTGCTGGTTCTTCCTCGTCTCCACAAATTGGACACTGAGTGATCACATTCAATACCCCGAGCCCAAATATTCTTTATAACCGGTAAAATGCCCGATAAAACCTGTCAAACAAAGTGTTATAATTTCGGATAACATTGAAGTTTCCATGAGAAAGCTATAAGAGTCTTTGTGTCCGGTCCAAAAGTATATTGTTGCATTCCCAAATCAGGGTACAACTTTTCCATATGATATCCTGATTTAACTGTATACCGTCTGTGGTTTGTAAAAGGTCATCAAAGTGAATCCGGTTTGGGTTGGCGACTAATCGCTATGCTCTAAATAACATCCAAATTTTTACCTTTTAGCATGTTTTAAATACATATATTAGTTAAATGAAAGATCTGGGTAATAAATTTTCTAAAAGTATTCTCAAAATAAGTAATATTTTGGGATGCATTCTAAATACAAATAACTTATTTAATATATGAAGTAGATAATATTTGTTTAGTGCTGAAAATATTCTTTTTATTTAAAAACAAGAGATTAAATAAAAAGAGGTGAGTTTCTCTCTCTCTCTCTCCCTCTCCCTTTCTCTCTCTCTCTCTCTCTCTCTCTCTCTCTCTCTCTCTCTCTCTCTCTCTCTCTCTCTCTCTCTCTCTCTCTCTCTCTCTCTCTTTCTCTCTCTCTCTCTCTCTCTCTCTCTCTCTCTCTCTCTCTCTCTCTCTATTCTTATATATCTTTTAGAGAGAGAGTAATTTTTTTGTTTGGAATTTTATTTTTGGTGTGTATGTTTTCCCTTTACATATTTGACTTCATATTATTAATTTCAATTTAATCATAAAGAGGTAAGGTTCCAACGGTAGTAACAAAGTCTACCCACTTTTGATTCACCACGGTGAGATAACGAAGAACGAATAATCGTCTCTTTTATCAATGATTTGGGCGAGTTTTTGAATAGGGATGAAAATATAAACTAATTTAGTAATATCTGTAGAAGCAGAAATGTGTAAGAAGTTGAAGGGTCATATGTAAATGTGAGTTATCTTATACATGAACTAGAAAACAAAATAACACAATGAAAATTCATTTCAATACGACTAGATTAATATTTCGAACATACAAGTTTCATGTAAAAGCAATTCTTCATCAAGTTCAATACGAACATTTACTTGTTGAACTAGACACTTGTGTTCAAAGACTAGTATTAGGTCTCTTGAACCACTCACACTTCCAACCCCTTAGTATTTAGCTTCACCTAAAAAGGATTCACCAAAACTCTCTCAACTAAAAGCTCTTTTTGTGTGTTAACCAACACATTCGATGTCCACACCCTCTTTATACTTTAGAGGAAAACTTAGACCCAACAATCTACAATAGATTCTTTCATTTTGTATTCTTCAGCGAATAAATCAATCTCCCTTATTACGTAATGTCGATTATTTCTTTTACAATATTTCCCTTAAGCCGCCTCCAAGGTTAATCTCCCTTGAAGAACACTCCAAACAGATTCTTCTTATATCACTTCAAGAAAACAAACTAATTATTATGGAGGATTTCGTTGGAAATTTGTTGAAAAATCTATTTTCAATAAATTTCCAACTGAAAAGATCGTCGGTTCTATCTTGTCGGGAAAGAATTTCGTCGGAATTTTCTCAGGCTATCTGATAAATTTTCGAAGAAATTCCAACATACAAATTTCCAACAAGACAGAAATTTCTGACGAATATCAAAAATAGAAATGGTTTACAGAGTATGGGCACCGATGGTTCTAATATCAGAAGTAGTCCAAACATTCATTACTTTTACGCTTCTGCAACCCAAGCCTTTTGAGTTTTTTTTTCTTGTTTAGTATACGATTTCTCTACCATTTTTCTTGTGCTTTTGGAAGCTAGCTTACTCTCCGTCTTTCATCAGGAGTTGTGTAACTTGAGATTGTCTCAGCTCAACATTCCACCTGAGACTAAACCCTAATTTGTAATTGTCTTTGTATAAATTTCCACAAGACTTGTGCTTGATCAAAGAGTGTTTCACAGACTTCATTAAAAAATACTAAAGTGTTTTAATAGGAGGCTGTAATAGGATTTTCTCTTTGAAGTATAATGGTAGTTATAAGCTGGCAGGGATACTTCGTAGTTGGGCCGGAGGTATATACAAAATGATAGTAGTAGATTTTAAGGACCATAGTATTCTATCTGTTATTTTATAGTTTCTTTCAAATAACTAGGTGTTTTCCTGCACCATGTGCAGTAAATTTTTTTTTAAATCTAACTTATATTTAAAAATAAATTTTATTAAATATTATAGATTTTATTATTTTCTTACTAATATTTAATATAGATTTGATATATATTAAATCAATTTGTATGAAACTAATAAAAATGATATAAAATTGTATAATTTTCAAAATTTTAGCCTATACAATATTTATAAAATTTGTAGATATATAAGAAACTAATGATCTTATGATTAGATATTATTATTTTTTTAAATTGTAGAAATTTTTGAAATTTTTAGTAATACAAATTGTACAATTATACAAAAATAATAATATTTCAAAATTTGAAATGTTATTATGAATATATTTATTTTGTAGATGATGTATGAGTTATTATCATATTTAAAAAAAAATTACCAAAAAGAAATATAAATATTGAATGTAATATATGAATTATTATCATATTCTAATAAGTTTGCCAATAATATAAATCAACATTAAATGAAATTATACATGTCATATTTATTTTGCTAAATTGAATTAAATCAACATTAATTCAGTAGCCATGTCATAAATGAAATTAAATTTTGTTTTGTTAAATTCCAATTGATGATATTTGATTTTTTTTTGTTTTGTTTAATGTTGATTTATACGACATTAAATGATCCATGTCATAAATGAAATTAAATTAAATCAACATTAAATGACATGATACTAAGAAGAAGAAAAGCCTAAGAAATTAGTCTTTGTAGAAATTAGCCTTCGTAGAAACAAGAACATCAAATTTACATAAGAAATTAGTCTTCGTATAAATTAGCCTTTGTAGAAAAGACATTGGTTGTATTTCACTCAAGGAACGAGTAAAATAAGATGATACTAAGAAGAAGAAAAACATAAGAAATTAGCCTTTGTAGAAACAAGAACATCAAATTTATGGATTTGGATGGCTTAGCTCGTCCTTATATCCTTCAAAAGCACGTCACAGTCTATAATTTGACATACATCTTTTGTTTAGGTATGTTAATTCCAGTGTTGTGTCCCTGAAATGCGGCAATCCCAAATAAATTTGATCTGTCTGCTAGTGTTTCGTTTACGTTCATACAGAAGACGTGGGGGACTGAGAGCTGAGGGCCGCTACTGCTTGGGTTCTCCCCTACGTCTTATGTCTGAGAGTAAAAGAAAGACTAGCAGACGGAGAAAACTTATTCGAGATTACCGCATTTCAGGGACACAACATTGGAATTGACATACCCAAACAAAAGATGTATGTCAAACCTATAGACTGTGACGTGCTTTTTGAAGGATATAACATCCGGCCGTAAGTTTACCATAGTTCGTCTTTCAAGAGCATTTTGATTTTACTTTGCAAGATGTAGAATTGTATATGAAGGGATATGCAAGATGTAAATAATATTATGATCTATATATAAGTGAGATATGGTAAGTAAGTGATAGGTGAGCGGTGATATGTGTGACAGGGAGCATGGAATAACCACTTAGCTTAAATTGTGTGATTTCCTAAACACGTAGTCTACGTGTTCTTTTTAAAGAAAAATTGCTTTTAAACAATATTGGTTAACTACGTGTTTACGGTTAACAAAAAATGTACATTTATAAAGACCAAGAACCATACATATACTTATAAATTTATAAAGTAGATATTAAATACCTTGGCATATTATATAAGGTGGTTGTTTGGACCAAATATATGGTGGGATTATAATGGTTAATATTAATTTTTGGGGGTCAAAATTAAATATGATTTTAAATAAGCAATTATTAACGCTACCTTTGTGAATCAACAAAACGCCATTGACGTGTTGGTGTCGTACTTTAGCTCTCTCATAAGTTTTCAGTGATGGTAACTCACTCAATGCTCATGCTCATACTCCACTTATTAATAAAACTATCTATATTATTAAAAGAAAAGTACAAAATAAAAATACCCCTTAATTTTACCATTTATTTACATTAAAATGCTATAGTAATATTTATTGAACATATATTTAAGTATGTTTGTATTTTTTTAATTTAAAAAATAGATTTAAGCATTTAATATCTTTTTCCTAATTTAAATAGTATATGTGCTTAATCAAATGTTAACCAAAATGGATTTACTAATATATTTTATATTAACATATTAAATATTTTTAATATTTGTTAGTAATAAATAATAAAATAATAAAATTACACATCATAATCAATTTATATAAAATATAAGTAAAATATAAAATACTTTATTCATATATTATTAGTATAGTGCTTTCATAATATAAGTCCAATTAGTTATAAATATTGAATTTTTTATATGACACATTGTGATCTTCTATATCCGTATGGAATGATCCTTGGCTCACAACCACTCGCCCGAGACCAGCAAATAAAAATCAACACAATCTTTACCCAGACCTTACAGTGGATTATCTTATTGATCCTCATTTGCGAAGATGGAATTCGCCGGTGCTTCAGGCTTTGGTGGACCCACAGGATGTGAAATTAATAGAAAGTATACCATTGAGTAGAACTCGGATGGCAGACAAAGATGGATGGCATTTCACAAATAATGGAAAATACACGGTTAAATCTGGATATCAGGTTGAAAGGATATACCCAGATAAGGAAAAGCCAGAATTAGTGTTTGGACCCACAGTGGATATGTTGAAGGCATATTGTTGGAAAATACGGTGCCCACCAAAGATTAAGCATTTTCTATGGCAATTGGTGACAGGGTGTATAACAGTCAAGAAGAATCTGCATAAGCGAGGGATACCCGGAGATATCATTTGTGCAAGATGTGGAGCTGAGGAGGAATCGATCAACCATGTATTCTTTGAATGTCCTCCTGCACTTCAGACATGGCTCTTTCAAAGATTCCAACAAATCCAGATATGTTTCCAATAAGTTCTCTCTTTGTGAATATGGATCATCTCTTTTGGAGAATTGTTCCACAGATGGAGGATCATCAGTTTGCATGGATACTATGGTATATATGGAAAGGAAGAAATAATAAAGTCTTTAGTAATTTGGATGTGGATCCGTTGGATACCCTTAAACTGGCAGAAACAGAATCAAAACTCTGGGCTGAGGCACAAATACTGACTGATCATAAGAGGAGTCCACAGGTAGAGGCTACGATTCTTCCGTCAATTTCAGGAAGATGGTGTTTTACGGATGGATCCTGGAAAGAGAATGAGGTTTTTTCAGGTCAAGGATGGTACAATACTCTAGAAGGATTTGCGGGTTTGATGGGTGCAAGAAATGTTCGGGCTTCCCTTACTCCTCTTCATGCGGAGATGGAAGCTTTATTATGGGCAATGGAATGTATGAAAAACTTACGACAATTTCAGGTTACGTTTGCAACGGATTGTTCTCAATTGGTGAAGATGGTTTCAGAACCAGAAGAATGGCCAGCATTTGCAAGTTATTTGGAAGATATAAACAGCCTGAAAGAGAATTTTTTCCGAGCAGAGATTATCTATGTACCAAGAACGCAAAACAAGAAGGCAGATAGCTTAGCCCGCAGTGCTAGGAAGAAAACGTCTTTTGTAGTTCACATGGATCAAGATCTCCCAGTTTGGTTTACAGAGTCAACATGAGTCTGTAAAGTTGATGACAAAAAAAAAAAAATATGACACATTGTGATATAATAGACAATTAAAATCACAAAATATAATTATTCAAAGTAATAAATAAAATTGTTATGCTTTAAAATGTTATATTAACAATTATGTAATACATTTTAATTTACAAATATATATTATACCATTAGTACAAAGAAAAAATTTAAAGTGAAAGCAAATATTTATACGGTCACGTGTCAAGCTCTAGAAATAAACAACAACAGCGCAATATTATTTTTCTTTAACAAATTTATTTTAGTAGATATTATAGTTCCAAATATGTTTATATATCTTATGTATTTATAAATTTATTTTCTTTGTTTTTAAGGGATGCTAAAATTTTGAAAATGGAAACAATTATGACTCACCTCTATATTATTTTAATTAGGATAAAATTTATATCATAATGTTTTGTTAAATTTTTAATTTTAATTTTTATTAAAACTGCAAAGATTAATTTTCAATATAAATTTTTGTTTAAATACTACAAATACATCATTTAATATAAACTAAAAAAACTAAAAACATAAAATAAAATACCCGTCCAGTCGGGCGGGTCAAAGTCTAGTACTATTTATTTAATTAACATTGTCATATGAATAATATGTATGGTATACACTTGTATGTTGAATGTTACTGTTATCAATTTTGTAGCCATGTCATTTAATGTTGATTTAATTTAATTTCATTTATGACATGGATAATTTCAAATTAAACTTTCAAATTATTCATGTCATATTTGTTTTCTTAAATTTCATTGATGATATTTGAAAATTTTTGTAGCCTTATTATTCATACACTGAAATTATGTTAATTACAATTTTTTTGGAAGTCATGTCATCAATTTCAGTAGTCATGTTATATTTGTTTTGTTGAATTGATTGTAGATAATACATGTGGTAAAATCACTTCGTAAATATAGGCTTTGAATGTTTGAAACTGCCCCGCTCCGCACCGCAGTTAACAGTAACAAAAATCTCTGCATATACCATATATATATATATATATATATATATTTATAATTGTTAAAACCGCACCGCAGTTGAACCGTTTGTCCCGCTCTGCTTAAACCGCAGTTACCATTCGGAGCATAGTCTAGAGGATTCTTTGTAAATGTTCATTCATTCATTCTTTGTTTAATTAAAAAATATACTAAAAAAAAGAAGATTCTCTGTCTCAGTAAACTAAAAGCCAAGGTTGGAATTTTGGTTAGCTTGTAAGGCTTTTAAGCACAACAACGTATTATGGGGTAAAGTCTTGTTGGGTCCTTAGTTATCAACAAGCCCATTATGATTATTATAGTGTCCACCATATATCTGTTACCTTTCTATCGGTGGGAGGCTGTACCTGTCCAGCAGGAAAGAGAGATGGAACCGCCAGCCACCGCAGAAAAACGCTCCTCCAGACGCCTTCTCTTTGACCGCCGTTACGGCTGGGTGTAAAATTTCTACACTTTTCTTTTATCACTTCTTTTATCAATTTCCCAACTGATTCTTCTAGGTTGGCTTCTAGGGTCGACGAGTGGAAGGAACCATCTGATGAAGCTCTCGCCGGCGGAAGAGGAATGTAAGTCAAACCATTTTATTCTTCTTAGAAATCTTACGAAACCCCCCATGTATAAACTGAACTATCGGTGGACACAGGTTTTGTGTAGTTCCTTTGGGCAAAACTCTGTTTCAGACCGCTTCACAATCAGTAAGTAATCTTGTCTTGTTTGTTCCCATTTCGTTAACAAGTGAGATTTTAATCAGCTTTTGATTCGGACCTCTTCTTACAGATTAACTCGGCCGTCAAAATTATAGATATGAAGCTTCAGAAATGGCAAAATCCTATGCACAACCCAAGCTCTAGTGTTGTAGACAGTAATGGAGATTCAGGGTGAAAATGCAAAACCTGAATCAAATGTTTTTTTTGGATTTGACAAAACTAGTCCATGTGTTTAGTGTTTGTGATTAGTCACTCAGCTAGATGATGATCTCATCTATGTACTCTTGTTTGCTTGTGTTCAAGACAATTCCAAAGACATTGTGTGGTTATATGACCTTTCCCTCGTGACTAATCTACAAAATGATAGAGTAGAGTTAGTGGCAGATATGATGTAATTTCTTATCAATCTATAAAATGAGTTAATGGCAGATATGATGTAGTCGTTCTGTCACAAAGTTGTTACAGATGGATCAAGGAAAAAGGAGGAGACGAAGCTTCAGTGAGCAAAAGGGGTTAGTTAATACGTAAGAGAGAATCAGTTTCAGTTTCATAGACACTGCTTATGTTGTTGATCAACTGAGAAAGACTAAAACTTAAAGAAAAAAATGAAATAATTGTCTCAAAGAAGTTCCAAATCCCAACTGTATTATACAGTTCCAAAACGACAGAAGATCACTCTTTCCAGAAGCAGTGCCTCTATATTTTATGTATCTGTTTCTCTTCAGGATAGACATACTCTTTATATATATATATATGTTTCTTCAACAATTTTCAAACACGGTCTCTGCACATAACATGATCTATGTAACTTGCGGATCACACTTCTTCTTCTTCTTACCCTATTCATTTGATCTGTGCTTTGGAATGCTGCATCTGCTGCTGGCTAATGCTTAGCTGCTGAAACATCTCCGGGCTTAGTGTCGTCTTTGATATGTTAGATTCCCTCCTGCTGCTGGTGCTGCGGCTGCTTGTCTCACCTATCACCATCTTCAATCGCTGGACTTCTTCAGTCAGTTTCTCAGACAGAGCTGCACAAGATAGAAAAATAATGGGTTTTTGTTTATAGCCGCTCTAAGGCTAAACACAAACAAATGCTACTTGTCTAGGAGAGAATTGAGTGATGGACAAGGATCACGACATGCAGTTACTACATTCCCAGGAGAAAGACGCTAATCGGGTATGTTAAGTTTTTTTTCATACATAGAAACAAAAAAAAAACACATTGTTCCTACTCAAGGTTAGGGACATGACAGTGACTTGGCTCCATCAGCGTTCGAATATAAAACAACACTAGAGCAACTCAAGTATAACACTGTATAGAACATTATTAAAAAAACGTTGTTCCTACTCAAGGCTGGGGACATGACTAGAGCAACCCTAAATATATTAGAATGACAGAGTTGTGATATTAATAAGCGTACGTACCATCGCGGAGTTGTGCCTGCTGCTCCATAGCTTGAAGACGGAACTTGAGCTCATTGTTCTGGTTCGTCAGCCCCATTGAATCTCTCTGAACCGCCAAACAAAGTAAAATATAAGACTATTCAAAAATAGGACATATTGTGTGGTGGTGTGTTTTTCTCTCACCTGCAAATGCGTGAGCTGAGCTGATAATGTAGTGGCCTCACTCTGAAGTGTCTGCACCTTGTGTTCTAACTCCGCCATGTATTGCGTCTTCCGCTCCTTTGAACGTGCAGCAGACACACGGTTCGCCAATATCCTAATAACAAACAAACAAAACACTCACGTCACACAGAACAAAGGGGATGAATCAAAATGTCACACCACTACCTCTTAACACGCTTAGGGTCAGCCATAACAATCTCAGCGAGTTTCTCATCAGCCGAGATCTTCTTCATCTCAGCTGCAGTGAACTCACTGTTTCCAAATTCCACACTCGAGTTCCCTTCACCAGAATTGGTCGGGGAAGCTTTTACCGGAAGCTTCTCATCACCACCGAAGTCCAATTTTCCCATGAAACCACTATCCATGGAAACACTCCTACAGTGTCTACCCGTCGGAGCAATGTCTCCGCCGGCTCTCCTCTTCACCCCTGAAGAAACCTTCGCACTGCTCTCTCCTTCGGAGTCACTGCTGCTCTTCCTAGTCCCGCTGCTGTCCACCGTCTCATTACCTCCAAATGAATTCAAGACATCAATGTTATCAAGATTCATATAAGCCCTGAAGACATCATCCATAGCTTCACTCTCTGATTTTTTTCTTCCTCCTCCTTCTCCAGGCTCTTCCTTGACCAAGTTAGACCAGTCTGAAGCCACCTCTCCTCCAGAGACGGATCTCTCCAGAGACCTCGATGGGATCAAAGGAGGTGACATTACCGAACTAAACCCGAATGTAACATCGCTGTTGGAGCGCCTATGAGACTTCCTCGGCGGTAGATTCTCTCCATCTCCGCCGCCGCCGAGAATCCTAGAACTGGAATGACACATCGTGAACGGCGACGGAGGGAGAGAAGGGCTGAACCCGGCGGCGTTTCTCTCATCCACCGAGACCGGAGAAGGGTTTAACGGCGGTAGGGAATCGAAGGAGAAGAAGGACGACGGTTGAGACGTAGACCGGGAGTGTTTGAGTTGTAAGGTCGCCGGGATCTGAGAATAGGAAGGGATCGGAGGCGGAGCTCCGACTCTATTTCCGGCGCCGTCGGCGCTGAAAGGCTGTGGGGAGCGGAGAAGAGGTGGATTCAAGTGGTGGTTAGGGGTTATCGGGAGTGGCTGTTTAGGGATGGAGGAAGATGAATAGGTAGCTCTCTGCATCGTACTTGTATCTGTGCCGCCACCGCCACCACCCATCTGAAGAAGCTCCGAAAACCCTAAAAGTTGGAAGCTTTCGAGGGTGAATAGTTTTTAAGATCAGTTGACTTTCCAAATCGAAAGAAGAGATTAGTCTAAGGAATGAAAATTGAATGCGAAATCTATCGTCTTCTTCGTATTCTCACCCAAATCAATGGCGCACGAAGACTTCTCTTTGAACGTTGACCAAACCCCAATCAATCATATCATCCACTGGTCGGAAAAAAGGAACATCCCAGAACACCACTTTCGTCTTTTTTTTTTCTTTTAAAAATAAAAAATAATTTGGATAAATACAAAAGGACCCGGCTTTTACTGAACAGAACTCTTTTTCTTAGAGCAACCACAACGGTGTATTTATCGAATCCTTAAGCCCAAGTCCTTATGGGTTTTCGATTATAATAATAATAAATGGGCTCGGATTGAGAAGGATTAATCCTTATGGAAGAGGTTTTCGATACCCAATCCTTATCGACGTGGCATTTGAGACAAACCACAACGCTGTATAATCTCGTGTTTTTTTGTGGTCAAAAAATCATCTCGGTGAAGGAAAAACAAAAGCTCAACGGCGATTCCGATCCTCGGCGAAGATCTGGTAAATCAGTGGGTTCCTCTCTTGATTCGTGGGTTTATTCGATTAGGGTTTCTTCTTGGGGAGATTGATTTCGTTCTCATTTCTGTTTTCTATTTCATATATGGATTTTGATTCGATTAGGGTTTCTTCTTGGGGAGATTGATTTCGTTCTCATTTGTGTTTTAGATTTCATATATGGATTTTGAATCGATTAGGGTTTCTTCTTGGGGAGATTGATTTCGTTCTCATTTGTGTTTTAGATTTCATATATGGATTTTGAATCGATTAGGGTTTCTTCTTGGGGAGATTGATTTCGTTCTCATTTGTGTTTTCTATTTCATATATGTATTTTGAATCGATTAGGGTTTCTAGTTGGGTCGCGACTTTGGGTTCGGTTTAGGTGTATTCGAAAAGATTTGGGGATGTTTTGATAAACGGTTTTCAATCGATTATGGGGTTCAAACCGAAAATAATTTGATGGTTTCAGAGATGGATCGGGTGGTCATACATTTGTTTGTTATATGTTTGTTATGTGTTGCTATTAATCTGTTCATGTCTTTTGTGTTTGTTTGTCTTATCCTCACTGCCTAAACATTTTTTTTCAGGTTTAGTCATCATGGGACAAGATTATTCATACACGCAGCCTTCTTCATCAGACGAGCTTGACTTGACGTATCTTCTTGAATCAGAAGCTCAAATTTACAAGGATGAAGCTGAGAGTAGTTTGTACATTGCAGAGTCGTTTCAGTACACACCTTCACCCGAGGCTGACGATGGAATACCGACGACTTGCTACTGTGGTTCTGAGCCGGAAATTGCCACATCTCACACGCATAAAGATCCAGGGAGAAGGTACTACACCTGCCCCAATGTGGATGATGGGGAATGCCACATTTGGAAATGGTGGGACGTAGCTGTTACGGAGGAGATGACTGAGGTTAAGAGACAAATGAGGCTGCTTAAGGATCAAGCTTTTCAGTGTGATCAGAATGTGGTTAAGCTACAGAAGACAGTTTGTGAGCTACAGAAGACCGTCTGCGAGCAAAAGAAGAGCGTATGGGAGGTCAAGAAGCCCTATATGAGGATAATGGTCTCAGTCCTGACCGTTCTTTTAGGTTTCGCGGTCATGTATATGTCTGGTAAGTATGTGTACTCTGCTTTGGTTGTTGTTAAAGCCATTTTGTATAACGTTGTGACTGTTTGATCTCATTTATTTGCAGGAATAAGTTCGAAGACGTAAAGCAAAGTCTAGAAAAGCAGTGTCTCTTTAATTAGGTACAATACTAAACCTTCATTCTCTCTTTTGTTTCAAATATAAATGCAAGTAGCTACCAAATATAAATGCAAGTACCTAAACCTTCATAGTCTCTTTAAAATTTTCAACGCCTCGGATTTGATTGGTTTTAATGTTTTCCAGCTTTACAAATGGGTCTTAGGTTGATTTGATTGGTGTTTAATAGAACTAGTTAGCTTCCCAACTGCAACTTTAAATGTCTCTTAGTTTAAGCTCCCCTACTTAAGTTAGCTACCACAATTCTGAGTTAGACAAATCTGAAAACATGGCTGCGAACAATACAAGTTATGTTAACCTCCTGTTTAGTCAATCTCAGTCCCCAGTGGACCTTGATTCACCCGAACCTTTTTGGTTCGGGACCCAAGGTCCTGATGCGTCTCCTACTGTCGAATCTGCTGTGGACTCTCCTGTTAGGAAGGAGAGGAGGCCTTGGTCTACTAAGGAGGACAAAATCCTAATCGGAGCTTGGCTTAACACGAGTAAGGATGCGGTGGTGAGCAATGAGCAGAAAGCTGCTAGGTTCTGGAGCCGCATTGTTGACTACTACAACAAAAGCCCTCAACTGGTGGGAACAGTGCCTAGAGAGCTTGGTCAGTGCAAGCAGAGGTGGGCTCGGATTAACGAGCAAGTGTGCAAGTTCGTAGGCTGCTATGACACAGCACTGAGGGAGCAGAGTAGTGGGCAAAACGATGATGATGTCATGATAGCTGCTTTGGATAACTTCTCCAATCAGTACTCGGTCAAGTTTAGCATGGAACATGCCTGGAGAGAGTTGAGGCATGACCAGAAATGGTCCTCTACCTATTTGGCGAAGGGGAGTGGGAAGGAAAAGCGCAAAGGGGTGGAGGTTGTTAGAGAAGAAGAAGTGGTTAGACCCGTGGGGGTCAAGGCAGCTAAAGCTGCTACGAAGAAGAAGAAGAAGAGTGTTGCAGAAGAGTCCTTGTCACAAATACAAGTCATAATGGAAATGAAAGATAAACTCTCTAAGCAGAAGTTGCTCGATTTACGATTGTGAAAAACCCAGCTCTTTCATGGGATCAGCAACAGATAGGGATGACAATGAGAGCATGTATCATACTGCACAATATGATAGTCGAAAATGAACGAGATGGATACGGCACTCAGTACGATCCATCTGAATTTGAAGAAGAAGATGTAGCCAGCAGTTCACGGGTGCATAAGTCTCGTGGTACCGACATCCCTCCAAGCATCAATGAAATGCGTGCCACTCGGATTCAGATTCGCGAGTCGGAAATACATCATCAATTGAAGAATGATTTAATTGAGAATATTTGGAACAAATTTGGAGATGAAAATTAATAATTATTGTAATTTTATATGTTTAATCATGTAATAAATAAATATTAAAAAAATTATCTTATTATCCCATGTTTTAAAATTTATTAATTTTTTATTCTTAAGGATTCCATTCCTGGTAACACTATTGGACATACAAATTTCATTAGAATCCTTATCTCTTAAAAAAAAATATAGTATAATAAACTTAAGAACTCCAATGGTGGGAACACCATTGGAGATGCTCTTACTCAACTGGATAAAAAGAAAGACATTTTCAAAAGCCTTCACCTTTTTTTAGTTTTTACAGATAGATTTTTTTTTTTTTAACTTGACATGACTTTTTTTTGTTCAGTTCAACTTAACATGACTCTATTGCACATATTATAGATAAACTGAAACAACTTAATTAAACTATATATTTATATATACTATTTCAATCAATCCTTGATACCAAAGACGCCACTTCCTTGGATCCATGATCATCATGCATGCATTTCTTCATTCGAAATTATAATCTGTCTCTTCAAACTGGTTGATGTTGAGTTGCTCCAACATGTTTGCGTTCATTCTCTCACTTTCCCTCCTCCGGTATTCGTTCACCTCTTCTCTTAGCCTACTTGCCTCTTCTGTTAGCCGACGAACTTCTCCATTCAATTGTTCGATCAAGTCTGCAACAACAACTACGTACGTATCAGAAGAAATGCAACCACAGATTCCACGTTTATACATCATATTCGAAAATCTTATCTTTATAATACATATATGTTTACACCTTTCTTTAGTCATAAAGATATATATGAGTTATATTTAAGAAATATCTAGCACTTGATAAATGGTCAACCGCTCACTTTTTAACTCGAGAGTAAGATATATCATTTAATGGTAACAGAAGTATCAGATCTTGCAAGTAACGATCGAGTGAAAAGTCTCTTCAAAACCCTAACCTATATCTGACATTCTCACCAAAAAAAAAAGATTAATTTGCAGATGAGTTTACCATGATGAACTCGTGCCTGCTCATCCGCTCCATCAAGACTAGTCCTCAGTCGCGCGCACTCGTGATCCGCCGCCATCCTTTCTGCCATTCTTTCTCTCTGCATACAACGTCAATAATATATATACAAAACTTTTTAATTAACAAAAATATATCTCTCACACAGGAACAAACCGTGACAAGTAAGATGGTAATCACCTTCTCAAGCTTGAGCACGGCAGTCAATGTATCAATCTGAGTCTCAAGTCTCTCGACTTTGACTTCCAACTCGAACTTTTGCAGCGCCTTCTTCTCCTTTGAACGTGCAGCTGATTCCCGGTTTGACAAGCGTCTGAAATTATATATATATATATGATCACATGGATATATATATATATATATAAATGTCATAAAAACAAATATTTTGATTAAAAAAAGAACAAATATTTACACAATCTAAGCTAAGCTATAGGAGATTACTTACCTTTTGAGACGCTTAGGATCAGATGCTGCCATCTCTTTGAGTTCGTCAGAGGAGGCAATCTTACGCAGTTGTTCTGGAGTAAACATGCCTCCGAAAGCAGTATCGTTCCCCACATCAACCGAAACACCCTGAGGAAGAGAAGGAGCCTCGTTGAGACTACTACCGGCTGAAACACTCCTCCAAATTCTTCTTGGAGGAGCAATTTCGTTGGCAGCTCTTCTCTTGTTCCCATTCGGAACATCAACATTCACATTCACATCCTCATTGTGAGACGACGACTTGTCTCCAACGCTTTCATTTTGGGTCCTCACGCCAACGGGCATATCTATTGGATTCGGGTAGGTTCGATTGCTAGCCATCAGTGAATTTAACCTGATACTATCACTGCTGGCCCGTTTATAGGCCTTACCCTCTGCGGAGGAGGAGTTAGGCATCATGTACGCAATCGGAGGTAATGCCATGTCATTGTTGGCCACCGTTGCTGACGGAAAACCTCGGTACGGCGGCTGCACTGAGAAGACAGACGACGGCAGACTACTCCCTGAGCCTCCCGTGTATGGAACCGGAGGGTATGCCATTTCTTTGTTGGCCACCGTTGCTGAAGGAAAATCTAGGAAGGACGACGGGCTCAACGGCGGGAATGAGAGGAGAGACGACGACGGCTGAGGTAACGTCGACCACGAGGGGGTTGATCCGTACTGGGATGGCTGACCGGTCGGTGGGATCTGAGGACACGGAAAGGGTGGGAGTGAGCTTCCGCTAGGCGGCGGCATGGTTGCTCTATTGGAACTCTCGTCACCAAAAGGGTTAGCCCTCGGGTATTGGCTGAGACCGGAGTATGAAGGAGGAATATCGGCGTGACCATCCATCGATACGGAGACGAAGAACGGCGTCGAGTCTCTGCATCATATCGGAGTTGTCTCTATCAATTATTTTTTCTTACGATAACCAAATAAAAATAACTACAGATAAACTGCGAAAAAGGTTACATATATACTAGCAGGCTATACATGACTAGAATCATAAAAGGTTCAAAATTAGTGTCATCATCAGTTAGTTTATAGAGAGAGAGAAAAATTACTGAAACGTTGAGTAAGAAAATACCTTGTTACCTGAGCTAGGGAGGGGAGATTACACCTCAAATGGTTTTCGACAATGCTTTTTTGTTTCATGATACTTGCACGAGCTAGCTATTTTATATTTACCGTTTCCTGTTTGTCGACAAAAGAAAAATTACGGTTTCTTGTTCATTTCCGGAAAGAAAGAAAAAGATAAAAAGACTAGTTAGGAATTTTGTGTTGGGGACTCTCATTGGGTCAAGAGGAAAATATATGTTTTTGTCATCATCCTCCAACATTAATTGTGCGTAGTCAATCAATGATTATTTCCCTCTTCAAGTTTCAACTTAACTTTTCTGACCAGTTATTTATATTTCCAAATTATATTTAAATGTATACTTTTACAAATGTTACAGGAAACATATATCAATGTTTTTGCTTCCTTTCATGTTGGATTAATCTAAATATATAGGTAGTTTAAAATTACGTTCTACTTAAACTTTATAAAATCATTCAACTTTTTCATAGCAAAATTATTGGTGAAACTATAAACGTTGCAAAAAAAAAAAATACTTGGCTTCTTACAAAATTTGTTGAAGGAAGTTTCTTATTACTTCCGTTTTTGGCAGAACATTAGAATAATATCTAAAATTTTATGTGGTCGTCCAATACTTTTTAATTGGCTACCACTCTTGTGGATACTGACATCAGTTACAATAATGTAAATTAGCTATTCATGAAATATATTCAACATACCTAGTATTGCGAAAAAGATGCTTTTAACTAGGGCTGGACACGGATTAGATATCCAGGTTTTTGAAGTATTTGTGATTTGCTTTGTAGTTTGTATGTTATGAATATCTAATTTTTTGATTTGTTTTGCTTCGGAAAAATACGGATATCCGAAAAAACGGATATCCGGAAATAAATAGTTATTTACGGATATTTACGAATACTTTCGGATATTTCATCCGCTTTTATAATACAAATAATCTTAAAAATTTAATAAAAAATTATTTTAGTATATTTTTTTGCATGATATATAAAATAAAATCTAAAAGAAATAGTGAAACAACATATTTTGTAAATTTTAAACTTAGTTAACAATTATAATAACACAAAACTTAAGAAAAAAGTTATAATTGTTTTATAAATTTTTTTCTCTTCTTTTTATGTAATACTTTTATATAAGTAATAATGTGAATAGAAATTTATCAAATCATATGTTATAATAATAATTATATAAACATATACATTTAAAACATTAAGTATAATCAAGACTAGATTTTGACCCATACGCCCGTGCGGGTGTATTTTTTTTTAAAAAATATGATGTTATTTGATTTTTATGTCACTATTTAGGGTTGGGCAAAAAGCTCGAATTCGACGAATTAAACCGATCCCAATTAGTACTAAATCCGAACCGGAATTGATTAAATATCCGAATTATTCAAAATTTTAGTATTTTAGTACTTATATATATTAATTATTTTTAGATTTTATATATATAAAAACATCCAGAATATATATGATACTTTTAAGTTTGCTTAAATGCTTGAAAATATATACAAATAATCAAACGTAAATATCTTAAATAGTTAAAATATACTCAAAACTCCAAAAATACTTAAATAATTATTAATTCTCTATTCAAATATTTAAACCAAACCTATTTAAATTGATTATCCAAATCCGAACCAAATCCTCAAAGATCTGAAATGAACACGAAATCTCAAAAAGACCCGAAAACGAACCTGAACGCCCACCCCTGATCACTATTATATATATATATCCTATATATGTCATCATAGATTACAAAATATATGTTATCATATTATTAATCGTATTTTATACGTACCATCAAATAAGTTTTCTTATAATTAATAATATTTTATACGTACAATCATATAAATAATCACATAAATTATATTTTAAAATTTAATGTGAAATATAAAAACCATAATTTAAGTTGGTGTTTGAAATTGGGCTTTGTATTATATTTTTCTTATATATATTGAAAACATTTTTATAATAGTTATTGGAAAATATGTTAGTAAAAATCAAATTTTGAATATATGTTTATTTTTGAATGAATTTTTGATATAAATTAATTTTAAATTATTATTTTGATTTGAATATATATATCAAGCAACATAGACCCATTACTTTTTAATATAATGTAATGGATTTCCAAATTTTTAGTACCATAAGCCTATTATTATTTTTTCTAACTTACTCCTATCCATGTTTCCAAACACTACTATTTTTTAACTACTATGCATATTGCCAAACAATCTCAATGTGTACTTTAACTTTAATAATATAGATGTACATATATTTTATATATTTCTGGATCGTAGCAGATATCCGCTTTCCAAAATTTTGATATTTGTGATTTGCTTCAATTTTAACAGGATATTGATTTTTAGTATTTGCTTTGCTTCGAAAGTTTACGGATATCCGGAAATTTCGGATCGAATCGAGACAAATAACGAATCAATTCAAATTTAACGGATAAAATATCCAGCCCTACTTTTAAGTTTTAACTCTGTAAAACTTCTATAGTATAATGTAATTATGTGTATATATAGAAAACAACTTTCTATATAGAAAACTTAAATACAACTATTTATGTGAATAATGATTGGTAACAAGTTTATACGTGACAAAAAGAGCATTATACACTACTCCATTGTCATTCTAACTTTTTTTTTCTTGTTACTCAAAAAGTATCACTTTAAAATTTCAATGTAAACTATATTTACTTTCAGCTGAAAATTAATTGTAAACTGCATTGGTTTTATAAATAATTTTATTTATCTCAAATACTATTGGCCAGAAAAATGTAATTAATAACAACTTATATATATTTTCACTACTTTCTTAATTTGTGTAAAAAATGTCAAAGTGACACTTATTCAGAAATGGAGGAGAGTATAATGCTATCAGCACAATTAAAGTTTCTTTGCAAGCGTCATTTACTTCACTGCTAAGTGTGTTTAGGGAAAAATGAGGAATGTAATTGTTGACTATTAGCTACGAGTAATTTAAGTCAGGCCAATTATCGAGATACACGTGTAGTGGGTTTCTTCCATGTACCGATCAGTTTGCAAGTAATAGATTTCGTTATGATATTTAAGGTAGTTATCTTGGTTTTTTTTTTTTTTTGTAAAAAGCTTTGCTATTTAAATGCGTGAGAAAGAAAAGTTTTACAATTTAATACCCAGTAGGCCAAATGGCCTTACATTTCCAAAAAGATACAGACTTGAATCAGAGATTTAGTGAAAACAGGGGATCTAGAGTCAGGTAGAAAACCATAACTGGAGCAGTGAGGAGGAGAACTATGGTCTGTTAATCCGCAAGCTTGAGATTCTATCTTTTACGATGAGCTTAATCTGAGCAACTAACCGGTTAGGAGATGAGTAGCGGGTATTATGGAGCCTCTCGTTCCTCTCAGTCCACAGAGTGTAAAGAGTTGCTTGCCAGCATAGAAGAAGTAGCGTCTTTTAAATCTTGCCAGAGGGTAGGCTTTTCAGTTGAGGAAGTATTGTAGCCCACTGTCTCGCCGACTGAACGCCACATTTCGCCGCCATCTCCTTCCATACATCCCAAGTGAAGCTGTAGTCGAAAAAGCAATGCACAATGGACTCGTTTGGAGCGTTACAGTATAGGCAGCGAGGATCAGTTTGCAGGCCCCAACTCAGTATTCTGTCACGTGTAGGGCACCTGTTTCTGACTATCAGCCAGACGAGGAACATATGTTTAGGGACACCGCCGGAGAACCACACCTTTGAACTCCAATTAACAGTAGGGGCAGTAGGGCGAAGCAAGTGGTATAGTGCACCCGTATGGAATCTAGTTTGCCTTTGGTTTCCAGGCTACCACTCATGAACCTCGCCAGAGTCATCAAGTACCATAGCAGAGAGATAAGAAATGACCTGAAGCTGCCGATTGGAGCGAGCATTTGGGAGGATCCAATCTCCATTTTCCCAAAGTTCTGCAAGAGTAGAATTTTTGCTTACGGGAAACCGCGTTGAGGTCGATGCCTGCAAGTAGTCTGTGAGCTTTCCGAACGGCAACCAATTGGTAGACCAGAAGTATGTTGTTTCTCCATTGTGGACTTGCTTCCTAATCCAAGGGTATACGTTTTCTCTAGCATCAAGAAGTTTATTTATCAACCATGAGTGTTTCTGCCTTGTGTTAATTACCCAAAAGGTCTCTATATTTCCACCAAGAATTTCTTCTCTAAACCACAACGACCAGATAGACTGTGGGGGCAAAAAACAGAAACCATATCATTTTTACTGCACAAGCCAAAGTTCCAAGCATGTAAGTTCCTCAGATCAAGTCTTCCTTCCTCTTTTGCATGGCAACAAGATTCCCATGAGACCTTTGCAGAAGTCGCCGCCGCGATGTCTCCTTTCCAGAGGAATTTGGAACTTAGGGAATCGATCTCCGCAGTGACAGCTTTCAGGATGATAAAAGAGCTTGTCTAGAAGTTAGTAATTCCATTAATCACAGAGGTAACCAATTGCAGTCTACCAGCATAAGTGAGCTTTCTTATGGTCCAAGAACGTAGCTTCGATTTTATGGATGGGAGCAGTGGCGCACATTGTGCAAGCGAGGTCCGTTTTGTGTGCAGAGGGACACCCAAGTAACGATCGGCAGCACACCTGAAAGTGATATTTTTCTTGGAGTTCTCTCTCCTAATTGAACAAGACCGTTGATGGATTCGCCATTGCTTGTACCTGCAGCATTTTCAACAAACTGTTAACCTCACACACTCCTTTTTGAATATCAGAGAAATTATCTTTGTGTAGAGTTTTTAGGGGGCACTTTATGTTTTTAAGCTTGAAGCCCAGCGAAGAGAGATCTGACGCTTTGCTTCTGGCCAATGCCCACGCTGCCTCAGTCGAGGATAGGAAGTTTGGGTGGCTAGTGAGGTGGTTAAAGAACTTGAAAGGTTTAGTCATTGATTTATTAATAATTTTTAGCTGAATCACTAATTTATTAATTTAAACAAATATCCGTAACGAATTTTATATAAAATTAAAAACGAATTTTGATATAATAATATTTAAATCTTTATGTTATATTTAAATTCTTATTTTCTTATTTGTCATATTTTATTAGGTTTTAAGCTTTTATATAGGTCATTGATTTATTATTAGTTTTTAATTGAGTATTTATTAATTTTCACAAAACCCGTAATAAATTTTATATATAATAAAACACCCATTTTAGTTTAATAATATTAAATTTGTATGTTATACAAAATAATTAATTATAACTAATATAATAAAATTGTGAAAATATATTTAAAAATTAAGAGAACTCTTATATATTGTGTTGCTATCTAAAAACAATAATTTTTATTAAAGTTAAAAAACTAAGATATAAAACAGTTTATAATTAAATATTAGTCAAACAAAAATATTTATGTAAATATATTTTCTAAACTATTTTAATATATGAGTGTTTTAAAACTTTTAACACAATAATAAGTACATAATTTGATGAACGTTTTTTTTACATATATAAATAATTTAAAGTTTGATTTAACTATTTAAAATCATATATAATAACTTAACTTGTGACTGAGTTCAAAACAAATTTTTTTGCTTTTACTTTAAACCAGTTTAAGATTAATATGTGAAACACTATAGTTTCAGTTGGTGACCACTAGTAGAATGAAAAAACGAACAAAATAAAAAATAAAATTTCATTTGAGGAATTGAAAAAATAAAAAAATAAATTTTTGTTCAATTTGTTCCTTATCAAAATTGCATAAGAAATTTTTTTCTTATAAATTCATTCCTCAATGGGGAATTTAAAAGAAAAAAGTGGGATCTACCTTTCAATAATTTGACTAAAATTTCAACATAACTGGTATAAATTTTGAGGAACAAATAATTCACTATAATTTTCTTCCTTTAACATGTTCACCAATTAGAGTTTTATAATGCCGATTTTTGGATTAATAATACATAAAATAATAAGTATTCATAGGATGATTATGCTCGCATCTGCGGGCAAAATACCTAGTTACATAATTTACACACAATACTGTAGCCATGAGTTTCATATGGTCATTTGTCAAATTATAGCTTTTTTATAGTTATACAATGCAAATTCCAACGACAAAAAAAAACAGTGCAAATTCCCATTATAAAACAGTCTCCTTTTTTTTTATTCAACTGGATGAGAAAAGACATTACACAGAGATCACATTTGTCTGAATTTCTTTTCAAATCCTTCCGAAGTTCGGATTGATTCTTTTTTATATCTTAGCATGACTCTCTTGCACATATAATATATAAACTCAAACAACTTTTATTTTTAAACTATATATATATTTATACTACTTCAATCAATACTGGATACCAAAGCTGCCACTTCCTTGGATCCATGATCATCATGATGCAATTCTTCATTCGAAATTATAATTTGTCTGCTGCGGCTTCTCTTGAAACTGCTGGTTGATGTTGAGTTGATCCAACATGTTTGCGTTCATTCTCTCACTTTCCCTCCTCCGGTATTCGCTCACCTCTTCTCTTAGCCTACTCATCTCTTCTCTCTGCACACTCGCCTCTTCTATTAGCCGACGAACTTCTCCATTCAATTGTTGGATCAAGTCTGCAACCACAGATTCCACGTTTATACATCATATTCAAAAATCTTATCTTTTTACAATACATATATGTTTACACCTTTCTTTAGTAATGAAGATTTATGAGTAATTAAGAAAGATGTAGCACTTAATAAATGGTCAACCGCTCGCTTTTTAATTCGAGAGTAAGATATATATATTTTAAATGGTAACAAAAGTATTAATAAAGCTTAAAGTTGTTTCCACAACTGGGTATCAGATCATGCAAGTAACCATGGATGAAAAGTCTCGTCAAAACCCTATAAACTATATCTGACATCCTCACAAAATATAGATGAGAGTACCTTCACGAAGTCGTGCATGCGCCTCCCCTGCATGAAGACGAATCCTAAATTGCACGCACTCGTCATCCGCCGTCATTCTTCCTCTCTGCATACAACCAGAATATAATATACAAGCTATTAATTAACAAAATCTATCTCACAGGAACAAACCGTGACAAGTAAGATGGTGATCACCTTCTCAAGCTTGAGCTCGGCAGTCAATATATCAATCTGAGTCTCAAGTGTCTCGACTTTGTCTTCCAACTCGGACTCGTGCAGCGCCTTCTTCGCCTTTGAACGTGCAGCTGATTCCCGGTTCGACAAGGTTCTGAAATGATATATATGATCACATGGGTATATATAAATGTCACAAAAACAAATACTTATACAATCTAAGCTAAGCTATATATAGGAGATCAATTGATTACATTTTGAGATGCTTAGGATCAGATTCTGCCATCTCTTTCAGTTCGTCAGAGGCAGCAATCTTACTCAGTTGATCTGCATTAAACAGGCCTGAGAAGACAGACGCCGGCTGACTACTCCCTGAGCCTACTGAGGAGGACTCGAGCATCGTGTGTGGAACCTGAGATAACATCCACTGCGAGGGGCTTGATCCCGCGGGGATGAAATTCTGCGACCCGAACTGGAATGGCTGACCTGTCGGTGGAAAGGGTGGGAGTGAGCTTCCGCTAGGCGGCGGCATGGTTGCTCTATTGGAACTCTCGTCACCAAAAGGGTTAGCCCTCGGGTATTGGCTGAGACCGGAGTGTGAAGGAGGAATATCGGCGTGACCATCCATCGATACGGAGACGAAGAACGGCGTCGAGTCTCTGCATCATATCGACAGATTAGGGCTAAAAAGGTTACATAAATATACATATAACTCTTGAAAATAAACTTAGCATGCTATATACATGACTAGAATCATAAAAGGTTCAAAATAAGTGTCATCATCAGTTAGTTTATAGAGAAAGAAAAAAATCATTGAAACATTTAGTAAGAATGTATCAGAGTTTTACCAAAAAAAAAAGAAAAGAATATACCAGAGCTAGGAAGAGGAGATTACACCTCAAATAGTTTATGGCTTTCGAAAATGCTTTTGTTGCATGATACTTGCACGAGCTAGGTATTTATATTTACGGTTTCTGTTCATTTCCGAAAAGATAGGAAAAAAAAAGACAAAAGAGACTAGTTAGGAATCTTGTGTTGGTCAAGATGAAAATATATTTTTTGTCATCATAGAAAAAAGACAAAAGAGACTAGTTAGGAATCTTGTATTGGTCAAGATGAAAATATATGTTTTTGTCATCATCACAGTTAAAGTTCTTTACAAGTGTCATTCACTAATAAGTGTGTTTGAGGGAAAAAAAAGAATGTAATTGTTTTTTTAAAGGAATGTAATTTTTTTTAAAGGAATGTAATTTTTTTAAAAGAATGTAATTGTTGACTATTAGCTACAGAATATTTAAGCCAGACCAATTAGCGAGCAACACGTTTCCTCTTGTACCAATCAGTTTGCAAGTAGGGGTAAACATTTTATTTTGATTCGATTTGTTATTCGTTTCAATTTGATACGAAAAATTCAGATATCCTTAAATTTTCGAAGCAAAGCAAATATTAAAAATCAACATCCGTTAAAAACGAAGCAAATCACAAATACTAAAATTTTAGACTTGGATATCAACTCCGCTCAGATTTATATATATATATATATATAATTGAATATAGAAGTTTTAATGTATAATTTAATATAATTATAATTTAAATATAATTTTATTAATATTTAAAATTATTAAATTAAGAAAGGAATATAATTTTTCTTATAACATTACAATTTATGTTTTATAAAAGATTTTAAATATTTTTAAAAATTTATGGAACATATAGTCTTATTAATGTTTACTTTTTTAATTTCATTCTCCGTATTATGTAAAAGATATTATTTGAAAACAATATCTTCTAGTTTTTTCTAGATTTAGCTTGTACTGAACAAAGTGGATGATGTATCCATAAATATCCGTAAATATTCAAAAATATCTGTAAATTTTTCGGATATCCGGAAAACTGGATATCTATATTTTTTTGAACCAAAGAACATCAGAAAATTAGATATTCGTTAAGTACGAAAAAAATCACAAATACTCAAAATTATGGTAGTATTCAATCCGTGCCTAGCCCTATTTACAAGTAATAGATTTTGTTATGATATTTGAGGTAGTTAGTTAGCTTCAATGTTAAAATTTTGTTTTCTACCAATCTCTCTGCTACTCCGAATCTCCACGAAAACGTTAACGAAAAAACGAAATCTCCATGAAACGCTCGGAAAATATACTCTCTCCATCTTATATTAAGTGTCATTTTAGATTCTAAATTTTCTTTCATTATAAGCGTCCTTTTACATTTGAAATGCATATTTTAAATAATTTTCTGTTTTTTTCTTCTTATTTTTAATTCATTAACTAAAGAGCAAAACAAAAAATTATATTAGATAGTGTTAAAATAGAAAATTTAACAATTTTCTTAATTCATGTGGAAAAACTTTAAACGACACTTATTATGAAACAGATGAAACATTTTTCTACTTGTAGGGGGTTGCGACATTGACTCCGCACATCTGATCCGCGCATATTAACCGCTAACTTTTTTTGGCCAAAAAGTTATATTACGAATTAAGATCAACCGTAAAATGAAGAAAATGCCCCTGGATTCTAAACCTGAAGAATATATATAAAATCTAAATTGCAACAAAGACGATGTAATACAACAAATAGAATTAGTGTTCATAATGTGACAAAGATTTAAAGATGGCAAGAATTACATTGGTCGTTTTTCTCATCATCTTATTTACATAATTTGTTGTTTTATTATTTTGTATGTATTTATGAATATTTTTCTTATCAAATAAATAAATTTAAGTAGAGAAAACCGTTACTGATCACAAGATTGAGAATGTTTAACGAGATCTGGTGATTTTGAAAGGAAAAATTCTCTAAAAATATCTGAACTAAATTTCCATTTGTTGTAATAATACATAAACTATTTTTGTTCTGTTAAATACACAACCTATTTTCCGATATCGAAGTAATACACTTCCAAACTGACGATGTCAATTGCTTTAACAAATTCCTTGAAACATCGTTTGTTTGGTAGTGTAAGACTTTCGATTTTTAAAGTTTATTGGGTATCAAAAATATGTTGTTCTTAAACAGGAAGCCAAAGTAGTTTATCTATTATTATAAAAAATAGAAATTACTCCATGTATTCTTAGAAAATTCTTCTACAATTTTAAACCGTAAAATTAATGACATCAACATTTTAAAAAAAAATTGATATAACTTAATTGATATTATTAACCACATGAACTACAGTTTAAGTGGAAAAATATAATTTACAAAATGAGTAGATGATGTGCTCGATAAGCAAGACGATTCAAAATCAAAAGTATATGATGTGTTTGATATCTCGTTAACTAGGTGATGTTGTTATCTCTTAAGTTTTTTTTTAAAACTATATAAGAGAAGAAAACAATGACCCATAAAAGGAGTATCTCATAATTTATTGTCTTTAGGAGATTTTAGGCAAAGTAGGCCCGAAACTTTACGAGTATATGCACTTGATATTTCGTCATTTTAGTGATGTTTTAAAGATTTTTTTGATTTTGATTCAGAAAAACAAACCTATAAATTTTCAGTTTGTGTTTACTAACTAACTTGGTTTAGTAAATGCGTAAAAAAAAAAAACGTTTGGAGGGAATTTTTTTTGTCAACATTATTTTCATTGAAGGAAATTCAATAGGACATAGTACAAGCATAGAAAAACCCATATTCCCTCCATTACAACTTGATTTAATGAAAAGCCCAAAAGTAAACTAAATCCAATATATTGACTCAATTTACTAATTTGCGTAACACCTAAGAAGACATGCGTCTCACATGCACACACCCAAGACACCATCCTTTGATCTTATACTGTTGAGTTGATTGAGACGCGCGTGCACGTGCCACCGCAAGAAAGAGGAAACTCCGAAACTCCGGAATAGATTTGAAGCTTCTGAAGAACTTTACTTTAGAGAGAAGTGGGAGAACCTTTGGAGATAGCTGTTTTGATTTTGGTAAGTCATGTTCTTTCTAAAGAAATATTTTTTTGTTAAGAGTTTTAGTTTAGATTTGTAATATATATCTTGGAATTTGTATTTGGATGGAAATTCAATGCTCACTTTATTTGTCAGCTCATTTGGTTTGTTTTCAATTTACATTGTTTTATGTATGCAGTGTAATGCAGTTTTATTTTCATCTCTTTCTATTTTTTTTTTATTTTTTTTTGATGTAAAACTTTGATTTTCAAAAGTTTAGGTATTAATTGGGTATCGAAAAATAGAGTGGGTATAAAACGGGGAACCAAAATTGTTTATATATTTTTTTATAGCAAACGAAAATTAGATGAGGTATTTTTGGAAACTTTTTCTTCTTTAAACTAGCGACAGTTGACGTCATGGAGGTGTAAAACTTGCGATTTATAAAAGTTTATATATTATTTTGGTATGAAATTGGTTGTGTATTAAATGGAAAGCCAAAATCTATTATTATAAAAAATATGTTTTCACTCCTAGACCATCCACATGGAATTTCATATCACTAAGTCGAAATCTGCGGAGGCCACACTTGTTCGCGTCCAAAACATGGCGTTTCATTAACTTGGAGATTGTATGGGCTTTTGGTGTAATTCATAAACATGCGGGAATATAGTCGTCTGATCTTTAGATCAAATTAAAAATAATATTTTTAACAATATACTTTTATATTTTAATATACAAATAATATCGTGTTCTTCGTCTTATGAATACATCATAAAACAACTCTTATGATATTGTTGATATTCAATCCGATCATGCCGATATAAAAAATTAATGTAAATCAACATAACGATGATTTTAATTGGATTTACATGTATCGAAAATCCAATAAAATGTTTTTATTTATTTTAATGTGCAAAATAGCCCGTAAAAACTAAAAAAACTAGATGAACCAATAGGTTTATAGTGAACGTACATATCAAATGTATAATATTATACAGTGAATGCAAAATTGAATTCACTAATTTGATAACCATATACTGAGCATTTAACATATGAATAATGTTTTAGTAAAAAAAACATAGAAATAATTATTTGCTTTACCCATTTACATCAATTTATTTTTTAAGGTCCATGATTTCACGATAAATAGTGTTCTTAACTTCCTTTTTTTCATATAATAGCGCAAACATATTATTATATATTACTCCTACTTAGCTATTTGAATAAACGAACACTCTGATATTTGAAAATTTTGAACGATTCCCTTTGTACGGTAAAAGGTATTATTTTAAAGTATTAATACACCAATGCAAAAATATATTTTGCAAGATAATTACACGAATCTGCAGCATAAGCTCTTTATTACATACGAGCATGGGTTCTATAAAAACATTTATGCAATATTATTATTTAATTTAAATATATTGTTAATTCAAAACGCAAGTTTCCACGGTATTAATAACTTCTAAATTAATAGTAAAACCTATCTAATAAATTCTAAAATTATTTAATAACGACATGCCGTTTTCAATGGTGCAAAAGGGAGGGGGGGGGGGTTGAGACTCTGGCGAGACATCTACTGGCTCCTCAATAGGGGTAGTAGCACTCGAGTTGGGTTCATGGATGGTAACCACAACCTGATCAGAATTTGTAGAGGCCTCTCGAGTTCCCTTTTTTTTGTTTACGGGGACCCACTGTCTTTTGATCTCGAGACAGTCCTTTAGAATTTGCCCAAGCTCCTTACAATGAGAACATGTTGGAGGTAGCCATGGGTATTCCACTTCCACACGGAATGTAGCACCACTCTGGCGAACAAGCTCCAGTACAGTAGGGAACGGTTTAGTGGCGTCAGCTTCCACTTTCGCATGAGCCACCAAAAGGCTGGATAAGTTCTTTGTCCAGTTATCTTCAATGTCAAAATTTGTTTTCCGTGCAAGCTCCTTGATCCACTTGTTTAACTAATGTTCATTAATGTTTTTATACTGCTGGATTTCGAGATCCAGAGAAGGTGTTAAAAAAATTATTTTCTACCAATCTCTCTTCTACTCTGAGTCTATGAATTTCCATAAAAAACATTAACGAGAAAAATGGAATCTCCATAAAACGATCGGGAAATATATTTTTTAAGTGTAGGGGGATGTGACATTGACTCCGCACATGGGACCCACGCATTTAACTTTTAATTATTTTGTGGCCAAAAAGTTTTATTACGAATTAAGATATGGAATTACATTTTTTATCGAGATCAGTAATTACAGTTAACTGTATAAATGAAGAACAAACATCACAAGAAAGGGAATGTTAAACGAAATTTGTTGATTTTCAAAATGTTGGATTTAATTTTTTGAAATGTCAAAGAACATTTTATTATTAATAGAAAATTTCATAAAATTACCCACCAAAATTTGTTAAGTGTGTTTTAATGGAAAAAACGTAGGTACGCCCCCTATGGTGAACCTTTAAATTCACCACCACTTTTACCACCAATCAAAGTGCCACCTAGATAATTAATAAAAAATATTAAATTTTGTTTACAAAACTTAAAATAGTTGAAAAATATTTTATGCCTAAAAAAACCCTAAACCCAAATAGTAAACTTTAAACCTAATCCTGATACTATAAACCCAAATCCTAAACCCTAAACCCAAATTGTAAAACAAAATCCTAGACCCTTAACCCAAACCGTAAACTCTAAACCCAAACCCAAATGCTAGACCATAAACCAAACCGTAAACCTTAAACTCAAATTCAAACCTTTTGAGTTTAGGGTTTAGGGTTTAGGATTCAGGTTTAGGATATATAGTGTTTGGATTTAGGATTTATGGTTTAGGATTTGGGTTTAAAGTATAAGGTTTGGGTTTATGACCTAGAGTTTAGGTTTAGGATATAGAATTTGGGTTTAGAATTTAGGGTTTTGAGTTTGGGTTTAGGATTTAGGGTTTAGAATTTAAGATTCACAGTTTTGTTAGTGGCATCATTTTCTTTTTTTGATTATTTATGGTTTTGTTTAAATAAAATTAATACTTTTATTAATTATCTAGTTGGCACTTTTATTGGTTATAAGAGAGATGGTGAATTTAAAAAAGAAGATCCGCTTAAACCTGATACTGAAATGGATCCGGTTCAGTCTCGGATTTTGTTACCAAAATAACCAAAATAATCTGAAGAAAACTGAATTACTCTTTCAATAACACACCAAATTTGAACAAAACTTAGTTTAAAACTTAAAAGGATACTGAAATAGAAAGTCCATGATAGTACTAGAGTACTCGTCAACACGAATTAAACCATATAAGCAATTGAATATGACAAAATTCGTATTATTGTGGGATTGTTGCATCTCCCCACTACTAAAAATACAACGATCATTAACAGGTTAACATTCATCTTCATTGTTATGGTTTCTCAATCTAACGATGATGGTGAATCCATCTGTAAACATAAAAGCACATATGTAAGTGAATAAGAAAAACAAGAAATTATAGAAAACAATAAACAAAAAACGACAGAAGATATGCATATAAAATATGAGTTAACGAAAAAATCTAAAAATAAATTTCTATTGATTTCGAATCGATTACCAATTTTTTAGAAAAACCTAAGAAAAAGAAGTGAAGACGAAAGAAAACAAATGAATGTGGGGAGCCAAAGACAGTCTAAAGTGGTATTTGCAGCTGAATGTGAGGAGTTGTTCGGAGCTGTTTCTAGACCGGATGCTTGGCCTTCCTTTCAATACCAATCTTCGGAAATTGGAAAGGTACTTCAAGAAGCTTTGCCTGCTTGTGGTTTTGCGTGAGGCAAACAGAGGAGCGGCTTTCACTACTCAAAGTGTCACTAATCAAGGGTTGGTACGGCCATATGTTGCAGCTGATCATCCTCCTTGGTTATTTGAATTGTTTGTTAATGAAAACCGTTCCCTCTAAGTGGGCCTTCAGGTTTGTATGTGTCGGCCAAATGTTTTGGGAAGAAGAAGAGTTACGCTGGATGGAGAATTGGAGTCTTTTGCTGATTTCTTCCTGTAGGTGATTTGTAGTCTTTCTTTCTTCGTATATATGGTGGTATAGAGCAGATGAAGTGCGGTTGTTCCTTGTAGCATGGTAACTTTGTTATTAATATAATCTTATCGTTGGACAAAGAAAAAAAACGAACCTGCGTTGATTCTTCTAATTCTCAGATAAAGCAGGAGACAGAGAGACAAAGAAATTTATGGTTCTATTTTATTATTATAAGATTGAATAAAAAAAGCTTAGTTCTTTTGGGATTAGGGTTTGGTCGCCGAAAGAAAATCATAACAGGTGAGAGAGAGGAGAATACATGGAAATTATATAAATTTTGTATATCACATAAATTATATATATTTGGGTATTAAAATTAGCATAGTTTGAATATTTAAATAAGCACAATTTGAAAAGTAAATGTATTAAATGAGTAAAATAATTAGTTTGAATATTAAATTGAGTAGCAAAAATATTTAGGTATTAAAAACTGGATAGCAAAAATTGGATAGCAAAAATTTAGTTGGTGTATTTTTACGATTTTTTATATATTATTAATAGATTCCTAGAATCGGTCTGATCACTAAACCAAACACATCTCTAATTTATTTTTGTTAACATGATCTTATTTTACCAAGTGCTGAAGTGCTGATTAGTGCTTATCGGAATTGACTGTTTAGGGATGGAGGAAGATAAAGAATTAGCTCTCTGCATCATATTAGTATCAGTGCCACTGCCATCCATATGATCTTCGAGAAAGTCGCAACTTTTGAGGGAAGACGAAGCTCCAAAAACCCTAAGAGTTGGAAGCTTTCGATGGTAAATAGTATTTGTAAGATCAATGCACACTAATTGATATTCCAAAAAGAACAGGTTATTGGATGCTTAATCTATCTTCTTCTTCTACTTCTCACTCAAATCAATGGCGCATGAAGACTTCACATGAAACGTTGACCAAACCCCGATCACTGGTCGGAAAAAGCAACGTCCCAGCACACTAGTTTTGACTTTTTTTATTCATTCTTTTTTATAATTTGGATAAAGGCAAAATGACCGAAGGTTTACCCTCACTATAAAAAGGTTAATGTCATATACACATAATGAGTCAATTTGTCACTAAAATAGACAAAAAGTTTCTTTAAAGTTCATGACCGTTTTTTTGACGCGTTATCCACATTGACAAACTATAATATACTAGAGTGTTTTTTTAAGTAGTATAGAAAAATTGATCCATATTAATAGCATAACAACAAACATTCTATATATTTAGTTACTGTGTACTTACATTTATAATCTATGGTTTTACAATAGAATGTAACACACTAAAATAATACTACATAATAATGTGAATTAGTTCTATATTTGGAAATGGTTTGGGATTGCACATAGTTAAAGTTTTTGATAAAGATGTTCTTCCGCTAAAGAGAGAGAGAGAGAGAGAGGAGAGAGAGAGAGAGAGAGAGAGAGGAGAGAGAGAGAGAGAGAGAGAGAGAGAGAGAGAGAGAGAGAGAGAGAGAGAAGAGGAGAGGAGAGAGAGAGAGAGAGAGACTACAAGAAAACATCCGCATACTGAGGGAAAAAATCGTCGGTATGTCGTCGGAATAACGCTATTCCAAGGACATACCGACGAAACAAGTCGTCGAAAATATCTCCTCGGAAAATCATATTTCCTCGGAATTCCGTCGGATATTGCCGACGGAATTCCGAGGAAACAAAATTCCGAGGAAACTCCGAGGACACAGAGTTCGTCGGAAGGTTCCTCGGAATATACCGAGGGACGTCTTCCTCGGATTATTTCGATGGAATTCCGATGGTCCAATCCTCGGAAGTTTCGACGAAATATTCCTCAGAATGTTTATCGGAAAATTCCGAGGAACTTTTGTCCCTCGGAAAATTCCGAGGAACTTTCTTCCCTCGGAATATTCCGAGGAATTTCAGTCCCTCGGAAAATTCCGAGGAACATGTTTCCCTCGGAATTTTCCGAGGGAAGAAAGTTCCTCGGAATTTTCCGAGGAACTGCTTTCCCTCGGAATTTCGAAAAAATTAATTTTTTTTAAAAATTATTTTTATTTTTAAAAATTAAAATTTTAAATTTAAATTCGAATATTTAAAATTAAAATTAAAATTGAAAAAAACATAAAACATTAAAACATAGTAGATAATATTCAAAGTTAAATAAAACATTCAGAGTTTTTGGTAAAAAAAAAAAAACTACTGGTCTGGAATGTTCGGGAACACCTCGTTCGTGTACATCCTCTTCATCATCTCCATCATCTGTTCGTTCAGCCTCTTCTGGGTCTCATAGCCCGCCTGTTGAGCTGCCATCTGGGTCTCCAACGCAGATATCCGATCATCCTTGTCCTTCAGCTGAGCCGTAAGAACTTCTGGATCAACATATGCCGGTGGTGCAGAAGAAGGAGCAGCCGACCGGGAGCGACGACCCAAACCGACCAAACGTCCCTTTTTCTTTGGAACCGACTGAAATATAAATAACCAAATTTAGATAATATAAATTGATGATAAAATAAAAATCAAGAAATAATTAAATTGAACTTTAAAAAAAAAAAACTTACCGATTCAACGATTTCGTTGATTCGAACCCGGGACAAGTTGGTCGAGGCCGTCGAATCGTCATCATCGGTTTGAAGCTGAGACACTTCGTCATACACCTGGGCGAGATCATCAACCGGGCCGCCCTCATTTTCTTCCGCCTTGAAAAAAAATAAATTAAACAAACATTAGAAATTTGAAAAAATGCACAAAAAATAAAATTCTGAAACTTAAATAATTGAAGAAAAAGCGGTTGAACTTACCATGCGATCCGCCAGAGTGGCAATAGATTGAGCACCCAAGTTATGCTTGTAGATGCCCTTTCCTTTACGGTCGCTCCTGCGGTTGTTGGAGTTGGTGGAAGACGTTTCTTTCGTCTCTTCTTTATCCCAATGCGCACACAACTCCTTCCAGACCGTGTCGTTCATCGACTTTGGGACCTTTTAATTTAAAAAAAAACGTTTAATAATTTAAAAAATAGTTTAATAAATTAAAAATTGTTAATAAATTAAAAACTACCTTATTTACTTCCCACTTCTTCTTCCACTCGTACATCTGCTTCCCATAGTTGTCCATAACTTTATGGACAAAATGGTGATAGATAGAGAGCGTATCATCGGAATTCCAGTTGAATTCTTGCTGAAATAGTTTAAAAATAGTTTTAAGCACAAAAATATAAATAGTTTAATAATTACAAAAAAGTTTTAATAAAAAAAATAGTTTAATAAATATAGAAAATAGTTTAATAATTACAAAAATAAGTTTTAATAAATAAAAAATAGTTTAATAATTAAAAAATAGTTTAATAATTAAAAAAATAGTTTTAATAATATTTAAAATGTCTAATAAATATAGAAAATAGTTTAATAATTACAAATATTTTTAATAATATTTAAAATGTCTAATAAATATAGAATATAGTTTAATAATTACAAAAAATAGTTTTAATAAATAAAAAATATAAGTTAAAAATTTGAATACTTACCGCAAACTGACGAAACCACAGATGCTGCTTCTCGAGAGGGAAGTGAGTGAAAGTCGGATGTCCCTTGTCGAGGGCCGAGTACATCATACGGTTGATCCATGCGCTGATCCCGTTCCCGGATCGGTTGAACCTAATAAAAAAAACAAATTATTAATAAAAAAACAGTTTAAATAAAAAATAGTTAAAAAAAATAAAAGTTAAATTACCATGTTTGACCATGTCCATGTGGATACTCAGTGAGATAGGGAAGATGGTCACGACCGGGCTGTCGAACCAACTCCGCAACACTCATCACTCCCGGAGGACCCGGAGGAGCAGGAGCGGGTGTAGCAGCGGGAGCGGGAGCAGCAGGAGCGAGTAATGGAGAGGGAGATGTATGGTAGGAGCTGTGGGGCGAAACGGAATCCTCAACATGGCTGGACGAACCCCGAGACTGGCTCCCCATACCACCCCGGCTACGACGCTGGCGAGGCCGGATCTGATCATCATTAGACCTGTAAATTAAAAAAAAACATATTTAAAAATTAGTTCTAATAATTTTAATTAAAAAAAACAGTTTAAATAAAAATAGTTAAAAAATAGTTTTTAATCACAAAAATATAAATAGTTTAATAATTAATAAAAAAAGTTTTAATAAATAAAAAATAGTTTAAAATTTTAAAAAATAGTTTAAATAAATCCCAAAAACAGTTAATAATTACGAAAAATAGTTTTAAAAATATTTAAAATGTTAAATAATTACAAAAAATAGTTTTCATAATATTAAAAATGTTTAATAAATATAGAAATTTATATTTTATATATAAAATACATAAAACGTTTTATAACCACAAAAAAATGATTTTTAATATTATATATATGATTTTTAATCTTAAAAAAAGTTTTATAGATTTTAAAAATGTTTAATAAATATATAAATGAATTTAAAATGCAAAAAATAGATTTTATATACAAAAAACGTTTTCAATATATATATATATATAATTACAAATTCGATTTTTATAACCACAAAATTAATAAAAACTAAAAAATAAAATTCAAATCAAGTGAAATACATAATCAAACTCGATTTTACACAAATCTACCATTCACCCTAACAAAATCGATAAATCTCATTCCAAAATCATCAAATCTATTTAAAAACCATACAAATCTAACCTAAAAGAGTGGGATAGGGTTCATACATGAGGATTAGGGTGGAAATCGCGAGGGAGAAGAGAGAAAGCGCCGGAAATCGCAAGGGAGAAGAGAGGAGTCGACGAAATCGCAGGGGAAAGAGAGAGTGCGGCGGAGAGAAATGGGGAAGAAGGTCGGGCTCGACCTAATAAAATGAGGGTCCGACGGAAATTATCCGTCGGAATTTCCTCGGAAATATTTACTATATCCGTCGGAAATTTCCTCGGAAATCATTAATTCAATTTTCGCGAAATATTTGGCGGCTTGGTTTACCCGGTTAAATGAAAATATTCCGAGGAACCAGGTTTCCTCGGAATACCCTCGATAATTACCGAGGAAATTCTGAGGAACCAGGGTTTGGGGTTTCAAAACATCGATTATTTTCGCCGTATTTCATTTCTTATACAATTATAATGCATACCATTGAGGATTCTTTGTATAGATGATCATAAACCATGAAATAACAAAATTTCAAAAATAATTGTAAGTATTTCCTTTACCGTTTGTTAAAGTGTATAAGTGTTTCTCTTATGTTGTGTGGTTTTCGTTCATGCAATCGTAAAAGTGTTTGTTATTGGGTAAAACACCAAAGTTTGACTTCATAATCTGGTTAAGACACTTAATGAAGGTTATATACGTGTTATTCAATCCGTAAAACGTTGTTTTCGGTTTAAAACCCCAAGTTCCTCGGAATTTCCTCGGAATTTTCCGAGGGAATTCCAAGGAAAACTCTATCTTCGTCGGAATTTCCTCGGAAAATTCCGAGGAAATTCCGAGGAAAAGGAATGTATAATCAAATCCCTAAATCGACAAGATCTATTCCGAGGAAATTCCGAGAAAAACCTTTCTGCCCTCGGAATTTCCTCGGTATTTATATTTTTTTAAAAAAAAAATAAAAGGTCGACGCTAGTCTGTTTCCGAGTCGTCATCACCAGATGAATCTGAATCTGGATCTTGGTGAAACTCTCCAATCACTGGTTCATCCTCTACGTGAACGGCGGCTTCCTCTCCGAAGTCGGTTAAATCGACTACAAGGCCAACTCCACCTAAATCTTCTGCTGCACTTAAGTTGCCGGATGTGCTTGGTTGTAGTGGGTCTTCCAGCTCAGAACTTCCCTGAACTCGGCCTCTCGGGTTCAGTCTTGTAACAGTAACCCATGGATCATCTCTGTTCCTTACCCGGGGGTACTTGATATAACAAACCTGATCGGCATGAGAAGCAAGAATGAAAGGATCATAATATTGCAGCTTCCGTCTTGAATTTACTGATGTAACACCAAATGCATCTGTTCTCACACCTCGATCTGGAGTGTTGTCGTGCCAATCACAATAGAAAACAGTACAGCGCAATCCAACCATACCCAAATACTTGATTTCCAAAATCTCATTTATGTGTCCGTAGTAACATCATCTCCTGATGCAGAACAAACACCAGCATCGTAAGTCGTACTCGAACGTCTCCTCTTCTGAGTTGTGAATGCATATCCTCGAGTACAAAATCTCGGATATGACTTCACAACAAAGTTTGGTCCAACGACCATCTCGCGTATCCAATCGTCAAATGTTTCACCTCTGGCCAAACCATCACTCACATAAGTAAACATCCATCCACCAAATTCTCTCTGCTTCATTTCTTCTAGTTCGTCCTCTGTGGCGTATCTATATTCGAACCGCTTTTCTGCCATGAAAATCCTTTCATATTGAAGAACATCTTCGCAGTTGGTGAGTAAATATGTTTGCAAATGACTGCGCTCCTGATCAGTAAGTCGACGGTCCTTTGGTTTTCCGCTAAGTCGTCCAACGTCTGTGAAAATGTCTGGAACCTTCCAATGATATGTTGCCCGTTCGCCTCTATCATCATGCCGAGCAGGTCTTCTGTTTTTGGTCTGAACTTCTGCTGGAAAGTAGTACTCGGCAAAGTTTGAAGTTTCTTCATTGATCATCTGTGCGACTATAGAACCTTCCACCCTACTTAAATTTTTCACCATCTTCTTCAAATGGAACATATACCGCTCATACAGATACATCCATCTATACTGCACAGGACCACCAAGTTCCAATTCTCTTACCAGGTGAATAACAAGATGCTCCATAACATTAAAAAATGAGGGAGGAAATATCTTCTCAAGGTTGCACTGAATCACAGCTATGTTAGTCTTCAAATTTTCAATACCTTCAAGAGTCACTGATCTCGTGCATAAATCGCGGAAGAAACCACTTATCCCTGCAATTGCTTCATGAACATTTCGTGGTAATAGTTCCTTGAAGGCAAACGGAAGGAGGCGCTGCATCATTACATGGCAATCGTGGCTTTTCAAGCCAGTAAACTTTCCTTCCTTTCTGTCGATACAGTTACGCAAATTAGATGCGTAACCGTCTGGAAATTCCACATCGTTTGAAATCCAATCAAAGAACGCATCCTTTCCCGCTGCATCAAGTCGGTATATGGGAAAAGGAGCCCTACCACTCTCATCAACATGAAGTTCTGAACGAGCACATATATCGACTAAATCCAGTCTTGACTTCAAATTATCCTTTGTTTTACCTTGAACATTAAGGATCGTGTTCATGAGATTGTCAAAAAAGTTCTTCTCAATATGCATGACATCTAAATTATGCCTTAGTAGATGATCCTCCCAGTATGGCAGATCCCAAAAAATACTTTTTTTGTGCCAGTTATGTAGGTTTCCAACACCATCTACCGGAAAATGCTCATGTCCACCGACGTCTGGCGTCCTTTCTGCACCAAAATCTCTAAGTTGTGTCTTCAAATCTTTCCCACGAATTTCCGGAGGTGGACTGTCAAAAACCCTCTTGTTCTTCGTAAACAAATTCCTACTTCTACGATATGGATGATCTGGTGGTAGAAATCTCCTGTGACAGTCAAACCAACACGTTTTCCTTCCGTGTTTTAGTTGGAAAGCATCAGTGTTATCTTGACAATATGGACATGATAGCCTTCCATGCGTTGTCCATCCAGATAACATACCATATGCTGGAAAATCACTTATTGTCCACATTAGTACTGCCCGCATTTGAAAGTTTTCTTTATACGAAACATCGTATGTTTCAGCACCTTGAGCCCATAGTTGTTGCAACTCATATATTAGTGGCTGAAGAAACACATCAAGTGATCTCTTAGGATGCTCTGGTCCGGGAACGAGAATCGAGAGAAACAAAAACTCTCGTCGCAAGCACAAGTTTGGGGGTAGGTTGTATGGTGTAAGAATGACTGGCCATAGAGAATACTGTCTTCCACTCTTGCCAAACGGGCTGAAACCATCAGTACATAATCCAAGGTAGACATTTCTTCTCTCATACGCAAAGTCGGGATACTTTGATTGGAAATGCTTCCACGCTTTTGCATCTGAAGGATGTCTGATCTCACCATCTGTTGAGTGCTCCGCATGCCATCTCATTGGTTGCGCTGTGCGTTCAGACAGATACAGCCTCTGCAACCTTTCCGTCAAAGGCAAATACCACATCTTTTATATGGTACTGGAACTCTTCCACTCGTATCTTTATAACGAGGCTTCCCACAAAATTTGCATGAAACCCGCTGTTCATCCGCCCTCCAATAAATCATGCAGTTGTCTCTGCATACATCTATTACCTGATACGATAAACCAAGACCAGCTACGAGTTTCTGAACCTCGTAGTATGAGCCAGGAGCTACATTATCTTCGGGTAGAATACCTTTTACATAATCAGCAATCGCATCCACACAGTCTTCAGCCAAATTATAATCCGTCTTAATGCCCATCAATCTTGTAGCAGATGATAAAGCTGAATGACCATCTCTGCAACCTTCGTACAATGGTTGCTTTCCAGCATCCAACATATCATAAAATCTCCTAGCTTCGGCATTGGGTAAATCTTCCCCTCTAAAATGATCATTTACCATCTGCTCAGTACCTACACCGTAATCTACATCCGTTCTAATTGGATCTTCTAATCTAACCGCTGGCTGAGGTTCGCTAGTACTACTATGTTCATAATCAGATTCTCCATGATGATACCAAATTTTGTAACTTCGTGTAAACCCACTCAAATATAGATGAGTCCAAACATCCCATTGTTTAATAACTTTTTTATTTTTACAATTAGAGCAAGGACATCTTAACATACCTGTTTTTGCTTCCGGTTGTCGGTGAACTAACCCCATGAATTCGGTTATACCTTGTTGGTATTCTTCCGTAAGCAATCTCGTGTTCGGATCCAAATAAGGTCGATCGATCCAAGAATGAAAATAATTTGAAGAAGACATGTTTTTTATGAATCAAATTCGTGTGTAAAGAAAGTGAGAGGGAGGATGAAGATATGGAGTGAATGAAGAGGAAGAGGGGTGCTTGTATTTATAGTTGAAATCCTGCCGACGGACCGAGAAAATTCCGACGGAAGTCCGATGCAAACGGCTAGTTCGTCGGAATTTCCTCGGAATTTTTAAAATCCCCCAACGGCTCTCTAACGTCTATAATATTTCCTCAGAATTCATCGGTTTTTTCCGAGGAATACTAGTTTCCTCGGTATTCCGTCGGAATATTCCGACGAGATGAATTTTCCTTGGAATTCCGTCGGTATATTCCGAGGAAATTCCGAGGAAGCCAAATTTTGTGTTTCCTCGGAATTGCCTCGGAAATTCCTCGGTATATTCCGAGGAATTCATTTTCCATCGGAACGTCCGTCAGAATACCGCTGTTTTCTTGTAGTGAGAGAGAGAGAGAGAGAGAGAGAGAGAGAGAGAGAGAGAGAGAGAGTTTAATATACTATTCTATGTTTAGTGATCATATAGTCTAGAATGAAATAAAAATTCATTTAAAACATTTTATATCTAACGTTAAAAACATATTATATCTTTTTGAAAATATATATCTTTTCGAAAAACATTTATATCATGTATGACGTTGATATACCATAGTTTCACTTTAAAAGTACATAATTTATCATCATTTTATAAAAAAAAAAATATAAATATATGTTATTCTAGAATATTGATATAGAATAGTACTTAACTTTTGTGTTAAAATTTTATTTTATTGATTTTTTTTTAAAAACATATGTCGATCGGTTTGAATTTTTTTAAACTATAGTATATGTAGAAATATAAAATCTCTTGATTTGATTGTATTAATACAAAAAGTATTGGTTGTTCTTTTCCGATCTGTCTAGCCAGACCACCTCAAGTTTGAGTAATAGAATAGCCGTTTGCTGCCAAAAAAAAAATACAAAAAGTATAGTTCAAATGAAATAGATGGGGGAAAAACAAAGAAAGAAGAAAGAGATAAAAATGAATGGTTTATGAATTGTAAGCTTACATAATATACACACAATACTGTAGCCATGAGTTTTATATGGTCATTTGTCAAATTATAGTTTTTTTTATAGTTATACAATGCAGACGACAAAAAAAAAACAGTGCACATTCCCATTATAAAACAGACTCCTTTTTTTTATTCAACTGGATGAGAAAAGACATTACACAGAGATCACATTTGTCTGAATTTCTTTTCAAATCCTTCCGAAGTTCGGATTGATTCTTTTTTATATCTTAGCATGACTCTCTTGCACATATAATATATAAACTCAAACAACTTTTATTTTTAAACTATATATATATATATTAATACTACTTCAATCAATCCTGGATACCAAAGCTGCCAATTCCTTGGATCCATGATCATCATGATGCAATTCTTCATTCGAAATTATAATTTGTCTGCTGCGGCTTCTCTTGAAACTGCTGGTTGATGTTGAGTTGATCCAACATGTTTGCGTTCATTCTCTCACTTTCCCTCCTCCGGTATTCGCTCACCTCTTCTCTTAGCCTACTCATCTCTTCTCTCTGCACACTCGCCTCTTCTATTAGCCGACGAACTTCTCCATTCAATTGTTGGATCAAGTCTGCAACCACAGATTCCACGTTTATACATCATATTCAAAAATCTTATCTTTTTACAATACATATATGTTTACACCTTTCTTTAGTAATGAAGATTTATGAGTAATTAAGAAAGATGTAGCACTTAATAAATGGTCAACCGCTCGCTTTTTAATTCGAGAGTAAGATATATATATTTTAAATGGTAACAAAAGTATTAATAAAGCTTAAAGTTGTTTCCACCACTGGGTATCAGATCATGCAAGTAACCATGGATGAAAAGTCTCGTCAAAACCCTATAAACTATATCTGACATCCTCACAAAATATAGATGAGAGTACCTTCACGAAGTCGTGCATGCGCCTCCCCTGCATGAAGACGAATCCTAAATTGCACGCACTCGTCATCCGCCGTCATTCTTCCTCTCTGCATACAACCAGAATATAATATACAAGCTATTAATTAACAAAATCTATCTCACAGGAACAAACCGTGACAAGTAAGATGGTGATCACCTTCTCAAGCTTGAGCTCGGCAGTCAATATATCAATCTGAGTCTCAAGTGTCTCGACTTTGTCTTCCAACTCGGACTCGTGCAGCGCCTTCTTCGCCTTTGAACGTGCAGCTGATTCCCGGTTCGACAAGGTTCTGAAATGATATATATGATCACATGGGTATATACAAATGTCACAAAAACAAATACTTATACAATCTAAGCTAAGCTATATATAGGAGATCAATTGATTACATTTTGAGATGCTTAGGATCAGATTCTGCCATCTCTTTCAGTTCGTCAGAGGCGGCAATCGAAAATGAAAAGAATATACCAGAGCTAGGAAGAGGAGATTACACCTCAAATAGTTTATGGCTTTCGAAAATGCTTTTGTTGCATGATACTTGCACGAGCTAGGTATTTATATTTACGGTTTCTGTTCATTTCCGAAAAGATAGGAAAAAAAAGACAAAAGAGACTAGTTAGGAATCTTGTGTTGGTCAAGATGAAAATATATGTTTTTGTCATCATAGAAAAAAGACAAAAGAGACTAGTTAGGAATCTTGTATTGGTCAAGATGAAAATATATGTTTTTGTCATCATCACATTTAAAGTTTTTTACAAGTGTCATTCACTGCTAAGTGTGTTTGGCCAAAAAGTTATATTACGAATTAAGATCAACCGTAAAATGAAGAAAATGCCCCTGGATTCTAAACCTGAAGAATATATATAAAATCTAAATTGCAACAAAGACGATGTAATACAACACATAGAATTAGTGTTCATAATGTGACAAAGATTTAAAGATGGCAAGAATTACATTGGTCGTTTTTCTCATCATTTTATTTACATAATTTGTTGTTTTATTATTTTGTATGTATTTATGAATATTTTTCTTATCTAATAAATAAATTTAAGTTGAGAAAACCGTTACTGATCACAAGATTGAGAATGTTTAACGAGATCTGGTGATTTTGAAAGGTAAAATTCCCTAAAAATATCTGAACTAAATTTCCATTTCTTGTAATAATACATAAACTATTTTTGTTCTGTTTAATACACAACCTATTTTCCGATATCGAAGTAATACACTGCCAAACTGACGATGTCAATCGCTTTAACAAATTCCTTGAAACGTCGTTTGTTTGGTAGTGTAAGACTTTCGATTTTTAAAGTTTATCGGGTATCAAAAATATGTTGTTCTTAAACAGGAAGCCAAAGTAGTTTATCTATTATTATAACAAATAGAAATTACTCCATGTATTTTTAGAAAATTCTTCTACAATTTTAAACCGTAAAATTAATGACATCAACATTTTTTTAAAAAATTGATATAACTTAATTGATATTGTTAAACACATGAACTACAGTTTAAGTGGAAAAATATAATGTACAAAATGAGTAAATGATGTGCTTGATAAGCAAGACGATTCAAAAGTATATGATGTGTTTGATATCTCGTTAACTAGGTGATGTTGTTATCTCTTAAGTTTTTTTTTTAAAACTATATAAGAGAAGAAAACAATGACCCGTAAAAGGAGTATCTCATAATTTATTGTCTTTAGGAGATTTTAGGCAAAGTAGGCCCGAAACTTTACGAGTAGATTCACTTGATATTTCGTCATTTTAGTGATGTTTTAAAGATTTTTTTTTATTTTGATTCAGAAAAACAAACCTATAAATTTTCAGTTTGTGTTTACTAACTAACTTGGTTTAGTAAATGCGTAAAAAAAAACGTTTGGAGGGAATTTTTTTTTGTCAACATTATTTTCATCGAAGGAAATTCAATAGGACATAGTACAAGCATAGAAAAACCCATATTCCCTCCATTACAACTTGATTTAATGAAAAGCCCAAAAGTAAACTAAATCCAATATATTGACTCAATTTACTAATTTGCATACCACCTAAGAAGACATGCGTCTCACATGCACACACCCAAGACACCATCCTTTGATATTATACTGTTGAGTTGATTGAGACGTGCGTGCACGTGCCACCGCAAGAAAGAGGAAACTCCGAAACTACTTTACCACCACCGATGCAATTACATACCACCGGCGTTGCTTTGTCCATGGCTGCGCTTCATCAAACTTTGCTTAAGTCTTGTACTCTCATAGATTGCTTTCCACCTTACCCGTTGATACTTAAGACAGAGAGGCCTTGCTTCACCGGAATTAAATATGAGGAGGCTGAAGTCGAAACGAAGGAAGACCCTTTACTAGATCATTTTCCAATCAGAGAAGATTCACATAACACCATAGATAGATAAATCAATAGCGAAGTCTGCATCTCCTATGGAGCGGTTGAAGTGAGCGATGGACAAGGTATCTAAATTAGAATCAAACGGAATAGATTTGAAGCTTCTGAAGAACTTTACTTTAGAGAGAAGTGGGAGAACCTTTGGAGATAGCTGTTTTGATTTTGGTAAGTCATGTTCTTTCTAAAAAAAGTATTTTTTCGTTAAGAGTTTTAGTTTAGATTTGTAATATAAATCGTGGAATTTGTATTTGGATGGAAATTCAATGCTCACTTTATTTGTCAGCTCATTTTGTTTGTTTTCAATTTACATTGTTTTATGTATGCAGTGTAATGCAATTTTATTTTCATCTCTTTCTATTTTTTTTTTTTTTTGATGTAAAACTTTGATTTTCAAAAGTTTAGGTATTAATTGGGTATCGAAAAATAGAGTGGGTATAAAACGGGGAACCAAAATTGTTTATATATATTTTTATAGCAAACGAAAATTAGATGAGGTATTTTTGGAAACTTTTTCTACTATAAACTAGCGACAGTTGACGTCATGGAGGTGTAAAACTTGCGATTTATAAAAGTTTATATATTATTTTGGTATGAAATTGGTTGTGTATTAAATGGGAAGCCAAAATCTATTATTATAAAAAAGATGTTTTCACGCCTAGACCATCCACATGGAATTTCATATCACTAAGTTGAGATCTGCGGAGGCCACACTTGTTCGCGTCCAAAACACGGCGTTTCATTAACTTGGAGATTGTATGGGCTTTTGGTGTAACTCATAAACATGCGGGAATATAGTCGTCTAATCTTTAGATCAAATTAAAAATAATATTTTTAGCAATATACTTTTCTATTTTAATACACAAATAATGTCGTGTTCTTCGTCTTATGAATACATCATAAAACAACACTTATGATATTGTTGATATTCAATCCGATCATGCCGGTATAACAAATTAATGTAAATCAACATAACGATGATTTTAATTGGATTTACATGTATCGAAAATACAATAAAATGTTTTAATTTATTTTAATGTGCAAAATAGCCCGTAAAAACCAAAAAAAACTAGATGAACCAATAGGTTTATAGTGAACGTACATATAAAATGTATAATATTATACAGTGAATGCAAAATTGAATTCACTAATTTGATGAACAATATACTGAGCATTTAACATATGAATAATGTTTTAGCAAAAAAAAACATAGGAATAATTATTTGCTTTACCCATTTACATCAATTTATTTTTTAAAGTCCATGATTTCACGATAAATAGTGTTCTTAACTTCTTCTTTTTTTCATACAATAGCGCAAACATATTATTATATATTACTCCTACTTAGCTATTTGAATAAACGAACACTCTGATATTTGAAAATATTGAACGATTCCCTTTGTACGGTAAAAGGTTTTATTTCAAAGTATTAATACACCAATGCACAAATATATTTTGCAAGATAATTACACGTATATGCAGCATAAGCTCTTTATTACATACGAGCATGGGTTCTATAAAAACATTTATGCAATATTATCATTTAATTTAAATATATTGTTAATTCAAAACGAAAGTATCCACGGTATTAATAACTTCTAAATTAATAGTAAAACCTATCTAATAAATTCTAAACTTATTTAATAACGACATGCCGTTTTCAATGGTGCAAAGGGGGGGGGGGGGTTGAGACTCTGGCGATACATCTACTGGCTCCTCAATAGGGGTAGTAGCACTCGAGTTGGGTTCATGGATGGTAACCACAACCTACACAGAATTTGTAGAGGCCTCTCGAGTTCCCTTTTTTTTTTGTTTACGGGGACCCACTGTCTTTTGATCTCGAGACAGTCCTTTAGAATTTGCCCAAGCTCCTTACAATGAGAACATGTTGGAGGTAGCCATGGGTATTCCACTTCCACACGGAATGTAGCACCACTCTGGCGAACAAGCTCCAGTACAGTAGGGAACGGTTTAGTGGCGTCAGCTTCCACTTTCGCATGAGCACTGAAAGGCTGGATAAGTTCTTTGTCCAGTTATCTTCAATGTCAAAATTTGTTTTCCGTGTAAGCTCCTTGATCCACTGGTTTAACTAATTTTCATTAATGTTTTTATACTGCTAGATTTCGAGATCCAGAGAAGGTGTTAAAAAAATTGTTTTCTACCAATCTCTCTTCTACTCTGAGTCTATGAATCTCCATAAAAAACATTAACAAGAAAAATGGAATCTCCATGAAACGATCGGAAAATATATTTTTTAAGTGTAGGGGGATGTGACATTGACTCCGCACATGGGACCCATGCATTTAACCTTTAACTATTTTTTGGCCAAAAAGTTTTATTACGAATTAAGATATGGAATTACATTTTTTTATCGAGATCAGTAATTACAGTTAACTGTATAAATGAAGAACAAACTTCACAAGAAAAGGAATGTTAAACGAAATTTGTTGATTTTCAAAATGTTGGATTTAATTTTTTGAAATGTCAAAGAACATTTTATTATTAATAGAAAATTTCATAAAATTACCCACCAAAATTTGTTAAGTGTGTTTTAATGGAAAAAACTTATGTACGGCCCCCTATGGTGAACCTTTAAATTCACCACCACTTTTACCACCAATCAAAGTGCCACCTAGATAATTAATAAAGAAATATTAAATTTTGTTTAAAAAACTTAAAATAGTTGAAAAATATTTTATGCCTAAAAAAACCCTAAACCCAAATAGTAAACTTTTAACCTAAGCCTTATACTATAAACCCAAATCCTAAACCCTAAACCCAAACTGTAAAACCAAATCCTAGACCCTTAACCCAAACCGTAAACTCTAAACCCAAACCCAAATCCTAGACCATAAACCAAACCGTAAACCTTAAACCCAAATTCAAACCTTTTGGGTTTAGGGTTTAGGGTTTAGGATTCAGGTTTAGGATATATAGTGTTTGGATTTAGGATTTATGGTTTAGGATTTGAGTTTAAAAGTATAAGGTTTGGGTTTATGACCTAGAGTTTAGGTTTAGGATTTAGGGTTTAGAGTTTGGGTTTATAATTTAGGGTTTTGAGTTTGGGTTTAGGATTTAGGATTTAGAATTTAACATTCACGGTTTTGTTAGTGGCATCATTTTTTTTTTGATTATTTATGGTTTTGTTTAAAGAAAATTAATACTTTTATTAATTATCTAGTTGGCACTTTGATTGGTTATAAGAGAGATGGTGAATTTAAAAAAAGAAGATCCGCTTAAACCTGATACTGAAATGGATCCGGTTCAGTCTCGGATTTTGTTACCAAAATAACCAAAATAATCTGAAGAAAACTGAATTACTCTTTCAATAACACACCAAATTTGAACAAAACTTAGTTTAAAACTTAAAAGGATACTGAAATAGAAAGTCCATGATAGTACTAGAGTACTAGTCAACACGAATTAAACCATATAAGCAATTGAAAATGACAAAATTCTTATTATTGTGGGATTGTTGCATCTCCCCACTACTAAAAATACAACGATCATTAACAGGTTAACATTCATCTTCATTGTTATGGTTTCTCAATCTAACGATGATGGTGAATCCATCTGTAAACATAAAAGCACATATGTAAGTGAATAATAAAAACAAGAAATTATAGAAAACAATAAACAAAAAACGAGACAGAAGATATGCATATAAAATATGAGTTAACGAAAAAATCTAAAAATAAATTTCTATTGATTTCGAATCGATTACCAATTTTTTAGAAAAACCTAAGAAAAAGAAGTGAAGACGAAAGAAAACAAATGAATGTGGGGAGCCAAAGACAGTCTAAAGTGGTATTTGCAGCTGAATGTGAGGAGTTGTTCGGAGCTGTTTATAGACCGGATGCTTGGCCTTCCTTTCAATACCAATCTTCGGAAATTGGAAAGGAACTTCAAGGTATCAAAGAGTATAGCCTGCTTGTGGTTTTGCGTGAGGCAAACAGAGGAGCGTCTTTCACTACTCAAAGTGTCACTAATCAAGGGTTGGTACGGCCATATGTTGCAGCTGATCATCCTCCTTGGTTATTTGAATTGTTTGTTAATGAAAGCCGTTCCCTCTAAGTGGGCCTTCAGGTTTGTATGTGTCGGCCAAATGTTTTGGGAAGAAGAAGAGTTACGCTGGATGGAGAATTGGAGTCTTTTGGTGATTTCCTCCTGTAGCTGATTTGTAGTCTTTCTTTCTTCGTATATATGGTGGTATAGAGCAGATGAAGTGCGGTTGTTCTTTGTAGCATGGTAACTTTGTTATTAATATAATCTAATCGTTGGACAAAGAAAAAAAACGAACCTGCGATTGATTTGATTCTTCTAATTCTCAGATAAAGCAGGAGACAGAGAGACAAAGAAATTTTTGGTTCTATTTTATTATTATATAAGATTGAATAAAAAAAAGCTTAGTTCTTTTGGGATTAGGGGTTGGTCGCCGAAAGAAAACCATAACAGGTGAGAGAGAGGAGAATACATGGAAATTATATAAATTTTGTATATAACATAAATTATATATATTTGGGTATTAAAATTAGCATAGTTTGAATATTTAAATAAGCACAATTTTAAAAGTAAATGTATTAAATGAATAAAATAATTAGTTTGAATATTAAATTGGATAGCAAAAATTGGATAGCAAAAATTTAGTTGGTGTATTTTTACAATTTTGTTTTTCTTATTAATAGATTCCTAGAATCGGTCTGATCACTAAACCAAACATATCTCTAATTTTTTTTTGTTCACATGATCTTATTTTACCAAGTGCTGAAGTTCTGATTAGTGCTTATCGGGATTGACTGTTTAGGGATGGAGGAAGATGAAGAATTAGCTCTCTGCATCATATTAGTATCAGTGCCACTGCCATCCATATGATCTTCGAGAAAAGTCGCAACTTTTGAGGGAAGAAGAAGCTCCAAAAACCCTAAGAGTTGGAAGCTTTCGATGGTGAATAGTCTTTTTAAGAAAGATCAACGCACACTAATTGATATTCCAAAAAGAACAGGTTATTGAATGCTTAATCTATCTTCATCTTCTACTTCTCACTCAAATCAATGGCGCAGAAAGACTTCACATGAAACGTTGACCAAACCCCGATAATCATCCACTGGTCGGAAAAAGCAACGTCCCAGACTCCCAGCACACTAGTTTTGTCTTTTTTATACATTCTTTTTTTATAATTTGGATAAAGGCAAAAGGACCGAAGCTTTACCCTCAACTATAAAAAGGTTAATGTCATATACACATAATGAGTCAATCTGTCACTAAAATAGACAAAAAGTTTCTTTTAAGTGCATGACCGTTTTATTGGTGCGTTATCCACATTGACAAACTATAATATACTAGAATGTTTTTTTAAGTAGTATAGAAAAATTGATCCATATTAATAGCATAACAACAAACATTCTATATATTTAGTTACTGTGTACTTACATTTATAATCTATGGTTTTACAATAGAATGTAACCCACTAAAATAATACATAATAATGTGAATTAGTTCTATATTTGGAAATGGTTTGGGATAGCACATAGTTAAAGTTTTTGATAAAGATGTTCTTCCGCTATGTGAGAGAGAGAGAGAGAGAGAGAGAGAGAGAGAGAGAGAGAGAGAGAGAGAGAGAGAGAGAGAGAGAGAGAGAGAGAGAGAGAGAGAGAGAGAGAGAGATTAATATATTATTCTATATTTAGTGATCATATAGTATAGAATGAAATAAAAATTCATTTAAAACATTTTATATCTAACATTAAAAAACATATTATATCTTTTTAAAAATATATATCTTTTCTAAAAACATTTATATCATGTATGACGTTGATATACCATAGTTTCACTTTAAAAATACATAATTTATCATCATTTTATAAAAAATATATATAAATATGTGTTATTCTAGAATATTGATATAGAATAGTACTTAACTTTTGTGTTAAAGTTTTATTTTATTGATTTTATAAAAAAACATATGTCAATCGGTTTGAATTTTTTTAAACTATAGTATATGTAGAAAATATATATATATATATATATATATATATATATATATATATTTTCAATATAATCTCTTGATTTGATTGTATGAATACAAAAAATATTGTTCAAATGAAATAGATGGGGAAAAAACAAAGAAAGAAGAAAGAGATAAAAAATGAATGGTTTATGAATTGTAATATGACATAATATACACACAATACTGTAGCCATGAGTTTCATATGGTCATTTGTCAAATTATAGTTTTTTTTATAGTTATACAATGCAGACGACAAAAAAAAACAGTGCAAATTCCCATTATAAAACAGACTCCTTTCTTTTATTCAACTGGATGAGGAAAGGCATTACATAGAGATCACATTTGTCTGAATTTCTTTTCAAATCCTTCCGAAGTTCGGATTGATTCTTTTTTATATCTTAGCATGACTCTCTTGCACATATAATATATAAACTCAAACAACTTTTATTTTTAAACTATATATATATTTATACTACTTCAATCAATCCTGGATACCAAAGCTGCCACTTCCTTGGATCCATGATCATCATGATGCAATTCTTCATTCGAAATTATAATTTGTCTGCTGCGGCTTCTCTTGAAACTGCTGGTTGATGTTGAGTTGATCCAACATGTTTGCGTTCATTCTCTCACTTTCCCTCCTCCGGTATTCGCTCACCTCTTCTCTTAGCCTACTCATCTCTTCTCTCTGCACACTCGCCTCTTCTATTAGCCGACGAACTTCTCCATTCAATTGTTCGATCAAGTCTGCAACCACAGATTCCACGTTTATACATCATATTCAAAAATCTTATCTTTTTACAATACATATATGTTTACACCTTTCTTTAGTAATGAAGATTTATGAGTAATTAAGAAAGATGTAGCACTTAATAAATGGTCAACCACTCGCTTTTTAATTCGAGAGTAAGATATATATATTTTAAATGGTAACAAAAGTATTAATAAAGCTTAAAGTTGTTTCCACAACTGGGTATCAGATCATGCAAGTAACCATGGATGAAAAGTCTCGTCAAAACCCTATAAACTATATCTGACATCCTCACAAAATATAGATGAGAGTACCTTCACGAAGTCGTGCATGCGCCTCCCCTGCATGAAGACGAATCCTAAATTGCACGCACTCGTCATCCGCCGTCATTCTTCCTCTCTGCATACAACCAGAATATAATATACAAGCTATTAATTAACAAAATCTATCTCACCGGAACAAACCGTGACAAGTAAGATGGTGATCACCTTCTCAAGCTTGAGCTCGGCAGTCAATATATCAATCTGAGTCTCAAGTGTCTCGACTTTGTCTTCCAACTCGGACTCGTGCAGCGCCTTCTTCGCCTTTGAACGTGCAGCTGATTCCCGGTTCGACAAGGTTCTGAAATGATATATATGATCACATGGGTATATATAAATGTCACAAAAACAAATACTTATACAATCTAAGCTAAGCTATATATAGGAGATCAATTGATTACATTTTGAGATGCTTAGGATCAGATTCTGCCATCTCTTTCAGTTCGTCAGAGGCGGCAATCGAAAATGAAAAGAATATACCAGAGCTAGGAAGAGGAGATTACACCTCAAATAGTTTATGGCTTTCGAAAATGCTTTTGTTGCATGATACTTGCACGAGCTAGGTATTTATATTTACGGTTTCTGTTCATTTCCGAAAAGATAGGAAAAAAAAGACAAAAGAGACTAGTTAGGAATCTTGTGTTGGTCAAGATGAAAATATATGTTTTTGTCATCATAGAAAAAAGACAAAAGAGACTAGTTAGGAATCTTGTATTGGTCAAGATGAAAATATATGTTTTTGTCATCATCACATTTAAAGTTTTTTACAAGTGTCATTCACTGCTAAGTGTGTTTGAGGGAAAAAAAGGAATATAATTTCTTTTTAAATGAATGTAATTTCTTTTTAAAGGAATGTAATTTTTTTAAAGGAATGTAATTGTTGACTATTAGCTAAAGATAATTTAAGTCAGACCAATTACGGAGCAGCACGTTTCTTCCTTGTACCAATCAGTTTTCAAGTAGGGGTGAACATTTTATTTTGATTCGATTTGTTATTCGTTTCAATTTGATACGAAAAATTCATATATTCTTAAGTTTCTGAAACAAAACAAATATTAAAAATAAATATCCTAAAAACAAAATAAATCACGAATACTAAAATTTTAGACTCGGATATATGCTCCGCTCGGATTTTTATACAAATTAATATATTTGGATAATAATTATATTAAATTATACATTTAAAATTCTAAATTCAATTATATATATATAATTGAATTTAGAATTTTAAATGTATAATTTAATATAATTATTATCCAAATATAATTTTATTAATTTATAAAATTATTAAATTAAGAAAGAAATATAATTTTTCTTATAAAATTACAATTTATGTTTTATAAAAGATTTTAAATAATTTTTATAATTTACAGAACATATAGTCTCATTAATGTTTACTTTTTTAATTTCATACTCCGTACTATGTAAAATATATTATTTGAAAACAATATATTCTAGTTTTTTTCTAGATTTAGCTTGTACTGAACAAAGTGGATGATGTATCCATAAATATCCGTAAATATTCAAAAATATCTGTAAATTTTTTGGATATCCGGAAAACTGGATATCTGTATTTTTTTGAACCAAAGAAAATAAAAAAAATTAGATATCCGTTAAGTACGAAACAAATCACAAATACTCAAAATTATGGTAGTATTCAATCCGTGCCTAGCCCTATTTACAAGTAATAGATTTTGTTATGATATTTGAGGTAGTTAGTTAGCTTCAATGTTAAAATTTTGTTTTCTACCAATCTCTCTGCTACTCCGAGTCTCCACGAAAACGTTAACGAAAAAACGAAATCTCCACGAAACGCTCGGAAAATATACTCTCTTTATCTCATATTAAGTGTCATTTTAGATTCTAAATTTTCTTTCATTATAAGCGTTCTTTTACATTTGAAATGCATATTTTAAATAATTTTCTGTTTTTTTCTTCTTATTTTTAATTCATTAACTAAACGAAGAGAAATCTGAATCTACCATCAACATCGGTTTCATAAAACGTATGCGTTCCTGGATTAGCTTCTCTCAGCATGTGCAAGTACTTTGGAATTTTTCCAAAACTCTTCTCCGGAATACCTCTAACCATGCTAATTGCAAACTCCCGAGCATCCCATGCTAAGGACTTAGATATCTCACATCCATGTTCCATCCTCATAATCTGTATGACATCATTTGTTTTGGGACCTTCTTTCACACCATCATACCTATGCATTATTAGACTGCCAATTGTCTTTGCAGAAGCTGTCCGACCACCATTATTCATACTCGACGCAGCGCATGTATGATCCGCCACATTTTTTTGATGATGAAATATGTGGAACCTGATAACCCCTCAGCTCGAACACTCCATTTGCAAGGGTTGTATTTGCATCGGATGTACCAAAGGTTTCTGTCAGATTTCACAACTTTGTAATCGAAATTATGCTTCATTGCCGACATTTCCAAAGTTGCTTTCAACATGGTTTTGTTTTGAAACGTTTCACCCCTCTTCACAACATCCACCAAAGAAAACCGAACACTTTTTCCATTATCGTCTTCTTTTGCTTTAATGGCGAGAACATCATCTTCTTTATTGGCGTTTGAGTTGGAATTATCTTCAACATCCTTGCTTGATTCAGATGAACGAACACTGTCATCTCGAGGTGGAAACGAGGAAGGTTCACCTTGTTCTCTGAAAGGCAAGTTAGATTTCTCATTATCAACCTCAATGTTGCCGTTGTTTCCACTGATAGGTGAAGTAGACACACACAACCTTGTAGAAGCTTTTCCCCGTACATAAGTAAGAAATTTTTTGACTTGCCGATCACTCTCAATGATAACTGGGGGACAGTCTATTGAACCGATTAACTCCATAGGTAAGTAGCTTAACTCAAGCTCGACAAGGTTTTGGTCAATTCCAAAATCTTCTAAAGCCATATGCCTTAGGTCTTCAAAGGAACTTGTCAATTCCATGTACAATACTCTACCTCGTTTGTTCTTATCAACCGCAAATCCCCATCCTTTAAGGGGATCAAATTTCCACAACCCAGAAGAAGCATAGATATGCATCTTCTTCAACAAGAAATTCAAAATTTTTGGATGAAAAAATATCAAAATCCTCTCACCAAGAAGAAGACCACGATTTTTTTTTTTTTAAATGTACTTGGAATACACGAAATTTAAGGAAAATAGATTTAGAATATATTCTCTTAACAGATTATGGAGATATTTAAGGAAAATATACAATTCGAAATTCGTAGAACGTACATTACATTGTCCGAAGAATAAAGGAATGTGGTAGATTATGGAATCATATTATGGCAGACTCATGCAACATGGCAGATTATGTCATTTCGCCTCTGTAGTTATATTAGGAAATAATAGTTAATCAAATCTACTATAGTTCATAAATAAAAGTTATGGTAGTCGTTTACTTCTACCATGTCTACCGTAGTTCAGAAATAAAAGAAATAGTAGTCGTTCAATTCTATCATGCTAGAATTATAACAAATGGTCGATTTAACGTTCTGGTGATTGCAGATATTTATGTAGTTAACCGAATATGCAATCTACATCCTCGTAGACACTAGATTATGTTTTCTGCCATCAGTATACCAAAATATGAAATTGTGTTCCACAAATATTTAGTCAACCAAAGTATTTTTCATATGTTTGTCTTTTGTTTATATACATTTTGTATATTTTTCTATATTTTTATGATTCTTAAAATAATTGATATGATTTTTCAAAGTTGATCAGGGATATCTAAGTCCAAATCTGACCAAAAAGAGATTTATGGCAAAGGAACAATGTACTTGTTTTTTTATTCCGTTTTGGCAATTTTTTCTATAAAATATAGGGTAGTTTACTAGAATGATTCAAATTAATTAAGAAATGACTAGAATGACTCTTAAAAAATTAAAATTACCAAAAAAAATTTATGGCCGAAAATGCCCTTCTCCATAGTTATGATGAAAAAGGAATATTACTAAAATGCCATTTTCATTTATTTAGAATACTCCGACGGCAGATTTATTTAACGAAAAACAAATCTATCAGAATATAAATCTATTAATTTAAACTGCTATTGAATTTATATCTGTTAAGTATTTGGTGGCAGACTTGTGTATTACGACAGATGTTTTTAAGATGGCAGATTTGTATGTCCGATTTAAGGTTGTCGATAGATTTATCTATTTTAGTCTGTCGAATGTAGTAACCGTTTTTTTGTAACAGTCAGTTTTTTTCCGGAGTAGATAGAGTTTTCAGACAGATATGTTTATCGGTATTAGACTTTAGTTTTTATGATAGATTTGTTTACCCGATTTAAATTTGCAATCGACTTTTTTATCCATTTGGTGGCCGATTTTAGAAATTGCCGTCTTTGACGGCAGACTTTTGAAATATTTTTTAATTACTAGAGTGGGACAAAAATCGAATTTATAGCTAAATTCCCATAGTTTCTGATTTTATTTTTAATTGGATTCCGGTTTAGATTTTCTGGATTGGGTTTTAATTAATTTTAAAATTTGGTTTAGATTTATTTTCGGTTTAAACTAATTTAAACCAATTTTGAACTTTGGTTTAGGTTTAAGAGTATTACGGCCACGTTTTCCAATTTAGGTTTTACGTTCTTTGTCGTCTTCTTCCTCTTACTTTCATGGTGATTTACAACTGCATCTTTTAATTCATATTGAGTGGAGAGTTATGGAACACATAATTCTCGTTTCTGGAAAGTGGAAAGTTCAGAAAACTAAGTGGTTATTTGAAGTAGATAATGAGCGAGGAAGCATATTGGTTGCTGTGAATGAAGACACTCGACTTGAGGATTTTGTGAAAATCATACTTGAGGATTACGGAGTTGATTTTGCAGAAAACGACGTCGAACTGCGGTACCTTTTGCCCAAGCAGAATCAACACAAACAAAGCATCGATACACCACCTGTGAAAATAGGAAACGATAGGCAGTTTTATGCATTCTTGGGTCTCTGCAAAGTTGAGAACATTCGACTATGTGTAGAGTTTAAAGTTAACAAAATTGGTGGGAAAGCGGCTGTCGAAGATCAGAAACAACTCATACAAGGAGATGAGCCTGTGTGTGAAGATGAAGAAGATACAGACGAGGAGGGTGATCGATTCGATTACTGTGATGATTCTGATGGAACAACATCTGATGATGAAAACTTTACTACATACGGGACTCCAGCAGACCATGTAGAAGAGGTCCAGGGATCTTCTACAAATATGATTTCTGCAAGAGTACTTAAGACACAAGAAAGAGAGTCTCCGATGAGTATATCTGATTTGCGGTCATTCAAATTTGTAGTGGGACAGAGTTTCGATTCCAAAGATGCATTGGAGACACGTCTGAAGATATGTTCAGTTGTCCAACGTTTCGATTTTGATGTGGATAAATCTACAAGAAATCTGTTTCGTGTAAAATGTTGGCTAGAAGGTTGTACGTGGAAGCTTAGAGCTTCACCAGTAGGTGAATCATCAAAGTTTACAATCCGAGTATATGTAGAGGAACATACCTGCTCCATAACAGAACGTTCATCTCGTTCCCGACAAGCTACTCCTGAAATTCTTGGACTCTTGTACAAAGACTATGTTGGTGGGGTTGAACCATCAATTTTGCCACGTCACGTTTCTAGTGCTATGAACATGATCTTCGGAACAAAGGTCGACTACATTTTTGCTTCAAATATGCTTTCTTTTCTGACCTTTGCTTCCTTTTAAATGGGTTACTGTTTTTTGTCTATTACAGATGGATTATTGGAAAGCTCGTCGTACACTTATAGCTGCTAGAGATCTCGTAATGGGTTCTTCAGAGAATGGATACCAAGAATTACCTACTTATCTGCACATGATTAGAATGTCAAATCCAGGGACTTTAACTCGACTGGAAGTTGATACAGAGAATAGATTTAAGTACTTATTCCTTGCATTCGGCGCTAGCATTACTGGCTTTCCATATTTGAGGAAGGTGGTGGTGGTTGATGGAACATTTTTGCAAGGGAAATACAAAGGAACGCTTCTGATTGCAACATCACAGGATGGCAATTTTCAAATCTTTCCAATTGCATTTGCTGTGGTTGACACAGAGAATGATGAATCATGGACATGGTTTTTCCGCCAACTCAGCCGTGTGATACCCGATGATGAAGGATTGGCGTTAATCTCTGACAGGCACAAGTCAATAGGGAAAGCTATAGCAGTGGTCTATCCGTTGGCAAGTAGGGGCATTTGCACGTACCACTTATATAAAAATATCTTGTTACGATACAGAGGGCGTGATTTGTTTGGATTGGTAAAAAAAGCCGCCAACTCTTTTAGGGTAACTGACTTTCAAGCAACCTTCGACACAATCAAAGAGTTAAATCCAGATTTGCATGCATATTTGGAACGTGCTGATGTACGTAAGTGGGCACGAGCTCATTTCAGAGGTGACAGATATAACCTCCTTACAAGTAACATAGCTGAATCCATAAACAAAGCTTTGTCAGGTGCTAGAAGCTTGCCAATTGTTCACCTTCTAGAGTCAATCCGACTAATGATGACACGCTGGTTTGCAACAAGAAAACATGACGCTGAGTTGATGAAAACCATTCTTACTCGTGGTGTAGAGAAAGTGTTGGAGGTAATATTTTTTAAATCAGGTTATGTGTTTCGCTAGACTATCTGCTAATATACTAAGCTTTAACATGTTGCAGGGCCGGATGCCTATTGCTAATCTACTAAAGGTTCAAGCAATAGACATTCATCAATCACAGGTGACAGGAGTCTCGTCTTTACATGTTGTAAATCTGACCGAGAAGAAATGTTCTTGCCGCCGATTTGATTTGGAGAAGCTACCATGTGCTCATGCTATAGCTGCTGCGGAAGCTAGAAAGATATCACGTATATCACTTTGCCACCATTACTATCGGAAGCAGTACCTATACAATGCATATTTCAATGTTGTTATGCCCAAAGATGATGCTGTTCCAATTCCTGAAGAAGTTGCAAAGCAAATCTGTTTACCACCTGATGTCCGTCAACCACCAGGAAGGCCAAAAAAATCAAGACATAAATCTATTTTGGAGAAAGTTGCAGATAAGAAACGGCCAAGGAAGGAACACACATGTAGAATTTGTAACCAGATGGGACATAATTCTAAAACATGTCCTCTTAAGTGATGAGTATTCGATCTACAGTTTCAGGCTTTGGTCATTTGATTTCATTTACGCTGGTGCTACATTTAGTGGTATACTCTATGGTGTTGCAATACATTTACACTTTGGTCTTTGGTGATACATCTACTTTTCATTTACTTTGGTCTTTGGTGTATTTTTTGGTGTTGCAATACGTCTTGTGATCGTAAGAAAACATTTAGTTTGAAACATTAAATCTACTACTCCAAGTACAAAGATATAATTGATCTAAGCAACCACCAAATCATACTACTAAAGAGTATTTAAATAAAACCATCCAAGTTAAATCTACTACTCCAAGTACTAAAATAAAAAATCCATGATACACGTCCTACAACATTATAATTGGTCAAAGCAACCAGTAAATCATGCTTCTGCATCAACCTCGGCCACCTCTTCATAGATCTCTGCTGCCAACTTCATTCTTTGTTCCGGTATGATCGTATCACTCAAGCCCTGAAAAGTACATCCAATAGCAAGACATTCAATGTACTTCAAAGAGTACACACCACAATCTCCTGGGTCATCGTTCCGGGGGGCATCCTTGTGCCTACGTAAGGCGAACTGCTGCTCAGTCTTCTTCCTTCCCGAATTTGGAGGCAGCATCTTGTTAAGCACCAGTGGAATCATTTTCATGAACGGTCTGCACTCCTCCGTCAGATCCTTATGTTCCTTCACCACACTCGGAATACTATCATATACATGGATTGTCGACTTCCGTAAATCAATGCGTAGAGCAACCCAATGGTCTCCGTTAACATGGTGGCAGAGGAACAAGGTGTCGACATCTTCATACCATTTCTTTCCGGTCACAAACTGTTCCGGATATTCTCCATTGAAAGCCTTGATGTACATATCTGACACCTCAATCTTCTTCTTGTCCTGTTTTTCGAAGTCATTAACCCATGACTTCACGAACCACCGATCTAGAAATGCAACTCGAGATGAAGAATATGGAGATATGGATTGCATGGAACGTCTGTGAAACATGAGCATCGCTGCGGCAATGTGCTGTAACAATGAAAACAATTACTTAAAATCTGTAAGCCATTAATCTTATGAATCTGATGCTCAGTTTAGAAAACTCACCGAGTCAGACAGCCAGCCGTACTTATCTGTTGGCCACTCATCTCTTGGCACCATTATCTTTAAGTAAAACTGAGCGCAAAACTCACCATATCCAGATTCCTCTTGTTCCCTAAAACAGAGCATTCAAGCACCATATATATAAGAAGAAATAGGATGGAAGAGAATATTAGAGGCAAGAGAAGACACTTACAAATCTCGCTTAATAAAGTCCATAACTTTCACCAATTTCTGTGACTCAACTTTAGCAAATGGGTCGTACGACACCGTAGATGGAGTGACGCCAGTGATTATACGCTTGACAGTTGAGTTCCCTACAAACGGCCATACTTGAGTCTTTGTCAAGTGGGGTTTTCGTTTGAGCTTTACCTTCTCCAAAGTTGAAGCAAGTTCTTGCATCACTTGTCTACACTTATCACTCTTTTCCCACTCCAAATGATTCTTCCAATCTCCTGAAGAAATAGATTTGTCATTTAGTTCTGGGATGACAAATGCTTTCTCCTTCTTCACTTTCTTCACTGGCACTTCAGCTTTCTTCCCTTTATTTTTCACATCAGTGGTCTTACGCTCCTGCTTCACCATCGTCTTCTTTTTCTCCTTTTTAACAACACATTCGATTGGTAAACCATCTTGTGAATTTATCTTCTTCTGAAGCATCCATGACTGTGTAATAGAATACAAGTGTTAGTGATATTAACAAAATTAACAGAGAAGATGAGTCTCAGAAAACATACCAACTCATTGCTAGAAGCATCATCCTCTTCTGGCACAATGGAGTTGTGATCATTGGAGTTAGCTACATCGATAGGAATGTTGACACCAGCCTTCTCTTTAAGATTCTTTACGTCTTCCACCAACATGGCAATCTTCATCATTACCTCATCCTTATATAAACCCACCTTAGCATCCACTTTAGCTTGTATGGTTGCGTCCAGTTTCTCGCTAACCTTGTCAGCTACAACAACATCTATTCCATCGATTTTTCCAGTCAGGTTCTTCACCGACTCAACCAACCCAAGTATGGCGATGTTGTGAGCTACAACCTATAAGCAATTCACAGACCAAAAGAAAAATTAAGCCAGTGGTCAGAAATAACATATTCATTCAAAATGATAGCTACATACCGTTTCTGATGTGTGGCAACCATTGACATGTTCTGTGTCCTTCTTTCGCTTAGTAGAAGGACCCACATCCATGGTATCTAGAACACAAGGTGGGTTCACGTGACTTTTTCTCTTTGTCGATTTCGTAGCAGGCATTACTTCCCAATACTTTTCATCAAGCTGACCTTTGAGGATGTCCTGAATCAAGTTATCCAGCTCAGTATGTAATTTATTATCTTCCCACTGCGGATATCTATCCTCTATTGGCTTTTCAACCATGTGTCTCACACGAACCTGTGTAATATATACATGATTAGTTAAAAAATAATTTAAATTTAATTACAGAAACTTAATACTTCTCTACATACCTTCTGATATGTTCTCTTTTCTTGGGCACAGAAATCTGAGAAGTTAATACGCGGACGAGATCCCCGCCATGACAGAAGAGGGACACCAGCACCTTCTCTCCGATTCCCATATTTCTCTCCTAGACCAGGGACAAACTCAAAAACCCATATTAAGAGCGCATGAACACAACCATGAAGTGTGTAACTCTTCTTTCCATCATAGGTGAGTACTTTAATAGACTCAAGAAGGCTGGTAAATCCTACACGACCCCATGGATATCGTTGGAAAGCTTCTGGATCCATCACTCTTTTAGCACAATGTAAAGGGATTCTGCTGTTGCTTGAAATTCCAAATATCCCAATGCATAGCAGACACAACAAACCTATCATCACTCGCTTTTCTCGAGACCAGTTTCTGCAAATAGGAAAAAGGGCTTGTAACTCTTTCAATGTAGGTCCTTCTGATGTCGGCACGTTCATCTCCAGCCAGAAACTTTCATGCTCCACATCCCAAATCTCATTCTTGTCGAAAGGATCACAATTTAGCCCCGTAATTTCTCCAAACTCGTACAAAGAAAACCGCAGCGGCATACAGTCTATCGAGGACCACATCTCATGAGTGCTCTCGATAGCCAATTGATTGGCGAGAAAATGGTGAACGCAAGAAGCAGACCAAGTGTATTCCAACTCTTTTAGCTTCAGAATCACTCCAACAGCTGATTCCCTCAACTCAGACACAACATCATCCCCGACAGCTTCTACCACCGCTTGAATGTTGGCCAAAAAACAACTATGGTTCATGCTCCTACTCTGAATTGGGGTTTTATCAACATCATACAGCCTTTTCGGATACTTTCTTGCACCCGAAGAAGAAGCCATACCTACAAAAAAGAAGAAGCAATGTTACAATCCGATGAAAACATCAAACCCAAAAAGGAAACAATTTCAAACAATCAAATAGAATCTTTCACAATTCTCACGTTTTTTAATTAAATTGATTTGAAATTCGAAGTTTAGAAGAAATTGGGAATTAGGGTTCTAATTTTTTAACTTGGAATCAACTAATAAACAATAACAAAAAAACTTGAATAGCATAGATTAAAGACTCACGGATTAGAGTAAGCTGCAACTGAAACCGGATGTGACTGAGCCGAAATCGATTTGAGTTTGTCCAGGATCAAAGAGACGGAGACGAAGGCCGATGTGACTGAGACAAAAACGATTTGCTTATCTTCTGAAGGAAGAGAGAAGGTCGGAGATGGAGATGCCGGAGGCGACGAGGAGAGGTAAGAGAGGGTTGGAGATGGAGATGACGGAGACGACGAGGGGAGGTTTTGTGTTTCTGTCGTTGTCGAACCCCGACAAAAGGTAAATTCTATTTTTCCTTTTTTTTTTTCAATTTTGGTATAATTATTAATAATGGCAAAATCGTAAATTTCAATGTTCTGAAAGTTACTCTAGTAGCTTCAAATTTATAAGAGTTACTTTAGTTATTTCATGATTGTTTAGAGTCATTCTAAGTAGTTTCTCTAAAATATAAGTTAACGAAAAAAGCTAAAAAAAATTTCTATTAATTTCGAATCGATTACCAATTTTTTTAGAAAACCCTAAGAAAAAGAAGTGAAGACGAAAGAAAACAAATGAATGTGGGGAGCCAAAGACAGTCTAAAGTGGTATTTGCAGCTGAATGTGAGGAGTTGTTCGGAGCTGTTTCTAGACCGGATGCTTGGCCTTCCTTTCAATACCAATCTTCGGAAATTGGAAAGGAACCAAGGTATCAAAGAGTATAGCTTGCTTGTGGTTTTGCGTGAGGCAAACAGAGGAGCGGCTTTCACTACGCAAAGTGTCACTAATCAAGGGTTGGTACGGCCATATGTTGCAGCTGATCATCCTCCTTGGTTATTTGAATTGTTTGTTAATGAAAACCGTTCCCTCTAAGTGGGCCTTCAGGTTTGTATGTGTCGGCCAAATGTTTTGGGAAGAAGAAGAGTTACGCTGGATGGAGAATTGGAGTCTTTTGGTGATTTCTTCCTGTAGGTGATTTGTAGTCTTTCTTTCTTCGTATATATGGTGGTATAGAGCAGATGAAGTGCGGTTGTTCTTTGTAGCCTGGTAACTTTGTTATTAATATAATCTAATCGTTGGACAAAGCTTAGTTCTTTTGGGATTAGGGTTTGGTCGCCGAAAGAAAACCATAACAGGTGAGAGAGAGGAGAATACAGGGAAATTAAATAAATTTTGTATATAACATAAATTATATATATCTGGGTACTAAAATTGGCATAGTTTGAATATTTAAATGAGCACAATTTTAGAAGTAAATGTATTAAATGAGTAAAATAATTAGTTTGAATATTAAATTAGGTAGCAAAAATATTTAGGTATTAAAAACTGGGTAGCAAAAATTGGATAGCAAAATTTAGTTGGTGTATTTTTATGAATTGTTTTTAATTATTAATAGATTCCTAGAATCGGTCTGATCACTAAACCAAACACATCTCAATATTTTTTTGTTAACATGATCTTATTTTTCCAAGTGCTGAAGTGCTGATTAGTGCTTGTCGGGATTGACTGTTTAGGGATGGAGGAAGATGAAGAATTAGCTCTCTGCATCATATTAGTATCAGTGCCACTGACATCCATATGATCTTCGAGAAAAGTCACAACTTTTGAGGGAAGAAGAAGCTCCAAAAACCCTAAGAGTTGGAAGCTTTCGATGGTGAATAGTCTTTTTAAGATCAACGCGCACTAATTGATATTCCAAAAAGAACAGGTTATTGAATGTTTAATCTATCTTCTTCTTCTACTTCTCGCTCAAATCAATGGCGCAGGAAGACTTCACATGAAACGTTGACCAAATCCCGATAATCATCCACAGGTCGGAAAAAGCAACGTCCCAGCACATTAGTTTTGTCTTTTTTATTCATTCTTTTTTATAATTTGGATAAAGGCAAAAGGACCGAAGCTTTACCCTCAATATAAAAAGGTTAATGTCATATACACATAATGAGTCAATTTGTCACTAAAATAGGCAAATTCAAAAAAGTTTCTTTTAAGTGCATGACCCTTTTTTCGACGCGTTATCCACATTGACAAACTATAATATACTAGAGTGTTTTTTAAGTAGTATAGAAAAAATTGATCCATATTAATAGCATAACAACAAACATTCTATATATTTAGTTACTGTGTACTTACATTTATATTCTATGGTTTTCCAATAGAATGTAACACACTAAAATAATACATAACTAGATATTAACCCGCACATCCGTGCGGATATATTTATATTTTTAAATTAATATTTAAAATATAAATATGTTATAAAGATATATATCTAATATCAATTTTATGTATATAATTTTTATTTTGAAAATTTATATTTGTTGAAATTTGTTTGATGATATTGTACAAATCATATATTAATGAAGTATTTTTGTTTATTTATTTAAAATGCAACATTAATATTAATAATTTAACTTTAAACATTAGTTTTATACGAATTAATAAAAAAAAATTAGCTTCTTTGTTTAGAAATTTTTATTCTCGAAATGTTTTTATGTGAATAAATTAAACTATTTTTGTTATATTTTAAAATATTATTTTATTTAATATATTATATTTCAGTTTAATGTTTTTATTTTTACTAAAAATATCAACATAAAATGTTACAACCAATAAAATATTATTTATTTTGTTTTATATAAAAATTTAATTTGATAATTTAAAAAGAATTGGGCTATACTATTTAATTTCAAAATTCGTTATTGGAATATATAAAATATGGTCTATATTAAATAAGATAAACAGTCAAATGATAATTAACTAATGACAATATATTTATGTTTTCTTAGAAATGTTAATATTTAGATGTATATTTCTTTTTGTTAGGAGAATATCATATATGAGTAATTTTAGGATGTTTAGTTAAATTTCTAATGAATGGTCTAACATAGACTTGTGTATGGTAGATAAAAAATAGGATTCTATTTTAATAGAGTAGATAATGTGAATTAGCTCTACATTTGGAAATGGTTTGGGATAGCACATAGTTAAAACTTAAAAGTTTTTGATAAAGATGTTCTTCCGTTACACCGGAAGCGCATAAAAAATAAAGAAAATGATAAAGAAGAAGATGATAATGTGTGTGAGAGAGAGTATTTAATATATTATTCTATATTTAGTGATCATATAGTATATACAGAATACTGTAGCCATGAGTTTCATATGGTCATTTGTCAAATTATAGTTTTTTTTATAGTTATACAATGCAAATTCCGACGACAGAAAAAAAAAAACAGTGCAAATTCCCATGATAAAACAGACTCCTTTTTTCTTATTCAACTGGATGAGAAAAGACATTACACAGAGATCACATTTGTCTGAATCTCTTTTCAAATCCTTCCGAAGTTCGGATTGATTCTTTTTTATATCTTAGCATGACTCTCTTGCACATATAATAATATATAAACTCAAACAACTTTTATTTTTAAACTATATAAATATTTATACTACTTCAATCAATCCTGGATACCAAAGCTGCCAATTCCTTGGATCCATGATCATCATGATGCAATTCTTCATTCGAAATTATAATTTGTCTGCTGCGGCTTCTCTTGAAACTGCTGGTTGATGTTGAGTTGATCCAACATGTTTGCGTTCATTCTCTCACTTTCCCTCCTCCGGTATTCGCTCACCTCTTCTCTTAGCCTACTCATCTCTTCTCTCTGCACACTCGCCTCTTCTATTAGCCGACGAACTTCTCCATTCAATTGTTGGATCAAGTCTGCAACCACAGATTCCACGTTTATACATCATATTCAAAAATCTTATCTTTTTACAATACATATATGTTTACACCTTTCTTTAGTAATGAAGATTTATGAGTAATTAAGAAAGATGTAGCACTTAATAAATGGTCAACCGCTCGCTTTTTAATTCGAGAGTAAGATATATATATTTTAAATGGTAACAAAAGTATTAATAAAGCTTAAAGTTGTTTCCACAACTGGGTATCAGATCATGCAAGTAACCATGGATGAAAAGTCTCGTCAAAACCCTATAAACTATATCTGACATCCTCACAAAATATAGATGAGAGTACCTTCACGAAGTCGTGCATGCGCCTCCCCTGCATGAAGACGAATCCTAAATTGCACGCACTCGTCATCCGCCGTCATTCTTCCTCTCTGCATACAACCAGAATATAATATACAAGCTATTAATTAACAAAATCTATCTCACAGGAACAAACCGTGACAAGTAAGATGGTGATCACCTTCTCAAGCTTGAGCTCGGCAGTCAATATATCAATCTGAGTCTCAAGTGTCTCGACTTTGTCTTCCAACTCGGACTCGTGCAGCGCCTTCTTCGCCTTTGAACGTGCAGCTGATTCCCGGTTCGACAAGGTTCTGAAATGATATATATGATCACATGGGTATATATAAATGTCACAAAAACAAATACTTATACAATCTAAGCTAAGCTATATATAGGAGATCAATTGATTACATTTTGAGATGCTTAGGATCAGATTCTGCCATCTCTTTCAGTTCGTCAGAGGCGGCAATCTTACTCAGTTGATCTGCATTAAACAGGCCTGAGAAGACAGACGCCGGCTGACTACTCCCTGAGCCTACTGAGGAGGACTCGAGCATCGTGTGTGGAACCTGAGATAACATCCACTGCGAGGGGCTTGATCCCGCGGGGATGAAATTCTGCGACCCGAACTGGAATGGCTGTGGGATATGAAGAAGCAGTGAAAAGGGTGGGAGTGAGCTTCCGGTAGGCGGCGGCATGGTTGCTCTATTGGAACTCTCGTCACCAAAAGGGTTAGCCCTCGGGTATTGGCTGAGACCGGAGTATGAAGGAGGAATACCGGCGTGACCATCCATCGATACGGAGACGAAGAACGGCGTCGAGTCTCTGCATCATATCGACAGATTAGCGCTAAAAAGGTTAAATAAATATACATATAACTCTTGAAAAAAAACTTAGCATGCTATATACATGACTAGAATCATAAAAGGTTCAAAATGAGTGTCTAGTTTATAGAGAGAAAAAAAAACCACTGAAACATTTTGTAAGACTATATCAGAGTTTTACCAAAAAAGTAGAAAAGAATATACCAGAGCTAGGAAGAGGAGATTACACCTCAAATAGTTTATGGCTTTCGAAAAGGCTTTTGTTGCATGATACTTGCACGAGCTAGGTATTTATATTTACGGTTTCTGTTCATTTCCGAAAAGATAGGAAAAAAAGACAAAAGAGACTAGTTAGGAATCTTGTGTTGGTCAAGATGAAAATATAGACAAAAGAGACTAGTTAGGAATCTTGTATTGGTCAAGATGAAAATATATCTTTTTGTCATCATCACAGTTAAAGTTCTTTACAAGTGTCATTCACTGATAAGTGTGTTTGAGGGAAAAAAAGAATGTAATTTTTTTTTAAAAGAATGCAATATTTTTAAAAGGAATGTAATTGTTGACTATTAGCTACAGATAACTAAAGTTAGACTAATTACGGAGCAGCACGTTTCTTCCTTGTACCAATCAGTTTGCAAGTAGGGGTAAACATTTTATTTTAATTCGATTTGTTATTCGTTTCATTTTGATACGAAAAATTCAGATATACTTAAGTTTTCGAAGCAAATCAAATATTAAAAATCAATATCTGTGAAAAACGAAGCAAATCACGAATACTAAAATTTTAGACTCGGATATCTGCTCCGCTCGGATTTTTATACAAATATATATATATATATATATATATATATATATAATATATATATATATATATATATATATATATACAATTGAGTATAGAATTTTAAATGTATAATTTAATAAAATTATTATTTAAATATAATTTTATTAATTTATAATTATTAAATTAAGAAAGGAATATAATTTTTCTTATAAGATTACAATTTATGTTTTATAAAAGATTTTAAATAATTTTCCAAATTTATGGAACACATAGTCTCATTAATGTTTCCTTTTTTAATTTCATACTCCGTATTATGTAAAAGATATTATTTAAAAACAATATCTTCTAGTTGTTTCTAGATTTAGTTTGTACTAAACAAAGTGGGTGAGGTATCCATAAATATCCATAAATATTCAAAAATATTCAAAAATATCTGTAAATTTTTTGGATATCCGAAAAACTAGATATCTGTATTTTTTGAAGCAAAGAAAATAAGGAAACTAGATATCCATTATAAGCGTTATGATATTTGAGGTAGTTAGTTAGCTTCAATGTTAAAATTTTGTTTTCTACCAATCTATCTGCTACTCCGAATCTCCATGAAAACGTTAACGAAAAAAACGAAATCTCGATGAAACGCTCGGAAAATACTCTCTCCGTCTCATATTAAGTATCATTTTAGATTCTAAATTTTCTTTCATTATAAGCGTTCTTTTACATTTGAAATGCATATTTTAAATAATTTTGTGTTTTTTTTTCTTATTTTTAATTCATTAACTAAAAATCAAAACAAAATATATGTTAAATAGTGGTAAAATAGAAAATTTAACAATTTTCTTAATTTATGTGCAAAAACTTTAAACGGCACATATTATGAAACAGAGGAAGCATTTTTCTACTTGTAGGGGGTTGCGACATTGACTCCGCACATGTGATCCACGCATATTAACCGCTAACTTTTTTCGGACAAAAAGTTATATTACGAATTAAGATCAACCGTAAAATGAAGAAAGTGCCCCTGGATTCTAAACCTGAAGAATATATATAAGATATAAATTGGAACAAAGACGATGTAATACAACAAATAGAATTAGTGTTCATAATGTGACAAAGAACCAAAGATGGCAAGAATTATATTGGTTGTTTTTCTCATCATTTTATTTACATAATTTGTTGTTTTATTATTTTGTATGTATTTATGAATATTTTTCTTATCTAATAAATAAATTTAAGTTGATAAAACCGTTACTGATCACAAGATTGAGAATGTTTAACGGGATCTGGTGATTTTGAAAGGAAAAATTCCCTAAAAATATCTGAACTAAATTTCCATTTGTTGTAATAATACATAAACTATTTTTGTTCTGTTTAATACACAACCTATTTTCCGATATCGAATTAATACACTGCCAAACTGACGATGTCAAACGCTTTAACAGATTCCTTGAAACGTTGTTTGTTTGGTAGTGTAAGACTTTCAATTTTTGAAATTTATATTTTTTTTTGGTAGACTGCAGGAGACATTAGCCCCCTACTTTTTATTCAAACTCAAATTAAACAACTACAAGTAAACATGGCGAGGTCTAGAAACCCCGCTCAAGTCCTCCAACAAAATCGGAACAACAATCTCCGGAACAGTCTCAATATAATGCAAACCAAATGGTAAAGAGAACGCATAGGCGCTAATCCATCGGCAAGATGATTAGCCTCCCTATAGACATGAGAAAACTTGACAAGCCAGTCTCTTGATATGAAGCCATAGCACAAACGTACTAGAAACGACAGGGGATGAGAATCATGTATCCCTGTCCTTAGAAAATCCACCACACTCGTCGAATCCACCTCCACCTCCAGCCTTCTAATGCCACAATCCCACGCAATGCACAAGCCATAATACACTCCCCCACAGTTCCGCTAAGGATGCCGGGCAAATCCCAATGTTCACCGCAAAGCCCCCTTTCCACTCGCCATACTCACCCCTTAAACTCCTCCTGCAGTCGCCAAACCAGGGTTTCCTCTGGAAGCTCCATCCGTATTCAACTTGCACCAGCTATTTGCAGGTCGAAGCCATGATATTCGCTTCTCCACTCGAACTCCCACGGCCGAGTGATCTTTCAATTTCTTGTTCGCCAATACCACTTCATGAGCCTTGTCTTTAACAAATTTCACTCTATCTCGACATTTCCCTGTTTCACCAAAAACATAGCCACATCTCCACTTCCAACACCACCACACAGTTAGTGCAAAAAGAATCGCCCAAAGGTCTTCATTATTGGATGTGTCTTTTGTGAGATTCTCATATAACCATTCTAGAAGCGGAAGGTTAAAGAAGCGTTGCCTTTTACTCGGGGGTACAATCTTCACCCATAACCCCGCAGCTGCCGAGCAATCTCTGAGGACATGAAGAATAGTTTCATCCCCATTTTTGCACAATTGACACACTCCATTGTCGCACAAGTGTCTGCGTTTACGTTCCATATTTGTCATGATTACTTGCAGAGACACCAACCATAAGAATACTCGAACTCGTTCCGGTGCACCAACACTCCATATTCTTTTATATAAAGCTTCCATGTTCGGTCATGGGCTAACATCCCTAGTCAAGAAAGCGTACGCGGATTTTACAGAGAAAGCTCCATCTTTGTTCTCACTCCATGACATTCTATCGCGAGCCCCAGTAATATCATCTACCACCATTGAAGCCAACCTCAATCGCATCTCTAATGGCATATACGGCTCAAGAGCTTGAGTTAACCAACCAGTTCCACTTTGCCATAAGTCCCGAGCCTTTGCCTCCAACATCTCCACCGGGATATCTACCATACTCGAATCTAATAGGGGCTAATTTAACAGCCACTTATCTTTCCAGAAGCGGACCTTACGTCCATCTCCCAGAACCCAACTCGCACCTGGTACAACCACTTCTCGAATTCCCAAGGTCAAGCTCCTCCAAGTCGGTGACCATACTCCTTTAACTACCAGCCATGTGGGATCATATAGATCGCCCACTCTAAACTTATTGCGTAAATTCCTCACCCATAAGCCATCTTGAGAGTTCAAAAGTCTCCACCCAAGTTTCGCTAGTAGCACAACATTCATCTCTTTTGCTGATCTTATACCAAGCCCACCCTCTCTCTTTGGTTTGCAAACGCTCTCCCATGAAACCAAATGTTGTTTACGATTGCCCTCACTGCTCCCCCATATAAAGGACCTCGCGATCTTATCAATCTGGTCTAAGGTCGATGCTGGAAGGGCTATAGAGCTCATCGTATGAACCGGGATTGAAGACAAAACAGACTTCGTTAGGGTTATCCTCCCCGCCAGACTTAGGAATCTCGTCTTCCACCCAGCAAGTTTAGAAGAGACCTTCTCAATTACTTCCCCAAATGTTTCTTTGTTAATCCTCTTCTGCAGTACCGGCATGCCTAAGTACTTACCCAACTCCTTCGTGCCTTTAATACCACTCTCATTACTGATTGAGTTGGCTAAAAATCAGTGGATATTCTCAGAAAAGAATATTAGCGATTTCTCCAGACTCACTTTCTGTCCCGAAGCCTCGCAGAATCTCTCCAGCACTTTGCATATTATCCGAATCTGCGATATAGAAGCTTCTGCAAACAAGCTCTGGTCCTCCCCTTGATAATCTGATCGGTTTCCATTCCTTATTGGCCACATATAATCCAATTTGATGACACAGTCTCTCCATGCATAGAACAAAAAGGTATGGTGACAGAGGATCTCCTTGTCGGAGTCCACGCTGGGGCGTAAACGATTCTGTCCTTTCTCCATTCCACAATAAACTCATACCAGGATTCTTGACACATTCCATAATCCATGTAACCCATATCTGCGGTAGCTTTGCCGCATAAAGTGTTTCCTCGAGGAAATCCCATCTAATGCGGTCATAGGCCTTCTCGAGGTCTAATTTGAGAAGCATCCAACCTTTACGCCCTTTCTTCCTCCTCATTGAGTGCACAGCTTCCTGATTAACGACAATATTATCAGTACTCAGTCTACCCGGTATGAAGCTCGCTTGCGATGGACCTATCAACTTCAGCATGAGTTTCTTCAACCTCAATACCATCGCTTTTGTTACTATCTTGAATAGTACGTTGCATAAGCTAATGGGTCTGAACTGCATAATTCTCTCAGGTTTAAGAACCTTTGGTATAAGTACCGCAATTGCATCATTCATACCTTCCGGAAGAACCCCTGACTGAAAGAACTCTAACCCAAACCGGGTTACTGACTCTCCCACCACATCCCATGACTCTTGGTAGAAAACCGGTTGGAAACCATCAGGCCCCGGGGCTTTAAACTTGCCCATAGAGCGAACTTACTCCTCTACATCCAGTGCCGAGAACGGCTTATTCAACAGCTCCATTTCCTCTCGAGTGAACTCAGTGAAACCTTGCTGCGGTAGCCTATCCGTATGAAGATTGATATCATCCGTAGAGTACAGTCTTTTATAATAGGTAATAGCTAGCTTCTCCAACTCTTCTGGCTGGTCTATCCAACGTCCATTCTCATCTTTTAACATCTCAATCCTGTTCCTCTTTCGACGCACTATCGTACTCGTATGGTAATACTTTGTGTTCTTGTCCCCAAAGGATATCCATTTATCACGCGATTTCTGATACCAAAGAACTTCTTCCTGTTCCAGAACCACCTCCAAGTCCTTTAGTAGAGCCGCTTCCTTCACTAGTAGATCGTCATTCGGGTTCTCCCCAAGTATTCTATCTTTTCTCCTATTCACGTCCCCAAATACCTCTCTGTTCCATTTTTTGAGTTTTACTTTCAAGAGAGCCAGTGCCTCCGGAGTATGCATCTCCCCATTCCAGGAGGCAAGTAATAACTCTTTGAACCCTTCATGTTTAAGCCATGCCGCTTCAAATCTAAATGGCCTTCTCCCTGGGTTACCTCTTTGTTCCGGCGCAAGTTGCACATAGATTGGTGCGTGATCAGATGCTAAGAAAGGAAGATGAGAGACCACCGCCTCCTGCCATCTCACCCTCGTTTGAGCATTACCCAACACCCTATCCAAACGCTTAGCCACAAAATTTCGTGTGTCCTTCCCTCTTCTCCATGTGAACGTGTTACCTCTGAACCCCATATCCACCATGGCTAGATCATTAATCCATTCTCCAAAGGCTAGCGAATCTGGTGAAAGTCTACCTTTGCCTCCAGTTCTTTCATCAAGTCTTAAAATAGTATTAAAATCACACCCCACCAACACCGGCTCATCTATACTTTCCAGCACCCTTTTTAACTGTCCCCAAAGTCAACTCAGCCGGCTAACAGTTAGCGCAGCATAAACTGCAATAAGGTGGATGACCTCTGTCCCCATCATCATCTTAGCATGAATAAACTGCAATGATGATTCCAAAATCGTGAGCACTCCAGCTTGATCTCTCCACAGTAACCAAATTCCTCCCCTCTGACCCGTAGCATCAACACAAAACGAGTTATCAAAACCCAAGTTTTGGCAGATTCTCATTGCCTTGTCACCATCCGCATGGGTCTCAAATACGCAAGACAATCAGTATTGTACTTCTTCAAAATGTATCGAATAGAACGTCTGAAATTGGGTTTATTTGCCCCCCGGCAATTCCAGAATAAGCAATTTATCATCTTTGATAAGATTAGATCCAAATGAATTACCGGGGCACCCTGTTATGCGAGGGACAATACCCTCTCATCCCCCTGCGGGTTACTCAGTATATCAGTCTCTCGCTGCTCCGTCTCACTGATAATACTCTTCATTGGATTCTCCAATTCTTCGTCTCGCAACTGCATTCGAGATGTGGTCTGAGCTTCCTCCACTCTGTCTCTGAAAACTCCCCCCGATCTCCCCCACATCAGTATTCTCCACTCTCAAACGCTTCCCCGACTCAGATAGACTAACTTCTCCCTTCGTTGGCCCAAACACCAAACCCCGAACCGGTCTATTATTCAGCTTTTTCTCCCTGCCTCTTCCTTCCCCCATCACTTTTTTTATTTCCCGCCCCTTTCACTTTGGCTCCCACCTTCGAACTCGTTGCTGCACTCATATTACTGCCAAATATTAGAGTTTCCTTCCCATGCAAGACTCCCTTGCCCTTCTTATTCTGGATGTTCATATCATGGTTCTCCTTATTCTCTTAACCATTAACTGCATCCTTCCTTGATGCACCCACACTCGTAACCATCTCTAAGCTTCCAAATTTATTTGCAAGCGCAATGGTCCCTCTGTTGTTACGACTCGCCTCCACCGTCAAATACCGAGTCGTGACATTTGCAGTTCGAGATTGAGTTTGCGTTCCACGTCTCGGACCTCTTGCCTGAGTGAAACCATCTCCCTGCACTAGGGGATTTTGTCGCGGCGTAGATTGAGCCAATATTGGCGTTTCCGTTGGAGCTGTCTGATTAGCCACTCTTTCCGCAATGGTCTTTGGGCATTCATGAACCATGTGTCCGTAGATACCACACTTTGACCAGATTTCAGATAGACCTTCATAGGCAACAAAGTACATCTCCCCATTTATTAAGACTGTCCCTTTCAAAGGCTTTTCAAGATTGACTTCAACACAAACTCTCGCAAATCTAGCTCTTTCAAAATTCAAAGTAGTCAGATCCACCCGTATTGTCTTACCCAAACCTTTAGCAATTCCCATGAGAATCGATCGATGATAGAAATTCACTGGGATATTGGTTAGTCTGATCCATATCGGAGTTGTAACAATATCATCTCTTAACGGATCAAACTCCGGCGACCAAGCTCTCACCATAAGATAACTCCCAAACACTCTCCATGGACCTCCTGTCAGCGCCGCCAAATACTCACTCTCCTTCTCGAACCGGATCATGAAGAACTGACGAGGCAAGTCCATCACATACATTGCTCCTGTCGGACTCCATAACTCCTTTAACAATTCTTCCTCAAGGCAGTAATCGCAACGTTCCTCCCCAAAACCCTAACCACCATACACTGTTTCCACATCCCACTCATTGCTTCTAGCACCTCCGTCCCTATCGTAATAGATGGTTCACCATCCTCTCCATTCGGAAATTCCACTAGGAGTCTCTCCGACACAAACTCATCATCAATCCAGTTCTCCGGCACCGGCATACCACCCTCGCTTGTACCCACTACTTTTGAGACCCAAGAAATCCCCGTATCCGGCGGGTCCCCTGGTGGTCTCGCTCTCTCCCCCGCCTCTAAAATGGTCGCATCCTGATCCTCCGCCTGCAAACCCCTCGCGTCGCTTTTCGCCAAAACCCTAGAGTCGCTCATCGTTTCGCTTTTTTTTAAGTTTATATATTAATTGGATATCAAAATAAAGTTTATATATTAATTGGGTATCAAAAATATGCTGTTCTTAAACAGGAAGCCAAAGTAGTTTATCTATTATTATAACAAACATAAATTACTTCATGTATTTTTAGAAAATTCTTCTACAATTTTAAACCGTAGAATTAATGACATCAACATTTTTTACAAAATTGATATAACTTAATTGATATGCATATAAAATATGAGTTAACTAAAAAAGCTAAAAAGAAATTTCTATTGATTTTGAATCGTTTACCAATTTTTTTAGAAAAACCTAAGAAAAAGAAGTGAAGACGAAAGAAAACAAATGAATGTGGGGAGCCAAAGACAGTCTAAAGTGGTATTTGCAGCTGAATGTGAGGAGTTGTTCGGAGCTGTTTCTAGACCGGATGCTTGGCCTTCCTTTCAGTACCAATCTTCGGAAATTGGAAAGGAACTTCAAGGTATCAAAGAGTATAGCCTGCTTGTGGTTTTGCGTGAGGCAAACAGAGGAGCGGCTTTCACTACTCAAAGTGTCACTAATCAAGGGTTGGTACGGCCATATGTTGCAGCTGATCATCCTCCTTGGTTATTTGAATTGTTTGTTAATGAAAGTCGTTCCCTCTAAGTGGGCCTTCAGGTTTGTATGTCACATACAGTATGTGTCGGCCAAATGCTTTCGGAAGAAGAAGAGTTACGCTGGATGGAGAATTGGAGTATTTTGGTGATTTCCTCCTGTAGCTGATTTGTAGTCTTTCTTTCTTCGTATATATGGTGGTATAGAGCAGATGAAGTGCAGTTGTTCTTTGTTGCATTGTAACTTTGTTATTAATATAATCTAATCGTTGGAGAAAGAAAAAAAAAACGAACCTGCGATTGATTTGATTCTTCTAATTCTCAGATAAAGCAGGAGACAGAGAGACAACGAAATTTATGGTTCTATTAATTTATTATTATAAGATTGAATAAAAAAAGCTTAGTTCTTTTGGGATTAGGGTTTGGTCGCCGAAAGAAAACCATAACAGGTGAGAGAGAGGAGAATACATGGAAATTATATAAATGTTGTATATAACATAAATTATATATATTTGGGTATTAAAATTAGCATAGTTTGAATATTTAAATGAGCACAATTTTAAAATTAAATGTATTAAATGAGTAAATAATTAGTTTGAATATTAAATTGGGTAGCAAAAATACTTAGGTAGCAAAAATTGGATAGCAAAAATTTATTTAGTGTATTTTTACGAATTTTTTTATATTATTAATAGATTCCTAGAATCGGTCTGATCACTAAACCAAACACATCTCTAAATTTTTTTTGTTATCATGATCTTATTTTACCAAATGCTGAAGTGCTGATTAGTGCTTTTTGGGATTGACTGTTTAGGGATGGAGGAAGATGAAGAATTAGCTCTCTGCATCATATTAGTATCAGTGCCACTGCCATCCATATGATCTTCGAGAAAAGTCGCAACTTTTGAGGGAAGAAGAAGCTCCAAAAACCCTAAGAGTTGGAAGCTTTCGATGGTGAATAGTCTTTTTAAGATCAACGCACACTAATTGATATTCCAAAAATAACAGGTTATTGAATGCTTAATCTATCTTCTTCTTCTACTTCTCACTCAAATCAATGGCGCAGGAAGACTTCACATGAAACGTTGACCAAACCCCGATAATCATCCACTGGTCGGAAAAAGCAACGTCCCAGCACACCAGTTTTGGCTTTTTTATTCATTCTTTTTTATAATTTGGATAAAGACAAAAGGACCGAAGCTTTACCATCAACTATAAACAGGTTAATGTCATATACACATAATGAGTCAATTTGTCACTAAAATAGACAAAAAGTTTCTTTTAAGTGCATGGCCGTTTTTTTGACGCGTTATCCACATTGACAAACTATAATATACTAGAGTGTTTTTTTAAGTAGTATAGAAAAATTGATCCATATTAATAGCATAACAACAAACATTCTATATATTTAGTTACTGTGTACTTACATTTATAATCTATGGTTTTATAATAGAATGTAACACACTAAAATAATACATAATAATGTGAATTAGTTCTATATTTGGAAATGGTTTGGGATAGCACATAGTTAAAGTTTTTGATAAAGATGTTCTTCCGCTACAAAGATGATAATGAGAGAGAGAGAGAGAGAGAGAGAGAGTGCTGAAGTGCTGATTAGGGCTTATCGGAATTGACTGTTTAGGGATGGAGGAAGATGAAGAATTAGCTCTCTGCATCATATTAGTATCAGTGCCACTGCCACCCATATGATCTTCTAGAAAAGTCGCAACTTCTGAGGGATGAAGAAGCTCCAAAAACCCTAAGAGTTAGAATCTTTCGATGGTGAATAGTCTTCTTAAGAAATGTCAACGCACACTAATTGATAGTCCAAAAAGAACAGGTTATTGAATGCTTAATCAATCTTCTTCTTCTACTTCTCACTCAAATCAATGGCGCAGGAAGACTTCACATGAAACGTTGACCAAACCCTGATAATCATCCACTGGTCGGAAAAAGCAACGCCCAGCACACCAGTTTTGGCGTTTTTATTCATTCTTTTTTATAATTTGGATAAAGGCAAAAGGACCTAAGTCTTACCATCAACTATAAAAAATTTTATGTCATATACACATAATGAGTCAATTTGTCACTAAAATAGACAAAAAGTTTCTTTTAAGTGCATGACCGTTTTTTTTACGCGTTATCCACATTGACAAACTATAATGTACTAGAGTGTCTTTTTAAGTAGTATAGAAAAGTTGATCCATATTAATAGCATAACAACAAACATTCTATATATTTAGTTACTGTGTACTTACATTTATAATCTATGGTTTTATAATAGAATGTAACACACTAAAATAATACATAATAATGTGAATTAGTTCTATATTTGGAATGGTTTGGGATAGCACATAGTTAAAGTTTTGATAAAGCTGTTCTTCCGCTACAAAGATGATAATGAGAGAGAGAGAGAGAGAGAGAGAGAGAGAGAGACGAGAGAGAGAGAGAGTGCTGAAGTGCTGATTAGGGCTTATCGGGATTGACTGTTTTAGGGATGGAGGAAGATGAATGACATTAGCTCTCTGCATCTATTTTAGTATCAGTGCCACTGCCACCCATATGATCTTCGAGAAAAGTCGCAACTTCTGAGGGAAGAAGAAGCTCCAAAAACCCTTAGAGTTGGAATCTTTCGATGGTGAATAGTCTTTTTAAGAAATGTCAACGCACACTAATTGATAGTCCAAAAAGAACAGGTTATTGAATGCTTAATCTATCTTCTTCTTCTACTTCTCACTCAAATCAATGGCGCAGGAAGACTTCACATGAAACGTTGACCAAACCTCGATAATCATCCACTGGTCGGAAAAAGCAACGTCCCAGCACACCAGTTTTGGCGTTTTTATTCATTTTTTTTATAATTTGGATAAAGGCAAAAGGACCTAAGTTTTACCATCAACTATAAAAAAGTTTATGTCATATACACATAATGAATCAATTTGTCACTAAAATAGACAAAAAGTTTATTTTAAGTGCATGACCGTTTTTTTTTACGCGTTATCCACATTGACAAACTATAATGTACTAGAGTGTCTTTTTAAGTAGTATAGAAAAATTGATCCATATTAATAGCATAACAACAAACATTCTATATATTTAGTTACTGTGTACTCACATTTATAATCTATGGTTTTACAATAGAATGTAACACACTAAAATAATACATAATAATGTGAATTAGTTCTATATTTGGAAATGGTTTGGGATAGCACATAGTTAAAGATTTTGATAAAGATGTTCTTCCGCTACAAAGATGATAATGAGAGAGAGAGAGAGAGAGTGCTGAAGTGCTGATTAGGGCTTATCGGGATTGACTGTTTAGGGATGGAGGAAGATGAAGAATTAGCTCTCTGCATCATATTAGTATCAGTGCCACTGCCACCCATATGATCTTCGAGAAAAGTCGCAACTTCTGAGGGAAGAAGAAGCTCCAAAAACCCTAAGAGTTGGAAGCTTTCGATGGTGAATAGTCTTTTTAAGAAATGTCAACGCACACTAATTGATAGTCCAAAAAGAGCTGGTTATTGAATGCTTAATCTATCTTCTTCTTCTACTTCTCACTCAAATCAATTGCGCAGGAAGACTTCACATGAAACGTTGACCAAAGCCCGATAATCATCCACTGGTCGGAAAAAGCAACGTCCCAGCCAGTTTTGGCTTTTTTATTCATTCTTTTTTATAATTTGGATAAAGGCAAAAGGACCGAAGTTTTACCATCAACTATAAAAAGGTTAATGTAATATACACATAATGAGTCAATTTGTCACTAAAATAGACAAAAAGTTTCTTTTAAGTGCATGACCGTTTTTTTGACGCGTTATCCACATTGACAAACTATAATATACTAGAGTGTCTTTTTAAGTAGTATACAAAAATTGATCCATATTAATAGCATAACAACAAACATTCTGTATATTTAGTTACTGTGTACTTACATTTATAATCTATGGTTTTACAATAGAATGTAAGACACTAAAATAATACATAATAATGTGAATTAGTTCTATATTTGGAAATGGTTTGGGATAGAACATAGTTAAAGGTTTTGATAAAGATGTTATTCCGCTACGAGAGAGAGAGAGAGAGAGAGAGAGAGAGAGAGAGGAGAGAGAGAGAGAGAGAGAGAGAGAGAGAGAGAGAGAGAGAGAGAGAGAGAGAGAGAGAGAGAGAGAGAGAGAGAGAGAGAGAGAGAATGTACTAGAGTGTCTTTTTAAGTAGTATAGAAAAATTGATCCATATTAATAGCATAACAACAAACATTCTATATATTTAGTTACTGTGTACTTACATTTATAATCTATGGTTTTACAATAGAATGTAACACACTAAAATAATACATAATAATGTGAATTAGTTCTATATTTGGAAATATAGTGCTGATTAGGGCTTATCGGGATTGACTGTTTAGGGATGGAGGAAGATGAAGAATTAGCTCTCTGCATCATATTAGTATCAGTGCCACTGCCACCCATATGATCTTCTAGAAAAGTCACAACTTCTGAGGGAAGAAGAAGCTCCAAAAACCCTAAGAGTTGGAAGCTTTCGATGGTGAATAGTCTTTTTAAGAAATGTCAACGCACACTAATTGATAGTACAAAAAGAACAGGTTATTGAATGCTTAATCTATCTTCTTCTTCTACTTCTCACTCAAATCAATGGCGTAGGAAGACTTCACATGAAACGTTGACCAAACCCCGATAATCATCCACTGGTCGGAAAAAGCAACGTCCCAGCACACCAGTTTTGGCTTTTTTATTCATTCTTTTTTATAATTTGGATAAAGGCAAAAGGACCGAAGTTTTACTATCAACTATAAAAAGGTTAATGTCATATACACATAATGAGTCAATTTGTCACTAAAATTGACAAAAAGTTTTTTTTAAGTGCATGACTGTTTTTTTGACGCGTTATCCACATTGACAAACTATAATATACTAGAGAGAGAAAGAGAGAGAGAGAGAGAGAGAGAGAGAGAGAGAGAGAGAGAGAGAGAGAGAGAGAGAGAGAGAGAGAGAGAGAGAGAAAGTTTAATATATTATTCTATATTTAGTGATCATATAGTATAGAATGAAATAAAAATTCATTTAAAACATTTTATATCTAATGTTAAAAAACATATTATATCTTTTCGAAAATATATATCTTTTGGAAAAACATTTATATCATGTATGACGTTGATATACCATAGTTTCACTTAAAAGTACATAATTTATCATCATTTTATAAAAAACATATATAAATATGTGTTATTCTAGAATATTGATATAGAATAGTACTTAACTTTTGTGTTAAATTTTTATTTTATTGATTTTATAAAAAACATATGTCGGATTGAATTTTTTTAAGCTATAGTATATATATATATATTCAATATAATCTCTTGATTTGATTGTATTAATACAAAAGTACAGTTCAAATGAAATAGATGGGGAAAAAAAACAAAGAAAGAAGAAAGAGATAAAAATGAATGGTTAAGATTGGTTAGGGTATGAATTGTACTATTACATAATATATACACAATACTGTAGCCATGAGTTTCATATGGTTATTTGTCAAATTATAGTTTTGTTATAGTTATACAATGCAAATTCCGACGACAAAAAAAAAAGGGTGCAAATTCCCATTATAAAACAGATTCCTTTTTTTTATTCAACTGGATGAGAAAAGACATTACATAGAGATCACATTTCTCTGAATCTCTTTTCAAATCCTTCCGAAGTTCGGATTGATTCTTTTTTATATCTTAGCATGACTCTCTTGCACATATAATATATAAACTCAAACAACTTTTATTTTTAAACTATATATATATTTATAGTACTTCAATCAATCCTGGATACCAAAGCTGCCACTTCCTTGGATCCATGATCATCATGATGCAATTCTTCATTCGAAATTATAATTTGTCTGCTGCGGCTTCTCTTGAAACTGCTGGTTGATATTGAGTTGATCCAACATGTTTGCGTTCATTCTCTCACTTTCCCTCCTCCGGTATTCGCTCACCTCTTCTCTTAGCCTACTCATCTCTTCTCTCTGCACACTCGCCTCTTCTATTAGCCGACGAACTTCTCCATTCAATTGTTGGATCAAGTCTGCAACAATAACAACGTACGTATCAGAAGAAATGCAACCACAGATTCCACGTTTATACATCATATTCAAAAATCTTATCTTTTTACAATACATATATGTTTACACCTTAATTTCTTTAGTAATGAAGATTTATGAGTAACTAAGAAAGATGTAGCACTTAATAAATGGTCAACCGCTCGCTTTTTAATTCGAGAGTAAGATATATATATTTTAAATGGTAACAAAAGTATTAATAAAGCTTAAAGTTGTTTCCACAACTGGGTATCAGATCATGCAAGTAACCATGGATGAAAAGTCTCGTCAAAACCCTATAAACTATATCTGACATCCTCACAAAATATAGATGAGAGTACCTTCACGAAGTCGTGCATGCGCCTCCCCTGCATGAAGACGAATCCTAAATTGCACGCACTCGTCATCCGCCGTCATTCTTCCTCTCAGCATACAACCAGAATATAATATACAAGCTATTAATTAACAAAATCTATCTCACAGGAACAAACCGTGACAAGTAAGATGGTGATCACCTTCTCAAGCTTGAGCTCGGCAGTCAATATATCAATCTGAGTCTCAAGTGTCTCGACTTTGTCTTCCAACTCGGACTCGTGCAACGCCTTCTTCGCCTTTGAACGTGCAGCTGATTCCCGGTTCGACAAGGCTCTGAAATGATATATATGATCACATGGATATATATAAATGTCAAAAAACAAATATTTATACAATCTAAGCTAAGCTATATATAGGAGATCAATTGATTACATTTTGAGATGCTTAGGATCAGATTCTGCCATCTCTTTCAGATCGTCAGAGGCGGCAATCTTACGCAGTTGATCTGAATTAAACAGGCCTGAGAAGACAGACGACGGCTGACTACTCCGTGAGCCTACTCACGGCTGACTACTCCGTGAGTTTATAGAGAAAGAAAAAAACCATTGAAACATTTAGTAAGAATATATCAGAGTTTTACCAAAAAAAAAAGAATATACCAGAGCTAGGAAGAGGAGATCACCTCAAATAGTTTATGGCTTTCGAAAATGCTTTTGTTGCATGATACTTGCACGAGCTAGGTATTTATATTTACGGTTTCTGTTCATTTCCGAAAAGATAGGAAAAAAAAGACAAAAGAGACTAGTTAGGAATCTTGTGATGGTCATATGTTTTTGTCATCATCACAGTTAAAGTTCTTTACAAGTGTCATTCACTGCTAAGTGTATTTGGGAAAAAAAAGGAATGCAATTTCTTTTTAAATGAATGTAATATCTTTTTAAAGGAATGTAATTTGTTTTAAAGGATGTAATTGTTGACTATTAGCTACAGATAATTTAAGTCAGACCAATTACGGAGCAGCATCTTCCTTGTACCAATCAGTTTGCAAGTAGGGGTAAACATTTTTTTTATTCGATTTGTTATTCGTTTCAATTTGATACGAAAAATTCAGATATCCTTAAGTTTTCGAAGCAAAGCAAATAATAAAAATCAATATCCGTTAAAAACGAAGCAAATCACGAATACTAAATTTTTAGACTCGGATATCGACTCCGCTCGGATTTTTATACAAATATATATATATATATATATATATAATTGAATATAGAAGTTTTAATGTATAATTTAATATCATTATTATTTAAATATAATTTTATTAATTTTTAAGATTATTAAATTAAGAAAGGAAAATAATTTTTCTTATAAAATTACAATTTATGTTTTATAAAAGATTTTAAATAATTTTAAAATTTTATGGAACATATAGTCTCATTAATGTTTACTTTTTTAATTTCATTCTCCGTATTAAGTAAAAGATATTATTTGAAAACAATTTCTTCTAGTTTTTTTCTAGATTTAGCTTGTACTGAACAAAGTGGATGATGTGTCCATAAATATCCGTAAATATTCAATAATATCTGTAAATTTTTCGGATATCCGGAAAACTGGATATCTGTATTTTTTTGAAACCAAATAAAATCAGAAAATTAGATATCCGTTAAGTACGAAACAAATCACAAATAATCAAAATTATGGTAGTATTCAATCCGTGCCTAGCCCTATTTACAAGTAATAGATTTTGTTATGATATTTGAGGTAGTTAGTTAGCGTCAATGTTAAAATTTTGTTTTCTACCAATCTCTCCGCAACTCCGAATCTCCACGAAAACGTTAACGAAAAAACGAAATCTCCATGAAACGCTCGAAAAATATACTCTCTCCATCTCATATTAAGTGTTATTTTAGATTCTAAATTTTCTTTCATTATAAGCGTCCTTTTACATTTGAAATGCATATTTTAAATAATTTTCTGTTTTTTTCTTCTTATTTTTAATTCATTCACTAAAAAAACAAAACAAAAATTATATTAGATAGTGTTAAAATAGAAAATTTAACAATTTTCTTAATTCATGTGCAAAAACTTTATTATGAAACAGAGGAAGCATTTTTCTACTTGTAGGGGGTTGCGACATTGACTCCGCACATGTGATCCGCGCATATTAACCGCTAACTTTTTTGGCCAAAAAGTTATATTACGAATTAAGATCAACCATAAAATGAAGAAAATGCCCTGGATTCTAAACCTGAAGAATATATATATAAAATCTAAATTGGAACAAAGACGATGTAATACAACAAATAGAATTAGTGTTCATAATGCGACAAAGATTTAAAGATGGCAAGAATTATATTGGTCGCTTTTCTCATCATTTTATTTACATAATTTGTTGTTTTATTATTTTGTATGTATTTATGAATATTTTTCTTATCTAATAAATAAATTTAAGTTGAGAAAACCGTTACTGATCACAAGATTGAGAATGTTTAACGAGATCTGGTGATTTTGAAAGGAAACATTCCCTAAAAATATATGAACTAAATTTCCATTTGTTGTAATAATACACTAGATTTTGACCCGTACAACCGCACGGGTGTTTGTTTTCACTTTTCTATACATAAACTATTGTTTTAGAACATGAGTGGTATATATTTTTAATGTTAATCATATACTTAAATATTTATATAACTATTTCAAATACAATAATTTTATAATTTATATGTTATAATTAATTAATTGTTTAAACCTTATGTATTTGTCACTTCTTATTATATATTTATCTTATTGTATTTGTATTTAGTCATTAAGCAAATTAACATATTCATGAGAAAATATATTTAAAAAATATTTTGTATTTAATTTATGCTAAATTCTGACCCGTATTTCAAAACTGGATTTCTTTTTACCAATATTTTTATGCTTATTCATTTTAGATAATTTATTATTGTATATATAAAAGTGTAAGATATGTTAATTTTTAGACATGTATTATATAGTTTGTTAATTTTTAGCCGCTCTATCATCATATTATATTTTAAATAAATAGTTTATATTTATAAAAATAAAATTTATAAATTATCAATTGAATATAATTTTATCATATTTATTTTAGTATAATAATTATATTTTAACATGATCATGACTATAAAAGTAGACAAATAGGATATAATTTATTTATTTTTATTTCTAAACGATAACTTAAAATACATTAAGTTATTGTTTAAATATTACACAGATTTATTAGAATTTTTAAAATATAATATATAAATATATATTATATTTAAATGAAAATATATTATGATTAAAGTAGTTACAAAAATTTTATATTATTAACTTTAAAGAAATACATGTTAATTTTTATACATGTATTATATAGTTTGATAATGTTAACCCATCTTACCAACATATTAGATTTTATTTTTGAACATAAATATTTTATAATTACGAAAATAAAATATATAAATATATAAATTTAATACAATTTTATTATATTTAGCTCAATATAATCATTTTAATTAATATGATTGATTATGATTATATAATAACTAAAATATTATAGATTTTTTTATTTTCATTTTATATAACTGAATATATTAATGTATAATAATATTTTAAACTAATTTCAAAATTAGTGAAAATATTTAAATATAATTTCGAAAATGAAGATCTTGTAAAAATCTTTTTAAACAGATTTGTTAGAATTTTAAAATAAATATATTTATATTTAAAATGAAAAGATATCAAAAGATACTATGATTAAAATATTTTAAAAATTATATTTATTATTAATCTGAATTAAAATATAGTATGACTTTCTATGAATAGGTCCATTAGGTCCATTTTTAAAAAAATCACACATGAATCAAGGTTGTGACTTCTGTTTTAATATATAAGATGCATAAACTATTTTTGTTCTGTTTAATACACAACCTATTTTCCGATATCGAAGTAATACACTGCCAAACTGACTATGTCAATCACTTTAACAAATTCCTTGAAACGTCGTTTGTTTGGTAGTGTAAGACTTTCAATTTTTAAAGTTTATATATTAATTGGGTATCAAAAATATGTTGTTCTTAAACAGGAAGCCAAAGTAGTTTATCTATTATTATAACAAATATAAATTACTCCATGTATTTTTAGAAAATTCTTCTACAATTTTAAACCGTAAAATTAATGACATCAACATTTTAAAAAAAAAAATTGATATAACTTAATTGATATTATTAAACACATGAGCTACAGTTTAAGTGGAAAAACATAATTTACAAAATGAGTAGATGATGTGCTCGATAAGCAAGACGATTCAAAAGTATATGATGTGTTTGATATCTCGTTAACTAGGTGATGTTGTTATCTCTTAAGTTTTTTTAAAAACTATATTAGAGAAGAAAACAATGACCCGTAAAAGGAGTATCTCATAATTTATTGACTTTAGGAGACTTTAGGCAAAGTAGGCCTGAAACTTCACGCGTAGATGCACTTGATATTTCGTCATTTTAGTGATGTTTTAAAGGTTTTTGTGATTTTGATTCAGAAAAACAAACCCATAAATTTTCAGTTTGTGTTTACTAACTAACTTGGTTTAGTAAATGCAAAAAAAAAACCGTTTGGAGGGAATTTTTTTTGTCAACATTATTTTCATTGAAGGAAATTCAATAGGACATAGTATAAGCATATAAAAATCCATATTCCCTCCATTACAACTTGATTTAATGAAAAGCCCAAAAGTAAACTAAACCCAATATATTGACTCAATTTACTAATTTGTATAACACCTAAGAAGACATGCGTCTCACATGCACACACCCAAGACACCATCCTTTGATCTTATACTGTTGAGTTGTTCGAGACGCGCGTGCACGTGCCACCACAAGAAAGAGGAAACTCCGAAACTACTTTACCACCACCGATGCAATTACATACCACCGGCGTTGCTTTGTCCATGGCTGCGCTTCATCAAACTTTGCTTAAGTCTTGTACTCTCCTAGATTGCTTTCCACCTTACCCGTTGATACTTAAGACAGAGAGGCCTTGCTTCCCCGGAATTAAATATGAGGAGGCTGAAGTCGAAACGAAGGAAGACCCTTTACTAGATCATTTTCCAATCAGAGAAGATTCACATAACACCGTAGATAGATAAATCAATAGCGAAGTTTGATTCTCCTATGGAGCGGTTGAAGTGAGTGATGGACAAGGTATCTAAATTAGAATCAAACGGAATAGATTTGAAGCTCCGGGTGAAAAGCTAATTGATGATAACTTAACTTTATTTAGGTTCAACCAAATCATATAAAAAGATCAGAATGATAAGTGGCTCTGAAATTGTTTAAACTAACACAACAAAATCGCCTAACAAAGGAAGACCACCAATGCAAAACTAAGATCGATCATATATCTAAGCTTTTTACAGACAAAAACAAAGCAAAAGGATGGTAACCGGCGGCAAAAGCCACCGGCCACCGCTGTGAATTTTGATTAATCAAGAACTTTACTTTAGAGAGAAGTGGGAGAACCTTTGGAGATAGCTGTTTTGGTTTTGGTAAGTCATGTTCTTTCTAAAAAATATTTTTTCGTTAAGAGTTTTAGTTTAGACTAGGTAATTATCCGCGCTATGCCGCGGGATTTATTTTTTATTTATTATTTATAAAATATTTTCATTTTATAAATGAATAATTATATTAATATCATTTTCTATGGATATTTATATTCTAAAAATATATTGTATTTTTATGTTTTTGTTATTGTATAACAATTATTTATTTGATAATCTTTAATGAATTAGCTTCCAAGTTAATTTTTTTTTGAGTTGGGGGGGGGAGGGGTTTAGTTTCCAGTATGTGGTCTAAAAGACTCTAAAACTCTTCTCCTCATAAGTATTTTGTATTTTCAAATTTATTTCAAGAGAAATATCAGTTTTACATTTTTTGTATATTAAAAATCAGTTTAATCTTTATTTTTACCTTATTTATTGATTAACTAAAAGGTAATATAAAACTCTAATTAAAAATAATATAAAGAGCTTAATCATTTTCTTAATATGTCTATTTGATAGCCGGTTTAATTACCAGACTAATGTATTTGATTCTTATTTCGATTTTGTATTCTATCATTTTTTTACTAAATGATATACGCTTAATTTTTGTTTACATCACTTATATATTTATATTTTATTATTTATTTATTTTTAAATTGAGTTTAAGGTCAAGGGTAGAAGTCCATTTCTTTTTTTTTCCACACTTTTCTAGTATACTAAATTTATAATGGAGAAATTTGTGAAAATAAAATTAAAAACAACATCTTTGTCTCTTTAGTATAAATTCTTTTTGTCCCTTTTTGACTCAACTACCCTTTCCATTTTTCAAACTTAATGAAATAAATAGTTTTAGGAATCAAAAAGATTATAAAACATAGAAACAATTGATGAAATACCCATATACACAAACTGGTATCTTTTGGGTTGTAAAACTTGTTAAAGTAACAATTTTTAATTATGACAAAAAAAATTCATCTTCTACAGAAAATGACATGATATAAATTGAATTCCACGTTAAGCAAGTTATTCTAATTTCTGTAGAACCAATAATTTATCTTTCAATGGACTTTTAAGTATGAGGAATGCCAAGTCTACTCATTGTAAAAGGTCTAAGCGGTGAATACATTATTTATGAATGCAACTTCTACTTTTATGAGTAATAAATTAGTAATAAATTATAATATCTCGGTTTACTAAAACCGGTTTACTGTCATGTTACATGGTCTTCGATTTCACCAATTTAGTAATAAATTATAATATTTCGGTTTACTAAAACCGGTTTGGTTTGTCTATTTAATTTTTTTTATCAAACCAAAACTCAATTCTTTTATTCATTTTAACCTAATCTGTGTATAAATTAAAGGGAAAATTGTTAAAAGAGAACAAAAAACCAAGGTTGTTGTCCCTTTGGTATAAAACCAATTTTGTCCATTTTTTCTCCTTTTTACCCTTTGTATTTCTGAAAACTAATGAAATAAATAATTTTGTTAATCAAAAAAATTATTAAAAATATAAACAATTAATAAAACATCCATATACACAAGCTGGTAATTTTCTTTTGTTCAAAAACTTGGTAAATAAGATTTTTAAAATACGTTCTACTAAAAGTAGAATGCGTATTCTACAAAAAATGGTATAGTAGAAAACGATTTCTAAAATAAATACGTTCATCTACTTCTTTTAGAACGCCAATTCTACTATTTTCTAAATTTCTAAAAAAGAGGAATGTGCATTCTACTAATCATAAAGGTATCTACTTTCTTTCCGAATGCATCTTCTACTTTTGTAAAGTATTCTAAATTTCGGGGAATGTGTTTTCTACAATGTACTCTTACGTCTACTAAAGTAGAAAGTGTATTCAGAATTTTTATCAGTCTTCTAAACTTTTAGAAGTTGCCTTCTACGGATAAGAATACCTGATTTTTTGCGAAAATTAATGAAATTTCAGTTAAGGAAATATTCTAAAAATCTCCTAAAAATATTCTAACTTCCTAAAACGTTTTATGGTCGATTTTACTTGAAAAAATTAAAAAAATAAACGATTCTCCCTTCTCTTATTCATCAATCTATGGTTTTTCCATAGTTTTTCTTTTGATTCTTCTCACTAACTCTTGTTCTCTATGATGCATATATATACCCCTTTTTTTTCGATTGCCTTTCAAATGTTTTTTTTTCCTTTTTTCCATTAACTTTTTAAAAAAAATTCAAATTAACTTTTAAATTGTGTTTAGTTAGATTAAATATAGGGTTAGTTTTGGGATTATGAAAAAATTTATACTATTGAGACAATTTCATGTTGGTTTTATACCAAGAGGACAACAACCTTATTTTTTTGTTCTCTTTTGGCAATTTTCCCTAAATTAAATAAGTATATCTATCTCCTTCTACCTACAGCCAAGCCGTCATCTTCTTTGTGAGGTAATCCATGATGCTTCTCACCACCTTCTCCTTTTTCTTATCTTCTCTTCTTCCCCTCCTTCTGCCTACGCATGGTTCTAGGTTATTCCTTCAAATCTTCCTCTCTGTTTATGTGTGCGGAAAAGACGTTGGTTCGTCTCCGATCGTCACCACCACTGCCTCTTGCAAACTAATCACCACCGGATTCATTGTATCTTTTGTCCATAGAGTGATAAAGTCATCTTTACTCTTGTTGATTTAGTGTAGCGGGACCGAGATGTGGAGGAGAGAGCGACGTTAGAGCGGCCGTTCTTCACCATCACTCAGTGCTGGAATATATCCACCGGAGATCCCACACGTTACCATATGAGCCGTACCAAGCCACCACCGGAGATCACTATCCACTCTTGCTTGCGCACCAAGCGTTTTCTTCTCCACGTTTAATTGATTGCTTTATCAGTACCACTTGTCTTGAGCCACCGGATTGTGTTACATGGATATAGATGGGACGACGATGTTTTTTTGAAAATGATGAAATTAAGGAATCTGAGAGAGACAAATAGAATTCAGAGAATAGATAGTTGACGTGTATAATTTAGAATGATCTCTAAACAATGAAATGTTTTGACTGGTCATACAATTTTTTTCATGGCAACTCCACAATGATTTAAAAGTCTGATGTGCCATGCTCTGGAGAGAACATTGTGCTATTATTGTGTTGATTTGTAATATATATCTTGTAATTTGTATTTTGATGGAAATTCAATGCTCACTTTATTTGTCAGCTCATTTTGTTTGTTTTCAATTTACATTGTTTTATGTATGCAGTGTAATGCACTTTTATTTTCACCTCTTTTTATTTGTTTATTTATTTTTTGATATAAAACTTTGATTTTCAAAAGCTTAGGTATTAATTGGGTATCGCAAAATAGAGTGGGTATAAAACGGGGAACCAAAATTGTTTATATATTTTTTATAGCAAATGAAAATTAGATGAGGTATTTTGGAAACTTTTTCTACTTTAAACTAGCGACAGTTGACGTCATGGAGGTGTAAAACTTGCGATTTATAAAAGTTTATATATTAATTTGGTATGAAATTGGTTGTGTATTAAACGGGTAGCCAAAATCTATTATTATAAAAAAGGATTTTTTCACTCTTAGACCATCCACATGGAATTCCATATCACTAAGTCGAGATCTGTGGAGGCGACACTTGTCCGCATCCAAAACAAGGCGTTTCATTAACTTGGAGATTGTGTGGGCTTTTGGTGTAACTCATAAACATACGGGAATATTGTCGTCTGATCTTTAGATCAAATTAGAAATAATATTTTTAACAGTATACTTTTATATTTTAATACACAAATAATGTCGTGTTCTTCGTCTTATGAATACGTCATAAAACAACTCTTATGATATTGTTGATATTCAATCCGATCATACAGGTATGAAAAATTAATGTAAATCAACATAACGATGATTTTAATTGGATTTACATGTATCGAAAATACAATTAAATATTTTTATTTATTTTAATGGGCAAAATAGAACGTAAAAACCAAAAAAATAGATGAACCAATAGGTTTACCGTGAACGTACATATAAAATGTATAATATTATATAGTGAATGCAAAATTGAATTTACTAATTTGATATACATATACTGAGCATTTAACATATGAATAATGTTTTAGCAAAAAAAACATAAGAATAATTATTTGCTTTACCCATTTACATCAATTTATTTTTTAAGGTCCATGATTTCACGATAAATAGTGCTCTTAACTTCTTTTTTTCATACAATAGCGCAAACATATTATTATATATTACTCCTACCTAGCTATTTGAATAAACGAACACTTTGATATTTGAAAATTTTGAACGATTCCCTTTGTACGGTAAAAGGTTTTATTTCAAAGTATTAATACACCAATGCAAAAATATATTTTGCAAGATAATTACACGCATCTGCAGCATAAGCTCTTTATTACATACGAGCATGGGTTCTATAAAAACATTTATGCAATATTATCATTTAATTTAAATATATTGTTAATTCAAAACGCAAGTTTCCACGGTATTAATAACTTCTAAATTAATAGTAAAACCTATCTAATAAATTCTAAACTTATTTAATAACGACATGCCGTTTTCAATTTAAAGAGTGGCGGAGAGGTTGAAGTATGACTTTCATTAGGAAAAAACTATCACATTTTAATTCAAACATACAAAGACCAAGCTATTCACACTAACAAAAGGTTTTTTTGGCTTAGATAATATAAGTTTTTTCTTAACATATTTTTCTGGCATGATCATTGCATAATTATATGCAGATGAAGGGCATCATTAATCCTATTATATTAGATTGTTCTTCATAGAATAATGAAGGTTATTATCATTAATTCAGTTCAAAACTATTTATTAAAAATAACAACATATCGTTTTCAATCTACAATTTTTTTTTAAATGTTTCATAAAATTAATATAGATTCATATAAAATAGTTTTTTTCTAACTACGGGCGGACCGACCCCAGTAGTTTTATAGCAAATGAAAATTAGTTTAAGTATTTTAAAAGAAGTTTTCCTTTTCAAAACGTTAAATGTACTTTTTCAAATGTCAAAATAACATTTATTGTTAATAGATTCCAGAACCGGTCTGATCACTAAACCAAACACATCTCTATTTTTTTTTTGGCTAACGGGTACGACATGATGTTACTTTACCATGCGACGGAAATGAAATGGCGCGTTTATTGTAGGAGATGACGCGTTTATTCTAGCTGAAGCAACCACAACGGTTAAACTCCGGCAACAGTTTCTCTCGGTTTCGTCAACTCGCTGAGCGGCCCTCAGCACAAGATGAGAAAAGGAAGACACATCAAGAACAATGCGTAGTTGATGATCCACCCGAATCCCGTGTGGCTCCTGCCGTGAAACAACCATTCATCGGCCAAGGCAATTCCGTATGTGAACGTAGCTGAGCTGCTTATGACCAAAACTTTCAGAGTCGCTGGATTCGGAATTTCCAAGAATGCTCCTCTTGTTTTGGCAAGCCACCCCATCTCTGGCAGCTGCTACACTCCAGCACTTTGTTCACTCATTTTTCGAAATTTTTATTGTGCTTTCCTCTCCTCGTTATAAGAGGAGAGACTAGTAAAGTGAACGTTTAAGTTATAATATAATCACCAACTGGAAAATGAAAATTAAGATTGTGTAATCTGAAAACAGTTGAGATTTGTTTTTCAAATCAAAACATATTTAACATATTTGGTTTTACCATAGACAAAACACCTAAACTTAAGAATTAAGAGCCGAAGACAGTTGAGGCTAGTTACTTAATAGTGATGTAGCGGTTGGTGCCGTGCCTAGCCCAATAGTCTTTTAGGTCAACACGAGACGAGAGATCATATCCTTCTGCTGCTAAATGGCTTAGTAATCTGGAGAAAACGTTCCCGCTCATCTTCCTACCGCCCACCCGAGAATGCCTCTTGTTTGGCTTCTGCGGTAATGGATACAGCGACAAAGTGGTCGTGCAGCAAGACGATTGCCAACCACCATTCCCCCATTTGTAACACTGATGCGCAGAGCCCGTGCACGTGCAAACCGGCACGGGCATAGTCTTTTCGTCGAAGGTGACCAAGTTTAAACCGAAATGGTTAGTGTCCCAATCTTTTTTACGTTTCTTTCCAGGAGCAGCAACCAGAAGGTTCAGATCTTCACCCACTTTCTTTCCTTTTGGTTTGTTCTCTTTTTTCCTCTTGATTGCCTTGGTCGTGTTAGTTGATGTAGTAGGGCAGAGATCATCAATAGTGAACAAAACATCATCATCATCATCATCCGCTCCTTGACAGCGCTTCCCACCGGACAAAGCAAAGTTGAGACTGTTTTCATGGTGTTGAAGGGCAGCAAAAGCATTGTCCCTCTCAATCAAAGCTTTATCCCTTTCGGCCAGGGCTTTGTCCCGTTGCAGAAGGGCTTGGTCCCGAGCTGCAAGGGCTTCGATTTTGGCGGAGACAGCTTGGTTTCGTTCGTGAACAGCGGCGTCTCTTTCGGCGAGGATGGACATGATCTTTTTATTCATGACCAAGGCATTGTGTTGCTCTTTGATCTGATGGTGAGGCAGCATATTCCACTGTACACACACACACACACACACACACTAGTTGTCAATCAATGAGAGTAAGAAAGATTTAAAGAAAAAGCAAAAAATAGATTTGTTTACCATAGAGTGTGCTCCTTTTAAGTAATCAGACCCATTTGCACACTGCCCACCATTCTCCATTCTTCAAAAAAAAAGAAAAAAAAGATAGCTAATAAAAATGAAAGCTTCTTCTTGCTTCCTCTGAAACAAGAGTAAGAATTACAAGAAGCAGGACATAATCAATCTAACATCTGTGAGAACTGTCAGTTTACTTTTTTTTTTGTTCTTTCTTACCTTAAAATCATGAGAGTCATTTTTAAAAGAAAAACAATTTTATTATAATTATCGTAATCATTTCCCAGCTAGGGTTCCGTCGTTAGCATAATAATCTAAATTCACCAGAAAACAGGTTATAAGGGATACGAAAAGTGTAGAAATGAATCAATCTAAAAGCCTTTGCGCCCTAAAACAAACAGAAATTGAAAAATACAAAATCCAAAGGAGAAACACTTTCAATACCCCACGACCAGACAAATAAAAAAAAAGATAAAAGATAAAAGGCGCGAAAGCTTACGAGCTTGTAGAAGAAACAGGCAAACGGATAATATATTGATTAAGAAAGAGATCTTAAGGCAGGCAGGGAGAAGAAAGATGAGTACAGTCGAATGACGAGAGAAGCAGAAAGAAAGAAAGAGCTCAATACTTGTCATTTTACTAACATGCCCTCATCTCTAATACTACCAAGCTAGAACCCGTATAAAGGACAACCTCGTCTTTTCCATACGATCTTTCCTTGTGGAAAATCAGAATCTGTTTTTAACAAATAATAAAGACAAGAGCTATGATCATCATTCAAACATAGAGATCAATGCCCCCCCCCCCCCCCAAAACTTGGCCGGTTGGTTCGTACGGTCCATGCTTTTCAACACCTCCATGTCCTCTTTTGTCGATTCCAATTCCTAAACCTTATAAATTCTTTTCCAACCTCTCCATGTCTTTGGTATCACCACCTCAGCACAACCTGTGCCCCCTGTCCTTTTGTACTTCTCCTCCGCCACTTCCTGTATTGGTTCATATCAACAACAAGGAAGTTGGGTTCAGTCCTTTTTATAAATGTCAGTCAAAGACTCAAAGGTTCAGTCTTTTTAACTCTATCAGCTACAAAAACAAAAAGGAGTTGTTAAGATATTTTTTTGTGAAAACTTGAACCCCATATCCCATCATTAACCATAATTAATAACCAAATATTTAGATGATTGATAGACGGCCTCCTATACCTCTGATACCAATGCTGCGGACCTAACCAATTGAAACAAGACTTTTCCATGTCATCATGCCATGTTATCTATGTAAAGAACTTTATTTTAGCCGGTCAAATAGGAGGATTTGGTTATGCAACAAAATGCAGTGGTCTCAACTTATAACACATGGAATAAGGCAGAGATCTCACCAGTGTGCGGGGTAATGAACAAGGTAAATTTCGAGATAATCAAGTTCGAAGTTTCTTGAGACTGTCCTTGCAAGCCTCAATAACGTGGCCATGATCTGAATTCCATAGATGCGAAACCAAGACATATCAGAACTAAGAGATAGGTTAAGATGATAGCTGATGCAACATAGTCCAAATAAAAATCCCAAATAAAAATTCCAGCTTTCAACAAACCCAATATTCTATTCACATCTCCAGACATGACGGTAAGAGATTTGAGAAAGAGAGCTAAGTGACAGTACCAGCACGGCCGAGATGGCGTTCGAATGCCATCTTTCTCCATTGTCCAAACTCCTAAGCCGAAGATCGGCATCTTGTACAGTCAGATTGAGAGTTGTCAGTCGAGTGTTTAGTTTAGTTGATCAAACAAACTTGCTGATTCCTCAACAGTTCATAACTAGGCCCAATGAGCCAACAAATAACTAAAGGTCTAATGGGCTGAGTAATATCGTATGTGTGGTATATAAAAGGAACGTACGTGATCACCGATTGATTACTTAACTTTTGCTTCGGTGGTTGGGAAACATCAATTGATTCAATTTCCCTTGTTGCTCACAGGTAAATAACTTCTCTAATGGTCGGTACGGTAGCTCAATTGATTGATATATCCCTCCCTCCCTCCCTCCTAGTTTTGTGACTTTCGGGTTTCTGAGGATCTTGATTTTTGTGGGTAGGTTCGAATCTTAGGTTTTCTTTGTCTGCTGCTGATATTCGAATCTGAGGTCTTAATTTAGCTCGAAAAGTCACCGACTTTTGATATTTCCGGCTGGATAGGAATTGGTTTTATTCAGATTTCGATGACTCTTTGAATTGACTCGACTCTCTGTTTTCTGTAGGTTGGGTTTAACTTATATATCTCTACCAGTCCAAGCATCTAAACTATGGTAAGTGTGGGTCTTGTCCACAAAGGTTTAATCTTTCAATCTAAGCTCACTCAACCCTTTTTGGGACATTGCAGTTTTTCGATGGATACCATTATCCCGGAACCACCTTTGAGCATAGTTACCGCTGCTACCCTGCTTCTTTCATCGACAAGGTCTCCCTTCATCTCTCTTTTTATTTGTTTTGATATCTGATTTTCAAATTTGGAATTATGCATATATACTTGGCTTTCCATTACTTGTTGTTTCTAATTTCTGTTTCCTTTTCTCTTCCTTGCAGCCTCAAATTGAAAGTGGTGACAAGAGTAAGACCCTTTTTTTTTTTAATTAACACACTGATCTCTGTTTCCATTCAATTTTACTATTTATATTGTTCAAGTCTGACTTGTGTTGTTAAATTGATCTCAGTTATAATGCCCCCATCAGCCCTTGATCGTCTCGGTACGCCACTACTTTCTCTCTCTCTGTCTCTCTCTTTTCGATTTGGTTTAGTAGCTCTTAAACTTAAAACAGCTATCAGAGTAGTCTTATTATTGTGGAAACTTTTGCAGCATCTTTGCATATTGACTATCCTATGCTGTTTGAGCTTCGTAATGCTGGAAGTGAACGTGTTTCACACTGTGGCGTCCTTGAGTTCATTGCTGAAGAAGGCATGATTTACATGCCTTACTGGGTAACTTTCACTTTCCTTTTCTTATTGTCAGTTTAAATACATTACTCGGGATCATGCTGCTGATTGTTTGCCACTTTGATGATCTTAATCCAGATGATGCAGAATCTGCTGCTGCAAGAAGGAGACATTGTGAGAGTTAGAAATGTCACTCTTCCTAAGGGGACTTATGTTAAACTACAGCCCCACACTACTGACTTCCTCGATATATCCAACCCTAAAGCCATGTGAGTAGTCCTCATCCACACCTCTCTTTATCTCGTTCATTATTGCTTTCTAGAAAGGTTTTTCCATATATATATGACTCTGCGAATGAACCTTCTTGCAGCTTGGAGACGGCTTTGAGAAACTACTCATGCCTAACCACTGGGGATAGCATTATGGTTCCATACAACAATAAGAAGTACTTCATAGATATTGTTGAAACAAAGCCTGCTAATGGTATCAGCATCATTGAAACTGACTGTGAGGTTGATTTTGCACCTCCCCTTGATTACAAAGAGCCTGAACGTCCTAAAGCACCTACTGCTGCAGCTAAGGCTCTGGCAAAAGGTATGTATCTATTGACATGGAATCATCACTCATTAGATGGACTTACTATTAGCTTCAAGCTGTTAGATTATCATGTTTTTTTTTCTTACTTCAGCTGAGGAAGTTGTGCCTGAACCTGAACCAAAGTTTAATCCTTTCACGGGATCTGGAAGACGGTTAGATGGGAGACCTCTTTCCTATGAGCCACCTTCTTCCTCCTCTAGCGCAAAAGACAAACAGCCTGCTGTTGCTAGTGGTAATGGACAGTCGTCTGTAGCAAGTGGCTCAGAGAGAGCTGCGCGACAAGCTCAAGGAAAGCTTGTGTTTGGGGCCAACGCAAACCGTGCTCCAAAAGAAGCTCCAAAAGTACTCATTCAAACTTTTTTGGTAAATGCAATTGAATTAAGAGATAGATTACTTATTGATAAGTTTGTTTTCAGGTTGGAGCTGGAAAGGAGACAAAGAAAGAGGAAGAAGAGAAGAAAGAAGAGTCCAAGTTCCAAGCTTTCACTGGGAAGAAGTATTCATTGAGGGGTTGATGATTAACTCAGTCTGCCGGTCTATGTATGATCCCTCTGTGTATTATATCAGTACTAGTGCCTCGAATTAAACAATGAAACAAATAATTTAATAAAGCTCTCTGTTTTTCTTCTCTGGTTGGTTTGATGAGTGAGAGAGAGATGGTAGAATCACGTGTTTTCTATTGTCAGATTCATTCTCTGCTCTTTCATTCATGAGCTAAGAACAGTAGATATGAAATAAGATATGTGATTTCAATTAAGACATGTCTTCTTCTGAGTTTCACTCTCTACAGTTCTGAGATTTCACTGGAAAACACTTGGACCATACATGCATATGCCTCGAGTTTTTAACTCAAAAATAAGACGAATAGCAAAAGAATCTCTTGTTTTTCTATAACCAAATCTGATGCGGGAAGATGATCTCTGTGTTGGCACCTTACTGCATAATGGCTCTAAGAGCATCTTTAATGTATTTGTACTTGAATTCAAAGCCAAGCTCTTTGGCTCTTACAGGTAAAACCTTCTGTCCTTCAAGAACCACAGTTGCACCTTCTCCGAGCAAAGCTTTGAGTGCAAAGTCAGGAACTGGTAGCCACGACGGCCGACCAAGAACGCTGCCTAGCTGCTGGCACATCTCCCCAAGCCTAACCGGGTTTGGCGCAGTCCCGTTTATAACTCCTGCACCAACCAACACCAGAATAGCATTCCTCTTTTAATCTTAAGTAGGTAAAATAACATAGAAGAGAAACATGTACGTGATGTTGTTACCTTGATAGGATGGTTTAGTGAGGGCTTCGTAGATAAGATTCACCAAGTCATCCACGTGAATCCAAGAGAACCTACTCAGTGAATTATGCGAAAAATGGCCAGTTAGATTAGCAGAGAGGCAAGAAGAAGAATTGTTGGAGTTTACCATTGTTGTCCTGAACCCAGAGGTCCTCCAGCAAACATTTGGAAAAAGGGTATCATCATGGCTAAAGCCCCACCATCTTTACCCAGAACAACACCAATGCGGATAAGTGCAACTCTTACATCCTTATTGGCTTTCAGCGCTGTTCCTTCCCATTCTCTGCAAACCTAAGCGCACATGTACATAGAGTCAGATTGACATTTCATGAACCAAACCGGAAGAAAGTGTGTTCCAGGATTAGTACCTCTGAAAGATAATCATTTCCTGACGGACTCTTTTCATCAAAGACTCCTGTCTCACTAGCACCTGTTAATTTAAAGATCATTAGTATTCTTGTTGGCATGGGTCAGAGTGTGAAACTTTGGTGACAGACCATAGTAACCAACAGCTGTGGCGCTAACAAGAACGGTAGGTCGAGCATCCACTGGTGAATTATTAATCAACTCAACAACCTTGATGAAGTTTCACAAGAAAAAAAAAAAAAAACTTATGAATCAGAATAACTAGTCAACATGAGAAGAGCTAAAGACTACAATCAAATGAGTAACCACTACTAACTTTAGAAGTGACACGGACTCGGCTGTCCTTGATCTCCTTCTTGATCTGTAAAGCAAGCAAATATATCAGCAGTAGGATAAAGGAAGAAGCCATCAAAGTTTAGAGAAGAAACTGACCTCGGGAGACCACCTAGTACTAATAGGCAGACCAGCCAAGTTGACAACAGCAGTAGAGCCTTGAATGCAGTCTCTCCACTCCCCTTCTTCAGCAATCACGATACCTGGGAAGTCCTTGGCTGCCATCAAGAAGTAGATGAATCAGATCACAAGCAGATAAGTTTCTTAGCCACATACAAACAGTGTTTATGATCCTAGCAGAATAGTGATTACCTTCTTCTTACCAGGAAATATAAGCTCAGCTTTGGATTTGGAGCGAGTTAAGACACGGACAGAGTGATTATCTGCGTAATGAGTAAAGCATTTAAGAAACTTGAATGCTTGTTTTAAAAACGTCATCACTCTATATATAATCAATAAGCAAAAGAAGAAGAAGAGTACCAGAACGAAGTCTGTGAACCAATCGTCTGCCTATAAAGCCAGTTGCTCCAGTTACTGACACTGTCATCTTATCTTCCTACAAGTAACAAACTCTCTAGTGAACATCGAGAGCTTTGTCTTTTTGGGTTCTTGTTCAAATTGTATATAATCTAATGCAAATGGGGTTTAGGTAAAAAATGAAATAAATACCTTCTCTGATTTTTCAGAGCTACATAGAACCACTAACCTCCTCTTTGTGCCTCCCATCTAATGTAAACAAAACCAAACATTGATCACTAATAATAATCCCACTAGGAGAATGTTTTTTTCCTACAGAACTCGAAGTAGCTTACGGAGAATGACGGAGGAACGAAAAGAGAAGACGACAGAGCGAAGGAGGAGGAGGAAAGAGACGTTGTTGAGCAGAGAAGCTCCATCGCGTTGTTCTGATTTGATCGTTAACACTGAGTGGTGGAGGGGACACGTACGTACATATTGAATGAAGAAGCGAACTTAACGGGCCTTTAATGGGTTTTCCATTATTGAATCTAGTAAAATCATAAAGGCCCATTTATCTCAATTTGGGCCCATAAGTGTTTTTAGTAGTAGTCTTTGAAATGTTTCCGTCTACGTTGAGGAAGAGAGAGAGAGAGATGGCGGCGGCGATGCAGTGGTGCAGCTCCATGACGCGGCGGATTATGATGACGCAGCGTACGTCTGCAGCGCTGACTTGTTCGGCGAGGTATTCTTCTTCGTTATCCCCGGCGGCGGCGGCGATGGAAGTGTGCGGGAGAGGGGATAGTAAGACGAAGAAAGGGAAAAGGTTCAAAGGATCGTACGGGAACTCGAGAGGGAAGAAGCAGAAGATGATTGAAAGAATCAAAGACAAGCTCGAACTCCCCAGATCCACTCCTTGGCCTCTCCCTTTCAAGCTCATCTGAAGAATCTCATCTATTGTTAAGGTTTTACCGTTTGCTACAAAGAAAAAAAATGTCGCAGTGAGTTTCCAGTTATATAACTGTCTGTACACTTGTTATTCGTTATGAATCATTGATCTGTGTTTTTTTTTTTAACTCTCGAATTTCCCCCTGCCAATTTGTGCACAAGGTTGTTGAGTCTTTAATCATCTGCTATAGATACCCATTAGGTGAATTTGTCCTCTTTCACTCACCCCTTTAAGTGCTTGTCTAATTTCTTTATTGTATGAATATTATAGAACCAACCCACATCTCATGGATTGTGTACCATTTTTGGGTAGTAAGATATGGCCCAGTGACTCTTGCATTTGTAGTTTTATAACTTGTTTGACAACCCGCCGTGAGTGTCTAATGCCTATAGCTCAGTTCATAGGACAGGAGAGGGCAGAAGGTTTCCTGATCTGAGCTTTCTGTTCCAATATATCATAATTGAGTTTAATTGATCATAGTTGCTCTATATAAATTTTAGAGATATATGGTTGTTTCCTAGTCTAGCATTTGATGATGATCCTACATCTTCCCCTGCCCCCAACATCTTTGTTTTCTTGAGTTTGACTCTTCTTTTATTTTGAGTATTTGAACTTTGGATTCCTTTCTTCTCTTAGCTTCTCTCTATGAATATGCATCTTGTTGGAATTAAGTGTTGTTGCTGTTGTCACAAATTATGTTGGTTAACTAATGTGGAAGCAAACTCATTGAAACGCACAATTATGCTTCAGAAAAGTTGGCCGTGTGATTGTTTAAACAGGTCGGACATCCTGAAGATGTTATAAGGGTTGGCATTAATTTTCCACCATTAGCACCAATACACAGTATATCCAAACTTGTTTTCTTTTCAGTTGTCCCTTTAAATTAATAATTTTATCTTTGACCAAATAAACTGATAATTTGATCATTTTCCCACAATTTTTACCACATTAGCCAGATTGTAATTAATTAACAAAATCATGTCTGGTAAAACTGATTACCCACCCAATAAAACCTAAATGAGTAAATTCAACTTTTATTCCTTATCCATGAACTATAAAACCAAAAATTTCTAATCATACATCTATGTCTTTCTCTTTTTATAAAATTAGGGTTCATAGAAAGTGACTTTGGTTATTTTTCAAGGTAACAAATCGATTTAGGGAAGTTTTCAGAAAAAAATATTTGCGGTTTATCTTCAAGGCGGCAAATTGAGTTTAGAAAATCATTCACTGGAGTTCCGACAGGATGGTGAATTTATGGTGCGGGTCATGAATAATGATTGGATTTAAGTTTTAATCGGATGGAGAATTACTTTACTAAATGCAAAATTATATTAGTTAGGAAAGTTAATTAATTTGATAAAATTTATGAAAAATGATCAAATTATTAGTCTGTAAAGATAATTGATGAGCAAATAAGTTTGGGTGTACAACGTGTTGGTGCATGTAACACAAAAGGAAAATTGACGTCAATCCTACTCATAAAGATGTTAGAAACCAATAATAAAAGGAGGTTCGTTCTTGTAAATTTTCATAGAAACCAATTAATTTACCCGTTTATGTTTTTATAAGATAAAACATTAAAATGTGACTGAAACAAAAGAGCTTAGAGGAAAAGTTGTGTTTCTATTTCCAAAACTAAGAATGGTACATTATATGACATTGACTTTATATTGCATTGATTCATTTATATAATGATGATGTATAAATTAACGATTGATGAAACAAGTAAAAAAAAAAATAGAAATTAGATTTATTAAAAGAAGACTGCTGCATGAGGAATCTAACTTTTTGCTTATAAAAGGTAGAATATTGGAAGCAAATAAGTTGGTTACGGCTTTCTTAAATGTTTGTATGGTTACTAACTTGTGTTTATTGTGAATGATTGAAAGAGGAACATGAACACAATTGTAATGATGTTACTCAGAAGCTTCATGAAAAATTTGAAATTATTATATGATAAGTAATAAGGTCATGAAGAATTTTGGAAGGATACGACAAAGAATAATAAGAATTAATATAGTTTGAATCATTCTATTACTTTAAAACTAAATAAATTAGTAGAAAGTGGTGGAGAAATTTTAACACTATAGTTAATCTTTTACTTTTGTTTCAACACACTATAGTTAATCATATTTCTGAAATATCTCTCGTCATTTTTGTAATTGATTTATTTTTGGAATAATAGTTTATTTTAGTTTTTATTATATAGTTGTGATTATTCAAATATATTTTCATCACCACTTACTATATATAACGATTTCCATCTAAATTTGTTTTTCGCAAAATCAAGTATTTTGCAAACTTGTTATGATACATTTGAAAAACATCATCAACTCGTTGTTTTTAATTTTTTCATCACATACAATAGCCATAAGTACAAATTATTTGTCGAACAATTTCTCTTGTAAAATCAAAGACTGCTCAAAAGTTGCATGATTTGTCGATATTATGATAACACGATGTTTCGATTCTTCAAAATTTTATTTTATATGACATCTGATTAACAAGGAATTTGAGGGTTTCAATTTTTTGCCGAATTGTTTTCTTTTCATCTTCACGCATGTTAATTTGAAACAAAGAATGATTGTCATTAAAAACTCAATGTTTAGATCATGTCTATTAGATGTGTTAAATTTCTTTGAGATCAGTCATGTGCTCGTACTCATTTAATTGGTTGAGTTATTGTCAACAAATCCACCATTAGTCATGCTTAAACTAATATTTTTCGATTTTTTACGTTCATCAAAATTATGTGATGGTTACACTTTCTCAGGATGTGATTTGCTTTTGAAAAATTACAAATTTTGGTTGTTATTGTGTGTACCAAGAGCTATTTAAAGTCTAATAGAGATAATAAAGTGACACACTTTTTTAGTGTTTTTCAATGTTTAATCTATTTTTTTAACTATTCAACCATTCTACTGTTTCAAAAATACAAATTAATATTCTTTTATAAATTTAAATAAAAAAACTCATATAACTTATAAGTACTGGGTGAATATTTGTGCATAAGCATAGTTTGTTTTGCTGATATATTTGTTATTTGCTTAGTGCATTAATGTTTTTGTTACTATATTAACTGATACTAATTGAAAATATTTTGGATCATGTCTATTAGATGTGTTAAATTTCTTTGAGATCAGTCATGTGCTCGTACTCATTTAATTGGCTGAGTTATTGTCAACAAATCCACCATTAGTCATGCTTAAACTAATATTTTTCGATTTTTTACGTTCATCAAAATTATGTGATGGTTACACTTTCTCAGGATGTGATTTGCTTTTGAAAAATTACAAATTTTGGTTGTTATTGTGTGTACCAAGAGCTATTTAAAGTCTAATAGAGATAATAAAGTGACACACTTTTTTAGTGTTTTTCAATGTTTAATCTATTTTTTTTAACTATTCAACCATTCTACTGTTTCAAAAATACAAATTAATATTCTTTTATAAATTTAAATAAAAAACTCATATAACTTATAAGTACTGGGTGAATATTTGTGCATAAGCATAGTTTGTTTTGCTGATATATTTGTTATTTGCTTAGTGCATTACTGTTTTTGTTACTATATTAACTGATACTAATTGAAAATATTTAATTTTTATTTTGGAATATTCTATAATTAAATTTTATAATATAATCACATTTTTTAGTTTTAAGTTAAGATGTTTAATGTTTTTTTGTCCATCTAATTGGTTGTTTTTAAATTTATTTCAAACTTTTTAACATGGTTTGTTGGACATAATTTTCATATGTTTTTACGTTAAGTTTAGTAGATATGAAACATTTTATCTTAGATTTGAAGATATCACAACAAAAACAGAAGTGGCGATACCACTATGAAAATTCAGATTAATCTGAAGAAAATAAAAGAGTAGATAACTCTAAGAGAGGAGACAGAAAAACTTAGACTCGCAAGAATATTAAAGACGAGCAATATGTATTTCTTAGACGCGATAGATCAGATAAGAAAATATAAAAACCCACGGCAAATCATTGAAAAGTTTCAGCATTCAAACATAATGTCTATAGAAGGAAATAGAAATAATATGGTGACTCGTTCCTTTTCATTATTTTAGTTGTGAATTTATTTCTGATTTTTAACTGTTTAACCATTCTATTAATTTTAAAGACTACAAAATCTTATCTTTCTAATTTTTGGAATATTTCAAACAATTCAAAAAAACTTCTATAGCATACAAGTATTGGTGAATATTTGTGCATATGTATAGCTTTTTGATGATATATTTTTTATTTGCTTAATGTATTATTGTTTTGTGTTAATATATGAATTTATATATGAACTGATTTTCATAAAAACATATTTAATTCTTATTTTCGGATATCGAATAATTATATTTTCTAATATAATGGTATATTTTAGTTTTAGATAAAATATGTTAAATTTTTTATGTCCATCTAATTACTTGTTTTTAAATGTGTTTCAAACCTTTTTAACATTGTTAGCTACACATGATTTTCATATGTTTGATGCCAAGTTCAGTAAACACATAACATTTGATATCCTCAGAAATATTTTTCAAAACTCTCAAATTAGATATCAAAAACACACAAGGTGACCAAACGAAGTATTTCAGTGATAATCATCAATAAATTGAACTAGATCAGAATTTTTGACTAATAAATGAAAGAGAAAATTATAGAAAATATTCCAACTAAATTTAGTTAAGCTTTTTAATACCTAAACGTTTTCTACTACCTAATTTAATATCTTAACTAATTATTTTCCTCAACTACACAAAATTTTAAAATTGTTTCCATTTTAATATACAAACTGTGTTTATTTTTATCAAAAATATTAATAAGTTTTAAATGAAATTTATTTATTTTCTAAAATTCACAAAACAGATCTTAAAAATTTCTATTTTTTGAACTTGTAGAAATAATAATAATTAAATTGTGGAAAATCTTGAATTTAGTTTAAACTGAAGAAAACATAAGAGCATATGACTCAAAATTTTAATGATAATCATCAATAAATTAAATTGAATTAGATCAGCAAATGTATATAAAGAAAGTTTACTTTGATTGCTATGATAAAGTGCTACAATACCACATCAAAACATTTCACATTCCACAATACCTTTAAAACATTTTCCATTTTCACCTGCAACCTCAACCTTTTCTCAAGAAAAAAATACTTTCTAAACTCCACAAATTAATACTCGATAAATTAAAAAGCATGGTAAATCAATAAATTTTATCAGTTTCTAATTTGGCCAGTGTGAAATATTTCGTTAAGATAATATTTTTTTGAAAACCTTATATAAATATATGGACTCATTATTATAAATTACTAATTAATACATATATATCAACATATAAATATATACAATATAGTGTATAGTTCATTTTTATTCACATTAAATTCTTATCTTTAATTTTTCTAAATATTTTTACATATATTGATTTTGACTTTGTCGTTTTAAACTTAAAAATACATTTAAAGTTGACACAAAATATTTTGTACGCTAAATAATTGAACAAGAATAACATAAAATTTGTATATGTACGATTTAATCAATACATATACCGTAAAATCAAATATTGTTCTTATTTTTATTTGAAACATACTTCAAAATATATAAATCAAAAAATTGTAAATTAATTATTCTATAAGTTAATAAATTATCAAAATCTCAATATTATTCATTTAAAATTATTTACTGTAAGATGTTTCTTTTGATGGCCATGACCATCAATGTAAATACACACATATCAGACATAAGAAGCTAACAAAACTTCAAAATTTGTATAAAAAAAAATCTATGCGCCTGATGAGGTCTTCTTCCAACAAATTTTAATCTCAGCAATTTTTGGTCTCATCAATTGTTTTTTTAACCAATCATACTACAAATTAACTAAGGCAATGGAAAGTCAATGTCATATGTTGTACCATTCTTATATTTTCAGAAATAGAAACACAATTTTTCCACTAAGCTCGTTTCTCTCAGTCACATTTTATCTTATAGAAACATACATCAAGAAAATCTAATCACTTTCAGTACTGGTTTCTGACATCTTTATGAGTAACTCCAGTCAAATATGTGTTTACATTTAAAGCTTAGCTTAAAACTACCACCATCTCTATCATCATTCAAGACCACCGATAACACTATCGGAAACAGACTCTACCATCAAAAGACTTGGCGACCGGAAGTATGATGATGGCTTAGGTATTTGGTTTGGCTCCCAAAGTTAGACTAGAGCACACAGGTTTATTCTTTATTTTTTAAGAACAAAACAGTAACACATGATGAAAAAAGGTTTTTTGATGAGTAACTTTTAACGTTCATTCAAAGAAAAAACATCTTCAACATGTCCAAACCTTTTTAAACAAACACACGGTCAATCACAAAAATTTCATGTATCACTGATCAGTTAGCAAATCTCGATTCCAGTTCACGAAATTTGGTTCTGAGTCAGATTTGGTTTTGATTCTATTTTAAAATCAATTCCAACCCTGAGAATTAGGCACATGTGAAGAGGTTTTTAGTTGCAGTAAAATAGGACAAGAGTGGATATTACAAGGACTGACCAATGAAGACAGAACATCAGAATCAGATAAAGTCTTGTCTATTTCCAAATCAAAGCCCCTGTTAAAAAAGCAAAAGAAACAGAGAAGCTCCCCTTACGCCAAGAACCCACCTAGAAGATTTACACAAATACAACCTCATACTTCCAACGTGTTTCACTATCAGAAAAGCGTTGCCATGCTTTTCCTCCAGCTATGAGACCTCCGACTTGTCGGAAGCGGAGGCGTGAAGCTAAGACCAAACATCTCCTTCATAGCTCTTCCTTGCTCCACGAACCTAACCAGCTTCGCTACAACTGCTGCACTATCGACCACATGGATTATGTCCTTGGGTTTACTCCACAGCTGGTTCGCCAGCTGCAACCGCCTGCGTTTCGAGTTCACATCGATCCCAAACTTCTCGTAAAGCCTCTTCCTTTCTTCTCCAGAGAATCTCTTCCCCACCAGCTTGCTTAGCATCCGTCTCTCCCTCTGAAGTGCCTTCAGGCTACACAACCAATACGACCGGTTAATAAAAACGTTAGCTGTTAATTGATGATGCAAAACGCTAAAAAGCAGTAACTAACCTTGAAGCTACTGTAAGGGTTTGTCCTCTTTCAAAGGCTTCGTTTCCCTGAGAGAAGCTTTCTTTCATAAAGGAGAGTCTTCTTAGCTCTACTCCTATGTATATCGAATCTGCTTGATCTCCCTTGAAGAGCAAGAAGAAGTAAGTTCTGTGCACCAACGAGACGTTACATGTCTCCCAAAGTTCCAGAATCTGTTCCCTCTTTCTCTCAAATTCCTCCGACCAGTTCGTCAATGTCCCAGACACCTCTTCTTTGTCCAGACCAATGGCATTCCCCATTTCCTTGAGCCCTTGGACAAATGAACTGATGCTGGTGATACCTCCATCGTCTCCCACCATTGGTGTTCCAACGCTGTGAGCCTCAGTGGAATCGCTTCCGCGAGAAGACATTGAATCACTCCTCATCAATTTCATACCAGAGCCAAACTCTAATCCAGGCAACGCAACATCATGAACCTCCGGTCTTCCAGGGTAGTAGTCAGTCTCCAGGGCATCAGGAGGAGTACTTGTCCCTTCTCCGCGGCTCCAACTCTTCCTCATTCTTACGCTTCTAACACTTGATGGATTCCTGTTCTGAGCAAGACCTGTTTCAGAGTTTACCTCCAGATGTGTTTCTGCGACTGTCCTTTCTTCATCGTGGTTAATAACGTCACTGGCTGATGATTCTTCCATCTCAATGCATTGTACCTCTTTGCAGTATTCTTCTGATTGATCACCAGGCGACAATACCTCCTCCAGATCCTCGTCAGAGTGAGACCTAACAGAAGCTCTTGCAGTCGACTGAGGCATTGACGTGCCATCGGATATGAAACTAGTCCTGTCTGGATCGACAATGACTGATGTCTCTGACACTGAACCATCCTCCCACTTGTTTGTACCATTACAGAAATGTGGAGTTCCAGCCTTTGTAAGAGGGAAGAAATGAAGAAAAGGAACAGAGGATTGAGCTAAAAATGCGATAAAATTTATCTAATTATTGGATTATATGTCAGTTGAACTACGATACCTTCGAAGACTCATCGTGTTCAACCATCTTCATGAAATCTTCAAGCCGAGATTGAGCAAGATCCCGCTGTTTGGTCATTTCTGCGAGCTGCTTCTCCATCTGCATAACATCAAACCTTCATCAGAATAAATCAACCAAACTCATGCCAAAGTATCTATGGAAACTACTTTTGGGCACAGACCTTTTGTATCTGAAGATCTTTCTTTCTTAGCGCAACCCCACAGTCGCAACTTGAGGTGGCAGGAGCTGGGTTTCTCAGCTCGCTTTCGAGCCTGGCTAGCTCACGCTGCAGTTGCTTCACCAAAGCCTTGTCTGACATGACCACATTGATCTGTGCCTTCGTGGTGACTTCCTTGGCACAACAGGCAAACAAAAGAGTGTTTCTGGTCTGCTCAACATGGCTCCTTGCAGGACTCAGCGTGCAGACTATGGCGGTTCTGGCATTCCCCCCCAAACACGGCTGAAGAATACGTGTGAGTTTGGAGTCCCTGTAGTTGATGTGTCCTTGTCTTCCATTGCTGCATCATGTTGACAGTCTTTATAATTAAAACACATTTAAGTTACAAAACAACAAAAGGGAGAATCAACCAAAGTAACACTTGCACACCTGAGTTTGCGTATGACAGTTCCTAGAGTCAGCAAACTTCGATTGATATGACAACCCTCCTTAAGTCTTGCACCAGCTGATAATGCCTGCGACGCGCGCTCGCTCCCCGCCAAATCAATGAAATTCTGTACAGAAGAACAATGAGCACCACCAAGATGATTCGTCAAAGCTTCGGACCAAAAGTAGATAAAGAGCAGATGAGTACATACCACACTCGCCATGAGCGTGGTTGAGTTCTCTTTTCCTAGGAACTCCCGAGCAGAGCTTTCAACTGTCTACAAAAAAAATTAACAATTTTAGATAAGTTACAAAGCAAAAAAGAGGGGAATCTTAGTGGTAGATTTAGAGCTTTACTAGTTTGATAATTTGATGAGATCTTGAACTTCTCTCATTCAATGAGGTTTCGCCAATCTTGCGCTGGGCTGCAACAAGTACAACAAGGAAACGTGACAAGAGATTCTTTTCAGACAGCAGTTTATACATAACTATCAACTGGTTCGTGGTAATGGAAAATGGGTGGAGTTTATGAGGTTATTACCTTCACAAATTGAGATAAGATCCTTAAAATGGTTCCAGTCTCTCAGGATTTCCTCTCTGTTTTTTTCAACGACGGCCCCTTTCTGAATGGCAGAAACATAAAAGATTATTAACTAAAAAGAGTTCTTGCAATAAGGAGAAGCAACAATCTTCCACCTCAGGGTCATCACGCAGCCTCAGTGGTGGACTATCCGGGCTGAGAAGATCTCGGATGGCCTCATTGTAGATCTCTATAGCCGAAAATTTCACAACAAACGCCCTATCTTCATGCTGCAGCGTCCGTGCAATTAGTGAACCGAAAGAATAAATAATCAAAGTAGTGTGTGTGGAAATAAAGAACTTTTTAAGCGTTACCTTGAATATATAGTCAAATATGTCAGCGACAGCAAACTCAGTTATACCAGTCATGGTGTATGTCTTTCCACTGCTCGTCTGACCATATGCGAAAATACTAGCTGCGAACCAATAATTATTAGCTTTTAATGCCATCGATGTTTATGTCATCACAAGAATCAAGGAAGCTTACAGTTGATTCCTTTGACAACCGAGAGAGCAACTTCCTTGGGGCCATCCTCATAAACTTGTCTTGTTGGAGATTCACCTCGGTACACTCTATCTGTCATCAAAATGTCAAAAGAAAAAAGAGTTAAGTTGACTTAAGTACATAGAAGATATGTAAACAAAAACAACAGTACAACTCTTACCAAATGAGTATGCGGAAGGAAAAGTGGAGCCTTCACGCAGAGTGTTTCTGTACAAGACGGTGGTGTCGTTGATGCATTCCCAATCAGCAGCTTCATTAGCCAAGATCTCTTTGTCGTTGAGAGGTCTGAGTCTCACCAGAACCAATATCTTCTCTTCGCGGGCTACATGCACCTGTGTCTTGTCCATTTTCTTCAGCTCCTCTCCAGCAATCGCTCCCATTGGTCACTTTTTTTAAGGTCTTTGAGCAGAGGAAACTCGAACTCGCTTTCCTGAAACAGTTCAGACGTTAACATTGATTTATTTGCACATTTCATTCATATTTTTAACCAAAAATAGCTTTGGGAAGAGACCAAAAAGAGTCCAACTAACACAACCATAAAGAAATGAAAAAAAACTCAGACATGTCGTCTTACCAAACCAAAGACAAGAGGTTAAAACAAGAGGCATGCCTAGAAAATCCCTCTAAGGAAGAGAAGAGAAAATATAAATAGTTAAACAAAGCAAACTGGGAATGTCAGAGGATGTGGATTGCAATGCAAATACATCACTAGAGTTCAAAATGTATACCACAGAAATCGAAAGAGAGATGACTTATTAGCAGGGATAAGGTTGTTATAAGAATGTATATGATATACAGAGTTAACTTAGAAGAGAGTAGTGGTGACCCACTATGCTTGAGAACGAAGTCATGCACCATCCAAAGTTTCTTTCTTTATAGGAGAATATTAAGTAATAAATGACCCCACAGTCCACCCTTCTCTGCTGAAATGCATCCATTTATTTTAATGGAAAAGAAAGGAAAAGCTATCATAATCTTAAGTACTTTGATTGTAATCTTTACACACGGAAAAGCAGACAGAACAAAAAAAGACATAAAGAAAGAATTAATAATATAATAATTGTTTTATTCACAAGTCTTTCTCCACAATTGGCATTAAACAATCGTGAGAATATTTAAAAAAAAAATAGACATCACAAATCTCAGAACTAAACCCTAAATCTTATTATCTTGTTGCAAATGTGTGTATGAATTTACATGGAGAGAGAGGCTTCTGTACCTAGTGGTGAGTAGAGTTGTCTTCTTCCCTAAAGTGATGTCGTTTCAACAGAGGCTCTGATCTGAAACATCCACCACATAAAATCACAGCATTAATAAAACACACACGGAGAACTAATTTTGAGATAAAATGCCAAAAATAGCAATCTCTCGATCTATAAAGAAAATCAAAGTATTTAGCCAAATGGGAGGAGGTCCCCGATGAAATATCGAAAACTCGGTGGATCTCTCTAACGAGAGCGCGAAATAATAGGAGAGAATCAGAGTACAGTACTCTTCTTCTTCTTCTTCTACTCCATTTTCCTGCTGCTGCTTCCTCGTCGCCTTCTTCTTCTCGCTCTCTCTAAAAAGAGGGACCAATGGGGGGCATTGATTTGGTCCCGCAACTCGCCTCTCTTTTTCTATTCGCCGAACCGAGAGAGAGCGGTGGAAGAAAGATACCAACCGAGTGAAATTTCTATTTTACCCCTGGAACGTTGTCGGGAATCTGAAAAAAACTGCCACGTGCATTAAAAGCAATGGCCGTTCCCTTTTTCTTGTTTTCCATCTTCTCATTCATTTACTCTCTCTATTTTTCACACCTGGCACGAGGCCCGCTGCTTTTTTAGCCGTTGAGCTGTCCGGAGCCCAAGGGTTTGTTTTGATATAGACCGAGACTCTCTCCACTAGAGAGAGGGTTTCCCTTCTCATTACCGTGATTCTATTTTTTTTATTCTTTTATATATTCGACAATGCTCGTGAAAGATATACACATACTCAACCATATTTACTGACTTCCCATTCTACCGAACAAACGTGAAATAAGTAACATTCCGAAAATCACGCCTCCCTTTCCTACTTTTGTCGGTCCATCAACCTTTTTTTTCTTTTCTTGCAGCTGATAAAACATAAACTTCACAAACAACAAAAATATAAGACCCAAAATATAAAGTCAAAAGCCACAAATGGTTCACCTTTCTCTCTCCTTCTTATCGTCTCCCCCTTCCCGTCGCTTCTCCTTCTGAGTCAACTCGGTCGACCGGTGTGTGGTGGCTTGTTTAGTACCGGCGCCGGTCCCAAATCTTCATTTTCTTTCAAGTTCTTTCTGTGGTAGTTCGGTGTGCGACTTAGGGTTCGTTTTGTGAGTGATGTGCTTCTTCCAAATCGACATATACTCTCAGATCTGTGTAGATTTCTTAGATAAAAGCTCCGGATCTTATGGTTAACGGTGTGGTCTAGCTACAAAACCTGTTGTCTAAGAATCTCTGTCTAGATCTGTGTAGTTTTGTTGATTTTGCATATCCCTCTTGCTTTTGGTTACGTCTTCACATTTACAGGTTTCAGTTGTGTTGTTAGAGTTTGCTATGGATCCCGTCTAATCCATCCTTCTGCCGTTTGTGGCCTGTGCGTGTTGTTTATGGATTGGTGGGCTTGGCTCCTAGTTGTTTGTTCAGATCTCGTGGAGATTTGTTGTGTGGCTTCATACCTAGGCGTTCAACAGTCGCGTTCGACTAAGCCGTTTTCGGGGGTTTGGTGATTGAATCGAAGGAGGTTCTCGCTTGCCGGTCTATGGAGTTCGTGTTGCTTGGTTCTTGAGGAGTGTCCTCGTTGTTTCTAGGAGAAAGTGGTTTTGCGGTGGTTTGGCCGAGGGCAATCCCGCTAAACAGTCTCATAGGTTCTCTTGATGCCTGCCATACCTGTTCGGCGGAGAGTATTACCGCTAGCTTGAAACCTAGTTGCTTAGCTTAAGTTTGTAGTTTGTACTCGCCCTTTAATGTTGGGTTCGTTTGGGCATTTGCTTCCCCTGCGTGGGATCTCGTTTCCGAGGATATTTCTTTATCCGTCGGCTTAACTAACCACGAATTAATCATGTGTTTGTTGGTCTTTGTTGGTGTTGTATCAGTTGTTGTTGAATATCTATAAAATCAATCTTTGACGGAAAAAAAAAAGGCACAAATGGTTTATAAGCTCATAACCTCTGTTTGATCTCAGACCATAAACATTAATCAACTGTAGTTAATGACCCCATATGTGTTTAGTTAGTAACATTAACTATATTTAAATTTATTCTCATTTACAAATTTTGATAATACAAATTTAAAGTTTACCCTAATCCCAGCTGTCTAAACTGATAAACACACAACATCATACACATTTACTCATGCAAACCAGTGGTAGGGTTAACGCATGAAAGCCCATTATTATTGTTCAAGACAGACATTGAAAATTGCGTATTTGGATGTTGAGAGAAGAATGGGAAAAATATGGGAGGCTTGTGTGGATGCATGGCTGAGCAGGTGCGTATCCTTGAATTTTGGATCACCATTACGAGGGCCCGATCTATTTCGTAAACTGTGTTTTTTCAAATGACATTAAACTGTATGTATTTCTTTGAAAACGAGTATTTAAAATTTTGCTATTTGATTAAAACATGCAATAAATAAAATTGTTTTTTTTTGAATATATGTTAAATTTATTCAAAAGAAAACTACTTTTGTACAACAAGTGTAAACTGTTTTTTGAAAAAGCTAAAACTTAATTTTAAACCAAATCTCTTATCTTGTGGCAAACCACATTGTTAAAGCTCCTGAGAACTTCGAATCTCCCATTTGTCACAGTGAAAGGCATCTGTTTTTGACTTGCCTCTCAATCATCTTCACCAAAAGACCTGCCATGATGGGTTGGCGTCCATGTCTCCTGTCGTTTCGTTCTCGCCACAGGGATGAGAGAGTAACTTGCAGTGTGTATCGAAGGAGGAACCTCTTCAGTAGTCCTCCATTATTATCCTTGATTAGTACCATCAGTTCTGACCACAAAGTGGTGAACGAGCCCCTAAGCAAACCCCGGGCCAGTTTAGACCAAACTTCTGCTGAGTAGGGACATTCAAAAAAGAGATGATCTCTTGATTCGATCACATTCTGACAAAGAACACACAGTGAATTTGCTCCTACATTCCAAATCATCATTCGATCTCCAGTTGCCAATCTGTTTTGGATTGCTAACCAATGAATAAAAGCATATTTTTGAGAAGACAAATCTCTTTTTCGTCTTAGCTTTACTCTTCTCTTGCATATACATAATGTAAGCATTGGTTGCATATTCATAATGTAATCAACTAGGAAACAAAATTAAAATTGTATGTTGCCTAGTTGCATTTTCATTGTTAAATATTCAATAACAAGATCCGAGTAACATCATCATGTGTTGTATGTCTTCAGATTTTTTTTGCATATACTCAGTGGCGAGCCAAACAGTTTTACCAGGAACGTACTAAATTCAGGAAAAAAAATTGCAACTAATATTACATTGTGATAAATTTCATTTTATATATAACAAATATATCAAAAAAATGGTTTTCATATTTGAAATATGCATAATTTTTAAGATAATGAGTGAAATAAATAATAAATGTATAATTTGAGGAATATAAAGTGAAAGTGAAATGTTTTAGAAATTAAGTGTAGATATTAAATCAGTTTTGACAACTAAACATGTAAACTGAAGAGAAAATAGCAACAAAAACAGTAAGGGGACAACACAAACTTTTAACTTTTTTCACAGGGGAAATTAGAACAAATTTGACCACTTAAACCGTGAATTTTATTAATTATCAATGAAATAACAACTATTTCAATATTTCATAGGCGCAACTGCGCCATTTACCTTTTCTCCATGCCACTGCGTATAACATTATTTGTGGTGAATTATTTCTGTTTTCTACCATATACCAATTGATCTAATATGTATTGAATTATTTCTGTTTTCTACCATATACCAATTGATCTAATATGTATGTTACTATAATTGAATGTTATGTCGATGCAGTACTCTATGATCGAATCACATAAGCCAATGATTATATTACGAATATGAAAGAGAAGAGTTAAGCTAAAAGGAAAAAGGATTTGTTTTCCTAAAACTAAGCATAATGTAAATATACAGTAAAGTGCAATGTAAAAAGCATTAGATATCAATGAAATCAGGGATTAAAGGAAGCATAAATAGATGAAGTGGAACTGTGGAAGGAAAGTCATTAAGCAACGTTTTTGAACTCAAATAACAATGTTCTCTCCAAGTATTAACTCCTATGCTAGTCATGCATAAATACATCAACTCCTGTTGGTCAACTACACTCATATATGTATTATGATCAAGTTTGATAGGTTTATAAGACTTGTTAACATCAACTCTCATTGGCCGGTTTACTCTCTTATAGGCATTCCATGGAAATACCTCTCAGGCATATTTACGAGTTGGTACAAAGAGTACAAAACGATCATATTAACGACGATGAAAAAAAACAAAACTAGTCACATAAGAAGAGTATTATAATAACTCAAACACCAAAATCAAGCTCAAGCTCAAGTTTTGAGTTTTGGTCAACGGAACCATTCATACAAAATAGCTTAATAGGTGTAGCCTTTTACAAACATACCCTCCTTGGCATCCTCGGACTCACCTTCCCCTGTGTATTTCCCAAGCTGTGCCAACGAGTTGGCTTTGGCTCTGGTCAAGAGAGTGTCCTGAGCCGCCTTCACGTTCTCTTCTCTGCCTCCCCATGTCTTCAAGCAAGTGTTCTGCAAGGCACGTGCATAGGAGAAGGACACGTGCCATGGGTTCGGTCCTTGGTTCATTGCGTTCAGGTTCAAGGTCGCCTCCAACTCGGACTGTCCACCAGACAGGAACTGCACACATAGATAGATCAAATAACATCAAATCTCAAGCATAGTTTCTTCACGTTAAAACGGTGAAAAAAGAAAGAAACTTGCCATGATTCCGGGAACAGCGGGAGGAACTCTGTTGCGAAGGAGCTTGAGAGTGTAGGAAGCAACTTGCTCGGGAGTAGCTCTGTCTTTGGACTCAGCACCAGGAGTAACCATGCTTGGCTTCAGGAGGATACCTGTTAAAATCCACAAAGCTTGAGAGATGCTTTAAATTAAGCCACAAGCTTAATCATTTATAAACAAAGTTCATTTTTTAAGTATGACCTTCGAACATGACGTTGTTCTGAGCGAGATAGAAGAAGACCTCAGACCAGACCTTCTCCGCAACCTCGTATGTCCTGTCAATGCAGTGTTCTCCGTCCAACATAATCTCCGGCTCCACAATCGGTACCAGACCGCTGTCCTGGAGAACGCAAACGCTAAAACTTATAAATACATACAACAATATGTTGTACCTGAGAACGGTTTTACAAAAATATATATGTTGTACCTGAGAAATAGCGGCGTAGCGGGCAAGTCCCCAGGCTGCTTCTTTAACAGCCAAAGCAGAAGGTCCATTTGGAATGCTCACAACAGTACGCCTAATAGTAATTCCGTGTCCAACCAATTATAATCAAGTCATGTACATTTTTATTATGCAATGAGAACATATACAAACGTACCATTTGGCGAAACGAGCACCTTGTTGGTAGTAAGCAGCGGTACGAGAGGCTAAACCGTCAAGTCCTTGGCACCATGACTCGTCGTTAGACCCAACAAGTGGCACCAAACCCTATTTAATATAATATAAACTCATTTATCATAATATTCACGAAAAGAATCTCGAACCTAAACGTATAAGGTTTATATTTATAATTAATTACCTTGTCGACTTTGATGCCAGGGACGATGTTCTGCTGGACGAGAACGTCGACCATCTTCTTGCCGTCTACGGTGGACTGGTAGAGAGTTTCCTCGAACAGGATAGCTCCGGAGATGTACTGTCCCAGTCCTGGAGCCGACACTAGCAGTGTCCGGTAAGCCTGACGGTTAGCCTCCGTGTTCTCTAGCCCAATTGACGCTAAACGCTTCCCGCAAGTCGCGTTTGACTCATCCATCGCTAAGATTCCGCGTCCCGGAGACGCGATTGTTTTCTGCCACCAATATCTAAACCGTTAAATGATTGAACGAACGTTCAAAAAAAAAAAGGAGAATAATTTTTTTGAATAATAAAAAAAAGGAGAATATTAGTTTTGATATGATATAATTACAGCTGTTTTGACGAGCTCGTCGGCGTAGGCAGAGGCGGCATGGACGGTGAGAGCGGAAGGTGCCACGTGGCTGCGGAAAGGCGAGACGGAGGAAGGTTGGCGGAGTAGGAGACTCTGTCCTTTGAGCCAGTCAGATTTCACCGGTGAGGCTTTGAACAGAGTCGCAGAGCTTGACGCCATCGTTGGTTATCTTCTTCTTGTTCACGACTACACGCTTATAACGCTCTGACCACCACTACAACTATAGTGCGGTTTCAGTGGCTGATATATAGAAGGACAGAGAGAACACCAAAGATTGGGAAGTTGAGGTTCTCGTGATCCCGCTGACGAGGACTTGCCACGTGGACGATATAAAGAAAATGAGTTTAAGGAACCATAAATAAAATAACCCAAAAGATTACATCTAGATGAGTCTGTGAGTGGTTTTTTAAGGCTGAGGTTATGTTTTGAGATTTTCAGCAGATATTGTGAGGTACGGTCCACAGATCACTGCCATGTCAATTCCCACGTTAAATCATAGTCCCACGTGGCGAAAAGTGGGAGCCGTTTCATTTGTGGACTCCTAATAGTTGGGCCTCGACCAGACACTAAGAGCATGATTACCTCTAGAAACCCATAAAGTTTCTTAAGTACACTTTAATGACTATTTAACTATTAAATTTTAGCTAAGGATTTTAGTTAAAAATCACATAATTTTTGTGCTACAATGGTAGTTTCTTAATTTGGGTTTCTTAAAAAAAAATTAACTTTTTTTAACCATTCAAGTAAATGCTTGACATACAAACAAACACCACAAAACCATAGAACACTTGGAAGAAGTAGACGATCAATCATTAAATAAAAAATAATCTGGAAGGTCAAACCACCTAACTATATTGACCCAACAGTTACGTATGTATCAATATCATGTGTGTCGTGTTTTAATCGATCAATGTAGATGGAGAGATTAGGAACCTGATAACTGTTGTTGAAGTTACCGTACACGAAGTGATGATGCTTGTTTTACCAACGCCTTGATCGCCAAGGAACACGAGTGTTAGACCTTCTCCTTCTTCTTCTTGTCCAGGTATGGATATTTCTGGTACAATGAGATACTACTAATCACGAGAGGAAGAGCCACGAGTCAATAGTCAGTATGAGGGAGAATCGTTGAGTTGTGTACCAGTGATACGATTAGGCCCACCAATGCATCCATGATATAGTTTTGTGATCCCACAACGACATTCCAAAAATCTGTAAACACAATATAATTGAGATGGAATCCAAGGTAGAAGCAATTGTAAGCAATAGAAACTTACCGAAGAGAGAAGACTTTGATGGTGGAGGAGGCTGTTGCTGCTGAACTTTCAGTGAACACTTGATTCCTTTTCCAAAACCTCTCAATTGATTCCTCTTCCTCAAACTAAACCCACCTGTGACAACTCCAAACATGTAAACTTTCATACTCTGGGAACTTAACCCAAAACTATCCAACTTTTAGAGCTAAATCTCAAAACTAGAGTGGTTCAAATGCGAAGAATTTACAGATAATTGAGTCATATGTCACAAGTTTGAAGATACCCATATGGCAAAAGTCTCCAACTTTCTGAGGTAAATCGAATAATTAGTGTTTAAAATCGAAGAATTTACAGAGAATTGAGTCATATGTTACAGTTTGAAGATACTTGCTTAAAAGCCTAGGAAGAACTAATGAAAGATTGAAGCTTTTTTTTAATCCAAACCTGGGATTTTGGATGTTGGATTGAACTTAGAGGTATCCAAGAAAGAAGAAAGAGATTTGGAATCACCTGGAGGTTGGATCGAATCGAAGACCTGCTGCTGGTATTGGCCGAGCTATTGCCATCATCGTCCGGCAGAGACCACAAGAGAAGAGAGAGACGACAAAAAGAAAAAAAAAAGAAAAAAAATAAATAAATGCACTTTTAATGATAAGCTGACACGTGTGTTAAAAACCCTCTTAATAATCGGTCTCCACAATCCTATATTAAGGATCGGTAACAGATATTTTATTTCATTTTGATTTAATTAAATGCTTCATTAACTTTAAAAACTCTCTTAAGAAACCCGGATAATCATGGTCTAAAGGGTTTCGGCACCTCACTGGTAAGTTTTTATTTTTCTGTCTCAGTTTTTCCTTGTAAAGATCTTATTACCAGCAAATCTAATTCACAAGAACTAAAACTGTTGTTTTTTTTTTGTTAAAAGATTAAACTAAAACTGTTGTTGTTGTTGATAAATGAAGGCTGGAAGAAATCTCAGATAAACCAGCTTGTCAGTGAGTGGATGCTTTTCCCTTGCCTTGCTGGGCTTGTACTTATGGTACTCACTACTCACTCACTCAATCTACATCATTCTCCTGAATTCCACAATAGATTTCTGTAACTCCCTCTCCTCTTTTCATTGTTTTCAATTGACTAAAAAGCTTCTGAGCAATGGATGATTTGGCTTGAGTGGGATTCCAATGGGTTGCTACAGCCATATAACCCAAACCGTATAACAGACATACTTTGCTCTTCTTAAATATAACATGAATTTATTTCAGGCTCGGTTTTCTCTTAGCCCTTGCACGTCTTCTATAGCGGGACAGTGTACTTCTAGGCTTCTAGCTGCTATGCAGAGAAAGTGAAAGCTCCTTAGCTTAGAAAATCACCATATACTAAAAAAGAAAAGTAAAAAGGCATAGAAATCAGCATTATTCATTCAGTTGATACTATGTTTGAGATTGAAATTCTTGAAAAACATTAAAAGAAAATGGATAAGTCTTGCCATAGATGACACTGTTTCGAGTCCATTCAGTCCTGATATTCCACTATATAATAAAAGGACGATACAACTACCTCCTCAATTTGGTGGGACTAGGACGATAAAGTATTACAGTCCGTCCAATTTTCCCGACTACTACAGAACCAGTAGCTTCCTCCAAATGCAGAATCATGTCCTCTAGCGTTCCAGGGCATGTCCTGTGTATTTTCACCTATTCATGGAACCAGCAGTCAGACATAGCGTTTCAGGTTCAGACTTAAATGTTTCATCGAGCAAAGAAAGAGAGTCTGTTTCATGCATATGGCTCATAAAGTTGATACCTTTAAGAGCTCGTTCTTCTCCAGCGTCTCTAGGACGGAGAAGACGACTGAATCCGTGACCCCTGACTTGCCCACGAGTTGACATTTCAGCTTGTCTCCAAGGCTGTGCGCGTAAGAAGCGAGCTTTTTCTTCTCCTTCGCCGACAACTTCATTGGTGAGCTCTCAGCAATCACTTCTTCAGAGCTTCTTCTAATTTCTCTCGTGGAAACCAGTGTACGGTCCGACCCATCCTCCTCTTCTTCATCGTTTTTTACGCTATGAGAGGGTAGTAAGGACACGTTGTCTTTATCTTGTTCTGGTTCGCAAGCAGAAGACAAGTATTTAGGTACGAGGAGAGAAGAGAGTGAGATATGAGGAGACTGGAGAGGTAAAGAAGAGGATGTCGGCGAGAAGAATGAAGGGAAGCAACACTGCTGATTGGGTTTACGGATTAATAGTGAAAAGGATCTGCGGAACAGACAAAGTGGAGACTTTGGTTTGGCATGTCGGAGAAGATGTTGTTGAATCAAGTAGGTCAAAGTCGATGGTTTTGCAGTCTTCATTGCAGCTATGCCATGTCCGGGTCTCCTTCTGCTCCCTGAGATTTATGTGGGCTTATAGCAACAGCCAACATGTTGATTAATAATGTTTTTTACACAGGTAGGACAAAAAGGGTGTTTGGTCTAGTGGTATGATTCTCGCTTCGGGTGCGAGAGGTCCCGAGTTCGATTCTCGGAACACCCCTTCCTTTTTCATTTTACAATACGCATTGTGTTTCAAAACCCCTTTGATTCGTTTTGTTGCCTTTAAAACGGCACGAATTCTGTCGCACAAGAACAACACTGCAGAGTGGTTTGTGCAATAGTGTTCTAATTATTTTTGTCCAAGGATAAAAATGAAAACTTCATGATAAATATTTCTTTTTAATATCTAAGAATAAATACAAATAGTTTAGTATTTTAAAGAATATATATGATTTACAAATTACAACTATAAATACAAAGTTCAAAACGCTAAAGGAGAAATGCTATTCATTCTACTTACTCTTACTGTAAAAAAGCAAATAAAATTAGATTTATCTACTCTACATTGTACATGCTATTAGATCAATGCATCACTAAAATCAAAGTTGGATCGATGTGCAAGCAGTGACCAACCATAGAGTAACAATATTTTTTAAAAATTGCTTGAAATCGTTGATAAAAAAAATAAAACAAAGTATTTTTAATATTACTAATTTATAAAAATTGTATTGGTTTTTATTATTTTTTCTTCGTAAAACAGACTTTCTAACGACTTCCAAACACTTGAAATAGAAAAAGATTAATGCTTCCATAGAAAATCGAGAGGCAAGGAGAACCGTCTCTCTTCTTGATTCTTGGCATCGCCGTGATTTTCTTGTTCCCGCATCCACGCTTCTCTGGTAATTCTACTGGTCGCCACCGTGAAGCTGCGCTTGCTGGCTTTTCCTCCTCTGATATATGTTACTAGGTGCCTTTCATATATACTTGACTGTATATTCTTGGTTTTATTTTCTGTGATTTATGGTCTATACTCTTTGTCAGTCCCGTCTCAACAATATAGTGGATCCTGAGTTCAAGAAAACTTGAGGCCTACTTCTCAAAACAAAATATAATTTTTACACACAATTAAGCTCTACTTAAGAAAAAAATCAAAAATTTGTAATGGGTCATGTGCAAATGTGCATTCAACACATGTACAAAGCCGGGCCAGCTCTTCGTTCTAGGTTGGTTTACCTTCTTGTATACCGGTAAGCAATGAGGTTTAAATTACGGTTTAAGGTTTTCCCCATTTGATTTGATTTACTGCACATTTCTTCTGAATGACTAAAAGAATATTACGTGTGGAACGGTTGGGAATGTGCCAGGTGATTTAAGGCAAAAAACATGAGTTTGATTCGATTCATTTGTTTTTTTCTTTTTGTCGATTTATACGTAAGAGAAAGTGAATATTCTCACATGCTGATACATAGTCTGATAATCACCGAGTCTATTATATATGCATTGATTGAGAACATGATTCTGCTTATAATATATTTGAAATCGATTACACAAATTCGAAATTAGAAATCTTAGACATACTATGCAATTCACGAAGAATATGAATAAAATGACGGCCAACAATAGTACAAAGCATCGACCATTTACAATTCATAATGATAAAGAAAAAACATACCCAAAGATCCCCACTCGCCATTTTTTAATAAAAAAGGATTAGCATATAGACATGACTATAATAATCTCTTTATTATATAACCATGTAGACATTACTTAATGTCTGTATAGGCAGACCAAAAAAAAAGAAACCATAAGCTTGCCTAAAAGAAAAAAGTATCACCACACAGGCTTTCGCATTTTTACAAATAAAACAAATCATAACATAGAGTGATCTCAATGTGATTAAAGGGGACCGTTGGCGACCTTAAGTGGCTTTTGGTTATCCTCTGTGAATGCAACTTCAACACATAAGCATAGTATATACAGAACGGTAAAAATTAAGGTCGCTACATCTGGTCGGGATGTATCTCTCAGAATTCACTAGTTCAGAAGTTACAAGAGAGTACACACAAAACCCCAAAACCCTTTAAACCGCTTATCTTGGTCTGAATCTCTACCCCTTTCCAAGGAACAAAATACAAGTTTATGTTATGCAAAATGTTCTTCTTATCTTCTTGTCTATCTCTCTACACAATCTATCATATATATAACAAGAGAAACCGTGACCAAGACCACCTCAAACGCTCCCTGTCATGTCCCCGATCCTGGATAGGATCGTCCGGACGGACTGCGGTGCAAGGAAACGCACCAGTCAGGTCACATGACCTAAGGACAAGCGTGTCATGGTCCTGAATGAAGGTTAAGGGCATCAGTCAGCTGAGACTTAACCAGGATATGATGGAAACAAGGGTAAAGGAGCTGGGTGAGTGTTTAGGCAGCTGGACGAGTGTTGGTTTGAGTTCAATCAGCTCGGTTCAGCTGGTATTCAGTTCACCATGATCTGTCCAGCTCACAGGAGCTGGTGGACTAGCTCACTCAGCTGGGAACAGCTGGAGGTCAGCTCCATTCGGTGAACGGTGCGTTTTGGTTCGGATCAGTGCGGGCGAGTCCGGGACGGTTACTGGGCGAGCCGATGGTCCGGGTGCAGGACGGTTCGACCAAGTGGGTCTTAGGCTTGGGGCAGGGAGTGGGCAAGCTTCCAGAGTGTGAGCTGAGGCTCAGTGATCGATTTGCCAAAGGAAGAAAAGGGGAGAAACCGCCAATGGGCGGTTATGGGGCGGTTATGGGACGGTTTTGGGAAGAAGGGATGTGATTGGTTGGTAACTGTTCGCCCAAGCGGTTGGGGACAGTTTAAATCGTCTTCTCCCTCTCATTTCTGCCATTCTGGTCGATTTTTACTCAACTTGACACAGAGAGAAACACAGAGAAAATTCAAGAGAGAAAGAGAGACACAAACCTTGGATTGGCCGATTTGATCCAAGAGATTGCTCTTGAGTGTTCCTGGTGTGTTTGGGCGTGTGATCAAGAGAATGGATTTGAGACAGAAAGACAAGGAGAAAGACAAAGAATCCAGAGAAAAATACAGAGAGTTGGTCGGATTCCCAATCCAAGACCCATGGTGGTGTGAAGGCCATAAAGAGACAGTTTTGGGGCAGATCAAGGGGGAAGTTGAGAACGACCCTCTGAACGGTTTTGATCATTGTTGACAACACCCAAAGACTTATCTGGAGCCTGTGAACACACGCAAATGGTGAGGAAAGGAGGGAGTTGGCCGGAATCCATTCCCAAGGGCCAATGCAGCCTTAAAGGGAGATTGGTGTGGAAAGCAGTTTCATGGGGAACAAAGAGGGAAGTGATGCACGACCCTTGGATGGTGATTGATCATGGATGATCATGTCTAAGGCTTCCTATGTGTCTTGGGAACACACGCAATTGGTTAGGAGAGGAGGGGGAAGGCTTGACTTCACTCACAATGGCATGAATAGCCTTGAAGGTGGATGCAGTGTAGAAACTGGTTTCATGGAAGTTCCATGGAAGGAATGATGGTCACGAACCATGGTTAGATCTTATCAATACTGGGAGTATGTGATAAGGGTTTGATGAAGGCGTGCTAGGAGGAGCATGGACGCCCCTGATGAGGTAACAGGTGGGGACTGCAGACCATTGGACATAGTCTGGTACACTATGGGTTGATCTGGTCCAGCAGTTACACCTTACTATGTTTTATGATTATTAATCATATTATTCATTGTTCTTATGATTGAGATTGATGATTAGACATAGTAGCACTGAACCATGACTTGGCCGGTTCAGAAGAACCCTCCATGGCCTTGGTTTGGCAGCTAAGTCTGGATCTCCTACTTCCTGATGGATTTATGGCGATCTGACTTTGGAATCCTCTTAGTGGTGAATTATCATGAATTATCATGGTATTAGGGGATTTTTATCTGATTGATTTCGAGATGGTCAATGTGGCCGGTGGGGCTGTTCTAGGTCGAGATCCATAGGATCGAGATCGGTTCTTGGAATTCTGACTTGACCATTCTCTTAGTTAAGATTTATCATGAATTATCATGAATCCTAATGAGTTTTTAGGGATTGATTTAGAGATGGTCCCTTGGGCCGGTTTGGCTGGTCTTGGCCGAGATCTATGGGATGGAGGCCGGTTCTGGGAAATCTGATTGGACCATTCTCTTAGTTATGATTTATCATGAATTGTCATGAATGTTAATTGATTTTTGGAGCAGGGTTGCTTGCGGTCGAAATTGCACCTGAGGGCATATTGGGGTCAGATCCTTGTGTTAGGATATCTGATCATATGTTGTGTGCTGGAACATATTGTCACTTATGATATTGATCATATGGAATTGCTGGTTATCAACCTTGGTGTTGGTAAGGCAGGCCGTGTGTGGTCTGATCATTGGCAAGGATGGACAACCTGATCCTTGGATGATGGATCAAGGTGTCTGATCTGATTGATCAAAGGATGCACCGGTGGTAAGAGCAACACTAATCAGGTTCAGTGGGACATGGTTCCATGACTGATTAGGAAGTATGAAGACTCATCAGTTCTGAGTCATGTGGGGTGGTTGGTTGATTGACTCAGGATCTGATGGGCATTGTTAGTCTTTGTGAGGACTTGATCTGGTTAGTCCATGAGAGGACTTGGTATGATTAGTCCATGAGCTGGACTTGGTATCATAAGTTGATAAGGCAAAAGGATGTGGAACAGTGCATGAACCGGTAAGGGCCAGATGCATGTCCTTAGCTGATTGAAGACTTCCCAAAGGTTACTTATGTCTGTGGGGATGGTTGGCTGAATGACTAAGTACCCAAGGGAAGAGTTTATGCAGGTATGATCTGTCAATGTTGCATAGATCTAGATAGAATGGCTTAGGGGAACAGAACCTCTGATTGTATGACTTGGTCTAGGTTCAGATTCGACCTTGGAGCCAGCTGGCAGTTGTGTTTACTGACCAGTGGCTGAGGTGATCTGATCAGACAAGTGTTAGATTGGATTTAGTCCAATGGATGATAGATGTTATTCCGCTGTGCATAAGTTGAAATGATCTAAGCTAGGGAATGACTAAGGTAGTCTTGAGCTAAGATCTGAGTTAGCCCTCGCCTATGGGCGATGTGTTTTAAATAAAGGGCAAAATTTTTAGAGGTTCGGTCAGTGTCTAGACCGAGCGACGTGAGGCATCGACCGCGGCCTGGTCGGCCGGGATCGGGTCTTACAAGTTGGTATCAGAGCATGCTTGATCCTGTTGAGGACAGTGCTCAAATATGTTAAGTTCCAAACCGAAATTATTTCTGAAAACTGAGATGACTTGGAACCTTAGTTGTGGTGAGCCAAGTGAGAGTTGAGATAAGTTTGGGTTTCATGCTTGTGAACGGGGAAGTTCCATGATGAGCCGGCTTAGCCAAGATACACTCTTCCACGGCAAGACCCTGAAAACATAAAGGTTAGTTTATCTAGTTATTTGGGAATAATAGACGGATTGGATGATGGACGCAATGCAATATCCTTGTAGGGACGACCTGGACAAGGGAAGTAACATGGACCAGAGAGTGGCTTAGGTTGAAAGAAACGTGCAGCACTCTCTTGGAGGTAAATGTTATCCCTTGGTGGCCGTTCAAAACAAGTGAGCATATGCAATGTTCATGTTAGTCTAAGGGAGACACTACATGGCTAGTACATGAGTGGGCTTGTGATCAGATGGATCAGCTTGGACTCAGTGTAAGTCAAGGTAGGATTCCTTAAGATTGAGTGAATGTAATGGATCAATTCCAAGAGGAATTAGAAAAACGATGTTAAGTATCTTAGTATGATGAGGATTGAAGTATACTATCAACACTTTTGTGAATGGTATGGGACGTTCACAGATGTGTGATACTTTGGAGAATGGTATGGGACATTTTCCAAATGTGTGATCAAACCAAGATCCTACTCATCTAAGTACTTAATGATCGGTGGTGTGGAAACACATTATTTGATACTGGAGCTACACATAGTGTTGTGAGTCCAGGAATGGTTGGAAAAGGTTTGTTCCAGTATGGAACATGGGATGGTTCTGAACGAGTGAGTGCGGCCGGAGGGCAAGTTATGAACTCACTCGGTCTGGTTAAGGACATCCCTGTGGTGATCTTGGATAGGCCGATGCCTATAGATCTGATTGTTGTCCCCCTCAAGCATCATGAAGTGATCTTGGGCATGGACTGGTTGGGAAAGTATCGGGCAACTCTAGATTGTCACCGGGGAAGGGTGCAACTTGAGAACGAGTTTGGACCCCGATTAAGTACCAAGGAATCAAGCCAACCTCTTGTAGTTTGGTGGTTTCAGCAGTCCAAGTAGAACGGATGCTTGGAAATGGTTGTGAGGCCTTTTTGGCTACCATTTACACTGATGAGGTTGTAGGGGCCTGTGACCCAGAGGGTATACCGTTGGTTCGGGAATTTCAGGATGTGTTTGGGGCACTACAGGGCATTCCCCCTGATAGGGCTGACCCATTCATCATTGAATTGGAACCTGGAACGGCCCCATTATCTAAAAGTCCATATAGAATGGCACCAGCTCAGATGGCAGAGCTGAAGAAGCAACTTGAGGAGTTGCTTGAGAAGGGGTTCATACACCCTAGTGTATCACCTTGGGGAGCACCAGTCCTATTTGATAAGAAAAAAAGGATGGTAGCTTTAGGTTGTGCATTGATTATAGGGGTTTGAACAGGGTGACTGGGAAGAACAAGTACCCTTTACCCAGGATTGATGAATTGCTGGAATCATAAACCTTATTGTCCAGGAAGGACTTAAGGGAACAGAACAATCTGTTAGGACTCATGGTAGAGTGAGCAGCCTAAAGATTGGAACATGTTCACTAGGACTTGGCTGGTGCATCGAGGGGCTTGGAGATTGGTTGAATCTACTAAGACTTGAGTACTCAGTATGTTCCTAGGTACTGAATTTGATCTAGTCATGGAACTAAAGTGTTCTACATAGACTAGGTGTCTACTAGGAACGCAACCTGGAGAGTTGGGTCAGTGACACAAGTCATGTCTTTTTATGGGTGCTTGATGGACCACTTGATAAGATTTTGGGTTAAAAATCTATCAAGTGGGGAAGACTTGTTGTGTATATGATGACCAAGACATGGTCAGTGAGAAAGAACAAGGTGGGAGATGCAACGAACTGGTTAGAAAGAACCAATCGAGCATGCTCCATGTTCTGGGTACAAAAAAGTCGGATGGAACCTTGGTCATGAGACAAGAGGTTAACACACTGGATTCGAGGACGAATCCTTCGTAAGTGGGGGAGACTTGTCATGTCCCCGATCCTGGATAGGATCGTCCGGACGGACTGCGGTGCAAGGAAACGCACCAGTCAGGTCACATGACCTAAGGACAAGCGTGTCATGGTCCTGAATGAAGGTTAAGGGCATCAGTCAGCTGAGACTTAACCAGGATATGATGGAAACAAGGGTAAAGGAGCTGGGTGAGTGTTTAGGCAGCTGGACGAGTGTTGGTTTGAGTTCAATCAGCTCGGTTCAGCTGGTATTCAGTTCACCATGATCTGTCCAGCTCACAGGAGCTGGTGGACTAGCTCACTCAGCTGGGAACAGCTGGAGGTCAGCTCCATTCGGTGAACGGTGCGTTTTGGTTCGGATCAGTGCGGGCGAGTCCGGGACGGTTACTGGGCGAGCCGATGGTCCGGGTGCAGGACGGTTCGACCAAGTGGGTCTTAGGCTTGGGGCAGGGAGTGGGCAAGCTTCCAGAGTGTGAGCTGAGGCTCAGTGATCGATTTGCCAAAGGAAGAAAAGGGGAGAAACCGCCAATGGGCGGTTATGGGGCGGTTATGGGACGGTTTTGGGAAGAAGGGATGTGATTGGTTGGTAACTGTTCGCCCAAGCGGTTGGGGACAGTTTAAATCGTCTTCTCCCTCTCATTTCTGCCATTCTGGTCGATTTTTACTCAACTTGACACAGAGAGAAACACAGAGAAAATTCAAGAGAGAAAGAGAGACACAAACCTTGGATTGGCCGATTTGATCCAAGAGATTGCTCTTGAGTGTTCCTGGTGTGTTTGGGCGTGTGATCAAGAGAATGGATTTGAGACAGAAAGACAAGGAGAAAGACAAAGAATCCAGAGAAAAATACAGAGAGTTGGTCGGATTCCCAATCCAAGACCCATGGTGGTGTGAAGGCCATAAAGAGACAGTTTTGGGGCAGATCAAGGGGGAAGTTGAGAACGACCCTCTGAACGGTTTTGATCATTGTTGACAACACCCAAAGACTTATCTGGAGCCTGTGAACACACGCAAATGGTGAGGAAAGGAGGGAGTTGGCCGGAATCCATTCCCAAGGGCCAATGCAGCCTTAAAGGGAGATTGGTGTGGAAAGCAGTTTCATGGGGAACAAAGAGGGAAGTGATGCACGACCCTTGGATGGTGATTGATCATGGATGATCATGTCTAAGGCTTCCTATGTGTCTTGGGAACACACGCAATTGGTTAGGAGAGGAGGGGGAAGGCTTGACTTCACTCACAATGGCATGAATAGCCTTGAAGGTGGATGCAGTGTAGAAACTGGTTTCATGGAAGTTCCATGGAAGGAATGATGGTCACGAACCATGGTTAGATCTTATCAATACTGGGAGTATGTGATAAGGGTTTGATGAAGGCGTGCTAGGAGGAGCATGGACGCCCCTGATGAGGTAACAGGTGGGGACTGCAGACCATTGGACATAGTCTGGTACACTATGGGTTGATCTGGTCCAGCAGTTACACCTTACTATGTTTTATGATTATTAATCATATTATTCATTGTTCTTATGATTGAGATTGATGATTAGACATAGTAGCACTGAACCATGACTTGGCCGGTTCAGAAGAACCCTCCATGGCCTTGGTTTGGCAGCTAAGTCTGGATCTCCTACTTCCTGATGGATTTATGGCGATCTGACTTTGGAATCCTCTTAGTGGTGAATTATCATGAATTATCATGGTATTAGGGGATTTTTATCTGATTGATTTCGAGATGGTCAATGTGGCCGGTGGGGCTGTTCTAGGTCGAGATCCATAGGATCGAGATCGGTTCTTGGAATTCTGACTTGACCATTCTCTTAGTTAAGATTTATCATGAATTATCATGAATCCTAATGAGTTTTTAGGGATTGATTTAGAGATGGTCCCTTGGGCCGGTTTGGCTGGTCTTGGCCGAGATCTATGGGATGGAGGCCGGTTCTGGGAAATCTGATTGGACCATTCTCTTAGTTATGATTTATCATGAATTGTCATGAATGTTAATTGATTTTTGGAGCAGGGTTGCTTGCGGTCGAAATTGCACCTGAGGGCATATTGGGGTCAGATCCTTGTGTTAGGATATCTGATCATATGTTGTGTGCTGGAACATATTGTCACTTATGATATTGATCATATGGAATTGCTGGTTATCAACCTTGGTGTTGGTAAGGCAGGCCGTGTGTGGTCTGATCATTGGCAAGGATGGACAACCTGATCCTTGGATGATGGATCAAGGTGTCTGATCTGATTGATCAAAGGATGCACCGGTGGTAAGAGCAACACTAATCAGGTTCAGTGGGACATGGTTCCATGACTGATTAGGAAGTATGAAGACTCATCAGTTCTGAGTCATGTGGGGTGGTTGGTTGATTGACTCAGGATCTGATGGGCATTGTTAGTCTTTGTGAGGACTTGATCTGGTTAGTCCATGAGAGGACTTGGTATGATTAGTCCATGAGCTGGACTTGGTATCATAAGTTGATAAGGCAAAAGGATGTGGAACAGTGCATGAACCGGTAAGGGCCAGATGCATGTCCTTAGCTGATTGAAGACTTCCCAAAGGTTACTTATGTCTGTGGGGATGGTTGGCTGAATGACTAAGTACCCAAGGGAAGAGTTTATGCAGGTATGATCTGTCAATGTTGCATAGATCTAGATAGAATGGCTTAGGGGAACAGAACCTCTGATTGTATGACTTGGTCTAGGTTCAGATTCGACCTTGGAGCCAGCTGGCAGTTGTGTTTACTGACCAGTGGCTGAGGTGATCTGATCAGACAAGTGTTAGATTGGATTTAGTCCAATGGATGATAGATGTTATTCCGCTGTGCATAAGTTGAAATGATCTAAGCTAGGGAATGACTAAGGTAGTCTTGAGCTAAGATCTGAGTTAGCCCTCGCCTATGGACGATGTGTTTTAAATAAAGGGCAAAATTTTTAGAGGTTCGGTCAGTGTCTAGACCGAGCGACGTGAGGCATCGACCGCGGCCTGGTCGGCCGGGATCGGGTCTTACACTCCCCGTTGTACTGCTTCATTTAATGAACTCGTCGATATATATCTCTTTGTCCATTAGCTGAGAAAACGCAGTTTGCTTTTGTCTTATAAATGGACTGCGGCAAATGACTAGTCTTGTGATCCTGCAAATAGAGTACCACATGATTTTTATCTTTGATACATTGTTCTTTTTTCTCCACGTCTAAACCTTCTTTCTTTCATGATCTTAATTATTTACTAAAGCTTAACAATTCTCCACCTAGTAAAGAAAGATCAGAACAGTCATATATGTATCATCATACCTGAAAGATAGAGACATACACTTGATGGTCTTTTGGATTCCAGTCCTGGTTTCTAAGTGTTACTTCTCAGACTTGACCCTCAACAAGTTCAAAGCAGTTTGAAACTTACAGACTGACAAGATTTTGGTGAAGATATCTGCTGGTTTACTCAACATAGATATCTTCAACACTTCCACGAGTCCATCTCCAATGACTTGTCAAATCTTGTGAAACTTCACATCAACATGATTTGTCTTTTCATTATGGACATTGTTCTTTGACAGGGATATGTCGCTTTGTGAATCACAAAACACCTCAACACTCTCTTCTATTTGTACCCAAAGTCTCTTAACAGACCGTTGAGCCACAAAGCTTCCTTGACTCTATCATCCAAGACCATATATTCAGCTTTTGTGGTTGATAAAACTACAACCCTTTGAAGAGATGACCTCCAACTGATAGTATTTTCTCGGAGAGTAAATACCACACCACTGATTGATCTCCTCCTATCTACATCTACAACATATATAGTTAGAATCACAGCAGCCTCTGGGAACAAATTAAGACCTCTTGTAGCAAAGCTTTGTTTCCAGTGTACCTCTAATATATCTTATAACCCATTTAACTCCCAACCAATGTTTCTTGATTGGATTCCCATAAATATGCTGAATTGCTGATGATTTCAACTGGATAAGACATGTCAGGTCTTGTAACGATTATAGAATTTATAACTAAAAGCGCTAAATATTAAATAGTTAAAATTTGTAACTAAATGTGATAAAATAATTCTTAAAAAATTATATAATTTAAACAATAATTTTTTTAATTTACTAATTTCTATCTTATATTAAATAATAGTTACTCCATTAAAAATAATTAAAATTTAAAATACAATAATATAAAATACTATTTAGTGTAAAATTTAATATTAAAATTAAAGTTGTAAATAAAGTAAATACCAAATATTAAATTTGATATTATTTCAATACCAAATTTAGTATGTTGGTTAAAATTTCCCTAATGGTCACACTCTTCTACGTCTCCTATTGCAGTTTCAAGAATACCCTGAATCAATCTAACATTTTTTTAATGAATACAGAGATCATTTTCTTTTTTCCTTTTTTAAAATATATTTACTACAAAATCAATAACACTTTTTATATCATTTCTTTAAAAATTAATTTGGATATGATGTTGGATATATTAATAATTAACTAAAATATTTGTTTTTTAGTGGTCAAAGATAAACATTGTGTTTGAGATAATAGAGCCGAACCTTAATTAATATCTATTTTTTTTTCTTTCTTTTTTTAAAAAGAAAGATTACAATTGAGAATGGTTCGACTATTTTATTATTTGTTTTCTGATTTTTTTTTTTTAAATTGATAGGTCATTCTCTTAGAAAATTTGAATTCTGTAGAAAATATATGCATATAGAACTTATAAATTTTAACTAAAATTACTATAAAAATCTATAATACTTTTTGAGAAGTGATTTTTTCGCATTTGAGCTATCGAGTTAAAAATTAGAGTGGTTAATATCGATTATACCCTTAGTGAATAAACTATATAAATTAGTCACAAAATAAAAACGAAAGTAAATTATTTTATTAAATAAGTGAAATTAATAATAATCCAAAATGTAAAATACAATTTAAAATAAAAAGATAATTTATATATATATACTGTGTTGTTATCTGGAAATATCTTTTTAATAAAAAAATAAAAATTAAAAGAAAGAAAATACATAACTAAATATCAACCAAGTAAAAATTTTAGTTTTATATAACTAAAAAGTTAATACTGAGTGATTTTAAGATTTATTTATTAATAATGAATATAGTGTAGAAAGTGTTTTTCAAAAACTTTATATGTAAGAATTTTCAAATGAAAATAAATAATTATTAATTAGTTTAAAAAAGAAAACATAAATAATAATTTATAATTATAGTTTTTGATTAGTAATCAATATATCTATACTATTATTTATGAAGTGATTTGGCTTATTTGTCATCTTCTCCATGATTTTAGTTAATTTGCTTACTTGTCATATTTTCCATAATTTTATAGTTAATTAATATTATTATTAATTTTTTTATATCTAGATATTTATCATAATATTTAAAATCATGATAAACATGAACCTATTTTACCGATATATATATATATATATAACAATATTTTAAAAAAATATATATTAATATATAATAAACATGATATTTAGGACATTTAATTAATAAATAGATATTAATAATATATACCGATAATATCATCGTTACTTTTCTTTCATTTATAATTTTAATGACTAATATTTTAGCTAATAGCTAATTTCTCTGATTTTTAATGAAAATATTGATCAAATATAGATTATTAGAAACTTTATATATAAGTATACTAATATATCTGAATTAATCAGTTTATTTAGTTAATTTTCTTATTTTAATATTTTCCATAGTTATATGATAAATTATTAGTTTAATTAATATTATTATTTAATTTATTTATTTTTATATCGATATATTTATCATGATATTTAAAATAATTAATAAACAGTAACATATTTTACCAATATATATATATATATACTAATGTTTTTTAATTTTTTTTAATATATAATTATCATGATATTTAGGAATTAATAATTAGATATTAACAATATTTACCGATAATATCATCATTACTTTTCTCTCATTTTATACTTTTAATGACTAATATTGTAGTCAATTTCTCTGATTTTTACTGAAAATATTGATCAAATACGTATTATTATAAAATTTATATATAAGTATACTAATATATCTGAATTGATCGGTTTCTTTTGTTTATTCGGTTTGATCCCTTCATATATTGAACCATATTCATATATTAATGTATTCTAAACATAACATCCTCGGTACTTCCAGATCTAGACTATTTTCTCTATTTCGGTTTGGTTCGGTTTTGAATGGTTTGGTTTTACCAGATTGAAAACTCCTAAACTATTGTTATTTGTTAATGTTTTATATTTGTGATATTTTTATAATATTTATAGTACCACATGATTTCTTTTCAGTCCAAATACAATATGTGTTAATTTTACATACAAAATTTTCTAATTTAGTTATTACTATAAAAAAAATCAAAATCTACATCACATAAATAAAAATATGAAACAAAATAATACAATTTAATAAATTGATTACCAATATGAATATTGAAATTTTATAATTTATAATAAATTAAATTTGTATCTAATTTAATAATTATTATTTTATTAAAAAATTAGAATTAAAAATTGTTAGATGTATAAATATATTAATCCGCACAAGGTGTGGGACATCAACTAGTTAATAAATATTTATAAATGTTAATGACTGCATGACCGGGTAAAACATCTAGCGTTAAAATATTATGGAACAAAGCTATAACAAACATGTGACGTTAAAAAAAAAAAGCTATAACAAACATGTGACGTTAAAAAAAAAGCTATAACAAACATGTATCACCTATTATATCATTATTTGTCATTGCTATATTTATCATCTTTAAATTGTTCGGCTTCTAACCACACACAAAAAAAGAACTGTATGCAAGCGCTAAAAAATTTAGTTACCAGTCGAACCCAACTAATAAATCCGAATGGACACACTTTCCACTTTTTCATTAAAAAAATAAAAAAAAATAAAAGAAAACTAAAAGAATTGATCTCTCTTTTTGTATATAAAGAGGAAGCAAACAAAGAGAGCAAAAATGGCCGGCATCTTCTAATAATTATCTGTACATATATATGAGTATGATGAGAAGGCAGATGTAATCTATGATAATGATGGTAACGGGGAGAAGGTGTGAAGACTGTGGGAATCAAGCTAAGAAAGAGTGTGTGTATATGAGATGCAGAACTTGCTGCAAAGCCAAAGCCTTTCATTGCCAAACTCACATCAAGAGCACTTGGGTTCCTGCCTATAGAAGATCCCACAAACACCAATCGCAAACGCCGCCGCAACCACAGCAGCAACCGCTCTCTATTACAAACTCTAAACGTCTCATAGAACAGCACCCAACTTCTTCCCCTTCATCATCAGGTTCTTTCTTTTCTCATTGCTTCTGTGTAATTAGTGCATGCATTTAATGAGATCTCTCACCATATAACATACGGGTTTTGGAGATTCTCATGATCTGAGTTCTTCCAGCTATATTTTTTCCTTTTGGACCTGATCGTGTTGCACATAATTATATATTTGGTCAATTAAGATTTTTTTAGTACACCACATATATATTAGTTCAATATCTATATAAATGTGATGCTGCTTAGCGGTGATGGATTTGCTTTTATATATTTGAAATGATAACAAGTCTTTAATTTGCTAATTCTTGATTTTGTATCTTTATATGACCAAAGTAGACTAATTTGTGATTAGTGTATCAGTAAATACAAACTACCTCAATAGTCTCTTATGATAGTCTTTGACAGGATCGAGAAACGTATCGTGTTTGTTAATCATTTTCTTAAAACTTATATAAACTATACGAAACATTCTTTTGGGTCATTAGGTGTAAGAATCGGAACTAGTACGGGACATTTTCCTGCGGAGTTGAGTTCTGTAGCGGATTTCCGTTGCGTAAAAGTGAGTTCAATCGATGATGGAAAAGAACAATACGCTTATCAGACGACGGTGAACATTGGAGGACACGTTTTCAGAGGCATTCTTCACGATCAGGGCCTCGAAAAAGTGGTGTTAGATCATCAACCTGCTCATCATGATCAAGCTTTACTTCTCCCGTCATCTTCACGTCCCTTGATGATAACTAGTCATTTTACCGATTTCATGTCCGGCAACCACACCAAAAGTCTTCATTGACAATAATTTCGTAAAATCACTGTAAATTGACTAATTTTTTTTTGATACAAATTAAGTTCTTGTAATCTTTGTCATCTTATGAAATGGTTATAACGTTGTTACTCCAAGCTAGGGCGATCATCATGGTTGGTACATATGTAGCATAATAATGTCTATCGCTATTCTTTTGTATCTAGAAAGTATGAATCTAACTATCTAATTAAAAAAAAATCTAGGATCTAGTTACCAAAAAGTTAAAGATATAACTTGTTGTAATAGATATAGAAAGATAAGTGAAAGTTATAAATAACGAAGGAAAAAGACAAAACATTTAACATGATTTGCCAATTAGCTATCTACGTCTATGGGATAGAGAAACAAATTATTAGTGGAAACTGTACTAAGGTTATATGAATACAAAATATATACATATGAAGATTAATGGTCTGAAATAGCCCTTGGCAAAAAAAAACGGAACCGAAAAAACCGAACCGGAACCGAACCATATTATCTGAAACCAAAACCAGACCAAAACCCTTAAATATCCGAACAGTTCCTATATTTCTATATTCGAATAACCGGAACCGAACTGGAACCAACCCGAACGGATATCTAAATATCCAAAAAACAAGTTTCAGTTTTTTTTATATAAGATAAAATATCATCAACTCAACAAAGCTGGACAGGAAAAATGAGAACGACATTATCTTTATGTATTCTCTTATATTATACACATATATATACTTCCATATTAAATTACAGTAAATACTTATGAAAATAACACTTTAATGACTCGAACTTTTATTGGATTGACAAATATACAAGTGCGTAACCAATAGATCACTTAAATTAACATGTTAACTAATATTATATATATATAATATTTGTTTATATATTAAACTGATACCAAAAATCAAACTGAAACCGAATCAAAACCGAACTAAAATTTCATAAATGCCTATTTGGTATAAGAATGGTTTATCCGATATATCCGGAACCAAATGGTTCATACCCGAAACCAAATGGTTCCTACCCGAAACCAAAATGCCCACGGCCAGTCTGAAATCCTAAAAGGCTAAAACTAATGAATTCGCTGAGTTTAAAAAAGACTAAATCGAAACTACAATCTATATAGGTTATTTGTTGTAGTGAAAACATATCAACACAATTAGCTTTTATTATTAGTTTATGTTGAGTATATACGGCGATTACTGATAATGATAAATATGGTACATCTTCCTAAGTCTTAACTATAGGTTTGTGTACATTTAATATAGACAAATAAGTAAGTTAACAGGTGGCTGTTGAGGGGATTAACTTTTGCTTTGTAACTACTAACTTACCTCATTTACTCGATAGCAACCTACTCCTATTTAATTTTGCATTGATAAATGGATTTTAACGATTGAATGCATCAAGCTGATCCACCTGTCTATAATGTAATCACGAAACTATCCATAATAACAAAGCAACTCATTCATAATTAATTGTATCGTACATGACCCGATGACACATTATGTATAAACTACCCGATGACACATAAGAAATTGGTGCTTGCCCACATTTTTTTATGCATGAGAACACAAGCTTTTAACAAAAAGAAGGAAAAAAGTTCTTAGTGAAAGCACAACTTCCATTCTCTTTATTATACTTGCAACTAAACTTATGAAAATTAACAAAGCAGTATATCTATACAGAAGATGAAGATCATATTGTAGTTAAATATTGATCTAGTAAAACAAAAAAAAATATTCTCCTTTTTAAGTTATACAAATAAAACTAAGAAAATATTCTAACTAATCATATCAATAGTGTTGATACAAGATTGCATATATAGAAAAATGATAATCTAATTACACAATTACAATTAGAAAACTTATCATAGGCAAAAAGGAGGGAAGATTTCATTATGTGGCGATTAGAACACTCAGCCTTGCCTCCCAATTTTGCACTAGGCTGTTTGTCTATAAGCAAAGTTAGGTGTGCGCCTTTTACTTAGATGTTCTTGTTTAGGGTTCTAATATTTTGATTATATATGTGTTGTATACTTTGGTGAATCATTCTTTATCATGCCCTTTTTATCTTAATAAGTTTCCCTAAACAGGTGTCGATATCCTACATTGATGGTGCGATTTCCTTTTAGCATTTGGTTCTTAGAATTATTCCCTCCCTTAAAAGGTGTTATGTTATTGTACTATCAAATTTAAGGTTAAAAATTAAAAGGGGTTAATGGGAATCACACCCTATGGAGTGCCTATGTATGTTAAAGCTAAGCTATTACCTTAAAAGTTGAATAAAATAAAATTGATTGATAACTGATTAGGATTTTATGGGTACTAAAACCAAAAAGATAATGGGCATCAATATGTATGTAAGCATGCATGTTCTTACAAAAAGAAAAGAAAAACTAAAATTTTAACATTAGCTTTGTATAAATATATATAAATGATTTTGTCTCATTCGATACTACACAAAAACCTATTAATATCGCATTTAGATACCTGTTTTTCAATTCGGGAACAGATGAGTATTATATTTTTTTTTCCATCAAAGTATTCATGTTTAATATATCCTTTCTAAAAATTTAAACTAAAATATATCTTAAAACGACATTTCTTTCATTATGATTTTTTTAATAAAATGATATTTAATTTTAAATGGAGAAATATATTATAAGGAAAACAAATAGAAAATGTGATTCGTATGATTTGTAAATATCGTGATTGCTTTACACAACCATTATTTTTTTCACAGCTACATTAAGTTACACCAATCATGTATTACTAAAAAAAAAAATTAAATCTATAGGGTCCAAATATATATATATATTAAAATATATTGATTCTCCAGAAATCAAATTTCTACATTTATATGTTGTCATTTATTTATTTTAAAAGAAATTCACAGTAATAAAATATACTAAAATTGATCTGAAGTATTTACGGCTACAATTGTTTTTTTTTTAAATAACGGCCTATACCCATCAAACATTAAACATCAAACTAAGAACCTACTACACCCTTGTAGTTCATCAATTAGTTGGTTTCATTTGATATCTCATATCTTTTTTTTTTTTTTTTTTTTTGAACACAACTTTAATTAATAAGCAGACTAGTTCTGGGCGAAGCCGTTACAGAGGGCACTCTTGGCCAAAGAGTCAGCCAGAGAATTAGCAGTACGAGAAACAAACACAAAAGAACATGCAGAAAACGAGAAAGATAGAGATTCGATGTCCCGGATGATTCCGAAGAGCTCAGCCGGAGGGACCTTCGAGTTGATAGCTGCTAGCAGCCCTTGACAGTCTGACTTAAGGCAGATTTTTGAGTATCCGAGAGACTTGGCATTGAGGATAGCTTCCCTTAGGGCCAGACTTGATATCTCATATCTTGATATAATTTTTTTGTGGGTTATCCACACTGGTGTAACACATGAACATTTTGTATGAATAAGTAAAAGGTTTGTAGAAGGTTAGCCTGCACTGTGAAAAAAACTCTGCAGATTTAACATATTGGAATGCTCAAAGTTCAAATTTTATGTGCAAAGGGACGAAGGTTGACAAGACAAACACATGGCTGATTATTAAATCAATTACCAATACACGAACGGAATATATATTTCGGCCTAACTCTAAATAAACACACTTTATCATTATGGTATCATTTTCGTTAATTGGTTTACTTTTTGGAATAATAGTGTACTGATTACATTTCTCGAATGTCAAATTAAGCTTTTTCTAGAAAATCATGACATACAGCCAATGATCCACGTTAGGGTTTCTTTTATCATGATTTAATTATACAATATGAATAATTTACATGATTGCGTAATTATAATTGTTGTATGGGTAGTATCATCCTATATATTTAAAATACATTTCTCATTAATAAAAAAACATTATTTTGTATCAACATAAAATAAATAAAAAACTTTTTTATCAAACTAAAACCATCTCACCGTTGCTAGTAATTGTGATAAAATAGTATTGATATTAGATAGTTAACGTTCCAAACTGTTTATGAACGCATCAGAATTTCCTACACAATATGTAAATTGGAGGTCTAGCTAAACAATCCTATCCATATAAATATTTATGCAATAATTTTATTTTTGAAAACTTCATAGATAATCTTGTTATCTAGTATTGAAAACAATAACTACCAAAGAAAACCAAAACAAAAACATTTTCTACTAATTTTTTTCGGTTTCATCCATTTTTATCAAAAAAAATTAGCTGTTACCGTACTAGCGATCCGAAATATTTCTGGTTTCATCCATGTTCAGCGAATTAGTTGGTACTGTACATGTTAGTGATCAAGACAAAGTCTAAAGGGCTTTCAAAAAGTTGGTATGGTATGATCGTGTGCTAAAAGAATCCATGGGCTAAACCAGTTAGATAAAGCCCAAGTTAAATATGGGCCGTCACGATGAGATCGAGGACAAAACAGTAATTTAGAAAGATTCGTAATCATGTGAATCACCAAGGGTCACATCACGTGGGTCAAACTGGTGATGAAGGATCACATTTAAAATATTAATACGTGGCAGTAACTACACAAGAGGAGAAGAAGACATCACCACCTCTTGAGAATTCTCGTTAAGCTCATCTGATCTCGACATGGCGGAGATTGGCGGTGGTTGCTGTCCGCCGATGGATCTGATGCGGTCAGAGCCGATGCAGCTCGTTCAGGTCATTGTTCCGATGGAATCTGCTCATCTCACCGTCTCTTACCTCGGCGATCTCGGCCTCGTCCAGTTCAAAGACGTACGCACACACTCTCTCTCTCTCTCTCTCTCTCTCCATTGTTTCTTTGAAGTTTGATCTTCAATTGCGATCTTTGATCATTGCAGCTTAATTCGGATAAGAGCCCATTTCAACGGACGTATGCTGCTCAGGTACACTTCACATCTCTTTTCAAATGTTGAAAGAAAGTTCCTTATCTCTTACATTGGTGTTGATCTATTATCTTGATGTATGGATGAAGATCAAAAGATGTGGAGAGATGGCTCGAAAGTTGCGTTTCTTCAAAGACCAAATGTCAAAGGCTGGAGTTTCTCCCAAAGAGTTCCTTGGCAAAGATGTTGATATTGATTTTGATGATGTAGAGGTGAACCGAGATTTGCCCTGTTTGGATAGCATTGCTTCACACTTTCTTCATGCTTATAGTTGGATTCCTTCTTTCCCCTTTTTCAGGTCAAGCTTGGAGAGCTAGAAGCTGAACTTTCCGAAATTAATGCTAATAATGACAAGCTTCAGCGCTCTTACAATGAACTTATGGAGTACAAGCTCGTTCTTGAGAAGGTATTATGTTACTCAGTGTTTATAGACGCATCGTTTCCTTAGCACACAGAGAGTCCTGATTTGGTTCGTAGCTAGTTTGCCAGCTTTAGGCTTCTGTAAATATATTTTACCTGAGAAGAAAAGTAGATACTACTATAGATGATCTTTGGTCTGCATAACTTTAATGACTGTAAAGGAATTTCCATAATGCGAAATGTATATTTACATCTCGTGCATCTCACGAGGCTGTTGTGTTTTTGTTTTAGGCTGGTGAATTTTTTGCTTCAGCCCATAGAAGTGCTACCGCTCAACAGAGTGAGATAGAATCACAGCAAGTGGGTGAAGACGCTCTCGAGGCTCCTTTGTTACAGGAAGTACGGAGTCTGTACTGTTTTACTTCTTCAAGTTGCGTTTTCTGCAAATAGCTTTACAAATTTTCTTTTATTAACAGGAGAAGTCTGTTGATCCAACAAAGCAAGTAAAGCTTGGATTCCTCACTGGGCTGGTGCCTCGTGAAAAGTCTATGGTGTTTGAGAGGATCCTATTTCGTGCAACTAGGGGTAACATCTTCATACGACAGTCTGTCATTGAGGAGTCCGTTGTTGATCCCAGCTCCGGGGAGAAGGTTAGCTACTTATGTTATACTCGAAGCTTATTATGTTTGCCACAAGTAGAGATTGATTTTTGATCTAAAATAATGTTTCAGGCTGAGAAAAATGTATTTGTTGTCTTCTATTCTGGGGAAAGAGCAAAAAGCAAAATTCTTAAGATATGTGAAGCTTTTGGGGCCAATCGCTATCCTTTCAGCGAAGACCTCAGCAAACAAGCTCAAATGATGACTGAGGTATGTATTATCTTTCGATGTGTGAGTGATTTATCTGATGTCTGCTATGTTTTGATACGTATATTCTCAGAAACTATTAACTTTGTTTAGTTTTCTCATAATGTTTCAGGTTACGGGTCGGTTAGCAGAACTTAAAACTACTATAAGTGCTGGGTTGGATCACCGCAAGATTCTTCTGGAGACCATTGGAGATAAGTTTGAGCAATGGAACCTCAAGGTCTTATATTATTTTCACTAGTAGAGTGCTCATTATTGTCCAATGTCATATATTCGTTAGGTTAGATCAGTAATCATCATTAACCCTCACCCATGCAGGTTCGCAAGGAAAAAGCCATCTATCATACTCTGAACATGCTTAGTCTTGATGTGACTAAGAAGTGCCTTGTGGGTGAAGGCTGGAGTCCTGTCTTTGCAACGCCAGAAGTGAGTAACTCTAGATAGTTGCATATAATTGAAATCATTGCATATATACTGGTGGTGGTGGGACAGGGATTTATAAAATTTTGCATGTGCAGATTCAAAAAGCGTTGCAGCGTGCGGCGGTTGACTCCAATTCTCAAGTTGGATCGATTTTCCAGGTCCTGAGGACCAAAGAGATGCCTCCAACGTTTTTCCGCACAAACAAATTTACCACTGCGTTTCAGGAAATCGTAGATGCATACGGGTAAGCACCTCTTTCTGGAGTTTCCTCTATTCTTTGGGAAAGAGGAATTCGAAAATTCATTTGACTATTATTAAGCAACCTTTTGAAAAAGACCGTATAGTTTTAAGATTCTGCATCTTACATACTCATTAGAATAGAAACTTTTTTTTGTTTTTGTTTCAACTGTTTTTAAGAACTTTGCATTGCTTCGTCTCTTTGTTCAGTCTGGAAACTTTTTTATAGAAGCTGCGTTTTCCTTAATCAAGTCAGCTGGTAGAATCAACCTTACTTGCTTGCTTCATTTTTTTCCGTAGGCACTGTCCATTTGCACTTAGTGTTTTGCCTCCACTTTCACTGATCCTTTTTTTTTGTCACTACATTTCAGTGTAGCCAAATATCAGGAGGCTAATCCTACTGTATTCACAATTGTTACCTTCCCCTTCCTGTTTGCTGTTATGTTTGGTGACTGGGGTCATGGAATCTGTCTGCTGATTGCAACTATGTATCTAGTATTGAGAGAGAAGAAACTTTCCAGCCAGGTAATGTCCCTAATTGGCACCATCTATGGTCCTACTGAGCACAGTATCAGATTGGCAAAATTCCGATTTGTTTGTTATATGTTACTGTTTTTAGAGCTGCGTGCTAGTGTCAAATTAAATATAATTCAACTGAGCATTTAAAAAGAGTGTGATAAACTATGATATGTCATTTCCTTAGTTGTTACTTTGGTTAGTCGTCAATATTTTTCTTTAATGCAATTCCAGATGCTAACCCATCAATCCTTGCTTGCTGACAACAGAAACTTGGGGATATTATGGAAATGGCATTTGGTGGCCGTTACGTTATACTGATGATGTCACTCTTCTCAATATACACTGGTTTAATCTACAACGAGTTCTTCTCTATACCATTCCCATTGTTTGCTCCCTCGGCGTATGAGTGCCGGGATGCCTCTTGCAGGTATTTCGATTAGTTTCAATAAACCCTTGAGAATAAATCTTTACGTTTCTAAGTTTTTGTCTTCTACTCTCTTCTTGTTCAGTGAGGCTACTACGATTGGTCTGATCAAAACCAGAGACACTTATCCATTTGGAGTGGATCCTGTGTGGCATGGTACCCGCAGTGAGTTACCGTTCCTCAACTCCCTTAAGATGAAAATGTCAATCCTTCTTGGAGTTGCCCAAATGAACCTTGGAATCATTATGAGCTTCTGTAATGCAAAATTCTTCAAAAGCGCTGTAAACATATGGTGAGTTTATTCTAGTTCTTCATCCTATATCCCAAACAAATAAAGTCTGAAATAATCATAGTTAAAAGGTATATAATGGATTTGATCACACATGATTTCCAGGTTCCAGTTCGTTCCCCAGATGATATTCTTGAACTGCTTGTTTGGCTACCTCTCCGCTCTCATCGTCATAAAGTGGTGCACTGGTTCTCAAGCGGATTTGTATCACGTAATGATCTACATGTTCCTGAGCCCAATGGAAGATTTGGGAGAGAATCAGCTCTTCCCTCACCAGAAAACAGTACAGGTTTGCATCGACACCAAACAACAATGCTCCTTCTCTGTATTTATGTATATATTCTCTCATCTCAAATCTTTTTTCCGGTTTCAGCTCACTTTCCTCTTTCTGGCACTGATATCTGTTCCGTGGATGTTGTTGCCAAAGCCGTTCATCTTGAAGAAACAACATGAAGCTGTGAGTCCCTTTCCTCGTCAGTTAATATGATTGACCATAACTGAAACGTTGATATTTTTTGCTTTTCTTCAGAGACATCAAGGTCAGTCATACGCACAGCTTGAGGAGACAGATGAGAGTCTTCAAGTAGAAACAAACGGGGGAGCTCATGGACACGAAGAGTTCGAATTCAGCGAAATCTTTGTGCACCAGCTCATTCACACCATTGAGTTTGTGCTTGGAGCTGTTTCCAACACAGCTTCTTATCTTCGTCTCTGGGCCCTCAGGTACAAAAGACAACCAATGACTTACTAGTTTAGTCACATATAGTATTATCTTACGGGCTCTTTTATGTTGAAGTATATAATGATTTATGTCCACGTTCTTGTTCAGTCTTGCACACTCGGAGTTGTCGTCAGTCTTCTATGAGAAGGTTCTCCTTATGGCTTGGGGGTAAGTAAATGCAGTTACATCTTTCTCTAACTAATCTCACAGTTCATGTTGATAGTAACATCACAATCTCACTCTCTTCTTTTCAGATTCAACAATTTCTTGATCCTGATCGTCGGGATCCTCGTCTTCATATTTGCAACGGTGGGAGTGCTTCTGGTGATGGAGACGTTGAGCGCGTTCCTTCACGCACTGCGTCTTCACTGGGTGGAGTATCAGAACAAGTTTTACGAAGGCGATGGCTACAAGTTTGCTCCCTTCACTTTCACTCTCCTCGGAAACGAAGACGAGTAAGTGAGTGATGATTTTCTTTTGCCCTCTTCTGCGTATGTGCATATATAAGGTACTACGAGGACTCGGAGAGTTACCTGCTTCAATCAAATTATTTTATTTGTTTTATTCAAGAAAAACTTTGGATGTTTTCTACTTCCCATGTGTTGTTGTGCTTGTTTATCAAGAAACCAAACTATTAGTAATGGAGGTAATAAGTTGGGGAAGGCAGGAAGTAATTATTTAAGCATAAGAATCCTCCTTCGTTGTTTGTCGAGAAACTAAACTAATGTAATTGAGCTAATAAAGCTAAAGACATTATCATCCAGACACAAAACTGGTGGAATGCAGGGAGACAATATGGTTCATCTCCTTGTGCAACGTAGATAGGGATTTCATGTATAAAAAAAATAGATAGAGAGAGATAGGGATTGGCCATCTCCTTGTGCAACGTAGAATCTAGAAACATTTTCAAAGCTGAAACTGGAATTAAATATATTTATTTACAAGAAACATCAAAATCAAGTTGGTCGGTGTAAGAGTAAACAGAAACTAAAAATAAATAATTTGTATCAATAAGTTTTGGACAATTATTTCGAATAATACTTTTTAAATTTTGTCACAAAAATAGACAAAAACTTAAAAAAGACTATCCTAAAAAAATTTCTCATAAGTTTTTTATATAATTAACAATTTTGTGATTTTATATCGCGTCTAAAATCTTTTTAATTAAGGTTAAAATCCTCGTTTGTTGCTGTGTTTGCTTGTCAAGAAACTGAGCTCATACTAATTTTGTATATAATTTTCTTAGTATTGTGGGTGTTATTAGTATGTATGGAGAAGATAGAATAAAGTATACTTCCTTCTATAGAAGAAACAAAGATGTACATGTTTACATTCAAGTTTACATTACTTTGCAACATCTGGACGTCGCACTTGAGAGCTCTTCACCGCCGTTAGAATTAGGTTCAAGTAGCACTTACGTAACCCTCATGCATTACGTCAAATATTAAAAGCTAAGCGTTAACATTTGATTATATATGTCCCGAATGGCATGGTTACAGCTAGTCTTTGGGAAAAAGTACTTGAAGCTTTCTAAAAGCTATAGATATATAGAGTTCTCATGCCGATGCTGCAGAAATCTAAAGCATACTCCAAACACAAAACCACTAGAAATTTAGTAAATGCAATTAATTGTTTGAAGTTTACAATTATTATTAGTGTTGAGTGGATTGTGTTGATTCTCTATCTTCTTTGAAATGGTTCTTGTGATGTTGGTTTTCCAAACAAAAGATTCACCGAGAAATGCATTTCATTTAATTTATTTACAGGTTTTATAACAGGAGACAAGAGACAAATGCGAGATTGTCTTAATAATAAAAACCCTCTAGGCAGCGGCAGCGACGGTGGAAACCATACTGTCAATGCCGCAAACGTTACGGCCTTTACATAACTTATAGAAACCATTCTCACCCCAGGTTTCTCCCCATGAGTTTTTGATGATCCAATACGGCTTTTCCTTGAACCTTGCCTGAGAAAAACCGGCCGAACCATAACCCACCAACAACACACCGTGGTTGAGGCGCTTCGAGCATATGTAAGGGCACGATACTCCTCCCATGTAGGTTTGCATGTAAGCTGCATTTAGAGCCACTGCAAAAAGCCCAAAACTCAGATTTAGCCTTAAAAGGTAGATTAGTTAATCAATTGTGATGTTAGGAACGGAGAGAGTTAATACCAGCTAGAGGACCGTTTCTGACAAGATTTGCAGCGATTTGATCTTCGTTAATAGAGACAACACTGAAGTTGGAGACAGATGCAACAATCTTAGACTTGTCCAACTTACAGGTCCCACCATCAGTACCTGTGTAGGGATAGTCTTCCTCTCGCATGAGCCCTCCGGTTTTGAGGGTGTACTCAAAGGCGCTGTTCATTAGGCCACCGTTGCAACCAGAGTCACACGAACCTTCCTGTTCAGGATCACACTACAAACACAAAAAGAGATAGGCACTATTCAGTTAAAAAGTACATGAGACAAATCAATGATCATAAATGAAAAGACGAGACTGACCTCGTGATCACAATCTACGAGCTGTTGTTCACTGAGACTAACAAGTTGGCCAGTTGAGAGGAAGTGAGCACCTTCAAGCGCTCCTGTAGTGCTGAAACTCCAGCACGATCCACATGATCCCTACAGAAAACAAATCAATCAGACTTCACTGGCTTCACAGTCTTGGTCCGTATAACACTCGGACCGGCCACGGCTAATCACAATTCGGGATGTTACAATATCTCTAATAAATTCTAAATATCATCTTCTTCAAAACAATATATATATATATATATACCTGATTCTTGACGGGAGTAACTGCTCCACGATCTCTCCAATCGAAATCCTCAGGAAGATCCTTAGTAGGAAGAATCGGCGCCTGATTAGCGTCCTTGGGAAGCTTAAACCCACCTCTAACCCCTAAATGCATTCTCCTAAACTCGGAAGGAGTCAGATCGGAGAACTGCGTGACGCCATGGCGAGCAGAAGGATCCATCTTCTGATGACGCATCGCTCTCTGAAGATTAGATCTGAAAACAGCGAATCTGTGGCGGTGCTCCTCGAGAGAACCGTAAACCTTTCCGAATCTCCTCTTGAACAGAGAAAAGTGATCCTCCGATGACAATACCTTCGGCTCCGATCCGTTAACCACTTGCCGGATCAATATATCTTCGCCGTTGTTCTCGCAGAACGAAACGGAGACGAAGAATGCGAAGAGAAGGGAAACTGAGAATAAAACCCTAAGATGTTCCATCGTGTGTGTAATGGAGAAAGGAGAGAGGGAGAGAGAGCGGTTTATATAGTTATTTTAAAATCGGAAAAAGCGGAACGTGCGAAACTGAATTGTAACCAATTGTAATTTGCCACGTGTTAGATTGACCTGTAGGTTGTAATATAGGTTTCCCGCGAGAATGTTAGTTGGCACACGCGTGTATTCTGCTTATTCAGGGATTAGGTGACTAACCGTTTTAGGCTATATTCAAAACATGCTATTTTCGTTGACGTGTTGCTTAACCGGTTCTGTTTTGCTAAACCGGTTCAAAACAAATCCATGGTTTGGAGACTTTTTAGACAAAATCAAAACTGCATAAGAAAGAAAACTGACATTTAATGAGGTATCAGGACTGGAACCATCTCCTGACTTGTCCGGAACTCTGTTTTTGTGGACCGGTTTTGGCTGAGCTTTGCGAGAACTTAGACCTGTACTGTTCAATCAACATATCGAGTTTGTCCTGAACCTCGGGAGGTCCACCTCTGGAGTTTACTTTCTCTCCACCTCTAACCTCTTCAAACTTTCTCTTTCGTGGCGCATCGCTCACATCTTTGGAAACATTCTTTGGGGTTGGTTTCTCAGTGGACTCTTGCTGTCTCTTCTTCCACTGGCCTTTCTTGTTCCCTGCGTCTTCTTTCACTGAGAGACTCTTCTCCTCCGGTGTTGCTTGTTCTTTCCTCTGTTCACGTGGACGCATAGGCCTCTTCTTCTTGAACCCGCTTGCATTCTCTTCCACTGGACCAGTCTTATCCCCATCCCTCGTTCTTCGTTTTAAATCATTCCCAGGTTGAATATCTTCTGCATGCGCCTCAGATTCATTCTGTCTATTGCGTTGAAACTGTTGGTTAGCTTTATGCAGCTTCAGCTTCTGGACGTTATCAACAGCAAATTCAATAACGGGACGGTGTTGAGGACCAAATGTCTCTGCCAAACCAATGACCGTATCAGATTGCGATTCTTGGATTTTACTGAATACTTTTATTAAATAAAAACAAGATTAGAATTCAGAAACGTTTACCAGGATTGTTGTTAAGTACTCTGAGGGCAACAAGAGCATGGTCATGCTCTGTGAACTCTACAAACGCAACTCCACGTGAGTAGTTCTTCGTATCAACTTTACCCTTCTTCTCGTTTTGTAAGAACTTGATCTGGATTCAAAACCAAAAGAAACCAGAATAAAAATGACAGAACCATGTTAGGCACAAAGGAAGCGAATATGTGAGACCTGTCGGACAGTTGGCTTCTGCTTTGTAGCTCGTGAGGTAACAGCATCAACTAAGAGCTTTTGTAGTTGCTTTTCATTCATGGACATTGGCAAGTTATAGATGACTATCCTCGTTTTAGATACATGGAAGTTCGGAGACTGAAGCTTTTTCATTTTGTTTTCATGCAATCTGCAAAGGAAAACCACACATGCTCAATCAATCATCTCTTTTCCCTAGACAGTAACACTCTTGTCTGAACAAGTACAACAAAAAAAGAGGCTACCTTCGTCGCCTGTCCATATATTCTGCAGACACACCCTCAGCAGCAGGTGTACCTTCAAGGATCTGACCTTCCTGTGGAAGCCAAAACGGGATCAACATTAGTGAATGCTAATTATAATGTTCCAGAGATTTTGAGAGAAGTGGGTACCTTAGCAAGATAAAGATTCCGATGGTCAAGATTCTTGTCCTTTGTCTTTTCGAGTCCAATGTCCTGTGCAGATTTCTTATCCACAGCTCTCATAACGCTCAGTTGCCTGCCTTTGAGAAGGACACCGACACCTGAGGCAGTACTGGCTGCTGAAATGGCTGCAGCTGATGCATCTGCTGTTTTGAACTTGAGAAATGCCGTCCCTTTTGGTCGTCTGTAAAAAAACAAAACACATAGAGTGACAAATGTGAAAACACCAGCGCTTTTTATGATTGAATGAATTATAAAAGCATAGAAAGGACGCATACTTTGTGACCGGGTGGAGAACTAGGAACAAAGATTCAACTTGCCCAAATACGGCAAACCTCTGTGTGACTTCTTCCTTACTAACATCAAACGGGATATTGCTTATAAATACAGTTCTCTTAAAATCATCATCTTCCTGCGTTTCTTTAGGAGCCACCTCTTTGGTTTTCAAAGGTTCAGAGACACCAGAAGATTCAACGACAGGCTTAGCTGATGACTCCTCGAGTTTGTTTTTATCTGACTCCTCTGTCTCTCCATCATTAGAAGCAATGTTTACTTTTGAAGACGCAAGAAAGTTCTTAAGCACCTTTCTCGTAACATCTGCTTCCTCTTCAAAATTCACATCGGTCACAGCATCTTTCTCTAGTGCATCTGATTCACTTGGTTTGTTACTGCTGTCCTCCTCCTCATCGTCAATATCATCTCCAGAAGGTTGGTGGCTTTCTACAGCATCATCAACCTCCTCCATATCAACACTACTGTTATCACTGTCCTCATCACTTCCATTTTTTTCACCTGCCAAGGTTGACGCCAAAAAAATATAAGAAAAAGGCACGGCCACAAATAAATTATCAGATCCCATACACAATAACTACAAAAAGTTTAAAACCATTTAATTATAAGATTCCCAGCGATAAAAAACTACATGGTAACATACCATCTTCTGGAGCAGTAACGGCATCAGAGGCACCATTATAGAGATTCTTAGGTACAGCCCAGTCTACCGCTATAGGTCTTTTACTAAACACGTGCCCATTGAACTTTTGAATTGCCTGAAGATGCAAGAATAAGTAAGACAAGAGATCTGAATAGAAAATGACCAAATCAAGTTAGCCATGTTTCTAAATCTCACATTTTCTGCATCTCTCTTACACGTGAATTTGACAAATGCAAAACCCTTGGGTAACCTGCCAATATAATTCACTAAATGAGAATAGTGCACATTCATTTATTCATAACCAAAGAAAATCACCCAGACGAGTTAGAACATACCCAGTTTCCAAATTTTTAGGAACAAAAACATCCCACACAAACCCTATTGCTGAAAAGACATCTTTAATTTCACTAGGTTTAGCCTGCAAATTCCAAAAAAAAAAAAGATCCATGAGAAAAACATACGTAGCTTCATGTGTGAAACTTAAGAAATAACAAAAAATAAATTCAGGTTATAAGAACCTTAAAAGGAAGATTTCGGATAATAAGTTTCCACTTCTGAGCCTTTGAGCCCTGCCTCCAACAAAATACCAAAAGATTATGAACTGTTCCGGATGCTAATCAGATAAAAGCAAATAATGCTCACCTCCCCACCGAGCTGACGCGCCCAAACGAGATTTCCCTTTATCTCTGTTTGATGTAGTGCTGCAACAGCAGCACAGGCAGATTTGACACTCGTAAATAAAAAAGCTGATGCTTCTGCCCTGCATCCGTCTTGGGTAAGACCTGATAAAGACAATACATTTCAAAGCTTAATGAACACAAAGTCTGGTGTGCTCTTATAGAGAATCAACTAAGCTTTAACTATATGCTCAAAGTATTAATTAACAGGCGGAAAGGTTGTTTTCCAAACATTCAGAAACCAGAAATGGCATGCGCACACTTGATTCCTTATCTTATGATAAATATCATTTACAAAATAAAAAACATGCAAACAGAGATTTGCCTAGATTTAATTAACAAGAGATCAATACCATTTTGTTGAAGCTCTTCTTTAGGGAGGGGATATCTGACAGAGCACACAGTGCCAATCTCTTTCACACGACTATGGACTGCCTCTGCCATCTCAGCATTCACAAGGCCACCAAAGATTACAGTTCTTGCCACTCTTCACAGAATGAAAAAAACATATGTATAATGATACGTATAGAATATTAGGTGTTCTTCAAATGTTTTAAACAACTTACTTAATCTCGATAAGAGAGTCTTCCTTACAAATGACTACTATAAATTCATTTTGTATATATCTATACTAAAAAAAACAGCACGTTATTATAGACTCATACCTTTGCTTATCTGAACATGTTTCTTTATCAGCTAAATCAACATGAAGCTTAGTTGGTTTTTTGCGCTCAATTGGCTTCTTCTCTATATTTTCCTCGGGTGGAGACACTGATGCAAACAGAGATATATTGATAAGGGAGAACGGACCAAAGCAACTTAGTTAGACTAAGAAACCAAATCTAGGCAAGACTTATACCTTGCTTGTCTGTCTCAGGGATCAAACTGTCCTTGTTGTCACTCTCTGCCTGGGTATTAATATCAGGTAATGAGATCCCTAGGGAAAAATAAGAAGCGACATGGATGTCAATGAATTGGGTGATGCTATTGAAACTATCCAAAAGTCTACTACAACAACAACCTTGGGCTGCTTTTGTACGACGCTCTTTAAGAGAAGGGCGATGAGTGGCCTGTTTAACAGTAATCCTACGGCCACCAACAGTAGAACCGTTCTTCAACTCAATGGCACGGTTAGCATCTTCTGGCAAAGCACTACCAAAAGGACACATTATAAATATTATTATCAGTTTGCTCAGTAAGAGAATCAGTTAGTTTCAACAAGTGGTTAACTCACAATTTGACAAAAGCAAAGAAAGCCACGGTGTTCATTAGATCCTGTAAACAAAAACAAATAAAAAGATGATTAGCTAGCTCCTGATGGTCTACGAGATAGCTTTTTGTTTCAATAATAATGCAAGTTACCTTTGTTTGTGACCATAAAGCAAAGCCTAACGGGACCAACGTCGCTGAAGGCTTCTTCAAGCTGAAACAACAATTTTAATAAGTCAACTGAGATTCAGAAGCTCGTATTCTCGAATCCAAACTCGAATTAACAAAGGTACCTGAGCGTTGGTGAAGGAATAAGGCAAGCCAGAGACGCATACAGTGGCGGCAGAGTGTTGAGATGTTTCTTCTCCGTCTTTCCTCTCTTTCGTCTTGTTCTTCCCCATTAGATTTTGATTGATGATACCTTTCAGAGAAAACTGGCGAGAGATTTTGATTACTAGGGGTTTGAGTTGGCCGAGAGAAACCTCGCTCTAGGGTTTATTTTCAAAACCACTAAACCCAACTTTACCGGCTAAACTTGATATTTACTACAACCGAACCGAAATACACTACACCCTCTTTATTTTTTTTTTTGGTAAGAATATGGGAGAGAACCTCCCAATTTTATTTAAAAGAAACTTCAACTACAATCGAACTTGTCGTGGCTGTAATGAGCCATCAACATCGTCTCGTAACAAACTAACAATCTCTATTGGAGCAGCATCAAAACAATGAAAACCAAAAGGGAGGGAAATAGCAAGGTTGGCTAACCCATCAGCTAAGCGGTTAGCCTCCCTATACACGTGAACAATGCGGACCAACCAGTCCCTCGTCAAAAAGCCATGGCACAGTTGTACCAGGAAAGACAGCGGATGAGTATCCTCGATCCCTGCCGAAAGAAAACCCACCACCATTTTAGAATCAACCTCCACCTCCAACCTACTTATGTTTTTCTCCCAAGCAAACACAAGGCCATAATAGACCCCCCAAAGCTCTGCCAGAGGCGCAGAGCACCTCCCTATATTGAGAAAAAATCCACCACACCACTCACCATTGCCATCACGTAGCAACCCTCTTTATTGTGAACAAGATATGAGTTGCAAAGGATTTTGTTTGATGTTTTAATTTAATAAAAACCATAAAATACTAAATCATTTTATTATAGTATTATGATTGTTTTTTGCGTTTAAAATTTATTTTATAATTAAAATTCATTTTCACACATAAATTCAAATTAATATTTATATTTTATAATCATGGTGCATAGACGAGTTGTTATAAACTTTATACTAAAGATTATAGAAAATACTATACATAAACATTTAAACTGAATACAATCTGAAATAAGAAATGAAAAGTAAAAAAGAATGAAAGTTAAATACACCAATCGAATCAATGACAACATTATACATGTTCTTATGTAAAAATGTAATGTTTTATTAAATAAGTCTTTAAATTTTTATTTTGCTATGATTTTTTAAAAAAGGAAAATATTCTATTTTATAAATCTCCTTTTTATTTACAATTAAAAAAATATTAAATACTCTTTTGCAAAAATTTTAAGATTTTAGAAAAGGTAAATTACTTATATATAACCTATTACAATTATCTTCTCTTTAGAATTTCAGAAAAAAAATATTGCTAGCAAATAATTATTTTTAGTTATTATCAATATTTATAAAATTGCTATTTTTACAATTCATATCAATATACACTTCTTTTGTTAATTAAATTATTTTTAGTATCATGTTCATCATCAAACACTCTCTTATAAATATTATCAATTTCTTTTACAATTCTCTTTTGGTTAGGACTTAAAAATATTATACAAATTTCTTTTGTTTAGGATTTTTTTTTACAGTTTTGTAGGATTTTAGAAAAGGAAATTAATATTACATAATAATTTACAATTATATTTTGTCTAGGATTTAAAAAATAATTTCTATCAAATAACTATTTCCTGTTAATATTAACTATTTTTAAAAGTTGCAATTTTCAAAATTCATTTTTTAAATATCATTAATATTTTTACAATTTTTCTTGTTAATTGAATAATTGTTACTATATATATATCATTAAATTTTTGAAGTAAAAATTACTATTAAATAAAATTTTACAATTCTCTCTGGTCACGATTTAAAAAAAAAATTCTTAATTGGTTAAGATTAGAAAATGAATTCTTTTAGAAATCTCTTTTATTTAAGATTTTATGAAAATAAGAAGTCATTTTCACATAATGGAAGTTTTTATTGACACATTCACAATCTATTTTTTTAATTGACACATATCACAATCATATCATGTGAAATATTTAAAGTTAATTTTGGTTAATATTTCTTAACACAAAATTATTAAAATGTATAGTTAGTTAATTATAAAAAAAATAAGATTACTTTTACGTTTTTATTTTATTTAGACTTTTAAAAAAGAAATTAATTATTTTATTTCATTTAGATTTTTATACAACTATTTTATTTTTAATAGAAAATTATGTTTAATTATTTATATGTTTTGTCTTATATATACAAAGACATATTTATTATATTAACACATATTCATGTACGACCATAACATCAAAATTAAAAGTTATGATAGCATCATAAGATGTAATAAGGATAATAAAAAGTTATGTTATATCAAGAAATTAAAAAAAATACGGAGGTAATACTTTTCATGTAAATACTACTGTGTTTTGTAAAAATAATATGTGGAAGTTTAAACCTAAATATAGATATGAAATATTTGTATCTATTTTTTGTCATAATTTTTTAACATACTTATTTACATATAAGAAAATAATAATAGTACTTTTACAAAAAAAAAATTAACGTTTGATTAATTATGACATTGGGAAATATTACATAGATGATTTTACAGCCGACAATTCTACCACCATATGAGAATACACGCCTGACTGCGTACAATTTTCTTTTAGTTATGCTTTTTAAAAAGTAATATTATTTATTTTAAAGTTAGTTTTTATTCATGTTCTTATTAAATAATTTATTGTACTTGTAGGATTGTACAATTCGTTTTTGTTTAAATTTTTTTCTTAAAAGTAAATGTTTATCGTTTATAATTATCTATCTTTAGTATTAAAAAAAACATTATAATGAAAAATAATAATAACAATAAGACTATTAAATAATATTTACAATTATTTTTAAGAAAAATCATTTTTATTATTTTAGTATATATATTTTTGATTATGATATAGTTCAACACATATCACATTTTTAAATATATAACTACCATGTGTCACAATCATGTTAATTAGCAATTTTGAAGAACCAAACTCAATATAATATTTTATAATTATATTTTCATTAAAAGTTTAGAAAAGAAAAATTATATTAAATAAATTGTTTTCAAATCTATTTGTTAGGATTTTGAAAAAGGGAAATTTCTTAAAACATTACTACTAAATATATTTTTTAATTCGTTTTTTCTATTAAATAATTTTTAAAAGTAGTTTTTTCAAAATTTGTTTTAATTATCTTATTATATATTTAAACACATGTCACAATATTAGAAGGAGAATTATTATCAAATAATGTTTTGCAATTATCTTTTGATTAAGATTTAAAAAAATGAAAATTACTATTAAATAATATATATAATAAGATTTTTATAAAATACGTTTTTGTTAATATATTAGTATATATATTTTAATTATGAGATAGGTTGACACATGTCACAATCTTAAATATATAATTGATATATGTCGCGATCAGGTAAATTAGCAACTTTAAAAAACTAAACTTTATATAATTAGATAGATAGATAGATTGATATTGTAAAATGAAAGCCCAATGGACAACAGTACATAAGAAAATAATACATAGCCTTTTTAGCTATAACCAAATATGATACAACCGCAATTATTGACGTGGCTTCTAACCGGTAATGATTAAAAGAATATGAAGAATAAGAAAGAAAAGACGAGGAATAAAATATTAAGAATGAAAAGTAATATTTATTACTTCAAATTTGATAAGAAATAAATATAGTCTGTAATTCCTTAAATGTAAAAAAATGTTATGGAATCACAGATAACAAATAGTATTTGTAAATTGTGAAAATTGTAAAGAATAAAAAAAATTCGCTATTTTCACTCATTTATTTGGTCACCACTTAGAAGTATATCAAATTTACATGTTTATGTTTTCTTTTTCAAAATATTATGTGGCACCATAGCTACACAAAGTTGAATCAATAGTCTGCCGACTAATAGTTCAAAACCAGCTTCCCTCTAAATTCCATTTCTTATAAAGTTGAAATTCTCAGTTAATCTTTCGAAATAACACCAAGAAGACCAACAAATCTTCTTAGATCTAAAATCAAATCACAAAGGAAGCACAAGAGACGATTAAACAAGAAAGAAGAGATGAAAAAGAGAGGCACTCTACACCGGGTCAAAAGATCTGAAATCACTAGTTTTTTCACGAGAGATAGTGAGAGAAAGAGGAGAGAGAGAACAATTGTCTTTTGATATGCTCAAATTAGTTTCGATATTAGACGTATGAATTCTTGATAACCAAAAATACGGTATGAAAACATTATTTCTGCTATGTATAATATAAAAACAAAGGCGAAAAACAGTTGTGATTGGAATATAGATTTAAACATGTTGGGACATAACTGTGAAATTGTGATCTTGCTAATGTTATTATTTAAAGTACTTATGATGGTAGCAACATGGTGGATACAAAAATTCATCATAAGGATACATATATCTGGTAGGAGGAGCGGTGTATTATTTTGACTGATCAAATTATGCTGGTAAACAAACACACTCTCCAAGAACACAAACATAATGGTCATTTTTAGGGCATGCACTAGAAGGAGGACAACCATGATCCGTTTTGCATCCGGCCAGCTTAGTCTCGGTTTTTTGCTCCAAACAACTGCACTTTCCGAGCACACACTCCCCACCTCCTCTCCCTGTTCCTATAAAACACAGCAACTCACAGTCTTTTGATTTCAAACATGATAGTCCTTTGCCTTGTCCAGAGACGTTCACCAACAATGTGCCTATTAATTTTAAAACACAAATTTCACAGTTTAGTTGGTTTCTTAAATCGATTTAATCCATATATAAAAGAAAATATATAAGAAAGGAAAGAACCTGAGAAGCAAAGGATGAAAACGATGAATATTGTCATTTTTAATTCTGCCATGTCTTGCTTACCAGTTTATAGTTTGTAAATTCCTTTTGATAAAGTTTGCATAATTTTTACATGATTGTTCAGATGCTTATATAATGTTTCTTGAATCATGGAAGTGGTAATTCAGTGTATGACGTTGACTAAATGTATTATATATAGTCTGTTGACTAAAGTCTAATTCAAGTAGAATTTTTCACAGTAGTATATTTAACTAAATAGAAAATATCTTTCTATTTTATATATAGATAAGAAGTACCAATTTGGTGTAGCTTATTATAGAATAGTATAGTATACTTTCTATTTTATCAACAAATGTCAATGATGATAAGAACAAAATGAAAATAGTCCGAGTTAGTAGGTTGACCATTTAATATCATGAAGATATAGGGGTTGTTCGTTTCACCATCTGTCATCTCCATCCAGCTGTTCAATCTATATTATCCATCCAGATGATCCATCCAGATTTTAATAGGCTGTTCGTTTCTCCATCCATATGAGCAATCAAGATGAGCCATCTACATGGATTTATGTTTGTTTCTTTATTTCTATTCTTATTCAGATGAGTTTAGTAAACAAATTATAAATATACTCATGTTTTGATTTAATCATATGTTTGATATCAGTTTTAGCTATACTAATTTTATTATATAGTCTAAAATATATTTACATTGAAATTATTTTAATATTAGCATTTTGACATTTATAAATTTATAAAAAATTTATTCAAAATTTTCATTAAAATTTAACTACAACTATAACTTCTAATAAAACTCAAAGTAGAAACTCAAATTTGAATAACTTCCAAACATTGCTATGTTAAAATAATTTTTTATTGCTACACCAAAATGTCTCCAACAAATAATCATCTTGAATTTTCACCCTCTTCACTCACTGCCCCATTACTATCAAGACAACCCAAGAAGAGAAATAGCCTGCCATATAAAGAGGTCTTGGTCAGTCAACTGGAAAATAGACTTCACCAAACCACTGAGCAAATCGCATAATGGTTACAGAACATCACACTAGATTCCAAGTTTCTATTATAAACTGCATGTCAAGTTTTCAGTATCGTCCCTTTTACAGACACTGCAGGTTCATCATTTTCAGCTTATAAGCTCAATACTATTCAGCAACAACAAGACTACAAAACCACTAAACAAGAAGATTCCACTATCTGATTAACCACTAAACACCAATCTCCTGGATTTTTCTTAGTGCCGCAAAGCTAAAACACAGTAAAACAAAAGATGGAATCTCAGCCTCCAAAACTCAAATAATCCATCCCAAAAGATTTTCCACAAGTACAAGGCTATGTGTATTAAACCTGAGACAAAGCTAATGATTTATAAACCGATGAAATTTCATCAACTAAGAGATCTAGCTTAGCAACGATATGAACTCACAATATACACAAGCAGTAGTGCATACATGTTTGATGCTGATATGAAAGTCTAGTTCCTCTTGCCATCTCAAATTAATAAGACTACTGCTGCCTGAGTTCTCTCGCTTCTCAATTTTGATTCTTTCCACTTCAACCTGCAGATCACAGGAAAACAAGAGAATTCAAACCAGTAGATCCAGAAAAAGGCTAAAGAACAGAGGGACAAAAACATCACATCTTTATGTGTACAAGACAAGGATAACTTAAAATCCACATATAAATAATTGTTAAGTTATTTAATATTGTTATTTTAACCCATGTGCTCATTACTTAAATGAAACAAAAAAAAATTAAATAAAATAATTATAATTATTAAATATATACATTCCATTAATATTAACTAATTTTAGTTTTAGTAAATAATTTGATTGCCCGTCGGAATTAACGGAGTTGTAATACATTTAGTCAACCTCATACACTGAGCCGATTTCATTAACTCAGCCGTAAGAAGAATTCATACATTGAAAACACTAACATCCATATAAGCAGATTTCATTAAAAAAATACTATCATCCATACAGCACCTTTACATCCGACAAGTTTTGGCATTATGCCCACCCTGTTTACAACGAGATCATATGTGTTCTTTCCTAGGACATTTGTTCTCTAGGGAAACTTCCAATACATATCTCATCCTATTTTTATTAGGTTTTACCGGTTGTTGACGAACAAACAGGGGCAAACATGATTGGGTAGCCACGTTATTTAGAATTTTGAGCGACGAATCAATCAGAATGATCGGCTCAGCGTATGCATTAACCAAATAGCCATTGTTATAGTAAGGACTGCACAGTATGCGACAAACATTCTTGTACTCGACAGCTGCGATTGCATGGACGTATGGTAATTTCTCGTGTTCGAAACGCCGACATGTGCATTTTTTCTCTTTAAAGTTCACAACATGCAAAAACGATCCAGAAGTTACATACAGTAGAACCTCTATAAATTAATAATGTTGGAACTTTAAAAATTTATTAATTTATAGAGATATTAATTTACAAAAGTTTTCTTATTTAGATTTTTTTGTTTTAAGATATATTTATTCTAAGATAAGAAAAATATTTGATCTTAGTATATAGACATTAATTGTTATTTTTAAAATTTGACATTTATATTAATTTTATTATATTATTTGGTGTATTTAATATATATTACATAGAACTTAAATGTGGCTTTAGATATAATATTACTAAATCTCATCAAAAATATATTAAGTGTTAATAAAATATAAAGATAATTCTATTGTGAATATAAATCAAACCATATAATAATAGGTTTTTACTTATATAAAATATGTATACATATAAATTAATAATTTACAATTTTGATGGGATCATATATTTACATAAAATTTTCTAAAAAAAAAATTATCTTATTATTTGATCTATTTGTGTCAAATTTTAAATTGGTCCAAGTTGGTATCAACGAAATTTATTAATTTATAGAGACTATTAATTGATCAAATATTAATATATAGAGATTCTATTGTATGTAACTTCAGTGTGATAAGTATCATTCCTTTGCACCGTCATTGGTCTACCGGCAATAAAATGACTCTATTATAAATACAAAATAATATACATTAAAGCTGACTTAGTAACAAAACATATAAATATATGTTAAAACGGTTTTTTAGTATTGACAGGTGCAGGGTAACCACTAACCATAATCTAAAAATCCGAAATTCGAAACCGAAAAAATTAGATTTGAACCTTAGATGGTATCGGAACGTCCATAATATACACTACTAACAAAACTAGAAAGAGAAAACTTGAAAATATTTTTTTAAAGATATCGAACACGAAATAACAAAATCATATTGGTTGGTGAACCTTGAAGTTCACCTTAGGGGGTGAACCCAAAAATAAGCTATCAAAATTATGTACCATATTGATAATTAATCTAAACGAACAAAATATAGAAAATCATTTCCCGAAAGATATTGGGCAACATTTAGAAATAAAACACTTGAGCACAACGCCAAGTGACCGTAGAGAAAAGTTGAAAGAGTAGCTTATTACCACACATTTGATTTAGTTTACCAACAAAGCATACATAATCAGAAACCAATTAGCCAATTTTACTGACGTTCTTTTTGTTTTTATATTTTATTTATGGAGGTGTGCAAATCAACAACATTCCTTCAGCTCACACTTGCACCTCCCGTTCGGTTCGCCTGGACCAAGATGAAACAATCAAATCATGATCAATCCCAATATAATCGGGAAAAAAAAAACAATGTCATAGATAGGCCTGGGCGTTCGGTCCACCGTTCGGTTTCGGTTCGGTTGAATCGGTTGTTCGGACTATCGGTTCATAAAGCACAAGTACCAATCGGTATATTCTATAATGAAGAATGGTTTCGGTTCGGAATCAATCGGTTTCGGATCGGTTCGGTTGAAGTAAACAAAATCCACTACCAACCGATAACACTACGGTTCCGGTGTGGTTTCGGTTTTTAACAACCATAGTCAATCAAAAATAACCAAGCAAACCGAAATATACCAAACTTAACCAAACATCCGAAAATATCATTGAAACAATCTGAGTTCAAACACACCAAAACACAACTGAAACACAAGTTTTAGACACAACAAGCCAAGAAAATTTGTGTCTAAACTTAAAACCAACATTCAAACCAAGAACAAGTCTTCAAATTGCAAAAAAAAAAAAAAAAACTTGAAACCGAGATAAAAAAAGATAGCCATGATCTTCTTAAGCTACCACAAAGCCTTAGTCTTCTACTCTTCTTCTGCAACTGGAACTCTTTTTTCTTCATACTCTGTTTCATACAAAGTTCAACTCAATTACTAAAAGTCTAAAACCAAACATTCATGTTATAAGTAAAGAATATGAGGTGTGTAAGAATTTACCTCTTTCAAGCTTGTCCATTTCTTCAAGGTCATCTAGTATCTGAGGATTTGTAAGCACTCTTGACTCCATTTTTATGTCTTGCTTCATCCACAGCTCTGTGCACATCAAAACCTCCACCATATAATGCGTCAAACAGCTCCTGTGAGGTTCTAGAAGCCGACCGGATGTACTAAAGGCACTCTCTGAAGCAACTGAGGAGACTTGTATAGCTAGAACATCCCGCGCAATCTCAGACAAGATAGGAAACTTAACTGAGTTCTTTCTCCACCATGAGAGTACATCATACTCCATTCCAATCATCAAGTCAGGCTGTTCCACGGACTCCTTAAGGTATGTTTCCAGCTCATCCTTCTTTTCTCTAACCCCTATTTCGTTTAGCTTCTGCTTGTATCTAACATCCATCCTCTTGTAACCCACAAATTCATCCACAACCTCCATCCTTTCAACGCTTTGGTCTCTCGGCTGAGTAGATTGGTCAGACTGAGATGATTGGTCACTTGGATCAACCCTGGGTCCATGTCGTGAACTGTACTCTTTGAACAAGCTCCTCAAGAGACACATCAAGGACTCATACATCTCCTTATAGTCAACTGTATCCAGCCCATACAACTCTTCGAAACACAGCTTTGCAAGCTCCAACTTATTGCTGGGGTCGAAAACAGTGGCGACAATTAACATCATGTTAATATTCTTCATGCCATTCCAATACTTCTCAAACTTCTTCAGCATCTCTGTGGCTTTAGACCTCATTTCTGAATCAGAGCTTGTGGAGAGACCTATCAGATTAGTCGCAATGGTTACAATCTCACCGTAGCACCTATGGGAATTGAGTGAAGTTGAGGCCGAGACCACCAATGTCGAGTTGTAGAAGATGACCAGAAATCGACACAGCTTCTCAATAGCATTCCAATCCCTTAGCTGAGGAGGTCCTACCCTTTTTTCTCCATTTTCCAACTCGCTAAAATGATCATTGTACAGCTTGTCTTCTACTTCCATCTTACTGAAAGCCACCTTGAACTTCAGAGCTGTTGACAACATTAGGTAGGTAGAATTCCACCTTGTCTTGACATCCAACGGTAGACTCCCCCTTGTGATCTTACCAGAGTCAACTTTCAACTCAAAAGAGCTCAACCTGTTAGCATGCGATCTAACATAGGAGACAGCATTGCGGATAGCAACGACATTGTGATCTATTTCAGCCATTACATCCTTAACTATCAGATTAATTATATGGGCACTACATCTCAGGTGTAAAAACTCCCCATCTAACACAAAAGCGTGATCTGAACCAAGGACAAAACTACTCTGAAACTTCCTCAAAGCTGAACTATTGGCAGTAGCATTATCGACAGTTATGCAGAAAACATTTATGATTCCCCATTCAGACAAGCACTCTAGTAAGACATTGGCAATAGTCTGACCTTTGTGATCCGTGATGTGTTTGAACCCTATGATCAGCTTCTTTAACTGCCACAAAGGGTCAATGTAGTGCACTGTGATGACCATATAGCTCGCACCTGTATACATTGTTCAATAAAAAAATCCATGATCAGCTTTCTATGTATAAACGAATTGAGAGATGTCAAAAGTATAAAGTTTACCAGTTGTTTGAGAGACCCAAATATCTGTTGTCAAAGACACTCTTTGATTGCTTCTCAAGAACCATTTCTTGAGTGCATCTTTCTTTTCCACATACATTTTGTTAATATCTTTTCTTGCAGTTTTTCTTGAATGAGGAGTGTACCCAAACTTTACCTACAAACATAGAAAAGAGAAGACATTAGTTACAATTAAACATGATACTTGAAGATTATCATAAGTTACAAGAACATTAGACATTACTAACCTTGTGACAAAATTGTTTCCATGCTACGCTTTCAACGAATGATAACGGCAATTGTCCTAAGACAACCATCTGATTTGTAGCTTCTCTCAACTGACCTTCAGTCAACTTTGCCTTCTTTAATCTCCCTTCATCATCAATGTTTGCTTGCTGATTTTTTTGTCCAGCCGACCAAGCAAGATGGCTCTTACATTTTTCAAGATGGCTCCTTAGATTGGACGTCCCTGAGGTTGTGAGACACGAAAATGTGTTCTGACAGTAGTTGCAAACACACTTGTTTCGGTCTTCTGTAGTCCTTGTGTAGTGCTGCCAAACGTCGAATCTTGGAGGGAGAATACGCTTCACTTTGCTTGTCGCTCCACTAGCTCTCTCTGACTCTTTCCTTGTCTCCGTACTATTGGGAGCTTGAATGTTTCCAGCATCGTCTTTGTCTCGGCCAAATGATGATGTTGAGTCCATCTGAAAAAAAAAAAATTAACATCAAAACGTTAGACTTGCAAACCCCTGATCATAACCTATTCCATTTAAATCACAACGACATAACCTATTCGATTCAACTTAAAAAAAAATTAAGAACACAAAGAAGAACTGAAGAAACAGAAAGAAAATAACCTCTGATTGGATTCTCGATTGCTCGTGTGAAGAAGAAGAAGATGGAGACGGTAAGACATTTATATAGGCCAGTTTGAGATTCTTAATGTCGATGATCAATAACCGAAGAGTTTTTTTTTTGGAACTAGGGTTCGTGAATTACGCCTCAGCTGTTCGCCTCACGCGTGAAAGAGAAGAGACCGATGAGTTCTGTATCGGTATAAATGAATGTATGTATATGTAATAGAAATATATAAATGGTCGGTATGTTTCGGTTACCTTGTCTTGATCTCGGTTTGAAACCGGACCGGACCATAGCCGAAATTTGTGGGCTTTAAAGTCCAATCGGTATTTTCTTTGGGTCCGCTACCGATCCAAAACCGATACTTCGGTGCGGGTTATACTATGGACTTCGGCTTCAGTATATTAAGCCCAGGCCTAGTCATAGATCTTAAATCTCAAAAAGGCCATTGTAGCTTGCTATTGTCTGCCTCATGTTACCATGAGTAATAAAAACTAACTGAATCGAAACAGTGAGAACATTTTGAGATTCCGCAAACTACAATGGTCTGAAAAATAAAAAGCCTCAAAGTAATCAAGAAAACACAATAAACTCATTACAATTATCAATCATATTCAGGAGGGTTAATCTGAATGAGATGAAACAGATGCTCAACGTGCCCATCTCATTAAAATTTAATCCATTAAGACTATTTTTATCAAAAATCAGCTTAAATTTAACAACAAAAATATTAATATTTAATCAGTTGCAATTAGGATTCGAGATAGCTTATTGAAACTCTTTGAATATTCCAGAGAATTGATTCAATTCAATTCCCTAAACAAAGCTAAGATTTCCAGAAAATTTAAAACATTAATAATTGATAGTTCGCTAACATCAAACAGAGAGGGTCGAATTATATAATAAAAAAACAAAAGATAAGCGGAAAACCTAATTGTAGTAGAGCTCGAGACCCATGCCGTCGTGGAATACGGGCTCGACTTTTGCAACCTTTCTCAGGAGTGGTGCTGCTGGTGGGAGACCAGTGTCTCTGGTGACCAAGCTATATACATACACATACACAGTTCACCTTCAGGCTAAGTATATGAGGACAATATTATATCTAATAAAACGTCAAACATACCGATATAAACACGTTTGACCAGCAATGGTCTCCTTGTCAAAATAAATGTGAGTTCCTGACGTGGCATTGAGAAACAAATGGCCTACATAAAAGCAGCTTATCAATATATTAAAAAGGTCCACTATTCTTTATATACAAATATATTTTAATTTTCGATAAATGATGATATGAGGAATTGCAATACCTCCAACCATTCTTGGCTTGATGTTTGTGGTAACAACCACCTTTAGATCAACACTCATGGAATCAAGCCGTCTGTGGAAGGCAATAGCCTTTTATGCGTATAAACATATTTGAAACATATAAGGAAGAAGAGTAACTTATCCATCTTGATTGGGAGCATAACATGATTTTTTTCCTTTTGAAAGACCACTCACAGTACTCTTCACAGCAGAAAGCTCTGCTTCAATGTCTGCCAGATGATTATATTAGTAATAGAACTGGATATAATGTAGAACCAAAGTAATACGGTTATCTGGGAGTTCAGTGTTTGTGTCCGAGATTAGAAAGGGGGAGATGATCTGCAAATCGTCGATCGAGCAATTAGGATTAGAGGGCGAATCTCATGTTCTCGGGCCGAAAAGAGCGACCAAACTCAGAGTCCAACATGCAAGTCACAATGAAAACCCAATACGATTCGTGCTTAAATGAAACACTGAGTTTCATTCTTATGCGACACATGTCGACGCGAGAGAGACCGACTTATCTAGCTGGCATCCAATGTGGCTTCATGAGAGTGAAGCAAACACTCTTTTATAGTAATAATAGATATTGGTAACGTATGTTATTGGATTTGAGTTTTTTTGTTTTTTAGTGGTTTGATTAGTAACTTGTTTGTCAAGTAATCTTTGGATCTCTAACTAATTTTACTGCAATGAAGTGCTCCGTAATACAATATTTGTGAGACTTTTTTAAAGCATTTGACAAATGTTTTTTTTTAAGGTATACTATTAAATAAGGTATATGTGAAGAGGCTTTTAAGGTACTTGAAAAGCAACACATAGAACATTGGGATAAGGAGAGTAATTATTCAAGCTCTCGAAACTCCATTGTTGATGTGGGAGAACATATCAGAAGATCGTCGTTGTCCGGGATCGAAGAGCACGAAGAACCCTAAATTTTGATAGGACGCGGATGAAGAAGATTCAGGTTTCTCGTTATCGGGATATCTTGCTTGAATAGTATCTTAAGCACACATAAAAAAAAACATCACATTAATGAAACGGTGAGTTAATGAAACGGTGAGTTTTAAATCTGGATAGATATCGCAACGTCAGGAAACGACTTATTGAGCTGGAATCCAACGTGGCTTTATTAGAGTAAAGCAAACACTATTTTATAATAGATGGATATGAAACTTTTTGGTAGTATAGTATTGACAGGGTGCGGGGAAACCATTAGATGGTATCGGAACGTCCATTAATATACACTACTAACAAAACTAGAAAGATAAAATTTACAGAAAAGCCCCCCAAGTGAGAGAGAGTCTCTTTGTTTTCCATCGGAGCAGTCTCTTCGTCCGCCCGAATCCACCCACATAAACCCTAAGAATCTCCAATCCCTCTTTCGATTTGAAAACATTACGCCCTGAAAAGCTTTCATCTTCCGAATCTGACATATCTCCGTCGCATAGCGTATTGCTCCGTCTTGTCACTTCCTCCTCCGATGGATCAGCAGCAGCAACAATCCGCCATTCAAGTAAAGCTCTGAAATGCTACTCTCTCTCTCTTTTTCTCAATCAATCCATCTCTTTTTGAATGTTTTCGTTTCGGGGTTTCAGGGGGCGAAAGTGCTAATGGTCGGAGCTGGTGGGATTGGCTGCGAGTTGCTCAAGACTCTTGCTCTTTCTGGCTTCCATGACATTCATATCGTACGTTTATGATTTAGAATCTACCTTTGCACATTAGGAATGTTGCTTTATATGTCTCCCAATAAGATTAGTTGTGTTTTTTTAATCACATTACTTGCTTGTGTTGGAGATTGACATGGACACCATTGAAGTCAGTAACCTCAATAGGCAATTCTTATTCCGTCGCTCACATGTTGGGCAGTCCAAGGCTAAGGTCATTTTTTCTTTCTTGAACTAACTCTCCAAAGGGAGTTCATACGAGTTATTATATCTTTTTTTTTTGCCATATCACACCAGGTTGCCAGAGATGCAGTCTTGAGATTTAGGCCTCACATTAACATAAGGTCATACCATGCTAATGTCAAGAATCCGGAGTTCGATGTTGATTTTTTCAAGCAGTTTGATGTTGTTCTGAATGGATTGGACAACTTGGACGCAAGGCGTCATGTGAATCGCCTCTGTCTTGCAGCTGATGTTCCTCTTGTAGAAAGCGGAACAACAGGCTTCCTAGGACAGGTTACCTCTGCTTCTTATTTTTTCTAACTCATAGCATTTCTCTCTATCTAATACTTGTTTCTGTGTTTTTGAATCAGGTAACTGTGCACGTAAAGGGAAAGACAGAGTGCTATGAGTGCCAAACCAAACCCACTCCAAAGACATATCCTGTCTGTACAATAACCAGCACTCCAACTAAGGTATTGACACTGTATTGTCCATCTTATCCTAAGACGTAGTGCTTGAGTTTGATTTGCCAGTGGTATTTTGGATTTGATCCTACAGTTTGTGCACTGTATCGTCTGGGCGAAAGAGCTGCTCTTTGCGAAATTGTTTGGCGACAAGAATCAGGATAATGATCTTAACGTGCGTGCCAACAAGGCGGCTAGCGCATCCAAAGAAACAGAAGATGTATTCGAGCGTGCGGAAGATGAAGATATTGAACAGTACAGTAGAAAGATATATGATCATGTCTTTGGTTATAACATTGAAGCGGCTTTGTCCAATGAGGAGACATGGAAAAATCGTAGACGGCCAAGGCCTATATACAGTAAGGACGTCTTGCCTGAAAGTCTGACTCAGAAAAACGGAAGCACTCAGAATTGTTCTGCTGCTAGTGATGATGATTCGGCGACGGTCTCTGCCATGCCGTTGCTTGGCCTGAAGAATCCACAGGAATTGTGGGGTCTAACACAGAATTCTCTAGTGTTCATAGAAGCATTGAAGTTGTTCTTCGCTAAGAGAAAGAAGGTCGGTCTGTAAACTCTGCCCCGTCTATACATAAGCTTTCACTATACTGATTATATTCATGGTTTTATATATATGCTGCTACAGGAAATAGGACACCTTACTTTTGACAAAGATGACCAGTTAGCTGTAGAATTCGTCACTGCTGCTGCAAATATCCGTGCTGAGTCTTTTGGAATTCCTTTGCACAGTCTTTTTGAAGCCAAAGGTATTGCTGGGAACATTGTTCATGCCGTTGCTACGACTAACGCCATTGTTGCTGGTTTGATTGTTATCGAAGCAATCAAAGTGCTGAAAAAGGATGCGGACAAGTACAGGTTTGTTACTTTGATATCTTATTAGCTTCAGAATCCTTAGTATATTGTTTAAATCATCTTTATTCTCATTGGGTCTCTGTAGAATGACATATTGCTTGGAACACCCAAGCAGAAAGATGCTTCTTATGCCAGTGGAGCCATTTGAACCTAATCCTTCTTGTTATGTCTGTTCCAAGGTATAAACATTACTTTTGTCGTTCTTGTATTTTGTCTGGCATTACCAATCATCAGGTTTTTCTGTATTTTATATTTGACAGACCCCTTTAGTACTTGAGATCAATACTCAGAAATCGAAACTAAGGGATCTAGTTGATAAAATTGTCAAAGCCAAGCTTGGAATGAACCTACCATTAATTATGCACGGGGCATCACTTCTTTACGAAGTTGGTGATGATCTTGATGATATTATGGTTGCAAACTACAATGCTAATCTTGAGAAGGTTTGGTCTCGGTTGTTCTTCAATTTGCTCTTCAGGCACAGGCTGAGATTTCGCAGTTTCTTACATGTTAAGTGTTCTTTATTTCAGTCTTTATCAGAACTTCCTTCTCCCGTTATCAATGGAAGCATCCTCACTGTGGAAGATCTTCAACAAGAGCTATCTTGCAAGATTAATGTCAAGCACAGGTATTGATCCTGATTCAGTGTCATTTTGGTTTTCGGGGAATCTTAGCGTAGACAGATCCCTGAACTTCATATATTCATCAAATCAAAAATGTGCTGAAAGCTTTAGAATAGGTCATCCTATCATTCCATGTCAGACGATTTAGACATCCTCTGGTTATTATGTTCTGTCACAGGGAAGAATTTGACGAGGAAAAAGAACCGGAAGGAATGGTTCTCTCCGGATGGACACAATCTCCAGCTACCAACGGTGAGAGCGCGTCAACATCAAACAATGAGAGCGCTGTTGATGTCACCGAGAGTTCCTCTGGACCAGAGATTGCTTCTAAGAAGAGAAAACTCTCCGAGACACAGCCCGAGAATCACAAGAGAGAAACAGAGAACGTCGAGAGTGAAGATGATGATGATCTCGTGGAGATTGAAAATCCCATGACTGTGAGCAAGAAGAAAAGAGTTGCTTAGACTTTTCCTTAAGGCATCTCCGAATCCTTGCTCTTTTCTTATATATCTTTCTAACATTCTGAGGTTTTGTCACGAGAATTACAAGTATGAACTAGGGATTCCTTCATGGGGAAGAAACTACTCGGATTGTTAAATATTTTGTTTAGGACAGGATCCTCTGGAGGAGGAGCTCAGCAACTCGAGAGTCATATAGATTCTGTAACATTTTCACCTTTTCTGTTTTACTAACTGTAAAAGCTCCCTTTGTATCTTAATCCTCGTCACCATATATGATCTACTTCTTCATTTGGAAGAAGTATCAACTACTATTTCAATTCATATAATGATTTGTGGTCATACCCAGGTAAAATCTCAAGGCAGTAAGTAAGAGAGTGGGTTTACTTCACAGACACGTAAGATCAAAACTTGAAAAAGTCTTATTGTGAAACCTAAGTATCAACAAGCTACAATATAGGAGGGTGACTAACTAAATCTATCAGAGTATTATTCCAAAAAACAAATCAAAATGTAAAAAAAAAAAAGAAACAACACATTATATTACAAATCTTGTTTATCTTCCGTTGAGACTTGCAAACTGAGTAAACCTGGTGGTTCCAGAGTGTTGGTCCACGGCCGAGTCATCCTTCTCTCCAGTCTGAGAAACCGGACCTTCACTTGTTGTTGCGGCAGCTGAAACAGGTGGAGCCGCCACCGTAGCAGCCACGGTCTTCCCGGCTTCAACCTCCTGATCAGACTCAGTTTTTCCCTGAGAAAAGGCTTCTTGAAGTTGAAGAGCATATTCCAAGTTCCACAACACATCTCCCATTGATGGTCTATCAACACCATATTCAGCAAAACACTTCTCCGCAGCTTCCGCAAACTTCTTCATAGACTCGGGACACACACTGCCAACCAGATGAGGATCAATGATCTTTTCCAGCAACCCTTTCTGTTTCCATTGCATAGCCCATTCGGCTAAGTTGACCTGTTCCCTCGGAAGCTGAGGATTAATAGCCGGTCTCGCACACAAAGCTTCTAGAAGAACAACACCAAATGAATAAACATCGGACTTATCCGTAAGCTGTTGTCTCCTGAAGTACTCCGGGTCTAAATACCCGAAACTACCTTTAACAGCCGTGCTTACATAGTTTTGTCCGTAACCAACGTCTTTGGAGAGACCAAAGTCAGCGACCTTAGCAACCAAAGCTTCATCAAGAAGAATGTTTGTCGATTTAACGTCGCGATGGATAATGCCTTGAGCTGTTCCAGTGTGTAGATAATGAAGCCCACGAGCAGCTCCAATGCATATCTCTAGTCTTTGTTTCCACGTCAAGGGAGAAAGGACTTCTTTACCATAGAGATGGTCTCTGAAAGGCCCGTTGGACATGTACTCATAGACGAGAATCATCTCCGAGTTCTCGTCGCAGTATCCAATCAAGGAGACTAAGTGTCTATGTCTGAGCTTAGAGAGCATTTGAATCTCCGTGTGAAACTCCGTGATCCCTTGCTCTGACTGTGGATTCCCTCTTTTGATAGCCACTTGAGTTCCATCGTCGATGGTTCCAATGTACACGTTCCCAAATCCACCCACGCCGATGATCTCGGACGCATCGAAGTTCTTGGTGACTTCTTGAAGCTCCGAGAAGGAGAAACTGCGTCCGAGACCAAGCGTGGTATTATACAAGTTGGATTTGTGACTTGACGAGAAAGTAGTGTCACCCGAGTGTATAGGTAGCAGCCAAGAAGAGAAACTGTTCCTCTTCTGCCAATCTTGCGGCCGTTTCTTCCACTTGTAAACCATCGCTCCAAGGCCCACGAAGGCGCCGAACATCATCATGAACCCCGCGGTCGCAACCATCCCGTGCCTCCCGGCGCCCGTTGTTCTACCGTCAACTCCAAACTCTCCGTCAAGACTGTCCACTGAGTTGCTCATCTTCATGACCTCGACTCCGTTCAAGATGGCGTTCTTGGTCCCGGTGTCTTCTCCCAAGGGACCGATCTGGACCTGAAGCTCGGGTTTCATGAGGGTGGAGTTCACCACAATGTCTTTGTAGTAAGGAGAAGAGAGACCCCCGGCTAAAGTGGACAAATCAAGTCCGGAAATAGCAGTCTTGCCATTGATGTAGACGTTGAAGTAGAGGTCGTTGAGGGACTTGCTGACGATGTCGCAGAAATGGAGACGGATGAGGTAGTGAAAGGATGGGTTTGATGGGAAGTTCCATGTGACGTTGAAGTTAGGATCCATGGTGTGGGAATCAGCCATCTCTGCGGCGGTTGCGTAAACCGTCTGTGGTGCTATGAGGGGTGTAACCCCTGGAGGATACTTGATGGTGGCCGAAGAGGTTGTGTTGACATCTTTAGCAAGATTCTCATCTTTTAAGTATCCTTTGTCGGGTGTCCATGTTCTTCCTAGTGTGTCATTCTGTGGCGTGATCAAGGGGCCACCGACGTTTACCCTGTAAACCGGCTGGTACGCGTATCCAGACAGACCAGAAAAACTGTTGACAGGGAAAAGAGAAGTGCCTGCACATACCAGAGGTCATTAGCTCAACTGGAAAAGACTCTTGGCCATTGTGTCAAAGATCCTCAGTTCGAGTGACCGCTGAGACGAAACTAATATTACACGCTACGAAAAGAAGTACCTGCATCAGATATAAGCTCGTCTGGAGCAGACACGACTTCTATCGCGTTGATGAAAGCGGCTGAGTCTTTCATAGGTTTGAACCTGAGGGAGAACTGAGCATCCGTTATGTTGACGAGGTACTCCTTCTGCAGAACAGCTTGGCTATCATTGTTGTTGTTACTCAGCTTGAAGTTATGAATCAAGACGTATTTCTCTGTTAAGACAGAGAACGTTGCTTGTTGGAGATCAAACTTGTCATTGGGGAAGGCAAAGAAATGAAGACGAACCCAATGCCAGCCAGGCTGAGTCATGTGGAACTTGTAAATGGCTTCTTGTCGGAAGATCCTTGCTGTTAGGTAAAGAGGAGAAGGGAGTTTATCTGAAGGTGGGGCAGAGATCTGAATATCATCTTTGGCTTCTATGAATTGAACCGTCTCTGAGTCACTCTTGAAGACTCTACCTTCAGGTGTTTTGGCTGAAGACTTGGCCCCACAGTCGATGAGAATGTTATCTGCTGGTTTAAAAGCAGAGGTTGGGCCTCCACTTGCTGAAGCTAAGCCGGTTAGGAAGAGGATAATGGTCAAGAGAAGAGCCATCAAGGATCTGGAAGAATTAGAATCTAAGACTAGAATCATGGGGTATATTTGGTTCCTTTCTTATCTCCATCTCTGCTTTGTGGGGAAGAGAGAGAAGAGAGAAGAATGAGGGAGATATATGTATGAACCGAGATTGTTGGGTTGCTTGTAGTTGAAGGAAGAGCGAGAAAGAAAAAGTGTATGAAGGAGAAAAAGGATGAGATGTTATATGTGTGGTTCTACTATAGTAAGTTATAATTAGTGATGTGTTATATTTTTAGTAAATTGTTAAATTTGCTTGATAATAATTTATTTTGACATTGAAGGCAAAAAGAGACAACTACTATGATTTCTTATTTAAAGAAAATTTTAAGAACTAAGTTGGAAATAATCATGATTTCTTTCTGATCTTCCTGAAGCTAGGTGCCAGAAGACTATAGTTATAAACGATATGATATGATAACAAGATGAGTTAACAGAAGAAATTACATGCTAGAGCGTCTGCCACAACATAAGAGGAGATAAGAGCACATTAGGCAAAATATATTAATCTTTTTATAAATAGAAACAAAATGATACAATGTTCACATCCACAAAACTTAACTAGGTAGTAGGTACGGAGGTACCACATTCATAACTGATAAAAGCCCTACATGAGTACAACCGGTTTATTCATACGGGCCCCTCCAAGAGTGCCATGTGTTTATGTTTATGAGACGTTTGATTAAACATATCTGATCACGAGATTGTTTTACCCAAAAGAATGTTCTGAGTCTGGTACTGAAAAAGAAGTTTGGATATAGTCAACAAGCATTGGAATCTGAAGTTGGTGGATAAAATTAAATATACTCTCTCTTGTTTCATCCTAGAAACTCAAAATTTAGGATTCAAGATTACATTTTTATTTAAATGACAATTTTTTTTTGTTAGGTTAAAGAGAATTGGCCGAGAAGACATTTTGAGAAATATGCTAGTGCATAATAGTCTAGCAAACTTCTCAAGAAGTCTATTAATTAGTGCATAACTTCTTTGCATATTTTTAAGAAGTCTTTTATCTCAAAACCCTTAAATTCGATCGTTTAAATAATAAATGATTCATTAAACATAAAATCAAATTATAAAATGTTTAATATATACAAAGCTAAACATTTAGTATATGTCAAATTTTAATTTAAAAATATGTATTTAAGATTTCAAAATTTAACCGTAAAAATAACATTACTTGAACATGTGCTACTAAACTCTAACCAATGGACAATCATAATTTACAATATATATTCAGTTATATATGTGGAATTAAATTTTATTAAATTTAAATTTACATGATTTAGAATTTTTAATATTTACATGATTTCAATTTTTTTCATCAATTTTATTTTAAAACATTAATTAAAATTAAATACATGAATATGTTTCTTAAAAAAATGAGTTTAGTAGTCTTCTCTAGAATACTATTTTTTTGTTCATAAGGAGATATTTATAAATGCACTACCATTTTTAGTTATTTTTCTTTTTGGTTGAATTTGAAGTACAGATTGTCATTTAAATTCAAAATTTTAAGTTATTATTGACAAATGCCCCTTCATGTAATGTTTATATTTAAATAGAATAGATATTGTTGTAAATGAAAAATTAGAATATTAAATTATTCTTACAACTACAAAAATTAGATTTATAAAGTTAATAATATATTATATATATATCAATATACGATACATGCATGGATTTGGTGGTATATCGATTCGTGAATCAGCCCATCTTCTCGAAGATAGAGATCAAAGGAAATAGAAGATTTTGTCGAAGGAATCCAAGATGTCATGCCCTAGACCATGTAAAGAGATCTCATCTCCTTTATTATTATATCTTCGGATTGATTGATTATACTGCGTCAGGTATTGTAGCGTAAACTCTGAGGATCCCATCTGATAAAATATGTGAATCATATCTCTCAGATAAAATTTTCGTGACTTTTGCTGAAAGTTAGGATTTTTTAGGCTCAAATTTGAAGTAGCTAGGTAATGTAAATTGTCACCTATCTGCTGTTATGTTCTTGTAGATTCTTCAATTGTTTTGAGCTAATGCAATCGTCACTTTATGGGTTTCATCAGGTTTTGCAACAGCTTTTGAGGTATTATTGAGCAGTGATGACAAAAAGGAACGAAACTCAGACTTTAATGCATCTACCAAGTTGAAGCACTCTCTCAACGAAAAGAGCGGAAGAAGAAAAAGTGATTCTATCTCCATTGAGGATGTCAGGGATATCGAGGAGCTCCAGGCCGTTGATGCCTTCCGACATGCATTGTTAACCGACGAGCTGCTTCCAAGTAGACACGATGACTATCACATGATGTTGAGGTTCTTGAAAGCTAGGAATTTTGACATTGAGAAAGCAAAACTCATGTGGGCTGATATGATTCAATGGAGGAAAGAGTTTGGCACTGACACCATTCTTCAGGTAACTTTTTAACAGATGATTGATATTGGAAACCCTTATTATTCTAACCTTTTTATTTGTCGCTAACAGGATTTTGATTTCGAAGAGATTAATGAAGTGCTGGAGTATTACCCGCACTGTTATCACGGTGTTGATAAAGAAGGCAGGCCCATTTACATTGAAAGACTGGGGAAAGTTGATCCTAACAGACTCATGCAAGTTACAAGCATGGATCGATATGTAAGATATCATGTAAAGGAGTTCGAGAGGGGCTTTATGATCAAGTTTCCTTCCTGCACAATTGCTGCTAAGAAGCATATTGACTCCAACACAACTATTCTAGATGTTCAGGGAGTGGTAATTAATCTCCTACAACCTCTAATTAATGTTCTTTCTCAGATTTAGCACTATTGAATGAGTTTTATCATGCCTTGTCTTGCTTCATATAATTATTTTTTCCAGGGATTGAAAAACTTTACCAAGTCTGCTCGGGAGCTTATCACACGATTACAAAAGATCGGTGGGGATAATTATCCTGAGGTACTTTGTAACTGAAACTTCTAATACTTGATCCTCTCTGTGTTATATGCTAATATAGGCTGTGTGTTAATTCATGCAGACTCTCCACCAAATGTTTATTGTGAATGCAGGGCCTGCATTCAGACTGCTTTGGAGTACTGTGAAAAACTTTATAGACCCAAAAACAACTTCCAAAATTCATGTAATATCATCTTTAATTACTTGTCTTCAGTTAATATAAAATTCAATTTGGTCCATTGTGATGTAGGTCCTTGGATACAACTATATGACCAAATTGCTTGAAGTGATTGATGTCAAGTATGTGAATCCTATTACTTTTGTCGCCTTTGGATTCTTCTTTAGGGTCTTATGCATTTTTGTACAGTGAGTTGCCTGAGTTCTTGGGAGGTGCATGTACTTGCGCGGATCAAGGTGGTTGCATGCTTTCTGACAAGGGACCATGGAAAAACCCGGAGATTGTGAAGGTCATTTTAATTGACTCATATGTTTCTTGCCTATTACATTGTACTAGTTCTGAAGCTGAAACAACTGGTTATCTTCACTTTCTTTCAGATGGTGCTTCATGGGGGAGCATATCGGACGAAGCAAGTGGTGAAAGTTTTGAACAGCGAGGGGAAAGTCATTGATTATCCATGGGTATGTATGTAGATATTGAATCTTAGAACTAGTCTCAAAAGTTCACATGTGCCTTAACTCTGACTTTTGTCTTGAACATAGATAAATGGAAGTGACACTTCCACTGCAGAGTCTGGATCTGATGCAGAAGATATTGGGTGAAACGAGCTTGGCCGGTAGTTTTCCGGGCTATAATGAGTATGTACCCAGTGGCGGAGCTATGTAGTGGGAGAGGAGAGGGCATCAGCTGACCCCTATCACTTCTATATATAAAAAGAAAAGATATTTCAATTATGTTTGTTAGATAGTTGTTCGAATATTTAGTTTGATCCCCATATTTCAAGATCAAATCTCTCCCTTGACCCAACTTAATACTCTCTTTTTTCAGTCTTTTTTTTTCATTTTTGGTAAAAAGTAAAAACCATTGTGTTTTCTCTTTTGGTTTGATATTTTAGAACTATTTATTATAGAGATTTTTGTTTCTACTATGGGACATATATATTAACAATATATAGTTTTTATACATAAGAGTATAACATCTTTTTTACAATTTTTGGTTACAAATTAGGTGTGAAGGAATGACGAATAGTAAACATAAGCTTTCAGTTTTTTTTCAAGACAAACAACAGAAACAATTACAGAAAGCATCTCTCCACATTTTAATCTTTAATACTCTTCGCGAGTAATTTTATGTTTATATATATATATGGTTTATAAATATATATTTTCCAGGTTTTTCATAGTCTCTAGGCATGCATCATCAAGTCTTCAGAATCCAAAAAACTGAAAGAAAAAAACAAAAACAAATAAAAACAATATACAACTCAAAATTAAGTAAGTCTGAATAATCTTCAAGAGGAGTGTTGTTTGTGTACCTTCTTCTTCTTTTTCTTCTTCTCGATGTAAGCCACTATCTCTAGCTGCTTAGCCATGGCTTCGTCCAGCGTCTGATATTTTAAAATAAAAATAAATTAGTCGCTACATCATACGTGTTCTACACGTTACATAACACAAACAATAAGAGACTGGTTGGTTACCTTCTTGGTCTCAGACAACTGAAACTCAAGCTGGTCAACGCGGGTTAGAGCGGCGTTGAGAATCTGTTCTTTCTCCGCGGAGAATGGAGCCGGCTGATTGTCCAACGACCTACATTTCTCCTCCAGCTCCGCCATTCTCTTCACCATCGACATGTACTCTTGGGTCGACACCATAGCCGTCTCTCCTTTCTCTGCTGCGCCGCCGTAAATGGCTGCCTCAGTGAGCTTCCTCGGCATGTTCTTCGTTAGCCTCACCACCGTCATCAACCCCATGACCAATGACATCACGCCGCCAAACAAATATCCTTCTCCTCCTTTCCTCTCCGATGGCTTCACGGCTGAGTATAAATCTGTTCCAGCAAGTAAAGACACATGTACATGAGTAATACGTTAAGAGTTATAACAGTAACAGAATCACATTTTAGAAATTTGAATCAATGTTTCTGTGTATTGTAACCTTCAGGCTCGGTAAAGGTTGCCTTGTGGAGAGTTGTAGGCCAAGTAGACGAAGCATCCACAGTTTTGTCAACAATTGGTGTGAATTTCTCATTCTCTGCGTTGAATGTGTTCTTCTGCAAAATTGGATATTTACATCAATCAAACAGAGGGATATCTTAAAGGGATAAAAGACTTAAAACTTTATAGACAGAGAAAGAAACTCACCTCAAAGGTTTCACATTTCTTCTATGTGTTGTTACAAGCAAAAAAAGAAGAAGACAAGCTTTAGAACTTTACTACAAATGTGGGTTAAGAAAATATTGGGTTTTGTGTGTTTTACCTCTGTTGTGCTCTCATACACTGAGATTGTCTTCTCTTCAATGTTTGACAATGTCTTCCTTGGGCACTTTCCTTCTCCGTTTTGAACCATCTAAATAGTTAAAATACTAATGTTCAGTACCCTAAACCCTAATTGTTTTTGGGTTTTGTGCCAAGATAGTGTCTTAAAAAGTACCTTGAAGATGTCAGGGTCGTTCCATGGACCTTTGTCTGAACGCATGCATCCACCTTTGTCTGCACAAGTGCAGTTACCACCCAAGAACTCAGGTAGTTCACTGAACACACACACAAGAAAAAAAAAGCAGAGATTTAATTTTATGAATCTTTGGCTACAAGTCAAGAGTTATTTAGGTCTTTGTATCTGTCTTACTTGGAGTCAATAATCTCAAGCAGCTTGCTTTGGTATTTGTTGCCAAGAACCTGTAACAATAAGTAAGCAGGACATTTAAGATTATGCTATTTGGAGTGTTGAAAGTGAAAAAAAAAAAATTACGTGAATTTTAGCAGTGGTCTTTGGGTCAAGGAAAGATTTGACAGTGCTCCACAGAAGCCTGAAGCCAGAACCAGCGTTGATAATGAACATACGGTTCAATGACTATATATGATCCATAACACACACAAAAAACACATTATCTCAGTACTATTGTCTTTTGAGTTAATTATTAGCTATAAAACAAAACTAGGTCTAAACCATCATAGTTACCTCAGGGTAGTTGTCACTATCAATCTTCTGGATACGCTGGAGTAGATCCCTTGCAGCCTTACTGAAGTTCTTCAACCCCTGGAGTTAAATATCAGCATAATCATTCGCTATATCTTTGAGTTTGAATACTGAAACAAATGTGGTAAGACACTAAAAAGGCATACCACGCCTTGCACATCCAAGATGGTGGTGCTCTGATCAATGTGCCTCTTGGCAGCAATGGAGCAAGCCGGTAGCTTGATATTGAAAGCCTTCTCAAACTCCCTCACATGGTAACTCACGTACCTATCGATGGTAGTGACTTGCATCAGTTTTGTGGCATCAACTTGGCCTAGCCTTTCTATGTAAATAGGCCTTCCTTCTTTGTCAACACCATGGTAACCTTGAGGATAGTACTTGATGACTTCGTCTATTTCCTTGAAATCAAAGTCCTTTTGAAAGAACAAGAAGAAAAGAGATACAATTTAATCCTAAAGTGAAGATGATGATGATATTAAAAAATGATATTGGTTATGTTTTTTTTTAAAACCTCCATGATAGCGTCAGTACCAAACTCTTTCCTCCAATTGATCATATCACACCACATTTGCTTAGCTTTCTCGATATCAAACTTCCTGGCCCTCAAAAACCTAAGCATCATGTGATGATCATCGTGTCTTGAAGGAAGAAGCTCGTCTAAGATGAGAGCTTGACGGAAAGCGTCAACAGCTTGAAGCTCTTCCACATCAATATCGTCAACTATTGAGACGGACATCACTCTGCTGTTCCTTCGAGTTTTCTTGGTGAAAGAGTGTTTGAATTTGTTCGAGGCATTGATTGCTTTCTTCTTAAACGAACAAAGCTTTGTTTTCTTGTCATCCTCTGAGCATTCATGATCTACATTAAGAAAATCAGAATCTTTGCTTAAAGATGTCTCCTTCATTGCATAAAATCTTTACAATATTTTTTCCTTACCTGGCTTATTATGTCGATCCATATGAGCAGACATTGTATCCGCCATGCTTTTAGTCTGGATTTAAAATTCTGTTGTCACATAAACACATATATACAGGTTAAAAAATTATCTCTGAATCACTAATAAACCCCACAGAATACAAAATAATTTCATCAAGAGATTGAAAAAGAAGGTTCAGTTTTATAGATATTTGCTAAAAACAAATATCTAAGCATAATAAAATATGTCAAATCATAATAAATATTTTGTCAACTCAGAAAAATGATCTCTGAAACACTAATAAACCCCATAGGAAACCATAGAAAAATGATCCAGAGGGTAGTCCATGTGACGGTTCCTTGGCTAACAATCAAGCAATGAAAGAAGAAACAAAGAAACCCATTTAGACATTTGATCAAACATTCACAATAATCACCCTTCCTTACGAGAATTTAAGATAGCTAAAAGAATATATTCAATAATCATATGAAACGATAAAGGCATCCTGAAAAGGTTAACTTAGAGGAAACCAAACCCACATTTTTTATTATTATAAGAAACAGATAAACGGAAAAACTCAGGTAAAACTATAATCAGGGAGGATGGAAACAATCGTTGTATTCCAACATCTAGCGATTGAGATATAACAAATGAGAAAATGAAGAAGAAAAGACAAAATATAAGAGGGTTCTTGATTTTCCTGAGTGTTTTACCTATTAAAGATCAAAAGCTAAGGGAAGAAGAAAGAAAGAGAGGCGTATATAATCTCCTCTCCCCTCTCTCTCTGTTACCTACCCCCAAATAAAGGATGGCTCCAGATTTACACAACGCCAAATCTCAAAGAACAAATCTAGAAGAGAGAGAAAAGCTTATTTCAGCACAAGGGTATTGACAAAGGGTTTTACCTTCTTTTGAAATCCAGAGAGAGAGAGTTAGCTTAATGATCCATTTAAAGGAGGTTTGAAAAGGTTTGACCTTTTTTCTCATATGAAATGTAAAAGACGAGAGTACATTGTAATTTGTGTAAGAGGAGAGATAGAGAAAGAAGACGCCAGTTTTATAGGACAAGGAAGAAAGGCGCGTGCTTTTCCCGTTTTTTTCTGTTGACAGGATTTGTAAATTTACGAGGAAACCAATAAAATCCTTTTTTACTTACTTAGTGCAACTAATGCCTCCAACAAATTCACATGTTTCATAAAGAAAGGGTGTTAATATGTTCCAAAAAGTGTTATTTGAACATATTTTCCTTTTATATAAATACTATTTTAAAATATCAGTTCAGTTAATATCTACATATTTTGTTTAATATCAATAAAAACACATTGGTCTTATAAATATTTTAACTAGATTTTGACCCGCGCTTGAGAAGCGCGGGTATTTTTTGTTATCCGTTTGATAAAATTTGAATAAACGTATAACTTTTTATTAGGAATAAATGATTTTAAAATTTCTCTATTATAATGTTTGAATTTTAAATAGTATTTTCATATCCAATCCAGACATATAGTCTGTTGTGAACAGCCACAAATTAATCAAGAAGACAATAGAGAACACAACATATTGAGGCAAATACCCGCTTAGAGTTTCTTATTATTGTGTGAATGAATAATCTTACAAACCCTTAGACCCATATTTATAGCAGCCTCAAAACCCGATTTCCTTTATCCTTTAGGAATACATACTTATCTAGAAAAAGTAAATTTTCCAAATCGTCCGACCCACGAGTGATGAACTTTTACTGGTGCACAGAGATTTAAGACACACAGATGCAACATAGTCAAACCGATAGATTCAATAAATCTGTATATAGTCCTATTTTGAATTTAATAAAACAAAATATGATAAAAATACGGTAAAAGCCAAAACACACTATTAACCCGCTATCATTTTTCAGGTTTTCAAGTACTTCTAATCTTTGTCAAAACTTAAATATATGAACCGACCTATCCATGCTACATACTCAAATATTACATGTATTTTACATGTATTTGAATTATGATTCCAAACTGATCCGAACATGAAAGAACCTATCTAAACCTGAATTAAAAAAAAATCAAATATCTATTTGGGTCCAAATGTTTAGAATCCAAATAACCAAGATAGAAAGGAACCGATCCGAATACTTGAGTACCCAAACCAATTTTCTCATTATATTTTGTTTGTATTTTATAAGTTTTACATTTGTTAAATTGATATGGTTTAAGATTTATTTGATGGATTTTTTTTAACTAATTCAATAAAACATATTTGTAAGATTTCTCATAGTTTTTAAACTTTATTAATAATTTTTTTTATTATAATACATTCTATAAAAATTAAGTTAACATAATATAAATATAATTTTATTTTAACATATGATTTGTGATTTATCAAATTTAATTTTGTAAATATTTGAAACTATATAAGATGTCATGATACAATGTTTAATGATATTATTAGTACATGTATAAAATATGGAATATTATTTTAGCTTTAATATGATTGTGATCTTAGTGATATTAATATCCCACACATATCACAATGATTGTGATCCCACGAAATTAGGGGTGTTTGTTAATTTTTATGGAAACACAATTAATATCTCACGAACATCACAATTTTTCATAGTTAGTTAGAGTTATTAATTATGTATAATTAGAGTGATTAATTGTAGGACCAAAATAAATAAATGTAACAAAAAGGTCCAAACAACTTTCATAGGTAGATTTATTAAAACTCCTTCCTTTTTAATAGTATTGATTATCTCAAACCTTATTAGTTAATTATTTTCTTAATTTTTTTGTGAAAATTGATGTTAGGAGTTTTCAAGGCTCCTAAGACAAATGTTGTAGTATAAAAGATTGTCGAACCAGTTCTGAGGGATATCAAAGCACTGAGAATGCAAGTACTCACTTAATCTAAGTGCAACCAATGATTTAGATGGGTTTTAAGCTATGACTAAAACTAGAAAGCAATAACAGAATGATACTTTCTTAACTAAAGGAAAAGAGAACTCATGGGCATAGGGATTAGACCTTGGGTGATCAAGTATCGAACTAAGGATGGCAAATGATCAATCAAACTATCAACCTTAAGCCTAGACACAATTCTAAGCAAGCTCTATGTCTAGATGAATGCTCATTTGCTAACATATCTCAAACATCAAATGTCTTTGGTTAAATAATATGAAAGCAATCATTACTAACAAGTCTATTAGCTATCTTAGTACCTTTAACAACAAATGTCTTTGGCAAAGTATACTAAAAGCCTAGGAGAGTTGTCTCGGGCATTTCATCGAACACCTTTCGGGTGAGAAATGCCTAAGGATCAACAACTGAGTGGCCAACTCAGAAGATGCATTATGATTACTCTACTAGCAAGGAAATATGAATGATTTACACTAAAACATCCTAGCTCTAACCTAATCACCCTTAATCTCCCTAACCCATGAATTCACAAAGTGATTACTCACTAATCTCCATGATTCCTCTTAAACCCATATTGGATTTCAGATTAATCATGTAGAGAAATAGATAAGAAATCAACAAGAACACAAGAACATAACAAATCAAAACCCAAGAGATGAACTTCTCAAGAGAGTTCTTGTGTATTTCTCAATAGATCAAAAGATAAAAGATAATCTGCCTCTGGTGGCTACAAAAGATGTTTAAAACATAGGTTTTTCCAAGTGCAAAACGTCCAAAATAAATTGCAAAAAGGTCCTTAAGAAATCGTGATTTTCGGCAGCAAAATAACGCGGAGCGACTTGCAGGTGTCGCTCCGGGAAGTCGCTCCAGGGCCGATTTTTGGTGTCTCCGGGCGAGAGGTCGCGAGCGACTTTGGTGTGTCGCTCCAACGGGTCGCTCTGGATCGGGAGCGACCTTGGTAGGTCGCTCTGAGAGGTCGCTCCAGAGCCACTTTTAGTGTCTCCGACGGCACAAACGCGAGCGACCTTGGTGTGTCACTCCAGCAGGTCGCTCTGAACATCGGGAGCGACTTCAGCACGTCGCTCTGGAAGGTCGCTCCAGGGTCAAATATGTGTGTCTCCGGATGTGAAAACGCGAGCGACTTCGTGCAGTCGCTCTGGATGAGTCGCTCCGGGATGTGGTGCACAGCGACCTCATGTAGTCGCTCCGAGAAGTCGCTCCAGGCAGTGCTCGTCCAAAGACCACTCTAATCACCTCCTTTGAGCTCCAAATGCACCCAAATGTCTCCAGAAACTCCATGTGGTACTCAAATACCTGATAGAGACATATGTATGCAAAATGCAACCTAAACATGTCTAAATCCTAATCTATATGATGAAAATGTTTATGAATGAATGGATAAAACAATGTAAATATGCAAGATATCAACTCCCCCAAACTTGTTCTTTTACTTGTCCACAAGTGAACTTTCTAGAACTCATAGGGAGAGAGGTTGAAGGTGGGAGCACATAGCCAAAAGAAACACAACTAGCACACTCTCTTATTACACTCTAGCTTCTCTAGGCCTATCTTAACTCTTTTTGTTCTTACACTCATCATCAAGCATCCACACATTCAAATCAACCAACTCTCACATTCATTAAGCACAAAACATCAGGTGAATTCTTGCAAATGGTCAGTTGGTCCAAGTCATTTGGTTGGGTAAGGGAAGGCTTTTATTCAAGTGATTCAAGAGGTTCAAAACATATGATCTTTAAGGTGGTTTACTCTCAAAACAAGTAGCCTTGACATTGCACATAATATATCTAAGAAAGGGACCAACTCATGCATACAATGCTCAATCTCCATTGTTCTACCCTTTTCTCAAACATACAAATCACACAATCATTTCCCAATGTCAAACCCAACTCACATCTCTCACCAAAAGATCCTAAGAACTTTCACTCCTTCTCTTTGAAATCTACAAGGGATTTTTTCACAACCTCAAAACATTTCTTAGCTCCTAACAACTTTGCTAGCCCCCTTTTCTTTCTTTTTCTCCTTTTTTTTTTTCTCTTTTTTTTCGTTTTTCTTTTTCTTTTTTTTTTTTTTTTTTTTTTTAGGCTGGGGGCCAAGACTTTTCAAAACTTGAGCTAGAGGCTTCTATACTGGTCCCAATAAAACAATTCACTTAAGCACAAAGAGTCTATTCTTTTCCTTTTTCATTTCTCCCAAATCATAATCACAACACTCACCCCCACCTATAGCTAGACAATAGAGTGTCCAATCTAGCAAGAATGAAGATCAAGCATTGTCGTTCCCGATACTCTCAACATTATGCACATGTAAGACTTTCCGAAAAAGGCCTCACTCATCAAACAATGAAAGCTTAAAAGGAGGAAAAGGTTTTGGGAGTGGTCTACCACTAGAGTTTGTCAAAAAAGATTGGTATAAAAGATGTGACAACTCAAGTGTGTATAGCCATGACTCAGTACACAAGGGACCATGAGCAAGAAGCATTAAGTTCGTTCAGTTCAAATAAGGTTGTAGTTGGCTTCAAAGACTGAGTTTCAGCAATCAACAAGTTTCAGGAAGAGTTTTCAAGGCTCGAAACATACAAGTCTTTTTGAGAGGTGCAAAAGCTAGTCAAGTGCAACGTAGTGTTCTTTACAAGGCATTCAAAATCATTGCTCCCAATGCAAGTGAATGCAACCTATATGCTCTAGACTCTCCTAAAAATGCAAATGATGCAAACTAAATGATTGATTTTTTTTTTTTTATCTATGCAAATAGGTATGCCATGCATGACTCAATGAAACAACATCAAAGCAAACATGATCAAATACTTGGTACCTCCCCCAAACTTGAGTTACACAGTCTCTGTGTCGTCAAGTAGAGAGAGATACCGAAAAGAAGACTAATATGCAAAAATGAAATGGTATATACAAGGGAGTGTGGTGGGTTACCTTCTATAGGGAATGAGTAGAGGGAGATGCTCCCTCCTCGTCGTCCTCAGGTGGTAACTCTTCAAGGTGCTCATCAGCAGGAGTGCCCATCTCTTCAATGTAGAAGGCTTGCCCGAACACAGTTGGTTTCCTCATTTTCCCCTTGATGTCAAAGTGGAGGATGTTCTCTTTACCCAAATGGAGATCAATCGTGCCCTCCTTCACATTAACAATAGCTCCTGCTGTAGCTAAGAATGGCCTTCCTAGAATCAATGGATCTTGAGCCTCCTCACCCATCTCAAGCACCACAAAATCTGTAGGTATCTCATACCTTCCAATCTTCACAGGGAGGTCCTCTAAGATGCCCACAGGGTACTTCACTGAACGATCAGCTAACACCAGAGAGAGTCTACACTTCTTGTACTGAGTGAATCCAAGCTTCTTTGCAACAGACAAAGGCATCAAGCTGACACTAGCTCCCAAATCGCAGAGACTTTTCTCAAATACCATAGGTCCAAGAGCACAAGGTAGTGTGAAGCTTCCTGGATCCTCTAATTTCTCTGGAACATCAAGCCTCTGGATGATGGCATTGCACTCATGGGTAAGAATCATCATGCCTTCCATCTCCTTCTTCTTTGCAGCTACAACATCTTTCAGGAACTTGTTGTATTGAGGAATCAACATGAAAGCATCGATGATGGGCATTGCAACCTGAGCTTCACTCATTTGCTTCTCAAACAGAGCCTTGTACTTCTCTAGCAGCTGCTTCTTGAATCTACCAGGGAATGGAAGTTTGGGTTCATAGGAGGAGGAACAAAAGAACTTTCACTTGCTGGAGTAACAACTTCACCATCCTTTACTGTCTTCTTCTCTTCCCCAACCTTTCCTTTACCTTTGGCTTCCACTATCTTCTCCAAGATCTCGTCATTGATCTTCTCATCAACAATCACCACTTCATCATCTATGTTGATGGCAACCCCCTCACCTAGTTTCTCAGCATCCTTGGTGAGGGTTCTAGGAGGTAACTGCTTACCACTCCTAAGGGTGATAGCTTTGGCCTCCTTGGGATTTTGGTCAGACTTTCCAGGTAGAGATCCTTGCTGGCGATTCTGGTGAGTGTTCATGGAAGCAAATTGATTCTCTAAATTCCTGACTGTAGAAGCAAGGTGTGAGAATTTGTTGTTGAGCTCATTGTAGCTCCCATCAATCTTGGAATGAAGGTTCTTCAACTCATAACCAACTTGCTTCTCACTTCTAGTCTGAGACTCCAAGATTTGTTTCAGTAAGGTATCAGTGCTGCTCTCTTGAGGAGCAGAGGAACCAGACGAGGGGTTTTGCTGAGGCTGATAGCTGCCTTGCTGGTTATTTCTAGGCGGATAACCACTCTGTTGGTTGTTGGGATAGGATTTCTGTTGGTAGTTGTTGTACTGAAAGTTGGGCTCCTTTTTGTACCAGCTACCATTGTTGTTAATGAAACACAACTCCTCTTGACCTTCCAAACCCTCAACCTCATTGACAGCAAGTGGATCTTCCTGCTTGGAGTTACCAACAAACTTCAGCTGCTCTTGGGTTGCTTTTTCAGCAATGAGTAGGTCGATCTTGTCTTCCAAAGCTTTGATCTCTTTCCTCGTCTGCTTATCATCTGTTCTACTGCCTCTGTCGTGGTCTCCACTGTAGACTGCATCACTCTTTACCATGTTGTCAACCAGCTCTTCTGCATCCTCCTCAGTTCTCCCCAAGAAGAACCCATTGCTAGCTGTATCCAGTCTGGCTCTGTACTTAGGAAGAGCACCACGGTAGAATGTGCTCAGTAAGCTCTCCTTAGAAAAGCCATGGTGTGGGCATTGAGCTTGGTAGCCCTTGAATCTCTCCCAGGCTTCACTGAAGCCTTCCAAGTTCTTCTGTTGAAAGCTGGAAATCTCGTTTCTCAGCTTAGCAGTTCTTGAAGTAGAGAAGAACTTCTCCAAGAATGCTTTCTTGCAGTCATCCCAAGTAGTGATGGAGTCACTGGGTAGAGACTTCTCCCACTGACGTGCCTTATCCCCCAAAGAGAAAGGGAATAGCTTGAGCTTTAAGGCATCTTCGGACACACCATTGGTTTTTGACAACCCACAGTAGCTGTCGAACCTGTCCAAGTGATCAAATGGATCCTCTAGAGCCAAGCCATGATACTTGTTGTTCTCGATCACGTTGAGGAGTCCTGATTTGATCTCAAAGTTGTTGGCTGCCACAGCGGGTGCTCGGATTCCCAATCTATGACCATGAATGTTGGGGCGGTCGTAAGTGCCAATGGGTCGAGCTGCTCGCTGTTGGTTTTGAGGTATGTCTCCCATATCAGTACTCAATCTCTGCAAGTGAGCCTGTTGCTCTTCTTCTCTTCTATTTCTAGCACACTCTCTCTCTAAAGCTCTGATGTCTGCAGCTATTGGAACTAGGTTTGATGGACCCCTGCTCCTCAAGTTCATACACCTGTAGATTAAAGGGAGGTGAAGAAAGAGAATCAGTAACAAAAGAAAATAAAAATGACTTAGTCTCAAGCAAGTGACTAAATCTCAATGTTCAAATCTACTCAGAATTTGGCAACGGCGCCAATTTGATGTTAGGAGTTTTCAAGGCTCCTAAGACAAATGTTGTAGTATAGAAGATTGTCGAACCAGTTCTGAGGGATATCAAAGCACTGAGAATGCAAGTACTCACTTAATCTAAGTGCAACCAATGATTTAGATGGGTTTTAAGCTATGACTAAAACTAGAAAGCAATAACAGAATGATACTTTCTTAACTAAAGGAAAAGAGAACTCATGGGCATAGGGATTAGACCTTGGGTGATCAAGTATCGAACTAAGGATGGCAAATGATCAATCAAACTATCAACCTTAAGCCTAGACACAATTCTAAGCAAGCTCTATGTCTAGATGAATGCTCATTTGCTAACATATCTCAAACATCAAATGTCTTTGGTTGAATAATATGAAAGCAATCATTACTAACAAGTCTATTAGCTATCTTAGCACCTTTAACAACAAATGTCTTTGGCAAAGTATACTAAAAGCCTAGGAGAGTTGTCTCGGGCATTTCATCGAACACCTTTCGGGTGAGAAATGCCTAAGGATCAACAACTGAGTGGCCAACTCAGAAGATGCATTATGATTACTCTACTAGCAAGGAAATATGAATGATCTACACTAAAACATCCTAGCTCTAACCTAATCACCCTTAATCTCCCTAACCCATGAATTCACAAAGTGATTACTCACTAATCTCCATGATTCCTCTTAAACCCATATTGGATTTCAGATTAATCATGTAGAGAAATAGATAAGAAATCAACAAGAACACAAGAACATAACAAATCAAAACCCAAGAGATGAACTTCTCAAGAGAGTTCTTGTGTATTTCTCAATAGATCAAAAGATAAAAGATAATCTGCCTCTGGTGGCTACAAAAGATGTTTAAAACATAGGTTTTTCCAAGTGCAAAACGTCCAAAATAAATTGCAAAAAGGTCCTTAAGAAATCGTGATTTTCGGCAGCAAAATAACGCGGAGCGACTTGCAGGTGTCGCTCCGGGAAGTCGCTCCAGGGCCGATTTTTGGTGTCTCCGGGCGAGAGGTCGCGAGCGACTTTGGTGTGTCGCTCCAACGGGTCGCTCTGGATCGGGAGCGACCTTGGTAGGTCGCTCCAGAGCCACTTTTAGTGTCTCCGACGGCACAAACGCGAGCGACCTTGGTGTGTCACTCCAGCAGGTCGCTCTGAACATCGGGAGCGACTTCAGCACGTCGCTCTGGAAGGTCGCTCCAGGGTCAAATATGTGTGTCTCCGGATGTGAAAACGCGAGCGACTTCGTGCAGTCGCTCTGGATGAGTCGCTCCGGGATGTGGTGCACAGCGACCTCATGTAGTCGCTCCGAGAAGTCGCTCCAGGCAGTGCTCGTCCAAAGACCACTCTAATCACCTCCTTTGAGCTCCAAATGCACCCAAATGTCTCCAGAAACTCCATGTGGTACTCAAATACCTGATAGAGACATATGTATGCAAAATGTAACCTAAACATGTCTAAATCCTAATCTATATGATGAAAATGTTTATGAATGAATGGATAAAACAATGTAGATATGCAAGATATCAAAAATTTCAAAATAAAATTCTCAATAAAACATTGATTATATTTTACAAAAATTGCAAATGTTATTTGTTCAAATTAGGCGACCTCAATAATTCTAAGCTACAGTAATTCATTTTGTTCAGATAATGTTCATTAGCATTTTTTGAAATTTTCATTTTCTTAAAGAATACATAGATTTTTTTTTAATTCCATCAGTTTCGAATTATATATTGTATTTTAAAGGTAAAATTTTGTTTTGTATGAGTCGCTTTTATACTTTTTATGCAAATTTTTAACGAAATTTCCAATTTTATTCATATTCCTTCAACTATTATTTAGTAATATTAAAGAATTTTAATATATTAACTAGAGAAATATAAATTTTTTTAATATGTGTGAAAACATTAAACTAATTTTTTGTTGAAACGGAGGAAGTATATGATATTTTACTTGTTTTATAACAATTCTATATATTTATGCGTTTTGGGAATAAGTCACTAAATTACAAAAAAAAGTACTTATATTTCTGATTAAAAAGCTAGTGAAACATTGTAAAATTAATACTATGATCATGATAACTATTGTTCAAAATTAATTTAAACATATGATTTAGTTTTATTCACTCCATAAAATTTTGTGGTTGGCTATGCTACTGCATTTATGCATGGGTAAATATATACTCTCTCTGTTTTGAAATGTAAGATGTTTATGTTTTAATATATAAGATATTCTCATATTTAGATAGTTTTAACTTTATCAAAATCTGTATAACCATTCAAATTTAATAATTCTATTTTGTAATTGGTTAAATAATTTTAATTTATAGTTTTAATAATATTTTTTAGATAAAAATAATTTTTTAATAAATGTTTTACTTAGAATATTTTATAATTAGGAACAGGGAGAGAGAGTATATACGAATTACAATCATACAATATTTTTTCTAACATAAGAAAAAATAATGATATGATAGGGAAGAGCTGGTTTTCTTACTTTGAAAATTGTTAAATGAATTTTCTATTTCCGACAATATAATTATGAACGGGATGGATGGCTTCGGCTTTCCCAAATTAATAAAGCAGGCTGATAAAGATAAACAGTTAGTATCATTTATTTCTTCTTTTTTCATTTCTCTATGTCGACCTTATCATTTAATTTTTCCAGCTAAAACCTATAAACTCTATTAAATTTTGATATATGGACCGACCATCATGAATGAACACAAGCCTCCAGCTCCTATATTAATTAACTTTATAATATACACATTAATGATTACTCTTCTAAAAAGAATGAGCATTGCAAATAGAAAAATATCAGGTCAACATTTCACAGCGGCCTTACAACATTTTGACATCAAACGGGTTTACAATTTTAAAAATAGAACAAATAACATTGATGGCCCGAATTTAGGCCCTTATCCTTTTTTGTTTGCATCTGATTTGGAGAGACATATCGACGGTTGCGTTCTTCGTCGCCGTCTTCATTTTCCATGGCAATTGTACTGTTACGGCGACTCCAATGTTTATCGTGGCCGAAGATCAATTTCTGGCGCCAAATGCCTAAGAAATTAAGGAGACAAGAGAATGTGCATGGCTATGATAGCCTCGCTTGACATGCATTATCGCATCATCGCTGCATACTTTCTCTATACATGCATCATCACACATGATTTGGTATGTATACATAAGTCCAATTTTAACACTACATTATATCTCGAGTCCAATGATCTCGACTGTGGACACAGTAGCCGCTCTAACACATATGCATATGGATATGGTCAGGGCCGTCTCAAATTAATTTGAGGCCCTGTTCAAAAAAAATATTAATCGTACATTTTATCAAATAATTTATAAATTAATAATTTTATCTGATTTTTTTTTAAATTATAAGTTCTAAATTTAGCATTATATCTAAATTTTTAAAGTTTTTTACTATAATTTATCTATATATTTCAAAAAATCCTTAAATTTTTTATTTTTATATTTCGGGGTCCTGTTCGACCGCTCCACTTGCGCGTGCTGTTAGACGGCCCTAGATATGGTGCAATTGCATAGGGTCCAATTTTATTTTACACATTTTCTTTATATTTGAAGATTCACTTAAACTAGACTAAAAATATTATTACATTAAGATATGAAAATACTTGTAAAGTGGGGGGTCCATTTTAATATTTGAATAGGGTCCACTGAAACTTAAAGCCGGACCTGCTGTGGAGTAAAGACTTGAAAGCATTTGTTTGGTTTGTTGTGTTTGATAGATCTTGGTGATGGTGATTTTATCCATGTGAGTGGAGATGCTCATGTTAATACATGCATCTCGCATGACTCAAGGCTACACAAAATCAGTTTCAAATCTCCCCAAAAACCACCCTTCCCGGTTAATTAGTACTATAACTTGGCTCATACGTTATCTATGTAACTATGTTTGATCTCTCCCCAAAAACGAAGGCCTAGTGGAAACTTCTGATTTGGATATATTGGGGATGTGAGCTGCTTCATATAGAGCTATGAACGGCTCTTTTAATTCTCTCCTTGTTGGTTGGTTCTTCTCATCATGTTATATGTCTACAACAAAATTAATCATTTTAACATCAAACTGACAGAAAATAAAAATATATATCTCTCTTTACAAAAACGAACAAAATTATACAAAGAAAATAAAAAGAAAAGCTAAACAACATTTTATGCTCGGGCTTTGAAATATTTGTACCCGTATATTTACAAACACACAAAATATATGTGAATGTTATTGCATAAACTAAAGTTTTTCCTTATTCTTCTTTTTTCCTTGCTTTTTTATTTTTCTTTACATCTAAACAATACAAAACTCTTCATCCTTTTGGTTCCTCCTCTGTCTCGCAATGAAAGACTCGATCTTGTATCGGAGTTCATCATCAGAATCATCAGAAGGCCTCTCAGTCTCCGATCTCTTCAACTTCCCACAAGAACTCTTCTTCGAGCCCTCTAGTTTCTCTGACCGACTCCTTTCGTAACTGTTCTTCGGACTTTCCTGTTTTTGGGTAATGATTTGTCTCCGTCTCTCCACAGTTACGTCCTTCTTGCTTTTCTCCTCGTCGGACCTCTGTTTCGCACTGTTCTCGGTCTTTTTCTGTTTCTCTCCCTTATCTCCAGTGCTCTGTGTTTCTCTGCATATCACATCTGTATGTAAAGTCTGTTCTCGTCTAGACCTCTCCCAAACAAACTCGTCGTAAAAATCATTGCTATTTCTCCGTGCATCTGGTTCTTGACCCACAAAGAGACCACACTTGGCGACTATAGTGATGACTATCGCATTCCCCAAGACGAAAGCAAGGTGACGGTTGATGAGAAAACGTGTGAGACCAGAGTCCTCGAACATGATGATTAGTTGGTAACAGAGCTTGGCCACTGTAACCATAACCACAGTTATTTGGATCACCCGGTAAAACAAATCTAAGAGTATTTGAACTCGAGACTTCTTCACAACAGCCTTCATATTTCTTGGTTTAGCCTTTTGGGTACTAGTAAGTGAATCCATCGGCGTCGATGAGGAAAGAATCAGAGGAGGGTCTGAGTCTGATTTTCTCTTAGTTCTTTTGTTTTTATTGTTGGGTTGAGAGAATGCAGCTTCGCAGTGTGAGTATTTATAAAGGGTCATTGAGTGCATTTGCTTTCTTTTTCGGGGCACTAATCTTCTTTTTCGAGTGAATTATTGCTATTTTGTTTTTATATGAAAAAAGAGTTCATACATGTTTCACACTTCAATTTCTTAGAACTAAAAACCTAGCAATAATATAGTCTTGTGTCCTAATATTTCGCGACTTTATTATTCATAAACTTGACATATAAATTAATTAAACATAATTCTTGTGACAGAGATCCAGATTTTTAGTGGTCTGATAACCATCTAGTTTGAAAAAGAATTAGTTTTTTCATTAATTAAAATTATTTGCATAAACAAATGTTTCAAATTATGAGAAGCTAATGATTTCGAACCGAAAATAATGGATCAGAAAATGTATAATTAATTAATTATATAACTCTGAATAGGTGATTCAGAATTGTGGCTCACTGTCTTATAGTATGTCAATCAAACAAGTAACATACTAACTTTGTTATAAAATACTATTTGATCATGGAAAGTGTGCAGTTCCCAAAGGGGTTTGTTAGCTAAAAGGCCATGTCTCACTTGTCAAACAATGTAATACAGTCTATTTTATACTTCTAAATTTTTAATTATGTGCTATGTGATTTACATTTTTGCAGTCAAGGTAAAGAAAAATCATTGAAGCTAAGGAAAAGGCCACAATATACGTTTAGTCATGGAACAAGAAAACGAACACTATTTAGTCATGGAATGGTTGCAATTAGCTTTGGGCATTTCAATTTCCGGTTCCGTTCCGTTAATTCACTTTTTGGTTCTATAAAATATAAGATCCATTCAGATATTTACGAAATCCAGTTCAATTATTATCGGTTTTCGATTCAGTTTGGATAATAAAGTTGGAAATCAGATAATATCAGAAAAAAAAGTTTTTTTGGTCCAACTCGGAAAGTTCGATTCCATTTTCAGATAATTTCGATTAATTTGAATAAGTTTTAAGCATAACTCGGATTTTCAGAGAAAATATCAAGATTTTATTATTTTGGGATAAAATTTCAGATAATTAGGATAAAAAAATATTTTTTGATTAAAAATTGGATAATTCATTTTCTTGGATGATTGGTTTATAAAAGTACTTTAGAATATTTGGTTATTTCAGAATAAATATAATTAATATTTTAAGTATATATATTGTATTTAAATATTTGGGAACCATTTGGTTTTCAGTTTGGTTCTGATTTTTTTTTGTTTTTTTTTTGTTTCAGAGATATAAAATCTATGTAGATATTCATGAAACTCGTTTAGATTTTATTTTTTGGTTCAATTCAGTTTTTTGGCTCCGAATAAATGTGTCCATAATTAGCTGCAATGCTATTTTTTAAATTTATCAAATTATTAACATGACTCAAAATTAAAATTATTTTATAGAAATATGTGGATCGACAAATATATATATATATATATATATATATAATTGAAATTTAATTATATGCATGTATGTTAATATTTAGCAATGAAAGTTAATATTATGTTGTTAAACAGTCTCTAATGTATTTTACTATTTTCTAAAATAGATGAACTCTATAGTAGAATTGGAGTTTATTTCAATATATTTTTTCAGAATAACACTATCTAATTATAGAGTAAAAATAGATGATTTTTATTTTTCTCCTCTTTGTAGAGCAAAAAATATTAATATTTATTTTAGAGGAAGAAAATAGTTGGATTGGAATAGATTTGCATCTAGACGTTGTTATAGAGATACATATATAGATGAATTGGAGCATTGCTAAAAAGTTACATGCACTATCTGCAGCCATTTGTAATTTCTCACTCAACTCACAGCAGCACACCATTATTTTTCTATATCAATTAAGTAGCTTTTTATTTTAATCAAAATAAAATAATCTCTTAAATTAATATGTATCACCATATTTGAAATTAAAAAGAATTGAAAAAGTTTGTAGGACTTGAATGATTAGTACAAAGCATGTCTATCGTGTCAATTAAAATACTCCGGGATATATAATATAGTATTGTAATCGCCTACGAACTCAATCAAGTTTATAAAACCTGTTTTCATTTTCTTTTCCTTTTTGAACCTGTTTTCTTTCTTTGTTCTATAAACTAGTTTGTAAAGTTTTGGTAACACAGATGACAGATCAACCGCGAAACCAAACGTTCCGGATAAAAAAAATATCAATACTATTAAAAGGGAAAGAGTCCTAAAAAATCTACTTAAAACAAGTCATAGTTGAACCATTTCATTTAACTAGAATTCCTATTATTTCTCATACTACTAACTTAATTATTCTTCATTAAAAGCAAATTAGTCATAAAAAATGGTACTAACCTAATTATCTACTTATACGTTTACTATATACGCATTATTCCATCATAAATATTTTGAGCTAATATTAAATAATGTCCACCCTATATTTATATAGTATATGGTTACTTATGATTTATTTAATAGATAATACCTTCAAAGACTATAAACAAAATATAATATCTATTGTAAAAAATACATTTTTTACAGAAATGAACCATTATTTTATACTAACCTTATTAACTAAACCGATTTCATTAACCATGTTATATATATGAACACTTCAACATTATCATTCACAAACTAAACGATGTTTGTCACAACTTAATATTCCAAGTTGGTTGTATTATTTTAATACCAAACCAGTTCCAATAAAAATCCATAGATATGTTTATGATCTACATAAAACCGGTTCAATCTTTCCATCTGCTATATTTTCAGAAAATGACTATTTATCTTCGGTTCTGTTAGATATTTAGTCTAACCAATTATAAATCGGTTAGTGATAACTTCTAAAACTTTGAAAACACTTTGTTATTTATTAACACTATATCGATACTTTAAAACATGTTAGCAGTAGAATTGTGTTTTAGAACAAAATCTACTTATTTTAAAACATAATATTATTTTGAAAATAGTTTTGATACTATGTGTTATATTAAACATAGTTATATATATTTGAAATAAATAATTATATACATAAATTATACTTTTGGTTAACTAAATTATTTATCAACCAAATAAAAATATTCGGGTAATTCAAGTTTTCGTGTTATCCGGTTTATAAATAGTATTTTTAGGATATGTCGTTATTTAAAAATTGAATGTAATTAATATTTTTAAATATATAATTTTTATTTAAAAATTCAAGTACTCATTTGGTTCTCGGTTCTGTTTCAATTTTTCGGTCATAGATTTATGATTTGCTATATTATTTATGCAATTCAATTCAATTTTGGTTTTTCAGCTTGGTACGATTTGGTCCCTGGTTTTGGATAAATGTGCTCAAACTTATACACTATCTTATTAGAAATTCGTTTACAATATATTTAATTACAAAAGCAAACCCGCGCTTTCCAAGCGCGGGTCAAAATCTAGTTATGTATTATTTTGGCGAAAAGTATATCATTTTACATTTTATGATATTTTTGTCAACTCAAATCCATAGATACTGGAAAACTATGCAACTAAAAACGGTTATGTGGTAATTTCTATTTATAATCAAACTTAATCTAATATAGCCACAATTCACTTACTAATTGTCTGCATAACACTATAATATATAGTTTAATGCGCTGACTTGTACATTTGATAACAATCTTAAACATTACCTCGCTTGTCTGGTATATATCATTGTATTGCATATTTACATGTATAAGCAACCGAATATAAATTCTGATCAATATTTCTACTTATTTCAAGATGCGGATAAATAAAAACCCTTTCTTACAAGAACATCACTCTATTGTACTTTATTTATAATATCTATCATCAATTATGCTATTTTGTTATTAGATCTATCATATAGTACAACTGTTTGTATTGATATGCAGTATATGGAATCTCACACTGAAATCACAAAAAACACAAAAAAATGAATACTTTAAGTCATTCTTTTAAAATATAGAAATAAACCATTCCTTCTTCACTAAGAGATTGAGAGATGGCTTCTACTTCTACAACGTCTCTTTGTTAATGTGTTTCTTTATGTCTTGTCTCTTTCTAACCAAAAAAGCATATATATATGTGGTTTCATTTTAATTTCAATTTAAAATTTGCTATTTGATCGATACACTTTGAAGAAAAGATAAAAGTCCCACTTCTTTGTTCTCACAAGACATCTTCATCAATCACCATTGCCCATGAGCGTAACGTGTCACTCGATGCTTCAATCTACATTGTGCAAATTATGAAGTTTTTTTGTGTACTTTTTTGAACACTAATCACTCTTATTCATATTTAGTTTACGCCTTAGCTAGATTATATATAAGCTAGTTTTGATCCCAAGTAATGTGAATTATACTCAAACACGATTTTGATCATGAAATTTAGAACACAAACTAGTTTATCAGAGGAGTAACATAAACTAGTTTTACCAGAGAAAAATCTACTTAATGATCGTTCAAAAGAAAATATTCTTAATCATCGTTGCATGGAATCTATAAATGAACCAAGAAGAGGAAAAAGAAAATAAATGGACTGTAAAACACGTTTTTGTTATATCACCCAATATAAAAATACATCTATACTATTAAAGCAGAATACTTCTTATGAATCTACCCCTGAATTTTCCTATTAATTACAAAACATTCCATTTCTTTTTTCAATTGTTTTTTCAATTGTTTTAAATGTTTTTCGAAAATGAAAAGCCCAACAAATTTGCTACTTACATTTTCGTTTTTAAGCCCATTAAATCGTTTTTAAGCCCATTAAATCGTTTTAAATCTCATTTACGGAATCAAATCAAATAAAAAGAAAATCCCCCAACTTGAGGAACACGCAGAAAAATATTTTAATTGTTTGACATGGTAACTGAATTTTCCAAAACTAATTTTAAAATATAGAGAGATTCGATTTTAAAGAAAAGATCCCCCAATTTTCTCTCTAAGTTTCTCCTAAAATCTAACACCTCGCTTTGAATCCGATCAATATTATAAATAGGCAGCATCGGTTTCCTATTATTAAATATTTATGTTATCATAATTTAAAATTTATGCATTAATTAAAAATATGTAGAATGAAAAATGTAATGTCTATTACATTTTTCATATAATATTTATTTAATAAGTTAAAATTATAAATAAATAACCTTACCAAATATATCAGCACAATATGATTAAATTTATTGAGTAGGAGTTTACCATTTTAAAATCTTTTAACTAATTAATTATTACACAAACAAACATTTTTATTTTAATAATAATTAAAAAAATAAAAAAAAAGAAAATATTATAAAAATTTACTATAAACAAATAAAAAATCTTTTAAAATATAGATTAGACAAATATTTAATAATTTAAATGAAATTTTAAAAAGAATCGATCCCGCGCTTTAAAAGCGCGGGTCAAAATCTAGTCTATACTATTAAAGCAGAATACTTCTTATGAATCTACCCCTGAATTTTCCTATTAATTACAAAACATTCCATTTCTTTTTTCAATTGTTTTTTCAATTGTTTTAAATGTTTTTCGAAAATGAAAAGCCCAACAAATTTGCTACTTACATTTTCGTTTTTAAGCCCATTAAATCGTTTTTAAGCCCATTAAATCGTTTTAAATCTCATTTACGGAATCAAATCAAATAAAAAGAAAATCCCCCAACTTGAGGAACACGCAGAAAAATATTTTAATTGTTTGACATGGTAACTGAATTTTCCAAAACTAATTTTAAAATATAGAGAGATTCGATTTTAAAGAAAAGATCCCCCAATTTCTCTCCAAGTTTCTCCTAAAATCTAACACCTCGCTTTGAATCCGATCAATATTATAAATAGGCAGCATCGGTTTCCTATTATTAAATATTTATGTTATCATAATTTAAAATTTATGCATTAATTAAAAATATGTAGAATGAAAAATGTAATGTCTATTACATTTTTCATATAATATTTATTTAATAAGTTAAAATTATAAATAAATAACCTTACCAAATATATCAGCACAATATGATTAAATTTATTGAGTAGGAGTTTACCATTTTAAAATCTTTTAACTAATTAATTATTACACAAACAAACATTTTTATTTTAATAATAATTAAAAAAATAAAAAAAAAGAAAATATTATAAAAATTTACTATAAACAAATAAAAAATCTTTTAAAATATAGATTAGACAAATATTTAATAATTTAAATGAAATTTTAAAAAGAATCGATCCCGCGCTTTAAAAGCGCGGGTCAAAATCTAGTTAAATATTATAATACTTTGTATTTGAAGATATCTTTTTGAGGTATTTAGACCAAAAAATCTTTTTGAGGTATTTGATAAATTTAATAAAACTATCCCTTTTGTATAGAGAAATGGCTGGACTTAATGAAGCACACGAGAAAATTTCCTTCTACATAAGATTTGTATGTGGGCCTCTCTAAAAATCTATGAATTTCATTTTCATTATAGATTTAGGAATATGAATCTCACACAAAAAGTTAGTTGATGGAAATTTTGTTATATGTTAGTAGATCTTTATAAAATGTTATTCTAAGAAAAAGTATTCGTATGCTTAAACAAAGAATAATTTTTAATAAATTGATTAAACTATCAATGTGACTGACCCTTTTTCTGGTGGCAAATCTATAAAGAAGCAGAATCTGAGTTTCATCAGATAAGGCGACCTGCGATATTTAATTAATCTCTAGTTGATCATAGATAATTATTTCAGTTTTTTTTTTCTGTCTGATACGTGCATTTTTTAACATTTTACCCTAGATCACATGTGAGTGCATGCTGATTCAGTGGGGTGATTCGGTGTTAAATGTTAACAAACAGCTTTAGCAAAAAAAAAAAAAAATGTTAACAAACAGTTTCGCCAAAAAGAGGGAAAACAATATGTCGCGCCACGTATTCACTTGGTTATCTTAAAATCAATCAACCATGCAAAATAAAAGCTGTTTCCTTTATTTTGTCTAGAGAACATTCTTTTCAAAAAAAATCATTTAATGTGGCAAGAACTTGAAATAATTAAAAAATATCCGACCTGCCGGAATCGAACCAGCGACCTAAAGATCACAGCAACAACTACAGTCTTCCGCTCTACCAACTGAGCTAAGGACGGTTTGCTTAGTATATGTCAATTAATTTATTAATATAGAAGTGACTGAAGCTCATCACAGTGAAATTTCATCTTTATATTACGTTGTTGGCATCCATGATTCATTAATGCATTCCCAAGTCATTTTTACATCCCAGTGTCAATTAAACATGAATGAATTAGTTAAAAGAGTAGTAAACATGCAATTTCATTCATTTACTGTCACACATAAAAGATAATAATAAAGTTTGGCTGACAAAAGGGATACTAAATTAAGATGCACTATAAGTCTATATATAAAGCACGCTTCAAATTAAATTATATTACTAGGTGATTTTCTCGCCCATACACGGATACAAACATTTTACGTAATAACTGAATTATACCGATTGATATATATTTTTTAAAATTTTTATAAGTTTTAAGTTTTTTTTTGTATTTTATATGTATAAGAAAAAATATTATGTATCAGCATGTTCCCATCTTAGTTTGATATGTGATTTCACATATAATATTTTGTATTTTTTCAAATATTTATTTTTGATATGTTGAACTACATCTATTATTTTAAATTAAACAACAATTTATATTATTTTAAAATTGGATTTTTTTTTCTTAAATTCATGTAGTTCAATTATTTAATTTGTAGGAAACAACTCCCATGACTTCCATCAGAAAATATGTTCTTCTTTAGATATATGCAAGATCAAAAGGAATGTTACTATATATTGAGATGGTTTTGATTAATGATGAGATAATTTCTATCATGTTTTTCAACTTCCACTAGTCCTACAATTATAAAAATCCATGTTTCATCCTTCAATTCTATATAGCTTATATTTTTATTATTTCATAGGGTAGCCGTATTCATGCAACAATTGAAGATAATAATTTTGTTAAGAAGTTCAAGAATAAGTTAGTAGAAGGTGAATCGAAAATAAATAACACATTTAAGATCACCTCTTACACCTGTGATTTTAGAAATTTAGAAATAATTATCATGGCCAAGTTGAATGTATTGAAAAAATAAATATAGCACCACAACTAAAGTATTTATTAATAAAATTTTAATTAAAATAACATAAAGATACAAAAAAAATAAAATTAAAACTAATAAAATATTATCCAAAATTATTATATTTTGGTTTCTTACAAAGATTCATGTCCGCGCCTATGAGTCACCTAGTTGAAAATAATCGTGGATAGCAATACCTAGTCTTTGCTCACAAGTTCTGTAACTTTCTTGTATTCGACATTAGTACATCACCTAGAATTTAAATTAGTAAAGAAACAAATTATGCAAAAACAAAACTATACGTGAATTATTTATAAATTGCAGATTTAATTATAATAATGTTGAGAAGTGAAAAGTATAAATCAAAAATAAATAAAAAGAAAAAGTTATATTTTTTTATCAGCCAGACACTTCAGTTAAAATACATTCATCTTTATATCATAATAATATTATTAATTTATACGCCAAAATATTATTCCCTCCATTTCACTTGGTGTTTAGGGATATTTTTGTTTAAAAAAGAATGATATTTTTAATTTTCTTTGTAAACAAATTAGTATTATTGGTGTTTGTAACTGTTTGTATTATGCAGACTAGTTTTTATTGATTGAGTTAGTTGTGGTTAATGTTTTTTATGTAAAAACAAGATAAATAAAATAAAAATTAGTAATTTTATTTGGTCTATATAAATTTTAAAATCACATATATTACAACATAAAGAGTAAGTTTTTTTTTTTTTGTCAACATGTTTGATATTATGAATAAAGCCCACAAGACACAATAGAAAGAGGATAATGGCCCAAACCAACATACTTTCAAACAAAGAATAATCATACTATACATTAATTGAGAAATCATTTAAGTAATTTTTGCTTACGTGTCATTAATTGCTAAAATATTAAATTGTTTTTATAATTTGATTGGTCGAACTTTAAATTTTATTTGTAGTAATTTTATTTTAATTAAATCTATAAAAGAAAAATTAAGTCTATAATCTTTTAATATCACCTGTCAAATAATCTACAAATAAATACAATCAAATATTTTTAAAGTAAAAAGTATTTTATTAAAATCAGTATATTTACCATATTATTACAAAATTAATTTAAATAACATAAACTAAGATATCTTTAATGAATAAAAATATATTTTTATTTTTATTTAAGTTTCCTTTTATATTTTTCCAAACAACATATATATTAAAGATTCTTTTATAAAATATAAAACAGTTTATACATAATGTGATAAAAATAAAAAATAAAAGTTTACAAAAATAATTTAGATATTAAAATATAAAATAATCTTCCCTTTTAAAAATCGGTTATGTTTTCTTATTCAACTTTGTTTTGGTCATCACTTTGTTTTTTCTAATTTTATTTTTGAAAATCAACACATACAAATTAATAAAAAAATATTTACACATCTAAGATGAAGAACCAAACTAATACAATGACTAAATTTTTATTTGATTTGACTGTATTATATAAAAAATAGTTGTACTTTAATTTGAAGGAATATGTGTAACACAATATACCTATAAACTGAGTAACTAAACCAGTCCAAATTTTTATTCCAAAATAAAAAATTTACCTAAAATAATAATAATATTAGTATATATAGTAATAGTTCTTATATTTGTAAATCAAAGTGGCATTCATAAACATAACTTGTAGTATCTTGAAAATTCATACACACTCATAATAATTGATTTATTTTACTTTTCATATTAATAATGGTTGTTTATTCATATTTTAGTATATTAAATTGTATCAATTTTTTTTTGAAACGAATCACATTTTAAAAAAAAAAGACTAAAATAAGAACATCTTGTTTATTTTATATATTTTGTAAGATTATGTATAATTTGATATATGTTGTTTTCAATAAAATTAAAAAAACAATTAAGTGTTTGAATTTATATACATATTACATTTCATATCAAAATAAACATAGAATTGAGTATATTAAATATTTTTTAGGTTTGAATATCGATTTCAAATAATTTTGTGACGTATTTTTGCGGTTTTATGTGTTTTCAAATTTTCGGTTTACCATTTAGTTTTGATTGCTAACATTTCAGGTTCAAGTACATTTTCGGATCCAGTTGGATTTTAGGTTTTTTTTCCCCATGTTTACTAGCTAGTGCCAAAAATTGGCAAATTGGCAAGAGGACGTGAGAGAAATAAATTAAAGGCCACACACATATACATTATTGGGAATTGGTGAAAATGTTAAGAAAGACCACTCATCATCTTTACCTGAAGTTAATTTATGTATTTACCATAGAGGAAATTTTTGGTGGTTGGCTCTTCTCTCTCCTCTCCCCAAAATCCTATGAAACAAAATCCTAATCCGTATTGCCTCTCCTAGCTCTGGCGGCGGTGGTTCCTTTGGCCGTCGTCGGAAGCTAACTTATTCTCTTTTCTCTTTGCTCCGTTGATTTTCCCTCTCTTCTTTACGGTCTTGTCGAACCTCTGGTTTTGAAAGCGTCCTCAAATCCCTTTTCTAGTCGCGATAGATCCTGTGGTTTGGCTTGTGTGGTGGCAGATCTGGTGTCACGACGAGGTTCGGAGTGAAGGAATGTCAACTCTTGTGTGTGGTTAGTGCCGTTTGTCTCTCGCAGGAGATCCTTCAATAGATCTGTCGGTACCAAGGCTGTGTGGAGGAGATGGCTTGAACCGGCATTGATCCTCTCTCCCGCTTGCTCAGATCGATGGAGTGTTCTGCCTATTTTTCTCAGAGCTAGTGTTCCGGCCAGAAGTTTGTCGGGCGCGTGGAGTCCAGATGGGGCTATTATCCGGCGTTCTTCCTCGTATCATCATCGCTTCTCCGCGGTGAGGTCTCTGCTTCTTGGCTTGAATTTAACCTTGGTTTCTTTGTCCCATCCGGATCCACCTTGCTCTTGGGAGATCATGTGGCTGGTTCTCAGTCGTGGGTACGTGTGGGAAGCTTCTTCTTTCGGTGTTGTTGGCCGAGTTTTGGAAGTTTCTGTGGCAGCGCGTGAAGGGTCACGAGACAGCATTCACATCTCTTTGCTGTCTCTGTCTCCTGGAGTTGGTTCTTGACTGTGGCAACGTGTATGTCTCTCTGCTTTCCCCTAGTAAATCGTCATTTTGTGGTGGTGTAGCTTCTGTGTAAGCAGTCCGGTCCTTTGAGTGTGGATTGTAGTTAGTTTGGCACTCGGGCCTCTTGCTAGTTCGAAGGTGGCTTCTTCTGGAGAAGAAATGTCTGACATGTCCCATTACTCTGCGTGTATAGTGGGTTAAATAGGTGTATACGGTCCGGGGTTAAAGGATTGGTGACAGTAATCTCCAGTTCATCGCCTCGAACGACGGCACCGCTTGTTAGAGGACTCCTCCTCGTGCTGTCGGTGTGGTGACTTTGAACGGGTTTGATGTTTTGTGATGCGTTTCTTTGTGAAAGTATTGATTATTGGGTTTCTCGGAAGATGTAAGTTTTACTTGTTACTTCAAGGTTTGAGCCACCTTTCTCTCTGAGAGCTCGCGGCAACCGGGTTTCGGTCCGCTCATACTTTCCATTGGGCCATCAATGCTATGCACGGTCTTAGTATGTCGTAATAGAATTTGCTTATTTACTTGATGATCTGCCTTGACAGTCTTAGTATGTCGTAATAGAATTTGCTTATTTACTTGATGATCTGTCTAGTTTACATTTATGCATTCTGCTATTTTGTGTTTTTGTAAAAAAATTGGTATAATAATAATTTCTGTAAAAAAATTGGTATAATAATAATTTAACATTTTACCAAAAAAATGTATTTACCATAGAGAGAGAGATCCCATGTATGAAAACACAATATTTAGAGAAAACCGATCTATAGTTAAAGATTAGTGTCCATTGATGTGAGGTTGGTCGAACTATCACTGAAAATTTCACAATTTTTGGTTGAAAACCAACATTACAAAAATCATCATAGGTGGTGGTAATTGACTATATATTTTCTATCTTTCGTTTAATTGGGCTCAACTGGGCTAAAATAACAGTGGATCATATTAAAACGGTAATGGGCTTTCTCGTGCCTGTTATTAACGCTCCAAACTCAGAAACCCTAATATATAACAAGAAGAGCACTGCCTTTCTCACTGTCGTCTCCGTGAGCCTCATCTTCGTTCGGTCTCTAGTATACACACCGATTGTTACTCAACCTCATGGTTACTCTCTCTCTCCGTCTCTCGCAGTATTGATTTTTTATGTTTCTCTTATCTAATCTTGAGTTTCCCGTCTGTTCAGGCGCCAAAGAAGGACAAGGTTCCACCACCATCATCGAAGCCGGCCAAATCCGGAGGTGGAAAACAGAAGAAGAAGGTTCGTTTCCTCTACCATCATCTTTAGTGTAATCTACTTTGTGTTTAAGTTAGATTTTGGGGGTATCTGCTTGCATATATTAATATGATTATAGAAACTCTTTTAGTCGAACTTAATGAATCTTCGAAATGTACTTGATCAGTAAGCTCTATGTCTGATTCTGACATTTTGTGTGTGTGTGTGTTAGCTTTGTTGTTTTTATTTTTATCATTTGTGTCTTAATTGTTGTTTTGTTTTAAAAAAACAGAAGTGGAGCAAGGGAAAGCAAAAGGAGAAGGTCAACAACATGGTGTTGTTTGATCAGGCTACTTACGACAAGCTTCTCACTGAAGCTCCCAAGTTCAAGCTCATCACCCCTTCCATTCTCTCTGACCGTATGAGGGTACTTCTCTACTTCCTATGATGTTGTTTGATTATTTGCTTCAACAAATGTTGTATCATTCCATATTTGCTACTCTCGTTCTCATCTAGAATGTCAATCTTGTGTTTTAAGTTTCTGTCTCCTTGAAAAATACAGATCAACGGGTCTCTAGCAAGGAAGGCTATTAGGGAGCTAATGGCGAAAGGTGTGATCAGGATGGTCGCTGCTCACTCGAGCCAGCAGATCTACACTCGTGCCACCAACACCTAAACAGATTAACTCTGTCGATGGTTTGGTTCTCCAGTCTCATCTCAGTTTCTGCTTTTTGCTGTATACATTAATCTTCAGAGCTCTTTTTTATTTGGTTTTTCTTGACTCTTTTGTATTCGAGAAACTCTTTTTTGGGATTATATGTCTACTTAATTCAGAATCATTTTCTATTTTTGCTCTCAGTAGTCTATCATAATTTCATTCAGATATCCAAGTCAGTTTTTTGTTCTTTTATTTGTTTTCTCAATATTGCTCGTAAGAAATACAAGTATCGAAACTACTTTATTCGAAGTTTTATTTCGAAGCTTTATCGAAACTACTTTATTTTTAAAATAATTTCACTAATTGTCACGTTTATGGAGTTTTATTTCTTTGCAAAAGAAAAAAGTCACTTTTGAGTTTTGAGTCATACCCATGGTTTTTTTTTTTTTTTATCAACCCATGGTTCTTAAGCCAGCCATCAGTACTCTCAACTCATCCAATAAAACAAAGAAAGCCTATACATCAATCAAAACTTCACTCAATAATGGTTACAAAAACGTCACTATCAACACATGACAATGAATGAAATCAGCTTTTCTTTTTTTTGACATGAAAGCAGTTTTAGATATTTGTTGCTTGTTCCCTTCTACAAAACTTATCTAGCGATTTTGTAATAATACTATTGGTATATCACTATTTGAGCCAAAGCTAGTTAATGTATGCGTAAGATGTAGATGTAAAACGAGTTAACCATTGAGCATTTTTAGTGTGCGCTTTCTCAATCTAATCAATTATCGATATAATTTTTCTGATACAAGAAATGCAAAATTACCATGAACAGAAAATAGAGGTTCAGTTTGGGTTTAGATTCTACCAAATATCTTAGCGAATCCTATATCTTTAGAACCAAAGAATCGGAACCGAACCGAATTAGAACGGAACTTAAAACTGAATGGATACCCAAATTTCTATAATATAATTTATATACTTATAAATATTAAGTATATTTTGTTTTAAAATAATTAAATAATTTTAAAATATTACTTATAAAAAAATACCTAAAAACATAATTACCAGAATATTGTTTTATCCAAAATGTTTAAAATTATGTGAATTATCCAAATTTTTATCCGAAAATCAAAAAAATTATATTTAATCTGAAAAACTCATATTTTCTTGCTTTTAACCCAAATTCACCAAAAAACCAAAATTGAACCGGAACCCAACGGCATCCAAAATTATTTTGGACAATCTATGGTTCCTAACTTTGATATCCAAACCGAGAACCAAAAAAAACCAAACCGAAAGCAAACTAAATTTTCTATATACCCGAACAAAACCTAAACCTCTAGAATGAAAGAACTTAAAAAAAATACTACACTGGAACCGAAACTAAGAATCGATGCCCATGGCTACAAGATATTGTGAAAAATGAAACGTTTTATCAAAAAAAAATATGTAAACAATCCATTAATTATTTACAAAGGTTTTTTTTGAAAAAAGTTTACAAATGTTATTGACAGAAAGGCAATTCTAAGTCGTACATATTTATGTTAATCCTTAACCCTTATATATCAATTAGTAACTTTCGATACTATTTCATATTATATGATGTTTTGCTTCATTGCACATATATTAAAAAAATTATGTTTTCTAAAAAAATAAAAATAATTTAATTTAATTATAAATAGAAATAGTTAAAATATAATTAGTTACATAGTTTTGATAAATCTAAAGTTATATAGATTTATGAAACATCTTATATTGTGGATCAACAAAAAAACTTCTAAAACATTGTATTTAACCTTTATTTTTTTGTAAATATTGCATATACTAAGGGTCTGACTGGTTCAAACGCAGCGGTTGCGGTTGCGGCTGCGGGCGTTTGCGGATGCGGGTGGTTGCGGTTTCTAGCGGTTTTAAGAGATTTGTACGACTGGTTCTGCGGTTAGAAATTGGTACGTTTGCGGGATACTTATGACTGGTTAACTACCAAATACAGCAGCAGTTAAATAATAAATTAACAATATTTACATTTTATATAATTATAAAAATATCAAAAATCATAATATTATAATAAATATGTAAATTATATTTTCAAAGTTATAGTTTTAAATTTTTTAAATTATAGAAAATATTTTTATTTTAAAATTTTATAATATTAATTAAAATATAATAGATATATTTTAGTATTTTTATAATTCCATTTTAAAAATTTTATTTTTATTTTTATTTTTGTATTTATATGATTTTTTTTTAAAAAAAAAAAAAAATTATCCTCCCGCAACCGCAAACGCTAGCTGGAACCAGCTTTTGATTTTAAGAGGTTCGGAGCGGTTTGGAGCGGTTTGAAGCGATTTATAGCGGTTTGTATGATTGTTTCGAAACGCTGTCAACCGCTACCAATCGCAAAAGCTGCGTTTGCGGGTGATAGCGGGAAAACCAATCAAGCTCTAAGTTAAAGAAAAATTGCGTTTAGTATAATTAAAAAGCATTAACATCGTAGAGAAAAAGCTAATTCTTACGAGCGATATGTGACCACAATGTGTGCAGATGAATATGGGGTCTCGGCCCACATTGATCAGACAACAGGTTCCATGTGTACTTGTAGCACTAGAGTGAGAGTATGGGAGAAACGAGAGCCGTCAATTTGGCGTTACAATCACATGCCTCCCTGTAAATATTTATCTTCCTTTTATTTCTTGAATATAACTTTATTTCAATTCAACATTTATTTTTATTTTTCAAACTAACAATTGGTTTACTGCATATATATAAATTACGAAAAATCCTAATAACTTTCTTTTTCCAAAAAAATGAGGCATAAAATTGTTTTTATTTCAGATATATTTGTAAAACCTGTGGTATAAAATAAATTGCAAAAAACGAAGAAGAAAAAATAACAGCTTTCTCGTGGGGGGGGAGATCACAAGACAACAACCAGGAAAAAAGTAACAGCTTTCTCCGTCAACTACGGCACTTGAGAGACTTGTCCTCCTCTCTTTCTTCGATTTCAAACGTACATCATATTAATCACAATCATAGAAAAATATAGTTTTAATTCTTCTGGTGAGCTTTGTTTCTTAGATCTTCTGTCTGGATCGTTCTTTGTTAAAAACAAAAAAAAACGTTGTCATTACGGTTTTGCTTTCACTAAGCTAAGCTTTTAACCAATGTGCACTCAGAATCACTCTTTTTTTTTTTGCCGGAAAATCATATTCATTTTTTTTAGGTTCAATTGATATTTGGACAAAGCTTATTATGATTCAAACTTGTTCCTTCTAGTTTTGTCTCTTATTAGGTATATAATATTCACTCAGAATGTTTCTTGCTCATGTTTCTTTCTAACCCAACAATGATTTTGAATTTGAGTATCTTCAAAACTTCAAGAGTTTTTTGTGCTTTGAGACGTATGAGAATTTGAGAATTTCGGGGATCTGTGTTTGTGAACCATCTCTTGGTTTTTCTAGAAAGTTCGTAGCTTTCGAGGATTTATCTATTAGAGTAGAATTTTTCTTTTTAAAACTTTTTACGGGGATCTATCTATCTGGTCGGTTTCACTTTAACACTTTGCTTAGATTTGTAACAAACTGGTTTGCATTATTCTATTACTATTTTCATTATATATTTATTAGCACTGAAACGTCCCTTTGTGTGTCATTCACTTTACTTGAAGCTTTAATTATTCTTCTTCTGCAGCAGCCTGAACCCGTCTCTGTTATTAACTTTCTGAGGTTTCTTTCTGTTTCTTGCAGCTCAAAAAAGATGGATTCTTCCCACTGCTTTGCCACTGGGAAAAGCACTTCTGTCTTGCCAAAACTTACTTTCAAGAATGTGGACAACAAGTTTTGGGGTGAGAAGATCAAAAGCAATGGTTTCTTTAAACGTTTGAACTCCAACCAGTTTGGGAATCGAAAGTTCAAGCACGGTGGTGTTGTTTACGCTGTTGCCACTTCAAAGAATCCTAACGAAGCTATGGTATGTTGATGGTCACACACATTACTCTTTTTCTTTATCGAAACTCCAGAGGTCTTAACTCTTTTTGCTGGTGCTTTTTGTTTTTGTCTCAGATAGTAAAGCCTTCCATGTTTGAGAAAAGAAAGGCAGATCCCAAAAACGTGGCTGCAATTATTCTAGGAGGAGGCAATGGAGCTCAACTCTTCCCTCTTACTAAGAGAGCCGCCACACCAGCTGTAAGTGTAGATAACATTCAAGGCTCCAATGTTTTGTGTAATGATAATATGCTTATGTCTCAAAAAATTATGCAGGTTCCGGTTGGTGGATGCTATAGGCTTATTGATATTCCGATGAGTAACTGCATTAACAGTTGCATCAACAAGATCTTCGTGCTGACACAGTTCAACTCGGCTTCCCTCAACCGACACTTAGCACGTACTTACTTTGGGAATGGTATCAACTTTGGAGGTGGTTTCGTTGAGGTACTAAACCAAAATCTGATTTTCTTACTTAGAGCAAAGAAAAGGTAAAATTAATTATTTGAAACAGGTTCTTGCTGCTACACAAACACCAGGGGAAGCTGGGAAGAAGTGGTTTCAAGGAACAGCCGATGCTGTCAGAAAGTTTCTTTGGGTGTTTGAGGTATATTTTGATCTCATGACCACTTTTTATCAGTAGTATTAATCAGTTAATGTTCCTTTTTTTCTAAAATGGGGGTGGTAATGGTTTCTTGGAAAAGGATGCCAAGAACAGGAACATAGAGAACATACTTATTCTGTCTGGAGATCATCTCTATAGAATGAACTACATGGACTTTGTTCAGGTTATTTCTTTTTATCTAATTCATCATCTTAAAAACCCTCTTTATAGTTTAATTTTTGCTAACTCGATATGTTGTTGTAACAGTCTCATGTAGATAGTAACGCTGATGTTACTCTTTCCTGCGCACCAGTCAGCGAACGGTAATTAGTTTCCTTGAATCTCTTTTTTTACGCCTTTAATTAGTATGAGAAACCTTGATGTTCATTTTGTGAATATCTTCAGCCGTGCATCGAACTTTGGTCTAGTGAAGATTGATAGAGGTGGGCGTGTAACACACTTCTCTGAGAAACCAACTGGAGTTGATCTGAAGTCAATGGTAATGGTTTTTGTCTAATTCTCAAAACACATATTGACTTAGTAGAAGAGTCTCAAAACATTTCAAGAATGTCTATGACAGCAAACGGACACAACAATGCTTGGACTGTCTCATGAAGAAGCTACTGATTCTCCATACATTGCATCGATGGGAGTTTATTGCTTCAAAACCGAAGCTTTGCTGGATCTTTTGACGCAACAGTATCCGACTTCCAATGACTTTGGATCTGAGGTTATTCCTGCTGCCATAAGAGATCAAGATGTTCAAGTAAGATTTTAATTTGTAAAATCAAAAAAAGAACTCAGCTTCTTCTTCTTCTTTGTTATCTATCCGTTGGTTGAGGACAAATGAATAACCAAAAGAGTTTCGATCATGGTCTTAGGGATACATATTCAGAGATTACTGGGAAGATATTGGAACTATAAAGACATTCTATGAGGCTAACCTAGCTCTTGTTGAGGAGGTTAGACAAACAAGTCGTAGCGTATAACCTTATTCTTCATCTCTTAGATCCACTTTCTCTGAACCCTTTTGTTCTCCTTTTTGCAGAGACCAAAGTTTGAGTTCTATGATCCAGACACCCCGTTCTACACTTCTCCACGGTTCCTCCCACCAACCAAAACTGAGAAATGCCGTGTATGTGTGTCCCTTTCTCTTCATGCTTTGTTTCTTTGGTTCTGATCGATTTGCTAATCTTCCTTTCTGATGAACATGTAGATGGTAGATTCGATAATCTCACACGGATGTTTCATGAGAGAATGCAGCGTCCAACGCTCCATCATTGGAGAACGGTCACGTCTAGACTATGGAGTTGAGCTTCAGGTAAATCTTCAAATCTCTCTTCTGTTTGATTAACAAAACAATCTGAGTATTGTTTCTGATCGAACAGAGTTTCGTTTTTTGGGGGCAGGATACGTTGATGTTAGGTGCAGATTATTACCAAACTGAATCTGAGATTGCATCTCTCTTAGCAGAAGGAAAGGTTCCAATTGGTATTGGTCAAGACTCAAAGATCAGGTACTTTTTGAAAAAGACATAACAATACAAACATCTTTTAACATCAACCAGATTTTGTCTGAAATAAAAAGTATTTTTTTTTCCTGGTGGTTAATTTATAGGAAATGCATCATTGACAAGAATGCCAAGATTGGTAAAAACGTGATCATCATGAACAAAGGGGTAAGTAAGCTTTCCCTTGAATGTCTTCTCCATCAGGTTTTCAAAAGTTCGAAACTTCAAAGACATTATTATTCTTATTATCCAAATGTTTGCAGGATGTTCAAGAAGCGGATAGGCCAGAGGAAGGATTCTACATTCGGTCTGGAATCACTGTGGTAGTCGAGAAGGCTACAATTCAAGACGGTACTGTTATATGAATGGAGCCTTGAACTATTTGAAAAGCCAAAGCAACAAATCTAGACGGAGATTATATTCGCTTTTTGGCGGGGAGATTTAAAAGAGAGAGCTTGGATCTTTGAATGTAAAACTTAGAAAAAAGGGGCCAGGTCAAGTTTAGCTAATCTTTTTAATACTACAATCAGAGATGTAGAACAATAAGAACAGAGTAAGGCCTGACTGAACCACCGATCGGCCAGTCACTTTTTTCTGTATTATGAACCTTTTGATGATTCTCTTTATATTATTAAAAGTTGAACATTTATTTTCACAAAATGTAATTTCAAACAAGTTTGAGTTCTAGAACAGCTCCAACAGCAGATACTTCCACAATATCTCAGCAATTAAAATAAATAATAAATTAAAAAATAAGAAAAAATTAATCAAATTTTTTTTTAAATAAGCTATCGGTACTCTATAGATATGTTACTTTCTCCGTTTCTAAATAATGCATATTCTAACACTTTTTAATTGTTTCTAAAAGATTAATATTTTAGATTTTCTATGTATTTTTAATAATGAATTGTAAACTTCAAAAAATATTAATTGACAATTTTGAATTTATTAAGTTATCATTGGATTAAATTTATGGAAAATTGTTATGACTCTAAAATTGATGCATTGATAGTTAAATACTATTTTTTTTCTTAATATTTGTGAAAAATCTAAAACATGCATTATTTAGAAACATAAGATACTCATTTTGAGAACTTAAGCAATAATGGTGCTCTTATATTTAAATAAATGAATTTAGTACTCAGAAACATTTTGAGATAAAACTGTTTGTTCAAAATCAATCTAACCAAACTTAAGCAATAACATGATTTTTTTCTTCTGGATAAGCTAAAACTAAATAAAACCCTGGAAGTCTTAATTAAATCCAAACTCAGTTAATGACTCAAATGTTAAATATGGGCCTAGAAGTGACAAACGCAAACTAGTAGGTGAATTTGAAAGAAAGAAAAAAAAGAACTTTCGGGGGTTACACTGAGCCATACATTTTATTGGTGGGCTACTGCGTAATTATATAAACCCACGAGGAGAAAATTAATTAAAAAGAACCGAGAAAACGAATTCTTGTTAAGACATTCTTCCTCTTCGCATCGGTTTGTTGCTTAAAGCCAGAGATCTGCTTCTCTGGTAAGTTGTTTGAATCTCAGCTTCGATTCTCCTTTGGTTTTCCAACTCCAGATCTCCACTTTCGCCATCTCTTGAAAATCTATTTGGTCGGTGGAGAATCAATTTCATAAGCTACTTCTTGTCATTTTAATTTCATCTCTATTAGGTTTTTCAAGAATCGGAAATGGACGGAAGCGGCGGCGGTGGTGACGGTGGCGGTTCCATAGCCACACCTGTGCAAAAGAAGGCTCACGAGGCGTGGAGGATTTACAAATATTACCTCGACAAGACTACGCCTCACTCGACCTACAGGTGGATCGGAACGCTTGTCGTCTTTCTCATCTACTCCTTGAGGGTTTTCTCTATCCACGGTTTCTACATCATCTCCTACGCCCTCGGCATCTACCTCTTGAATCTCCTCATCGGCTTCTTGTCCCCTCTTGTTGATCCTGAGCTCGACCTCTCCTCTGATGGTGGAGCTTCTCTCCCTACTCGAGGCTCTGATGAGTTCAAGCCTTTTATCCGCCGTCTCCCCGAGTTCAAATTCTGGTTACTCTCTACCTATTCCCTCGGTTTCACAAAGAATGTCACTTATACACTTTTCATAGATATTAAAAAGTTCATTAAAATGCATTTATGTTTTCATTAATATCATATATCTAACAAAATTTTGATAAATCGATTTATTTACAAAATCAATGCATTTTGCAATTAATTTTGAGTTGAAATGTTGAAGAAATTGCATTGATATTGTAGAATGACACTCTTTGTGAAACAAAAAAAAAAAGAGTTAAAGTGACACTTAATATGAAACAGAGGAAGTATTTATTATCCTCGTTATTAGCTTCCTTTCTTTTTTTTTAATTTGGATGGGGATTGAATCTGTTTTTCAGGTACTCCATGACTAAGGCCTTCTGCATAGCCTTTCTCATGACGTTCTTCTCCGTCTTTGATGTCCCTGTCTTCTGGCCTATTCTGCTTTGCTACTGGGTTGTTCTCTTTTTCCTCACCATGAGACGCCAAATCTCCCACATGATCAAGCACAAGTACATCCCTTTCAGCATCGGTAAACAGGTAACCTTTCTTTTTTTTCTTCCATTACCCATTTTTTTTGTTATCAGTAGAATCTTCTTGAGGTTGAAGTTGCTAATGTATTCTCAACTGTGTTGGCAGAAATATAGTGGCCGGAGATCTTCTGCGAGTAGCGGTGGTGCCTCTCGTGCTGATTGATTTTGATTATTAGTTCCAGTTTGTTTCATGTTGCTCTCTGTTAGTTCCCTCCGAAGTACCTCTTCTGTAAATATGATTTATTCCTACTTCAAACCGAACTCATTCCCTTTGTTCTTTGTTTCGTTAGTTTCATTTCTTGTTATTGGAAGACTTCTTTTGATGGTCGGAGAGAGCCATAATAGAGAAAGGATCACAATAAAATCACTAGTGGTTATAGAATGGAACAAATTATATCGAACGTGTTTACAATATACAAATAGATAAAGAATATAATCAGTTAATAGTTGGTTTTGTCTTATGTTGGGTTTGATTTGGGAGCATTCTTGAAATGAGAAGGGGCAGGTCGGAGCCACTCTTTGCCACCAATAAAGTCCTTGCTCAAGAAGACAGTAGCTTCTTCGTCCGATAATTGTTTCGACCATTGTACCCTTTGCTTCCTGTCTGCTCCAGGGCCGTAACATTTGTATTCACCGTAATATACAGTACTGCATCATTATTAGAAATACAATTAATTAGTCCAAATTTATAAGAATCTAACCTGAACACAAATAGGACTTTTACTCTTTTCTGCTCGGGTCTCGCCATTCGTTCCATCCTTGAGGTGCGACCACATCGGAGAAGAAAGAATAAGCAAAGACAACCCTCGAATATGCTCCCCATGGTCTTCCCAAAAAAGTTAAACCCGAACCGGTTAACTTGCATCCCAAGAATATAAACCCTGATTTCTCTGTCGCCGACGTTCTCTTTTGAGCCGTTATCGACCCATTTTTTGGTGACAATGAGTGTAGATGACACCTCTACAAAGTATACCCGAAAAAAAAAAATCAAACTTGTAAGTTCTGTCGTCTAATCGCAAGTTTATTTACGTTAGAGAATAATGTAACTCTAGTCAGCTAAAATGTTTCTGTTATTCGATCATTTGAGTATACTATTGTTTCGTGTTTTATTTGACTTAAAATGTTTCTGGTCACACAAATGCATTAGTTAACTCTTTCCATCATTCTAACATTATATCATCTAACAGCTGATCATGTAGCTATAACATAAGTAACGGAACTAAAACTTGACATATATAAGTATAAATAAAAAATTAATTGAGCTATGATATATATTGCATATTATCTGAATTGTGTTTAAATGGAATTAATAATGTAAAAACGAGTTACCTCATAAAGAGAAGATGCGTTTCCACAAATGAAATCGGTGGCTCCTTCAATGTAACAGTTCTTGAAGTAATGGTTCCCATCGTCGTCGAGGAGAGTGTCTTGGTATGACGTTATCACGCAACCATAGAACGCTGCATTATCTCCTGCCACTCGCACCGCGACCGCCTGTCCCCCTTTTCCAAATTTATTCTACTTACAACAAAACAAAGCACGCGGGTCAGGATCAGTCTTTTGTAGTTTTCGAATGTTTATTTGCGTTAACGCTTGATCTACATTTCTACGATCATAACGATTTGATAGGAAATATTTATTTATTTTTTAATTTATAAAATGCATATATACGATGTAAAGGATGACCTGAATAGTGAGAAATCGGCATACGAAATCGGAGGCGAAGACAGTGAGAGTGGGTGAATCCAAAAGGTCTTTACCATCGCTCCATACGAGAATTGTGCTGGAGGCTTTTGTTCCACTCAATGTTATGTAGGGTTTATCCACAGGAATCACCACCTTTTCTCTGTTTCATGTATACTAAACCGCCAATTAGCGTTAAAAAATTAGTTTGTCAAGGATGTGATAAGCATATTAAACTAGTCATCACTAAATCAGCTGCAAAAATGAATTCACAAAAAAAAATAGTTGGTCGAAGTGAATTACAAACATAGCTAGCTGAAGAGGCAAAACCTAGCAACAAAACATATACTAAAATAAAGAAAACAAATAACTAATGAAAGTAGTCTAAACATTGTAAAATCATAAGCCCCAATAAAAACTAGAGTGATTTAGGTAGATAACCAAAATACATAAGTTATTTGGGAGGTAGGACAACACCTTCCTAATTTGGGTGGTCGGTCATAGATGGCAAAGTGAATTTACGGACTTCTCCTGCTTCGTCTATTTGGTAGGGTACATAGGGAGCAGAGACTAGTTGATGCAATCGTAGGCATATGTAGGAGAACAGCTGTCAGGTGTCACCGAAAAAGACAGTTTGTCTTATCCAGTTTCCAACTTGCACTTCGTTTCAAACAAGAAGCGCTTTACTAGCGCGTGAGATAAACTAATAATTGATTTTCATAACCTGAACACAACTATTGTTACATGTGAGCAGTTGTTTAAAATGTGGGCAAGATCTCACAATTATATGATTTTAAACGTGATCTCTATCATAACTAATTTCATAGATTCAAAATAATTCAACAACGAAATGAGGAACTTGAGATATAACATAACACATTTTATAGATACAGAAATTTTGATCAAATACGATTCCCACATGTACGTACTATCTAGACAACACCGTAATAAGGATTAAATCCAAATATATTACAACAATATTAAAAACAGAATTATCTGGAACAACAAAGACAGACTGTTTGGATGACAATATAACAAGTAATACAAACAAGCATAAAGTAGCTACTTTTTCAGAGCATAAACGAGGACAGCAGCTGCGACAAGGAATCCTCCCCAGGAGGAGACCACGAATTTACGAAATTTCTTGTCAGAGTCATTAACGTTCTGTTTGAGAAGCTCTTCAAGCGCCTTCAGAAACTCGATTCTTGGTCCGGTGATACGAGAAACCTCCAAAGCGGCGACCTGAGCATTAGCCTTATCCAATGCTTCCCGCAGCGCGTTTATATCGTGTGTTTGACGCCGCATCTTGTCACGAGCTTCAAGTAAACTTCACTTCTGCCAGAGACATTGTCGTTCTTTGTCGATCCAAACAACAAACCCGTGAGCTTCGCACTTGAAGTACCGCCTTCCTGGGTTATCATCGGACCATGATATGCAAGAAATTGTCGATTGCGAGCAGTGACACAGAGGAACTTGGGTTGTGGAATTATTAGAAGATGATTCTGCCGATGAATACTGAGTCGACGCCATTGAAAGTATTCTCTGTGAAGGAAAGAGATTTGAGAAAATAATGTCTTCTGTTAATTATAGTGAAAAATATTGTGTGGTGTAAATGTAGACGACGTGGCACCACAAGACTCCTAAAAAAATCGAAACACGTAGACCAAGCCGCACAGAAACTGTAATTGCGATTGAGTTATAAACCGGGGTCGAACCGACGAAATCCAATCAATGAAAATGTACCAGAACCGAGATAATCCCACTCAAACCGATTGAATCGTCCGTGTTACGCTCTTCATATAATCATATAATATTGGAGTGTGTCAGAGATATTTTGTTAGCTATATAGGGTATCATCACCCTAGAATAGCTTCTCGGCCGCATTAAATGCTTGGGTTATCTGGAAATGGTAAACTAACCATGGTTAGATCAGTTCTTCTTGCTATAAATGGAGACTACCAGTTAAGAACTTTTAGTGCACAAACAGAAAATCCAGATTTCGCAGAAATCTTCCGGGTACAAACAAGAAGTTCCAGGTTTGTCTCTCTCTCTAGTTTTTTTTGTCATTTATTACTATTTTATAGTTATCGAACGGTTGGAATAAATACACATAAGTTTGGAAACCCTAAATCAGAATCTAACTTATGATCTGCAGATGGCACGAGTCGTTATGCTCGTCCAAGGTCTTTGGACTAAATCTGCTGCTGGGGATTGGACTTTCGAAGAGGACTCGGGATATCGTGGAGATACCATAATGATAACCGGGACCGATTCTTTCGAGGGGCTTGTTGAGATGATCCGTATCAGGCTTTGCCTTGGAATCTTAACACCAGTGGCTCTAACTTACCAGCTCCCTGAGTGGATGCGCCTGCCTGAAGCTTCGAGATTGCCTCCAATCAATCTCACATGCGACAAGGATGTTGAGATATTAGCTAGCGTGAGAGAGTACATGACAGAACCAGTGGTATACGTAACTAGCGGTCCTGAGCCAGTTGCCAAATACCAGTTTCTCTGTCGCTACCCTTTCACTATCGGTGAGAAAACCTACCTTGAAGAAGGGGTTACCGAGGAACAACATCGTCAAGCTATCAGAGGTTTGTGGATCCTTTTAATTTTTTCAAACCTTTATACCTTATTTTTGTGTCCAAGGTGTTAACATCTGATTATTGTTTTAAACGTGCAAGATTTGGTTGGAGCCCATCCGATAGTGTGTAGCAAACACCTCTTGGAAATTATGTTCAACGAGCCACAACTTCTCGTCGTTTTCCGTGTGGCCCTCGAGATAGAAATGGTGTACTCTATTCCCGGTGAAGATGATGATCCTCCTGTTAACTATCACCGTCTCACTGTGGATGACATCATCGAGACGCAACAAGGCTTTCCCTTATCCCCTGATGATCCAGCGAACTATGGTGCAGACGATGAAGGTATTTAAATTTTTCCTCATATTATAGAAGTTACTATGCTGTTAATGTAATAATAAACCAGATCACTAAGAAGAAAGCTATAAGGGATGTGTTCAAATATTAAATAGGCTTTGATTAATATGACTAATAACATCTTGTTTGTTTTAGATATATGTATATTCGCATCAAATATATATAGTTAATTGTAGTAAACTCGTGTCATTAGACTGATAGAATCGGCTATTCTTTGCAGTCTTATATGGAGAACCGATGACAATCGAGGAGTATGACAGAGCCTTTCAAACTCACCAAGGCCCGCCTCCCGTTCACCAATCTACAGCTTTAGGAGTTCAGCCTCAGGGGGGGCTTCCGAGCCTTCCTCCGGTTTGGGAAGAGACAAATGAGATGTCGGAAGATGAACTGACTTACGAGGTATATGTGCACCCAACTCCTCCTCCTGTCAATGGAACTGTAGGTCATCCTATTGGGCAGAATAGGAGGGTCAGTGCTTTACCTCCGCCAACGCTCATAATTATCACCGATAACGATAATGAATCATACACCGGATCCTCCGATGGAATAAACGAGAATGAGAACATCATAACTCTGTCTCCAACCTCACCATTGGCTCCTATCATACCGGACGCCACCAACAACCGTCCAAATGTTGGAAACGGTGAGTTTTTTATTTTCTTGTATTACAAGTAATCTGTAATATTAGCTTAAACCCTAAGAGCTGACTAAATGTTTTGTCTCGTTGAACCAGGAGGTACCCCAGCCGAGAGTTACATGGTTACCCCTCCACCGGCTGCTGACGTCGAAGCTATTGCGACCGATATCTCTAACACTCGCATCAATGAACCTTGTCTCGATCTCAGCCTTGGAGTTGGTAGCGCTAGTGACATTGCTCCTGTTGATTCGGTGAACGACGTTGATTCCTCTTCCGATGCCGAGGATGTTAGCGGTGGGTTGGGTCCCGACTTTTAAATAATAACTATCAATAAGCTGCATGTTGTCTTTTTGTGTAAAATACCGTACGGGGTGTAACGTTTTCTCTTTGTGAACCAATGATGCAAAAAATGGTGAAACGGCTAAGTGTAACGACCTTTTGTAATGTGAAATATCAATATCAATGTAAAATATGTTTTAAGTATCCAACTGTCTGTTTACTAAATATCAACAAATTTGTGGGAAACCAAACAATCGGATATGATCATCTTTATCAAGGAAGGGTATTTAGCAGTAGGGACGATTTCAAACACCATATGGCACTTTATGCTTTGCGAAACAAATTCAGATTCAGACACACTCGTTCCTCGCCCAACAGGATGGTGCTTTGTTGTGTCAGTTTAAAGTGCATGTGGCGAGTTCATGCCATTAAGTTGAAGAATGTGGAAAAATTTGAAATTCGGCGTGTTCAACTACAACATACATGTTCAATAGATGAAAGAGCTGGTAATTTTTAATAACTACCATAGATTAATTTAACAAAAATGAACTTACGTACGCATAAGAGTTATACATGAGACAACACAATATAGATATAAAACCAGTTATAATCCAATAGTGCTTGATTTTTGAAAATACAAGATTATGATGAGCCTTGTCAGAAAGTTATATGTAAAAAGTTACTATTTCCAACTAAATCGTTGTAATTTCTCCAGGATACGAAGAGCAGGCTACACATGGTGTGATAGGAGAATTGATGAGAGCAAGGTTCGTTGGAAATGGAATGGGCCCACGTCCAAATGAGATAGTTCAAGTTATGCTGGGTGATCACAATGTGAGAATTTCTTATTGGAAGGCATGGAGATCAAGGGAGGTTGCTAAAGAAAATGCAAAAGGATCTTCAGGGAGTTCTTATAATTTGCTTCCTGATTATTTAAATAGACTTGTTCTTGCAAATCCAGGCACACTTGCAGATATTCATACTGAAAACGATCCAACCATTGGCGATAGATTCAAATACATGTTCCTCGCATTTGGCGCATCTATTAGTGGGTTTAAACACATGCGCAATGTCATCATTGTAGATGGAGCACACTTAAGGGGTAAATTTGCCGGTTGCTTACTAACAGCTTCAGCACAGGATGGTAACTACCAAGTGTTTCCCTTGGCAATTGGTATTGTAGACAGTGAAAACGACAAAGCTTGGGAGTGGTTCTTCACAATGCTTCTACAATTTGTCCCTAACTCTGAAACTCTTGTCTTCATTTCGGATAGACACTCTTCTATTTACTATGGAATTGCAAAGGTACTTACCTAGCAGATCCAACTTACTTCTACTGAACAAATATTATTAAGAAAATATATATATGCTAACTATTTCGATATGACCAGGTATACCCGACTGCTAAACATTGTGCATGCATCTTGCACCTGAAACGTAACATCCGCACATATTTCAAAAATAAACATCTTGGGTTCCTAGTAGGGAAGGCAGCTAGGGCATTTCGTCTTGCAGAATTCTACAGCGCTTTCAATGAAATAAAGACCATTAATCCCTCATGCGCTGACTACCTGATAAGTATCGGTTTTGAGCATTGGGCTAGATCTCATTTTCAAGGAAATCGCTACAACATTATGACAAGCAATGTGGCTGAGTCATGGAATGCTGTACTTCGCGAGGCAAGGGAGTACCCTGTGTTGTCTATGATAGAATATATTCGTTCAAAATTGATGACATGGTTTGCGGACCGTCGCAACGTTATCAGCAAAGGAAGTGGCCGTTTGACCCCACGGGTTCTACAGATACTTGAAGGAAACTTCGAGCAGAGCGGGGGATTTTTTGTTAGCCGGATCACCGCATTAGAGTTTGATGTGAAAGACAAGAATGGAATCTCATTCCACGTTAACCTCTCAACAAATTCGTGTAGTTGTTTTGCATTCCAGTCGCTCAAGATTCCATGCTCACATGCCATAGCAGCTGCTATAAAGGAAAAAATCAGTGTCGAATCTCTTGTATCTGAGTTCTACAATTTGGAGAAGCTTCAGTCAGCATATGCAGAAGCTGTATACCCCATTTGTGATGCGGCTGGAGATATTGAATTAAACGTGGAAGAGCAGTGTGGAAATGTGACAATATTCCCTCCTGCAACTCGAAGACCACCAGGAAGACCTCGTAAAAACCGGATCTTGTCTACTGGTGAAATAAGGGTAGGTTATATACTACCTAATAACTCTTTTTTGCGATAAGCATCATAATTTTTTTTTTACCTGCAGATGAAAACACCAAGAAAGAGACATCTATGTGGTCGATGCAAGAAATCCGGACACAACCGAGCAACATGCAAGGTTGCAATATAAAAAAAAATTTATAAGTTAAAAATAGTATATCTCGGATGATGAAGGTGTTTGAATGAATGGGGGATAAATGGGAAAATAAGTTATAGAATAACAACGACTTTGTAATATACTTCCCATGATATGTATGAGGCAGGAATATTGTAATGCCCGAGATTGTAAGATAAATAACAATGTATTGTTTAATAACATCTAAGAGCAACCACATCCCTGGGACATTTATGCAAGTCCTAAGATGTTTTTATTAATATTTGTAGGTTATGACTTTCTTGTGGGACTTTTATGAAATTTGTGATTATTGGTAGGACTTTAGGCTGGTACTTAGGTTAATTATTTAATTTTAAATAAGGAAAATTATAAAATATGCAAAAAAATCATATAAGTAGTTTAAATTTGGATAACTAATAAGAAAAACAGATTTATTTAGCATAAAAGTTCACATAGAAAAACCATTCAAGTTTTACAAACCGAAATACATAAGTTCATAAGTTGCTAATGAAACAAAAAGAGAAGAGTTAAGATGATAGAGAGGAAAGACCGCAAAAGAGCCATCTAATTTCGTGAGGTAGAAGCAATGCTACCTGCAGAAGAAGAGAACACAAGTTAAAGCAGAAGCAAAGTAGTAACATTGAAGTTATAGACAACACAAAGAAGTCAAATGAGAACACTTACCATCGATTCTGCTGAAGTGGTTGATCAGTAGATCAGTACACTCCTTCCTTTCCGGACATACACACAGTAATGGAGTTGTCGTCCCGTCTCCAACCACGTTGAACACCAACAAAGCTCCGTTGGTGCATCTGTTATCATGACAGAACTTTCTCCACCCTCTGCTGATGTAATATGCGCCGTCTGATTCGCTAAATCCGAAGCGTGCAGTCCATGAGTTTCCCTCCTTGTTGACAAGTTTGACATCTTTGCATTGTTGGTTCAAATCACCACACCTCATAGCTTCCACAGGAAGAAACTACAAACACATACATAACATCAGCCAAGAAGCAGTACTAGAAACAAATAAATAACTAAATTTTACTCACTATTTTGTCGTCCTTTTGATTTGTTGCAGTAACCTCAGCCAAGAAGCAGTAGTCGTATGAGAAAGTAGGAGCATCATCCGCGTCGGCTTCTTCCTTAACGATGTGAGGATGTGTATACTGAATCTCACAACAGCTAGGACCAAAAGGAGTCACATGAAAGACCATGTCTCCTTCGTGTTTGAAGATGACAATGTCACCGATTCGAAGATCATGTGCTTCGGTGTACTCTTTCCAACCTTTGGTGAGTGTCCTGCCTTCTCGGATCACCTCCCAAATTTGATCTGAAGCGTCCGATCTTAGCTTCCATGGTTTATTGATCTCAGCCCCTTGTATGTGTTTTGAGTAGAAATCAAGTGGTATTGTCACGCCACTTTGAAAACCAGGAAGAAGAGGCTTGAAGAAATGAGGTTCTCGGGGAGTTTCCATCTGCAACAATCGAGTTCCAATTACATGTAAGAAACAAGAAAGATGAGAAAGACATGTCCCGGTTCAGTCCAAACCGGAATCATTCCGACTAGAAATCTAACCAAGAACCAACGAGTTGACGCTTTGGTCATTACTACGAGCCACTACTTAGTTACTAACTGAAGTGAATATAATCAAAACTTGATCAATCACTTAGACCAACATAACTAGAATACGACCTGCAAAAACTCAGACACTCAGACACTCTCCACACCAACTAAAACTTGATAAATCACTCAGACACTCAAACACCAATCGCAAACGCCATTCATTTCATCACAAGAAAAATGAACTAGACCCACTAGCAGAGGAGTTAAAGCCACAACAAGAACCACAAAATGTCAAAACTAGGGATTGAGATTGAAATACCATTTCGATTGAAATAGGCGCCGCCGCTTTCGGTGAGTTAACAGAGCAGGGTCGACAGAGCCTTTCGCCGTCGAAATTGCCGAGCCGCGTAGTAATCGGGATGATTCGGGGACCGTAGCTGAAGATGTGTGCGATCGCCGTCGAGAGAGACAGACTCGGGAGAACATGCAAAAGAAAGAAGAGGCAAAACGCAAAAGCCCTACTCCAATTCTATCGACGAATCGCAGGCAGACAGCTGGCACTAAGGACACAATACCGAACCTTCTTAGCTTAGGACAATCGACTTCGTTTCTTCATTAATTAGGCCTTTTGTTATTTATATATTGGTGCTCTAATAGTAGGTAAGGTTTTGTCATAAATCCAGTATTCACTACACTTCTAATTTTGCATTTGTATATCCGGTTATAGCAAACAAAACTATTTTCATAACGAAGCACATATAAGGGGCGAAAATGGAGAAATGATTTCTAAGGTTTTTTGATAGTAACCTGAATTAATTTGTGGTGAACAAACCCAAAAATAAACCATATAACTAACCGTATAAAACACTAGTTAACCGATATCCTATACCTAAACAACACGAAACCCAAATCCTAACCCAAACAACACTAAACCGAACCAAACAGTATTAAACCAAAATTCTACACCAAAACACTAATAAAGCGAAATCCTAAACCCAAACAACAATAAACCCTAAACATTATACCTAAACCCACCAAAACAAAACCTTGAACCTAAAAACCTAAACTCCAAAAATAATAACATAAATCCTAAATCCCAAACCAAAACACAGTAAATCTAAAAAACAAAAGTAAACCCTAAACCCAATGAACACTAAACCTAAATCCTAAATACTAAACTTACACAACCCATGTAACCCATGCAAAGCATTACCCCATCGATGGGAAAAAATCCATCTACAGCGGGAAAAAAATCTACACAATAACCGATTACTGAAATCATTAGCATAAAAACATATCTAAAAAATTGAAACAGTCACCTCTCAATCACGACAGGAGTCTCAAATAACAGTATAAAACAACCAACACATACATAGTCAGTTGAACATAATGGAGATCTAATGTTTTTCTTAATCAAGCAGGACAAGAAAATAATTCATACACGTATATAACACTACAGCTTCTCTGTCGACTCCAAAGCCATTATAGCAGCACTCTTTCCTTCATCAGCAACCGTTTCCGGAGATAAATTCCTACACGCCTCGAAACCATATACAGCATGTCTAACCATTAACAACACCGCGATCAAGCCAGCGTCTGCGGGATTATCACTTTGGAAAACTGACTTTGTTCTATCAAACTTATAAGGCGTAACACATTGCGTTCCCATTTCTTTACCAAATTGTCTTGCCAGATATGGCAACATCTGGAGGAATGGATAAAGAAATCTACCCATCGATGTTTCATTGAATAAAGCCACATTGCAGTCAAGAACATAGAGTTTACCCCTAGATGTGTCAAAGCATACTCCAATCCAATGCTTTTTCCCTAAATTCAGTGGAAAGTAGTAACGTATACCCAACCGCGGTGAGGCATCTCTTTCACCAAAAAAGTCCAAAACTCCTTTGGAAAACTTAAAGGACTCCTTTTTCTTAGTTTTCGAAAACTTTTGGTAGTTCCTGATAATTGAAGTACCAAATCTGGTATCCAGAAAATAATAACTCCTTTCCAAAGATGTCGGCAGTGATACCACACATCGCACAAGACGAATCAGTATATCAACAACCTGATTCAAATAGAGTTGAAAAAAGTACGTTACAAGCAGATTACATTAAACTTATACATGACGTTTCATTGCTAACCTTTCCAGGGTATAGTCGTGATCTCTCCGCCATAAGAAGCATTTCTTTTGAGGAAACCACTAATCCACCAACGTTGATAACACTAACACAACAGAACCACCCTAGATTAAAACTGTCTACACAAACGGCTATTTGGTATTCAAAATAAACCATTGTAGGAATAAGAGCACTAACACATTTACGGAAAGTTTCCTTGAAAGAACGTTGATTTTCCTCTCTATCTCCCTTCTCTCGTAGCATACAAACACCGACTCCCGTGGATGATGCAATCGAGAGTCGATATGAGGACCACATAAGTAATCATGTAGAAGGGCTGGAGGCAAAGTCTTCTGACGCTTGCTTTTACGCAAAGATTGAGGGTACGCTATGTTATCACCAACGTTGATATCAGACAGAGTTGTCAGATCGGCTACTTTTTGGCGTGTTAGAGGTTCTGCAGATCGGATATGTTCCTCTTGTGTAAGTCCTAGGGAGAAAGAAGGTGTCTCGATGAAGTGAGGCGGAACCGTATTGACATCCTCCTTAATATACAACAACGAGGTAATTTAAAAAGACGTTCCACTGCCTTAACGCACAAGTAAATTAAGCTATTAAAACGTTGGGTATCCTTTACAAAACATAATAATCATACCAAAGGAATGATGTTGTCAGTGTGCCTACTATGGTTCTCACTATGGGCTGACATAGCACCGCAATCCGTAGCTGGATCAGGAGTAGCAAATCCGGGTTTTGCAACACCTTCGATAGATGGAGTTTTATTACCGACCTATAAATCATTAGAGAGAACCAATCAACGACCAAAATTCAAGCATAACCAAAATATTAAACTATTACCTACTTTTTACATGTTCTTGTACCTGAATATTTTGCGGCGAAGAAGGCGGTGTAGAGTACTCACTTATGTTCTGAATGATGTTGATGATAGTGTTCGCATTACCATCTAAAACGTGCTTGTCTGGGTGGGCAGATATATCCTGTCCATTCCCTGTAACAACAGTGGGAGCTGCTGGGACTCCACGAACTTCGGCATAGTTTTTGCACAAATCTGGAACCATTGCCTCTACGGATCTGCCTATCTCGTCTTTGAATTTCGACAACACACAATTGACATTTCCAATTACTTTACCCTCGATTAAGTCGACCCTTGTAGAGAACTGTTCGATCTTGTTATTGAAATTTTGGAGCTGCGGCTTCAATCGTTCTATGACGAGATCTGCGATATAACCAGCATCATTGGATTGAGTAACTGAAACGGGTTTCTTAGGTTTCTTCGACTTTGAAGATACTGAGGAAGCTTCTCGCAGACGATCAACTTCACTTCTGCTAACTCCGCCAACAAAATGAGAAGTACTGAATTGATAATTCACATTGATAAGATCAATCATGTTTTCAACGGTTTCATCATGCTCTTCGTCAGACCAAACTAGAGTCGCTTGGTCGATTGGACGTTCAGGGTCTTCCAATAATAAACTGCGCACCATAACCTAAATACATACCACAATAAGTTACATGGTATATTTGCAAAGAGAACAAAACATCACAACAATAACAGATATGGCAACAAACGAAACTAACTTACATTGTCTGTCTTGTCTACAAAACGTGCATGTGCAGTATTAAGAGTTTGTTTCTTCCCAAATCTATCACTGGGATTAAAAACATCATCTTCACTATCAGCTTCCGAAGAGGAACAGCTTTCCAGAACAACTTCAGTAAGAGCAGGGACAGCTTCAACCATGACCAGTTGTAAAGCAAGTACAAATCCTTTAAGTGCGATGTTGCTCTGGGACAAGGCCACCACGTCCCGCTCTCGTATACTAACCATAAGCAAGTCAAACGCAAGTCTTCCCCACGGATATGCAAAAAATTCTCCAAGATCTTCGATTGCTTCTGCATGCTCTCTACAAATCTTCATCTTCAAGCTTGTTGGAAGAAGAACGGAGGACAGAATCGCCAGGCAAGCATATTTGATACGGATTTTCGTATCAGTTACCGTCCTCCTCCGAAGCATCTTGATCACAGAAGCCACCGTTACAACTTCACTCTTACCAAATAGCACCGGCCAGTAGGGTTTCTCCGCTATGGATTCTTTTAACTTCATCTTTGATCTCCGTGGAAACGGCCCGCATGGCAATCCGGTGACAATCGCAAATTCCCGTAACGAAAACCGAATCGGTTTTCCAGCAAAGCGGAACCACGCCTCGTGCTTCTTCTTCGTTTTCAACTGTCTAGACATTATATAACGAGCAAAGCGACCGGAAAATACCGGTTTCGCAGCAATATCGACGATTTTGCCAAAAGCTGAATCCCTGATAACATCAATTTATTCATCTCCCAACGCATTTAAGATTCTTTTTATCGCTCCAGATGATTGGTAAGTAAGGACGCGAACCCCGACTGGTTCTTCGCCGGCCGCAAACATCATCTCCGGAACCGGCTTCATCGTCGGTCCTTCCGGTGAATCGGGTAAATCAACAAGTCGCGACGAAACCATCGACTCTTCTCCAACTCCGCCTGATCTCAAATGGTTCTCTCGAGCTTATCGAAAAGTAGGATAAGAAAAGTAGGTTAAGAAAAAAAAGACTGAATAGAGTTGCTCTAATAATGTAGACAAACGATTCTTTGCTTCTTTCGACATTTCCAGACGCGTGAGATAAACAGTGGTATAGATAGGTATTATTGCAAGTCTAGCTCAGTCTAGATGTCTAGGACCTATAATCTAAGGTATAGACTAGTGTTGTAACGAGATAGGGATAAGAGCGTCATTAATGAAACAGTAAATAGCGACGTCGTGCACATGCCCATAGTTGCAAATAATGTTCCAAACGTGTATATAGAGTGCAATTGCTCTAAAAACTATTCCTATACGGTATAAAATCTGAACCTCTAAAAACAATTCCTAAACCAAAATTCGTGAATCTTAACGTCTTAAACTTTATCTTCAACTATAAACCTAACAGAATATATCTATTTTCTTAATTTTTAAATATACTTAGATTTTTTTCCCAATTGTCTCTATATATGTATGTAATCATATAATATATAAGGAAACTGTTGTGATCGTATACCTGTAAACTCCAGGCTTAACCCAAATGAAATAAAGTTGAGAGTTGTTAAGATTGGGAGGGATGGATTCAATTGCTTCTTGAATCTTATTGAAATCTCCTTTACCCGATTGATCAACCCTTATTAGAATGGCAGTTGAAAAATCAATTGAAGACGACGAAGAAGAAGAAGAAGAAGCCATGGATGAATGAAGATGTGATTGAAGAGAGGATGAAAATCTTGATGATTGTGATTTGATAATAAGTAAAATGTAATGTTTAGACTTTGTTATATAAAGACCCATGTTAGCCATAGCCCATGTGAGGTTTAACGTCTTGGCGATTGTGCAGATGACAAGAAAATCAAAAATAAAATAAGAATCAAAATGGAAATTGATAAATCAATATTTGGCTAATAAGCAAGAATGCGAGAACAAAGATAATAAAAAAGTTTCGTTTATACATAAAGGTATCTTTTCTATATATATCAATGGGTTGACTAAATGTCGAATGACGTTGCCAGCGGCAGTGATTTCTTATGATCGAAGTTGAATGATTGTATTTTCGTCTCCATGAGATTTTTCTGTATCAGATTCATAGTTTAAGATACAAAGTCTATATCATGCTCGAGATAGGGGACTCAAAGCTATGGAACTTGCCAACTTGGTTGGGGAACGTTAGACGAGCTTTCGCAGTCAATTTATCTACATGCATAATTTTTTTTACTTTTATATATTTGATACGAATTATTTTCAAGCTAGATAGCATACCAACATGAGGATACGAAATTTCTTTCGATTTCTCCTTGCTAGTATCGCGTTACGGATGATTAATTAGTTGCTCAACTGTCTGTATACTGAAAATGCAAGTGGAGCTCGTAGATGTCAATGGTCTTCCGTGACTAACTAGGCGACAAAGTCACTGATGTTGGAGGTATTAGTCGTTACTACATAAGGCATGCGGAGTGGTGGGTTACCATGTGGATGCAAGAGATGCTGAGATGGAGAAGGATAAACTGAGGGTTTATGTCTTGACGTAGTCGTTGAAGTAGTTTCTGAGACAGTGTGCGTCAGAGAGTGAACCAGGAGGCATGCAGAGTGGTAGACCATGTGGACGCAAGATGCTGAGCTGGCGTAGGATAAACTTGAGGAGCAAGTTTATACTGTGGAGAAAAGGCAAGAGATAAATTTGGGGAGCAAATTTATGCCTTGAGGAATAAATACATTTCAAGAAAAGGAAAGTGTACTTATTGATATGGAAGTTGTCCATATTCATGTTGCCTTGGAGACTAGGGTTTCAGGAACGTGGAGATCACTATAAAAGAGTTATGGAGTCGTCTGTATTCCATAAGACACTGGCTATTATTATAGAGGAAGGGTGAAAATCCCTTAGGGGTGTTCTTGGGTCGTGTTGAAGCAGATGCTGAAGTACTGACGGGAAAGAAACATGTTTGGGTAGATTAGGAATCTGTCAGTAACGTGTGTTAGGGTGTTAACACTGACGTGTAAAAGCTGATAAGCAAGTCTTGTAATAGATTGTTTAGGCGATTTCTAATAAAGCATAGTTGGTTAGTTGTATCTATTTTGTCTCTTGATTTATCTTCTGCATTACTATATTGTGGTGTCATCTTTGCACTAACATATACTCTTTGTTTCATTTAAGTTTCTTTTTGGTTACCACAAAATGATAACTAATTTGATATTCATGTATAGAAGATATGATTTCTATTATTTGGTAACTTGATTAAAACATATATACCCAATATCAAACTGTTATAAAGTATGTTAAGAAAGTAGACAATAACTTTAGATACACTTAAAAAAAAAAACTTTAGATACACTTTACGTGTTAGGTTGGCGGCTTGCATGCTTCCCGCATTAGCTTAGGCTTAGCAATCTCTCATGCGTATTCTCATTATACCCATAATATAATCAATGTTAACTGGCCGAAAGTGCAAAAACTTAAGGACCATAAAAGAAAACAGTTGCCTAAAACATAGAAGGATTACATTATAAACGTTGGTCTTATATTCTTATGGAGGCGTGATTGAGGTGTCTTGGATCCCGTTTATGATGAGTATAATCGCCCATAATGGGGATGATTCCAAATAACATATTTATTCACATTCATGTACTCGAGTAATGGAGCTAGCTGACTCCGTAATGCGTGACGATCCCAAGATAAAAACATGTTAGGCTATGGATTCGAGTGAGAGACTGCTTGGAAATTTGGAATCGAGGGTACTCATGGGAAATCCAGTTGTTCTCCGAATCAAGTAATTTACACCAGTGCCACAATGAGACACATGTAAAGCTTAATTATCCGCTATGCATTAGTATTATTTCATAAGAAAATTATGTATAAGTTTCTAAACAAAATTAATAACAAACTCAGTCCTTTGTTTTTCGTTTCTTCAAGTTTCATTTCTTGTTAGTTTTTTAATTAGAAAAGTTAATTTGATGGTCGGAGAGAGCCATAATAGAAGGGATAACAATAAAATCATATATCCGATCAAAAAAAAACAATAAAATCATATAGTGATTGTAGAATACAAGTGTTTTGAATAATCATACAATATACAGTTATACACACATTACAATTTACACATTTAGTTACAATCAATACGTCTTCCAAAAATAAAAATTTCAATCAATACCCAAAAAGGATTTTTTTTTTTTACGTCAAAAAACCATTATATTACTCAAATTTGAAGTGGTCAATATTAATCAGTTTATGAAATCATTTATTAGTTAGTATATTACGTTGGGTTTAGTTTGGGAGCATTCTCGAAATGAGAAGGCGTAGGTTGGAACCAGTCTTTGCGTTAGTCTTAGAGAGGGATTACATCTGTCATCAAGGCCCATCAAATACCGAGTTCGGCCTAGTATCAACAAACAACTCGTCCCAAATAATTATATTAATTTATAGTTTTTTTCTATTATATCCCCTGTTCGAAAACGCGACTGAGGCGGCCGAAAAGTCGCCGGAAAAACGTGGTGCGGCCTCCAACCGTGGCGATTTGACCATAGGCGCTTATTTAATCGAAAAAGTTTTAGAACTCATCAAAACTGTCGATTTGGAATCCAAGATTGATTATTCTTTAGCAAATTAGTTATATATTGATTAAAACATATAAGATTAGTAAGAAAAACAATAGAAATCGCAAAAAAAAAAAGAGAGGCGGCTGTAAGAGCATGTACATCAATGAACCCCCTCTTGGGGTTCATAAGTATTGTATATTAATTTAATGGTGGGGCCTGAATAGTGATGAACCCGGATCAATGCTGCTTCTCCATCAATGAACTTGAGAGTGGGTTTATAAGAATAAAATAATATTTTTTATTTGACAAAAAAAGTTAATTTTTTTTTTGAAAAGTGAATATTTAATATAATGAGAATTGTATTCAATATAATGGAAATAAATTTGGTTTTTAAATTTTGAAAAGTGAATATTCAATATAATGGAATAAAGTTAGGTTTTATTCAATTCATAAAAAATTTATAATATTTCTTAAAAGTTTTTATTCAATACATTGAGAATTCATGAACATACAAAGATTATTCATCATGATTACCATATTTTTCCCAAACATTTTCAACTAAATCAGCTTTCAAACGCTCATGTAAATGTGGATCCCGAATTTGATTGCGAATGGTAAGCATAGGGACATTGACACTTTCTCTACTTTTCACCTTTGAACTTCGACTAGACTCTCCTGACTCGAACTCAGATGTATCAATTTGAATGTATCCGTGTCGTTCGTCCTCCACTATCATATTGTGCAATATGACACAAGTTCTCATTATCTTTCATATCTTCTCCTTGTCCCATAGTAGAGCTGGGTTTTTAACAATTGCAAACCTCGATTGCAATACTCCAAAAGCCCGTTCGACATCTTTTCTGGTGGATTCTTGACGTTCAGCAAATAACTCTGCTTTAGGACCTTGAGGGAGTTTGATGGATTGGATAAATGTTGCCCAATTAGGATAAATTCAGTCGGTAAGATAGTAGGCCATACGATAAGTGTGGTTGTTGACCTTGAACTTAACTTTAGGTGCTCGACCTTGTAAAATGTCATCAAAAACTGGTGACCGATCAAGAACATTGATATCGTTGAGGGTACCTGGTAATCCGAAAAATGAGTGCCATATCCAAAGATCTTGTGATGCCACAGCTTCTAAGACATTTGCCGGCTTTCCTGAACCACGTGTGTACTGACCTTTCCAAGCCGTTGGGCAGTTTTTCCACTCCCAATGCATACAATCGATGCTGCCTATCATACCCGGAAACCCGCGTGCCTCTCCAGCGTCAAGTAGTCTTTGAAGATCTTCTGGTGTAGGTCTTCTTAGATACTCACCTCCAAACAATAGTATTATCGCATCCGTGAAATTTTCCAAACATAAAAGTGCAGTGCTTGCCGCAAGTCGGAGATATTCGTCATTCGCATCTCCGGCTTTGCCATATGCCAACATTCGTATTGCTGAAGTGCATTTTTGAAGTGCAGATAGGCCGCACCTTCCGTGACCATTTCTTCGTTGCTGAAAGTATGGAACTTCATTATTTAGGCGTTCGACAATGCGAAGGAACAAAGGTTTGTTCATTCGAAAACGCCGCCTAAACATTTCTGGTGGGTATGTTGGATTTTCACTAAAATAGTCGTGCCATAGTTGATTGTGTCCTTGTTCCCGATCTCTTTCGATATACACTCGTCTCTTCGGGTCGTTGGCAATAACGGAGTCGATGAAATCATCAATTTGTTCGTCGACCATTTCTTCAAATACTTCATATACTTCATCATTTGAGGAGCTTGACATTTTTCCCTTATTTAAAAAAAAACAAATAATAAAATTATCAATTTTATTATCTGCCTAGTATAAAATAAAAAAATGAATTAATCCAAACTAACATTTTTAAAATGTTAAAATAAACTGTGTGTAGCGAAATTATCAATTATATAATTAAGTAAGTTTTAAACAATACCAAACTCTAGTTCATATAAAATTTTACAATTTTAAAATCAAAATATCCAAACTAAAATTTTATCAAATTATACAAAACTCTAGATCATATATATCAGACGTTGGTTTGTGTGTGCTTGTGATAATTATCAAATTATACAAAACTCTAAATCATATATATCAAAACAAAAGTGAAATGCTCTTGTGAAAGAGTAAATTATGTAATAAATATGATACGGATGGTGAAATACAAGTGCGAAACAAAATTGAAATATACCCGATTACTCTTTGGAAATGAAATACAAGAGGAAATGTTCAAATGCTCTTGTGTGCTTAGTTTGTAATAGATCAAGTGCGAAACAGAAGTTGTGTTTTTGGTTAGTAATGAAATATATATGATGATACAGAGAAACAATGAGAAGAAGTTGAGTTCTCATTTAGAAACATACATGAAGAGAGCATATTAATATATGCTTGTTTGTTACATAACCCGTGACATGAAAGTAGTGTAGAAACAAAGTACAACCCGTGAATTCAGAACATAGTAGCAGTGTACAAACTAACAAAATAGTACACTGCATCCGTAGAGAAAAAGCAACAACAGCCAAGCAACATCAGACATAGCAACCCCTGATCCAGACATGATGACAATCCCGTGACCTGCAAAACAAAAACCAAACTACAAAGTTTAAAACTCTTTCTCTTCACGCAAGTTAATAATAAGAAACAAAGATTCTACCAAGTTACAAACTTAATAACTAAACATATTGAGGCAAGTAAATAATGAAAAAACAGAGATTCTACTAAGCAACAAAGTTAGGAAATGAAAAAAACAGTAGTTAACCAATTCAATCTAGCAGTTCAGAAACGAGTTTGTTTTTGAGACTGATTTCGTTTGGAGATAGATCAGTGTCATTTTTGGCAAGGAGACGATCAAGGAGTTTCTGCTGGGATATTTTCTTTCTCGCAGCCAGGATGCTCTCTATTTGATCGAAAGCAGCTTCATTCCCGTGCCGCTTGCGCTTGCTTGCTTTCGCAGCCTTTACACCCGCCGGTCTAACCTCCTCCTCAGGCATCACCTCTTCATTCTCCTTCCTTTTCTCCTTCCCGCCATCTCTGGACTTGGAGTATGACTTCCATTTCTGATCATATCTCAGTTCCCTCCAACAGTGTTCCATGGTGAACTTCGCATGGTAATCATTAAAGAAGATGTCATGGGCAGCCTTCATGACATCATTCTCATTTTGACCACTAGATTGCTCCTTCAAAGCCGCCTCATAACTCCCCACAAACTTGCACACCTGCTCGTTCACCCTTCCCCACCTCTGCTTACACTGACTCCACTCTCTAGCAACTGAGCCAGTAAGCTGAGCGCTTGAATTGAAGTAGAGCTCAATTCTCTTCCAAAAGGATCCTCCTTTCTGCTCGTTACTGACAATAGCATCCTTGCTCGTGTTCAGCCACCCACTGATGAGCACTAGGTCTTCTTTTGTTGACCACTTTCTCTTTAGGACCGGTTTCACTATCCCGGGAGAGTTGCCTACTGCCTCAGCAAAGTCGCAGTCCATTGCTGGACTGCTCTGCGAAGCTAAGAGCGAAGTAAACCCGGGAGAGTTTATGGTAAAGGGATCCATTTTTGTTATGGTTTAGGTTGATGTAATAAGTTAATGGGGTTTGGCTACTCTATTTAAACTAGTTTAAGCGACCACAAGAGAGAAAAATTAAACTCTAGCTGCAAAACATTCAATATAAAAGCCACTATAGAACAACTACTTCACAGAGAGCAGTCATTACACATCAAATCAACCACTTAATACAATCAACTACTCAACACAATTAGAGCAACCAACCAACCAACACAGAGTTAATTACACTGTACTTTTCGTTGTAACTTATTAATACAATCAGAGTAACCAACCAACTCAGACTACTAGTTCAGTTCAGTTTAGTGGAACGAAAAAATTCATACATTCAGAAGAACCAACCAACTCAGACTACTAGTTACAATCAGAGGAACCAAAAAATATTTAACTAGTTCTACTTATTAATTCACGCAAACATTTAGCTAGTTCTACTTATTATTTCACGCAAACATCTAACTAGTTCTACTTATTAATTCACGCAAACATTTAGCAAGTTCTACTTATTAATTCACGCAAACATTTAACTAGTTGTACTTATTAATTCACGCAAATATTCATACGTACCTCTGATTATCAGTCGAAACAGACCTTCTCCAGGGTACCCACCTCGACAGTGAGATAATCAACCTGCTCAGACAGGGTTGAAACCTGTTCCTGGACATGGAAACAACAATGATGCTGTGTTTTAACTTATTGACTCAACAAGTATAATGTAACAAATAACTACAGAAAGGAAATACACTTACCTCCAGGTCCTCAATCCGTTTATTGAGTTTCCACACCCCCTTCATAACCTCCTCTGCCTCATCCAGACGCGTGCTCAGCGTTTTGATCTCCTCCTGGACAGCAACCACCCAAGGATGACGGTAATGCAACCCATCATCCTTATTCACAACAGAAAATAAATATTAGAGAGAGTTCAAGTTACATAAATTATAAGAACATGATTGCAGATTGACACTGACCTCATAGTTTACGCATGTGAAGAAACACTTTCCAGGAAGACTGTCGTAGTCTTCCTTCCCCCGAACCTCGTCAATGATTCTCCCGCCGCAAGCACACTTTCTTGGAACCCCGTACTGTGAATCCGCGACAAACCCTAACATGTCGCAGTGATCCTTTTGCTTCTTTGAATGTCGTCTTTCTTCTGCGGGATCCATCTGCAAGAGGAAGAGAAACAGTTAACTAAGATAAACACAAATCTCTATTTCAATTGACATACAAACGACCCCTATATCAAACCAGAATGACGCTTTACTACCCTAACAAAGAAACCCCCAAAACGATTTCAGATCGCAGACTGTATTGAACCCTAAGAAAGAAAACCCTAACAAAGAAACCCCCAAATCGATTTATTATTGCAGACTGTATTGAACCCTAAGAAAGAAAACCCTAACAAAGAAACCCCCAAATCGATTTCAGATCGCAGACTCTATTGAACCCTAAGAAAGAAAACCCTAACAAAGAAACCCCCAAATAGATTTCACATCGCAGACTCTATTGAACCCTAAACAAGAAAACCCTAAATCGATACAATGAGACGAAGCCACCAACTCGAAAACGGACCTCAGCTCGATGAGATTTCACTACGTCGTCGATTTGATGGACAATTGTGCTCTGGATCGGCGTCGCTACAAGAATCGTCGGCGTCGCTACAAGAATCGCCTCTCGAGTCGCAAACCCTAGCTTTTTTGGAGAGAGGAGGAAATGAGGAGATTCACGCGTTTCTTCTTCATTCCCCGTCGACAACGCGCGTCTCACCAGCCAATAACTCTTCTCCACGTGGCTTGAACTCGTTTCATGCGGGCTCTCTCCAACGGCCCGGTTCAGCGATAAAGATCCATTTTTTATTTTCTTTTGGATTAAAAATCCTATGACTCTCAGCCCATGACCCGCCTATGAACCTTCAATGGACTTGCTCTAACTTGTTCTGAAAATCGCAGATGTGAGGAAGAAGATAAGGTTATTTCTGTAATTTCAATTTCATATAACCTAAAAACTGATTAAATAGATCAAAAACGCACTAGGGGTTTCAAACCTGCGATGGGTGACACTTAACAAAGGTCGCTGACCACTACACCATGCGCCAATATTGTCAATAATTCACATATTTAATATATAAACCGATAAAAACGCATATAAGTACATTAAATTACTCCCCGATTAATTCCCGTATAATCTCCGATTAATTGATTCGGCACTAGGCCCTGCTCGAACGCACGCGTTACGTCTAGCATATTTTCGAACAGGGATTATATCTAAATTACGACAATTTAAACCCACTTATTTATAAGAAAATATATGCAGAATTCCATGTTTTCATATATGAATGACTGAAAGATGCTTACATAGTATAGTATAGTTGTATCATCTATGTTTTGGTAAAACATATTTTTATATATCTATGTTTTGGTAAAACATACTTTTATATTCAAAAAGACTGGTAAATAATAATAATAATAATAATAATAATAATAATAATAATAATAATAATAATAAATAAGGTAAAATGATGGTTTAATTGTTCTTTTATGGTACGAAGAAACAAAAACAAATGTAATATGGCGAAACTGATCATAAGTAACCATATTATCTATTAGCTATTTAAAAATAATAATAATTAAACATTTAAAATCACATTACAATATAAATAACACTTTTAGGAAATAAAAATAATAATTTGAAAATAATCTACTTGATTATTTTAGAATCTTATTTTTATCTACTAATAAAATTTTATCATTTAATTTTAAATGGTACACTATATTCATTATAATATGGCAAGGCTCTAAAAGTGTTATTTATATTGTAATGTGATTTTAAATGTTTAATTTTTTTTTTAAATAGCTAATAGATAATATTTTAGAATGATAACTTAGGGAATATTGTTTATAACATGATACCTAATCAAATAATCCTTAAGCCAAATTCATTACATAAAAATTCATTTATTCAAAAACACAACGAAATTGTCTGCTCGCTTTATTCTTCACAAAAAACCTGAATCTTGTCTCAGTTATTTTTTCTTCAACATCCCCTCTGTAATAAAAATAGATGTAGAAAACTCACTGCACATGTTTAATGGTTACATTCACGGAGAGAGAAAAGGAGATGATTCACACATCGGCAAGTGCAATAAGCTGATCAACAACACTAGGATCTGCGAGTGTGCTAATATCTCCAAGCTCTTCTAATTGCCTTGAAGCGATCTTTCTCAGGATTCTCCTCATTATCTTTCCACTTCTTGTCTTTGGCAACCCTGGTGCCCAATGTATTCTGTCCGGTGCTGCAAATGCCCCAATCTGTAACATTGATCACCAAAACTCTCATTACATAAATCATCAAAGTTTGCAAATTAAAATTAGTAATTGACACCATATCAAAGTGGCATCCCCTAAAGCTTTCACTACCTGGTTTCGGACCATGAGTACAAGGCTTTTCCGAAGCTCTTCGCTGTAAGGAACACCCTCTACAAGAGTGACAAACGCATAGATACCCTGACCTTTCACCTGATACAAAACAAGAGCCAACCGAAAGTGATTTCTACTTCTATTTTCACAATGGTAAGGGAATAACAACGTTGGATGAAGAACCAAATCAAATCCAAGAACAAAGAAGCAACCTTATGTTGTGTAATTAAGAACCAGGAAACTCTCCATGCTTTGAAAAGGCCAATAAAACTAGTTCCAATCACTAGACATACTAAAAAAACATCGTACGCTTTTCTGTTTATATACTCGATGACTAAGACAGGCTGATGTAGTAGCATTACTTATGAATTCTTATCAGTGTCACACCTTACATATGCATACTCTAGTCTACATACCTCATGTTCTACACCTACAACAGCTGCCTCTGCACATTGGGGATGTGAAGCCAGAGCAGATTCCACTTCAGCAGTTCCAATGCGGTGGCCACTGTGCATTAATCCAAACGTAAGTCTAAATTTGGAAACTCGTTCTAATAATTTGATGTCCTACCTGACGTTGATAACATCATCGACCCTCCCTGTAAGCCAGTAGTAACCATCCTTGTCTCTGGAACATAAAATCAATACGTAAACATGCCACTATCTATGTGACAGTTGAAAGATAACACACTAACTGCAAATTTGTTTTTGTTTTTTTTAAAGAAACTAATTAGATTAGATTGTCCTACCTGCTGCAACCATCACCACTAAAATAGTATCCAGCAAAAGGTTTGAAGTATGTGGTTTCATATCTTTCATGATCCCCAAACAAAGTTCGAAACGCCCCGGGCCATGATCCTTTCACACAAAGATAACCACTGCACTCGCCTTCGATTTCATTGCCTTTTTCATCAACTACGACAGGCTGCAGCAGAGATACACACAGTGAGATTAGAGTGAAGTCCTCCAAAGACAAAATATCTAAAGGACAATGCAGCATACTAAGTCTATAAATCACAAACCTGTACACCAAAGAAAGGGAAAGTAGCTGAACCAGGCTTCTGCGGCCAAGCACCTGGCAACGGGGTTATCTGCCATGCAATTTGATGCACATGAGACAATATGCAAGAGGTATCAAGAGACATAATGAGCGAAAGAGAAGAGAGTCCACCATGAAGCCACCAGTTTCAGTTTGCCACCACGTATCGGAAATGGGGCACCTTGAATCACCAACTAGATTGAAGAACCATCTACATGACAGAGCGTTGGTAAACCATTGAATAAACTTCCCCATTCAATTGATCGCATGAATGAAAGATTAAAAAACATTTAGAGTTCCAACCTCCATGCACTCGGATTGATGGGCTCACCCACACTTCCAAGGACTCGTAGCGATTTGCGAGAATGATTTGTCACAAACTATAACAATCAAAATAAGTTGGAAACGGAAAAAAGTTAATAAATGCTTTAGATATCTAAAACAATCTAAATGCTTTAGACAGATCAATACTTCTTTAGCGTTTGAAGCATCAATACAATGCTGATTAACTTTTAATCACAACCGAAAGATTGCATAAATCTTTACCTTATCATCATCGCGCATGAGAGACCTCACCAACGTTGGAGCAGTGTAAAATATGGAAACCTTGAATTTGTCAACAATTTCCCAACAGCGTCCAGAGTCAGGGTAGTTTGGAGTCTGTTTCAAAAAAAAAAACAGATGATAATATCACAACCATCAGTTCAATCCAAATGACAGAGATGAAAAATGTAACTCATTTGGCACACATTCATAAGCTTAAATGCTGATAGCTATTGTTATGGCAATGGAACCTAGAATTGAATTTTTTGACAAGACATTAATTGATAGAAAATAATGTCAAGTCTCTAAGCATCTACATTTATCCAAATGGATTTACCCCTTCAAAGACAACAACAGTGGCTCCATTGAGCATCGGTCCATAGGTAACATAGCTATGGCCAGTAATCCAACCACAATCTGCTGTACACCTAATGTGAGAGAAGCAAAAGAGATTAGCCACTCTATTGCATATATTTTACCAAACAGTTTGAACAGTCAATGAAATTGTGTTTTTTTGCATACCAGTATACATCTGTTGATTTGTAGTCAAATGCATATTTGAATGTTGTAGCAGTGTAGACCATATACCCTCCAGTTGTGTGTAGGACACCCTTCAAAAGGACTCATATTAAAGAGAGAAAACTAAAATAATACAAGTCAAAATTCACAAAAATTTACCTTTGGCTTGCCGGTGCTTCCACTGGTGTAGAGTAGAAATAATGGATCTTCCGCATCAACCCATTCCACCTCACACGATGTTGGATATTTAGGAACAACATCCTAAAGAGAGTTACCATCACCCAAAAGCAGATTTTGAGAAAAGGAAAGGAATACATTTTGGGCAATTATTAAACAGCTCTGCAATTTACCTGCCACCACACATCTCTTCCATTCTGCCATTTTGTATCTTCCCTTGTTGTCGCCGATGAGTTGTCATAGGTCAAGCATACGTCTGGTTGCAGAGAAACAAGAGACACAACAGTAACGCTTATGAACCCATCAAACCATATATTTTCTCTGTTGTGCGCTCAAAGATCGAACTAATAATACATGTTAAAGAGACGTGAAACCCAAAGGGAGATTGGACTAACCTACAGAGACTCCATCTTTAGAGGAGATGTCAAGAGCAGCATCAACAATAGCTTTAAGATTAATGGTCTTAGGGCCTCTTTTAACAGCATTGCAAGTCAGTATTAGTTTTGGCTTGCAATCAATGATTCTTTGGGCAAGCGAGTCAGCAGAAAATCCAGCAAAAACGACCTGTGGGTAGTAGAATCAAATTAGTTTCTTTATGTAGACAAATGCAAAAAAAATCATAGGTTTACCGAATGAACAGCTCCGATGCGTGCACAAGCAAGCATAGCTATAGGAAGTTCCATTAACATTGGTAAGTAAATTACGACGGCATCTCCCTTCTTCACTCCAACATCTTTCAAGTAATTAGCAAGCTGCAGTAGGAGGACGACAAGGCATGTAAAGAGGAGTCTAGAGGTGGTAGGAGAGCAGCAGGAACACGAGTGGTTATACCTGGCAAACTTGTTGAAGCAACTGAGAATAAGTCAAGGAAGCATCTACATCACGTTCATTCCCTTCCCAGAACATAGCTGTTTTATCACCCAAACCAGCCTCAACATTTCTGTCTAAGCAGTTGTAGCAGATGTTGGTGATTCCCCCCTTGAACCACTGGTTGGTACATCCATGATCTCTCAGATATGTCAACCATTTTAACAAGACAAGAAAAAAAAAAACAAACCTCAATGTGAATAGGACCCTTCCTGACATCGAGATTCTCGGAAACCACTCGGTCACCCCATTTCTGCTTCCAGAAAAACTCAGACGCAATGTCAGACCAGAACCCTGCAGGGTCCTCCATCGACCTCTTGTGCATCTCCATGTACTGTTGAGGGGAGGAAACAAGAGCCTGGGAGGAGAACTCCTTGCTGGGGAAGACGAGATCATTCTCCTCAGAGGCAATGGATTCACCTAAGACCACAGCGTTTAACTGAGAGATCTTGCCGGCACCTGAGGGTAGCAAGGACATGGACTCCACATGCCTTAGGTGATTGGATGACATTGTCTTACACCGGAGAAGTTTGTCCAACGGAGATGATCTGCCACACCCTTACAAGTCAGATGTCATTTGAATAAAATTTAAAACAAAACCACAAATGTCTTTTTGACTTATTTATCAAAACTGCCTAAACCCCAAACCCAATCATCATCATCATCATCATAACCATATTCATCAATCATTCTATCATTATTGTCATCATTGGATCAGATTATTCATTCACCTTTGAGAAGCCGGAAGAATCCGAGATCCAAGTGATCCGCTTGTTTTCAGATCCTGAAGAAACAAAAACAGATCAAAGGCGAATATTCTTTTTTGATTACAATCAGATCATAAGAAGAAGAAAAGATTGAAACTTTCGTAAACCCAAAACATATCATTATGACAAAAGATCACATCTTTAACTCCAATGATCCCTAAGATTCGACTTACAGGTCGAGAACGAAGAGAGGAAATTTTTTGAAAAATTGTAAGAAGGGGCGAGTGATTGATTAAAAATAGATGTTTAGCGTAAATAAGTCAACTCACCGATGAGCCTGAGCAGGAGACAACGGCGAGAAGCGGAGAAGAAGAAGACGAAGAACAGCCTATTTTCATTTTTGCTTTATTAAGGGATTTTATTCTCTCTTTCTCTCTCTTCTGTTTTTCTAATTTTTTAAAAAAAATATTAAATTGTTCTAACAATAATAATTCGTAACGTGCCCACCTACTTATATATCCACTGTGTACTGAGCTGTCACATGTGACATGTCCTGAGAAAAAAAATCTATGTTGTTCAGGGTGCCATACCTATTTATATTGTACATCAGTATTGCAAAATCTCCCCACCCCCAAGAAGCTTAGATTCTTATCTTATCTAATTTACATTTGTTTATCTTATCTTGTTAAGATTTATACAATTTTCGTTTCCAGAAATTACATGCATTCATATAGTAAAAATCAATTTGCATACTCTATTACAATTTGACAAATCAAAACATTTTAGAACATGTATGTTTTTGCTTCGATCTATCCCATGAAAGTTCTTGTTGATGGTGTATCCAAGTTCATTTATATAAATAAATAAGTATTTCTCTCATAACGAGAAATTACGAATCAAAGAGATCCTGAAGGCATATATAATCATCAAAAAGGTGTTAAATTCGGAAGCGGCTTTGAGATATCACAGTTCATGTAAGAAAAACAAAGCAAGTGAGAAAAGAAAACACAATAACGGAGGCGCATACGAGGAAATCGATCTTTCCGGAATCATCCGAAAATCTATCGAAAAAGTCCTAGATCGATCTATGCATCTTATACAAAAACTGGAAATCGAAAAAGGATGAAGACTTGCAAAGATCAGAACCCATAGAGAAGATGAATGATTGGGATCAGGGTTCTCAGTAGGCTTGGGCATTTGGGTAGTCAGATTGGTTCTCGTCGGATCCGGATCCTTCGGATCTTATATACTAGGATCCATCCAATAGAGTAATTAGAATTTGTTGGGTTTAAGTTGATTCGGGTCCAGTTGTTTAGAAACGTTAATATCAATTATTTTTTGTTTCTAAAAGTTTCGGGTCGGCTTCGGGTAGTTAAGACCCGAAAAATACCCAAAATCCAAAAAAAAATTATAAACCCGAAAAGATATCTGAAAATATTCAAATATCCAAAAATACTAGAAATTTCATCCATAATCTAATCCAAAACTCGAAAATACGTAAAAAATTTATCCAATTATCCGAATTATATTTTTGAAAATCTAAAATTTTACTTGAAAACCAAAACTATACATGAAAACCCGAGTTCAAAACTATATGTAATACCAAAATTATATCGAAACACCTTATATTTAATATATATTAGAAGCTTCAGATATTTCAGATACCCATGAGGTCTCGGATTCGGTTCTATGTCGGATCAAAAATCCGCAATTTCTCACAACAAGATTCATTGGGGTAAATGACATTACATGTACCTGATCCGAACCGGTTTTTTCTAGTCGCTCGGATCACATGCCAAACTTTTGAGGAGAGATTTGGGAGTTAAGTTTGTAATTAGTTTATGTAATTTGACTAGATGGGCCTTCTCTGACAAGTATACTTCCGGAGCTTTCCATCTTTCTGCAACAACGTTTTCAACACTTGCGCCATCAATTTTACACAACCCAAAACTATTGGGCCTTCACAAGCCAATTCTCTCTACTGGGCCACGAAGAATTCTCTGGGGCCACTCATCTGATCTTCACTTAAATTGTCTACTAGAGTTTATACTTTCTATTGTGCCAACAAAAAAAAGTATATACTTTCTACGGATTTTTTTTGGTAAATAAAAAGGTATTTTTACCTTTTTGCCGGGAACCCAAACATTGTAAATAGTCTCTCCCACCATTACTTTCTACAAATTTGTAAACTCTTGCAACTATTTTAATCTAATGCACCAAATGTAAGCAAGAAAAAAACCGACTAGATGACGACGCGGATGTATGGGCAAATGGCGAGGATACTTTCGTGATTAGCTTCAAAACCTGTGATTTGGGATTAGATAACGAATCAAAATTTCAAGTAAACCAAGTGGGTTGGCAAAATTCAACTTTAGCTCTCTTCTAATTAGGGTCGACTGGTTAAAACGCAACGTTTGCGGTTGCGGAAGTTTGCGGTTGTGGATGCGGAAGTTTGCGGATACAGATGGCGGTTCCAAGCGTTATTAAGTGTTTTGTACGACTGGCACAATGTTTAAAAATTCTTGCGATTACGGGATATTTGTGACTGGTTGATTATGAGATATTGCAGCGGTTTAATAATAAATTATCAATATTAACATATTATAACATTATAAAAATATAAAACATACTATTGTGATATATATAATGATTACTTATGATACTCTTTGTGAATTTAATATAAAATGTGTATATATATATTTTATAATATTTCTATTTTAAAATTTTAAAATAATTTTAAAATAATTTTATATTTATTTATTTATATGCAACCGTAAACACTAGCTGAAACCAATTTTTGATTTTAAGAGGTTCAGAGGTGTTTAAAACGTTTTGTAGCGGTTTGTATGATTGGAACAACAAATTAACTGTGTGGTTATGCGGATTCGACAAAAACAAAAAACACACACACACATAAAGGATGTCAGGCATGGGAAATCTAGTTGTTCTCTGAATCAAGTAACTTACACCCGTGCCACAATGAGACATATAAAGCTTATCCCCGATGCATTAGTATTATTTGATAAGAAAATTATGTATAAGTTCCTATACTAATAAAAAAATTACTACAATATTATAAGATTTTTTTTTAAGAAATCAATGCAATGATCTCTTATATATAATCAGGTACAATTTGGACTGAACATAATGGACGTGGTCGGGTTACAGGTTTGAAAATGTGCCAGGTAAAACACCCCGGATTTGAAACCTACCACTTAGATAAACTGCACACATGTGGGAATATAAAGTATTTTTATGGTTTGTCACTTTGTCTTATGATCTTCGTGATTAGGTCTTGATTGGTAGAGCGTTAGCACTAGCAGTACCAGTATGCTATGGAAGGACTATGTTACATGAGCTATATGTTTTTGTTAAACTATTTAATAGGATAATTGATAGAACAGTATGAGTATACTATTTAAAATTATTATAAAAATTAGTATATAATATATAATATATTTATTTTTAATGAATATATTTTTAAGATATATTTATAAATATAGTAACATATAAAATGAAAAATATATATAATTAATTTATTTTATTTAATAATTTAAAAATTATGTTTATCAAAAAAATATTATTTTAAAATAAATATTATAATTAAAATATCTATTTAAAAATAATAATATTTCACATTTAAAATACTTTAAATTATATAAAATAAAATTATATGAATTAAATTTTATATTTTAAATGTGAAAAACTACTTTAAAAAATTATTATAAATTAATTTTAGAAATCAAACTTTTGTTTTCTGGATATAAAAACAATTCTATGATATTATTACCTAAAAATAAAACAAAAAGATAAATATATAAAAAAAATTGACTTTAGATAATGATTTCCTTAGGTAAAAAAAATCATCTACAACAAGATGAAAACAAAGCTAATCCTCCACAAATTATTAAAATTCAAGTAATAGTGATTTAATTGGAAATTTAACTGATTTTGTAAAAAAATAAAGCCAGAAATAAATTTGATTTTTATTATTTTGTTGCAGAACTATAAATAAATTAAATATTAAATAACTATATAGATTCTAATGTGGCTAAAGACATTTGTTGATTAGAAAAATATTATGGAACTGAAAAAAGCTTTGGAACAAAAATCTCCAGACGGTTGGTTGTTTCTAGATAAATTTAACAGGCTAATATGTTTGAGTCAAGGCTAATCTTCAAATATTTTAAGATGCAATACACAGAGAAAAGGATCACACACAAAATGTTACCAAGTTTCTAAAAAAAAAAAAAATTTCGTTAAACTATAAAAGATGAATAGTTATATTATTATGTACAAGATATTTACTAGGAGAGGCCTTTGAGAGGCAGTTGTATTACACGCGCGTCTCCCATCGTTCTCTTTACCCTAAAATCTCCGATTGAAAAGGGTGGAGCCACTGCGGATCTCCGGCGGCCTCGTCGGTGTTTGTAGTGGTCTCCCCCTCAACGGAATCAGCACAACGAGACGGAATATGCAAGATCTGGTGTTTCTAGAGGTGTTCTCGCTTCTCGCTGCGACTCGGGAGAATTTCTGAAGCGGAAATTCCTATGAAGCTCCACCGCTCTGGTGATTCGTCGGTGAATGGTTGGAGTCTACTGTTAGAGGACGACGGCGACCCACCGGAACCGCAAGTCAGTCATCGGGGTAGGGGCTTAATCTCCGATGGGAAGGTTTGGTTTGGCAGTGTCGGTGGATCTCACCTCTGTAGATGGCGGTTCTCTTAGGTCCTGAATCTCGCCGGCTCGTCTTCCTCCTTCCTCCGCCATGAAGAGTTGATGAACACACAATACATCGGACCTGTGAGACGGTGAAGCTGTCACGGTTAACGGCGGTTAGGGTTTTGGAGTTGGCTTCTGTATCGAGGTCGACGTTTATGGCCGCGGGACACTCCGAGGGTGGCTCTGTTGAAGGTAACGGGTACGGATCTGGCGGGCCGTTGACACCACCGCCGTGAGAAGTCACTGGAAACTGGATTATGGGGTCACGGTGTCTATCGGAGGAGGGAGTAGTCTTCCTCTGTCTTATTTCCCATAACCTAAGCTCCTCTCTGTTTTGCTTGAGCTGTGTATTAGTCGAGTCCAAATCACTTGTAACCTATGTATTGATGTTTCTCCGGTACACCGGAACTTGTAAGATTCCGATTGCCCTTCGGGGATGATTTATTAAATATATATATTAAAAAAAAAAAAAAAAAAAAAGATATTTACTATTAACGAATAGAACTGAAATTCAATTTTTGTAAAATATGCTAAAACATGAACAATTTTATTAAAATAGTTTAGTTTTAAATTGAGTAACGAAAATATCAACTATAAATATTTAATGTATATATAAATATATATATCAACTGTATTCTACAGAAAGCATAGAGTGGTAGCCTCGAGATACGATACGCACAAATCCGGTATTATCGTATTCGTACGGGGGCAAACATTCGTATACGTACGGTACGGTATGTCTGCATTGTGTAAGCCACACTTTTACAAGTATCAGATTTCCATTTTCCTGCCCAATTGTTTTTTTTTTTTGTAATCGACGTGAATTCTTCTTCATTTCGCATAATTGGCAATGGATCTTTCCATTAAGAAGGAAGAACCATTAGACACATACTGGGTTCGACTTTCGAGAGAACTTCTTCTTCTTGATATGCTTTCCATTTTTGGATTCTCCGTAAATAGTATTCATTACAAAAAAAGAACCATTTGATTCAGATTGGTTTATTGATTCCTTCTTGACGTGGGTTCTTCTTAATCCTTTGAATTATCCCTTACTCTATGATCAACATTTTTTGTAATTGATTCAGACAATTGGATTTTTTTCATTAAGAAGAACCCTAGAATATATTTGATTAATTAACTCGAGGGCTTTTTTTGTTTTACACCTCGACATACTAGTAGTAGATTGTAAGCTTGTGGGAAAGAGCAATACAAACATGCTTAAAGTTGACTAACACATCTTTCTGCGTGTTTCTTTTTTATTCTTGACCATCATCATACCATAGTTTATAGGTTCTGTTCTTTCACTGCAGCTTCATGCTTCTCATCCTGCCAAACAAACAAATTTTTTTAGACATTTAGCTTCTGAGTCTAGTTGATTTTGTTAGTTTTCATGTCAAAGAATCATCCTCCAATATAAGAGAAATATTGTAATTTATGGTAGAAATCTCCGGTTCTAAATCTTATTATCTTAAGCTCTGTTTGTGAATACAAAACATTTAGTATTAGATATTATTTTTGGATGTTTCTTGGGCAATATGTGGGAATCAGTTCATATAAGATACTAGCTAAAGCAACAAGGAATGATTCTAGGCATATTTAGTGCATGTGTGGGTGCTTTTAGTTTGGTTGTAACAAAGCCTGAGAAGAAAACACTTGGCAGATTTAGAGACTCATATTGCTTAGTATCAGAAGTCAGAGAATCTTTGTAAAGTAAAAAGCCTTATGCTGAAACAGACATGCCCTTTCCCTTTTAAGTTTGATTTGGTCTAATATATTGCCATCGCATAGGAATATAATTTGTCTATACAATTATCTTTAAAATGGAACATATAAGTAGCCTATTATGGATATAAACAAAGTGGATTACCTGTAATTATCACAAATTGTGTCTAATTAGATTGAAATAGAAATGGTACCTTTTTTCCTCATCACGCAGCCTGCCCTTAGTGCTGCCTCCATTAGTCTTGTAGTTAGGGAATGCCACGTGCCCATTCTCAATGCTTTCTATGTCACGTACGAGAAGCTCGTATTGTCTCTTAGCTTCATCTGGTGTTGTCCCACCAACAGCTCTAGCGACATTGTACCAACGGTCAGGGGAGTCCTGGTCATAGGTTGCTAGAGCACTCTCAAAGGCTTTGCTCTGCTTAACAGTCCATGCGCCAGATCCATAAGCAGACATTGAGTTTGATGCCATTGTGAAAATGAGTGTATATAAAGTTGATGTTTTCTTTGTAGTAGTAATAATATAATGAGGAAATGATGTGTGTACAGATGTCGAAGAGTTCTTGCTCTTTATAAAGAGATGTGTATGGAGGAGGGATCGAAGTGGGGTATAGTGCCAGTTGGCTAAGATATCTTTGCCAAAACAAAATTAACTTTAGGTCTTTGTCTCCATAGGAAACGCATAACTAATCTTGAAAAGAATATTGAGCAAAAATCGTGGAGATCAGCATCAAAGATCCCAAACTAATCACCCCCAAAGATTACATTTTAAAGTGATTATTTCCATCCACATTTGGCATATGATGCTCGGTAGAGAAATCTTTTCTATAAATGTTGTAATTAATACATTTACTTTTCTTTCCTAATGTGTTATAATGTTATCAATACTATTAAAGCAGAATATTTAATAGGATTATACCCTTAAATTGTTATGTTATTTACAAGTTATGTCATTGCCATATTTTTGCATAAAACAATTTATTAATTTCAACCATAAAATGAACCAATCGTTTTGCAGTATTTGCTACCCAATAGAATTTCAACATTTATTAATATTTCCTATATCACAAAATCATTTGAAAAATTAACCACCCCTAAATATTCTCCTCTATTAAATATCCCATATATTCTCTTTTCCTTATTTTGCATATAATGTAAGTTAAAAACTTACCTAGAACAAAAAAATCTTTTGAAAACAACATCAGATTCAACTTGGCCCATTAAGTTTGTTGTAATCCATGTTAGCAACAAACTCTAATTCATGACAAACTAATTAAATTATTTCCAATTTTATTAATCTTAATGTTTTTAGTTATATCATAGAAACTTTGGATTACCAAAAGCTTTTGAAATGTATATATAGTTTTTAACAACAAAAATGTATCACAATCCTTTATTAAATGTCATATCAAAATTCAAAACTTCACAATCTCATTTATGCCATAAATAAACTTTCTTTCATTTGCAAAAAGAAAAAGTCTATTGAAGGAAAGAACTTATAATTTACATTACTCGGTTCAATTCTTTTAAAAACCATTGTACTATAAAATTTACAAAGTTTGTTTTGTTGTAATGAAAACATATAATATGGAAAAAATTATAGTATAGACCTAAGAAAATTTTTGTCACAAATATAGATCTTAAAAATAAAAATGACCAAAATATGTTTTATCAAAAGAAGTAAATATATATTTATATCCCTAAGGTTAATTAATCTAAACATTAGGGTTTAGAGTTAAGGGGTAAAGTTTAGGGTTTAAGGTTTAGAGTTTAGGGTTTAGGGTTTAGAGTTGAAGAGTGGGGTTTTGGGGATATGACTTCAAATTTTTAAAATAAAAAAATTTAAAATTTTCAAAATAAAAAAATGTTATTTTGGTCATTTTAGTTTTTGAAGTCTATTTTTGTAACAAAAACTTAAAAATGTCTATCTGAAGAATTGCTCTATAATATGTCAACAAACTTTTTAATTAATCAACATAAACATTCATGCGTTTTTAAAGAGCTGATCAAAATCTAAAATCTAGTTATCTAGATTAAAAAGGAACAGTTTAGGTGATGAGTAGTTTGGAAAATTCTCTTACTGGAACATTCTGGTCTCTAAACACAGCACAAAGCTAACCGTACCGTAACAAAGGAATTCATAATTATTGGGTTAGGGAGAAGTCTCTTTTAACAGATGATTTTCGTTGACTATAAAGATTTCTTCTTATCGAAATCTTTGTAATTTGCACTAATCCACACGAAAAATATATGGAGCTTTTCATGTGTTTTCTTGAAAGAAAGTGGGGGCAGAGAGCTTTACCTCGGGATTCTGAGTCCTGAAAAAAACATATCAAGCTATCTAGCTGTATGGAACTTTTTTCCCGTACAATCTATAGGCATACTTGTGTGTTCTTTTGTTGTTCTTGTTGAATAAAAGGTCAACATTGTTTACCTACCTTTTATTTCCTTGGCCGGTTGGGTCCATTTTTTTAAGTTAGGTAACTGTGTTTTTCTTCTTGGTCTTATATTTTATCATTTATGTCGATTCTTGGTCGTTAACTTGGTGGATATTCAAATTGTTTTCTGTTCTTTGGTGTCTACTTATTGACTATGGGTATGGGGGGTAACCAAAGATTTACAGCTGTCTTGACCTTGCTCTGATTTAATAGTTTTCTTTAGGCTGTAAATGTTGTTGTTGGTGGTGAGATATATCCACATATCCACTATTATACAGTGGTTTGATACTTTGTTATCTTAGTATCAGCACTTTTGGTTGAAATGACCAATTAATCACTATGTTTGGAAGTATCCAAGTCTGGGATGGACAAATACATTAACGTCCTGAAACTAGGAAGTTAACGTAGACCAAACTGTTTCATTGCACAATAGGAATATAGATACTTGGCTAAAAACAACAAATTCGTAAATGGTGCACTTGTTTGTTGGATTTTAACTCAGAAAGTGAGAACTTTGTTTCAAGTTATGTTATGCTTTATAGATTTGAAGATTTTTCTTCTTTTTTTTTGCAACACAAGTTGTTCATAAATCATCCACTTGTCGTTTGATTTTAACTCAAAATATATAGTTGATATTGGTTTAAAGTCTCAAGATTTTCCTCTCTCGGAAACAGGTGGTATGGAAGATGGATGACCATACACATATCTTATCACTCCTGAATCAGGTTAGTTTTCAGAAGACCCCAAGTATTGTTTACATATTTTGTAAAGTAAAGCTAATAAGAACCCTACTTATTGGATCTTTCTTGTTTACAGAGTGTATCCACTGATTTGTCATGTTTAGTCAAAGTGGTGAAACGTAAGTTGACTTCCCTTATGATAGTTTACTTTGCTTTGCCAATATAATCCCTTATAAGATCTTTATTTCTGTGATCCAAACTATCCCACGTTTATATTATGCTTCAAGTTATTGTATGGATGTTTAGTTTCTAAGATGACATGGTTTGGTTTCAGGGTAGAGGCGAAACTTCTTGAGAAAGATAACTTTAAACTAGAGAAAGAATCTTAATAATAATGAGGCCTTTGTCACACAATATATTCCAGAGATAATAGTTTGCAAGTTGCCAATAAATTTTGCAAGTAGGCATAGCACTACTGATATTCTCATCGTCACTATTCTTCAAAACCGACCCTGGTTGGTTGTTTTGAGCAAGATGCTAGCATATTCTGATTCTTACTTTCTCACTCTGAATAATTACATCAGTAAAGATTTGATCAGGGTTTTATTCCATTGTTAACATCTTTTGATGTAAAAATTCTAGCCCCAGTGATCATTGCTGAGAATTTACCAGGAGGACCTTCTAAGGAATGTGTATGAAAAGGAAGGTAAAAGACAAGAATTCTTTTGGGCTACAAATTTCCTGTTGAAATTTGGAATCATTATCCACAAATCTATCCCAAAAAAAACAAGAAGTATTCTTATTCCTCTCCAAGTGGTTGCTCCTTTAGCAACTTGGAGAACCCGAACATGAAGTAATCACTTGGTTCCTCTATAATGGAAGTTTCTGTAGCTCATGTTCAAGATGTGTGTTCAAGTATCAGTACTGCACAAACTTGAGGAATTTATTTTCCAGCCTAGTGGTGAGATATTATTATCACCAAAGGAATGATCCCTTTACAAATTGGGATTCGGACAAACTTTACTCAAAAGAAGTTTATCACTAAGAATCTATATAGAGCAGTCCCGTTGAGGCACTAAACAGGCCATGGTAGCCGATAACAGTGGAGATATTTGCTTTACATGTTTTTGTCGTCTCTTGGGAATCTTTGAATAAAAGAACTTAGAATCTCCATGCTCAGAGGCTTTAAATTGGTTTAACGAGAGAATATCTAAGCCCGGACGAATGTGCTAATATTTGCTTTTGAACAACTGATGCTTGTGTTACCAAAAAAAAAAAAGAGAACAACTGATGCTAATCTTCTACCCATCTGAGACAGAGCAAGTGGAAGCATGCATTAGTAGCAGCAGAGAACTGTGTTCATATGTGTTGGTTTTGGTGATTTTTTTTCAGCAGAGAATTGTTGTTTTTGTTTTATTGCATAAAAATTAGAAGCAATGCAGTACATAACTGTTAATACTTTGATTATGTTGCTGAGCTATAATCATACCTTTGTTCTCTGTTGTTTTTTTTTATTTGCAGCAAAGACATGGTTTCTACTAAGCCAAGACCACAAAGAAAAAATGGACTTCTTATTAGTTTGGTTCACATAGCCCATCGTTGGAGACATAATCTATTTTATTAATTTAAGCTCCTATTTGTATCTACTAATAAAAAATTGTCATTCAAATTTTAAATATATAAAAAAAATCTAATAAAACATGAGTATTTAGTGCATTATATATTTGTAATATAATTTTTTGACACTCTCAAACGACATACTCTCAAAAGAATCTAAACAATAAAATAGAACGATATTACTAAAATTTATAAATGAATGTGTATATTATATTCCCACCAATATACTTTTTATTAAATATATTTTATTACTACTGCATGATAATTAGACTTAAGTAATACACTATAAATATGATTTTCCTATACAAGATTGTTATATAATTACAAATATATAATACCAAATATTAATTAACATAGATAATTAACTAAACATCTTAACCAATAGATCAGTGAACCACACTATTTTTACTTAACTAATTTTAAAAATGTAACAAAAGAGAGAGAAACATAATCCACGTTTTAGTTGAGATTTAAAACCAAAACCGGTCCAAAATAGTTCATTTTTTGGTTATAGGCTATTTATCTAATAGGTATTATTATTAAAAAAAATTGTGGGTATCGGTTCTGTTTTGGTTACCAATTAAATCAGATCCATGATGTTTATGAAACATGGAATTGAACATCATAGGAATTCGAACTCATCAAAAGACAAATAGATACCACATAAACATTGAACAATTTCAGCTTATTTGTAGTTACACATTATTAATATATATGTATCAAAATAAAAATATATATTATTTAGATATTAAATGGTTCTAAAAACTCTATAACTGAACTAAAGGGTGGACACAATTCCTTGCTGCTTGTTCCGTATTCGCTACTTGGTCCGTACTCGGCCGCAAAATTGAGTATCCGTCTTGTCCAAGAAGAGTATCAAGTCCTTCTGTTTCAATTATTTGCAAGTACAGACAAGTATCAGATATTAAAATAAAAAATGCTATTTAGCGTTGTTGGTTTGTTACCCGTTTATACTCTTCAACAAAAACTCTAAATTATGGTAGAATAACTCAATTATACGATAAAGTATTGTATACATAATGTTATTGGATGAACAGAGCCGTGCTTATAACCTATTGAAAAAGACATTTGTCTAGGATTCCCAAATTTTATAAAAATTTTAGGGTCCCTAATTACAAAAAAATTTCTTTTACATGGTAGTTAATTTATTCTCTTAGTTAGATTTTTATTATTATTTGATTCTAAATTTGACTTCTGTTTAAAATAACTAATTTGTGATCAATTTTACTATATTTTGTAGAACTATAAAGATTCTACTTCAAATTAACTGCAAATATTTGATCCACATTTATCTTCTTTGTATATATTATGAGTTAAATTTATTTTATATATTTATAGAATTTGATTAAAATTTTATAATATTTTGAATATATAGTTTATTGTATTTAATTTAAACGCTAATATTTAGCTTTTTAACAGCGACCAACATTTCAATCCAACACGCTAAGAATATAGAGTTTGGTTTTTAGTTTATAAAAATCTGGTGCATAAAATTTAGAAAATGTTTAGGTAATAAATCAAAACTTTTTAGTGTTATATATATATATATATATGTTTTAAAAAAAATCAAAATTTTATATAATTCAAATTTAAATAGAAATATTTTCAAAAAAAATATCATGTAAATTTTTTTTAACTCGCCTTAGGCCTTCAAAAACCTTCGCACGGCACTTTGGATGAAAACCTTTCTCTATTTCTTTTTAATGTTTTCATACGTCGAATTAAAACATATGAGAAGCAATAAAAGATTCTTCACAAAATAAGAGAATTGTTTAGTTTGAAATTCTAACTAACTAGACTTTTTCGAACTCATGTACAAATTGAAGTAGCTAAAATATATAAATAGTTATCAAATAATTTACAATTTCTCAAATAAATAGTTCACAAATAATTAGTAAGTATTTCGAAAAAAAAAGTAGTGAGACTAGTTTGTAAGTATGCCAATTTCATCAGGTATTTAAAATTGGAATTACTTGTTTTTTAACAAACCAAATACAAGTCCAAATTTCAATTACTAAGTATACTAAAAATGACATGTAGACCTGTGCACACACATGGCCGGTTCCGGGCCCGGGCCCAAGCTCATAGCTCCCGTATAATAAATCGTTTCAATTTTTTTTATAAATCTATATTTTTATACAAAAAATAAAATTTATAATAAATAAAATTAAAAAGAGCCAAAAATATGATATATATATATATATATATATATTTATTTCCATCATAAAATATACAAAATATTACTGATTAAATTTTAAAAATATTTTAAATATTATAATTTATATGAATATAAATTATAAAGAATAAAAAAAATTTGATCCAGCGCTCATAATAGTGTTAAGCGGGGGCCACGTGCACACCCCGTATTGCCAGTAGAAACCGACCGTATCCAAACCTAAACATTATACGACGGGTACAAAATCACTATATTTGATTTCTTCGAAGACAAACGGTTTTATTTGGGATGTATACCCGAACCCAATCTTTGTTAATGATGAAGAACACCTTTGCGGCTAAAAATGAGAATTTAATCTGATATAACAAATCAATGTGCACTGTGAACCCGTGGTAAAACACTGGATTTTGTAATCTTATGCATGGGCCATGTTCTTCGACATGTGAGTAGCCCAAACCTATAGCTCTTGGACACAATACAATTTTCCCAGAAATTACATCAAGACTAGTACATTTGTTTTTAGTCTTGTTCTTCTCGAGATTAGAGCTTTTTGTAAAAGAAAACTGAATTCATTCATTATAGGATTCAAGGGGATATACATGGTGGAATACGTTGGTAGGAAACATAGTATGGTGAATTATGTGTCAATAATACTGGGAAGTAACACATCATCTAAAGTATGGGTGTAGAAAAGAGCTTAGCTAAGCCGCCCTACATTAAATTATAAGGCCCACAGCAGTTGTAGAGTATAGGGCCCAAAAGAATAGAAATGCTTTATTTCACTCATATTAAGTATTGGACCTATCGGTTGATCACTTTTTGTTTTCTGTAGTGTTGATCTCTTTGTCTATGTGTATTAGCTGACCAAAAGAGAAATCTTAGCTTGTAAATTATACGACTTTGAAACATTCTTTGGTTTAAAAAGAAACATTTGTTATTTAACTTGGGTTCCTTCTTACGAGTGGTCGGTTGGTAACCTTGGTAGTGCAGATATTTACATTCTGTTCAAGTTTCATTTCTATCAGGAACTTCAGCATAACATTATTGGGGAACAAAAATTAAAATGTCTATAGTGGAACGAATGAGCGGCTCTAAATGCGTTGTACTAGCTGCGAGAAAAGTGCGTATAATAGAGTGATTGAGCGTTTCGACAAGTATGGTTCAGATATTAAGCATGACTTGCGACAACCAAAAAAGAGAGAAAAATGATTTAACATTGCGTTTCCAGATATTAGATACCTAATCACGAACTGTTACAATCCAAAATAGCACAAACCAGAACCAGACAGCAGAACCAAACATCATCATAACACAGAGAAACATAAACCCGACCCAGAAACGAAACGGTCTCAAACCTAATCTAATTACCAACCACCACCACCGCCTCCTCCGTAACCTCCACCATCACCACCTCCGTAACCCCCACCCTCACGTCTACCACCTCCACCGTATCCTCCGCCACCACCTCCTCTCGAGTAGCCACCTCCACCGCCACCACTGTATCCACCCTCGCGTCTTCCACCTCCGTAACCACCACCACCTCCGTATCCTCCACCTCCACCGCGGTATCCACCGCCGCCACCACGGCCACCTCCACCGCCGCCGCTTCCACGGGACTGAGCCTCGTTCACAGTGATGCTGCGACCATCGAGATCCTGTCCGTTCATCCCTTCGATGGCATCCTTCATGGATTGCTCATCCTTGAAAGTGACGAACCCAAACCCCCTTGATCTTCCAGTCTCACGATCGTTAATGATCTGTTCACCAAAATCATAACCAAATCAGCAATCAAACCCAACACATAAGAACAAAAGCAATCACAAAAAAAAAAAAAATTCAAAAATCAATATAAAACCGAACGATCTCCAGGCTCATAGTAGCGGGAAGATGAACGTACCGATTAAGAGGAAAAGCAAGTAACAGTAACAAAGAACATAGTAACAGTAATTTCGAATCAAGTAACAGAGAAACACAGATCGGAACAGATCCGTCGAGGATCAGATCACCGGGGAGTCTGATCTCTGCGTGTAACGGACCTTGGAATCAACAAGTTCGCCGAACTTAGAGAAGGCGGTCTCGAGAGATCTCTCGTCGGTGGCCCATGCAAGACCTCCAACGAAGCACCGGTACTCAACATCAGGGGACGCCATTGAGATAAAAAGGTTTACAGTGAAGAGAGGATGTGTGATGAAATGGAGGAGACGAAGACTCTATTTATAATGTGAGCTGTGATATTTTAACCCAAGGTTAAGATATTTTCTAGGGTTGGGTCGGGTTTAGAGAGACATCGGTTAACTATGGTTAAGGAATGGGAGTTGTTGGGGACACATCACGTGACACTTTTTTTGTTTGATGCGCAGATTGGACAGAGAGAGAAAGATATTTTGGTTCACTTGTCTCGAGAAAAATATCCCACTGAGAGAAAAATATCTTGTTGTTCGAAATGACATATTTACCCCCTTAACGTTCATATTGTAGCAGATTGTTTTCGGCTACACAACTACAACCGCGCTATAATTGGGCCGAACCATAGCCCAGAATTAATTATTAGATCGTAAAAATGCAAAAAAAAATGTTCACAATGGAATTACGGACCGGAAACTCAACCTTAGACCAACTCTGGCCATATCAACAACGTTATCTGTATTATTTTTTGCTAAATTATAAATATCATTAAACATAATGAAAATTCGGTTACAATACAGTTGAAACCAATATCTACTTCTCAGCTTATCAGGATTTTGAGGGCTGCAAAAGGTTAAAAAAAACCCACTAGAACCTAGGGGATTAAATCCAAGCTTTCCGACACTGGTGCTTGAAGTTAATAAACATTAAAAGACAAAAGACAGCAAGCTAAGCTCCCAATCCTAAGTGCTTCTTGTTCTGGAGAACTAATCAGAAAGCAAGAAAATAGCATGAAGGCAAGTTCAATCGAACACTCACCGAAATGGCTCCAAGCAGGCATCGACGGAACGTCAGGCACACACTCTGGAGCTCCACTGGAGGAGGACGTCGACAAAACCCAAGCTATCGCAGCAGACGACAAAAATATTGGCCCGTATCAACTCCGCTGAAAGTGAAGAACAAGTTACGGTCAAGCGTAGTCGGTCATTTCAGCTTCTCATCCGGCTACGCGACACATAAGATGCGGTGGAGACAACAAGGTCATTTTAACGTTATCTATATTATCTCAAACCTTTATGTATTTTATTTCATGTATGACGGTGAAAGTGATTCTACGGACTATAGATGATGAGTTCTGATGCTGACTTTCGCTCTAGCATCAAGGCTTAGTTAGACTTTCATGAACTTGCAGGTAAATGATCTGAGAGCCAAGTTGGAAGCAGAATTGCTAAGAAGCTTTAACTAATAACTAGCAGACATGTTTTGGGGTTTTTATCTGTGTATCTGCAATAACATTCTCTTTTACTCTATAATCAAAATGAAATCTTGGTTAAGCGATAAATCAACACAAACCGGTGGGGTTTTGATTTTATGCCTACCCATTATCCAAACATACGAAATGTGGACAAACTTGTTTTACTAATGAAATTTTAGCCGATTAATCAAATGTTTCATATACTTAATACAAATTATATGATGAAAATGAATTCTTGGTTTAGAGATGAAAAGACCCAAACCGGTGGTTTGATGGTTTTCCTTATAAAAAACAAGTTCAAAAACATAATTACGCTCGCTCTCTTTCACAAAGACGATGGCTCAAATGCCAGGAGGTGATCGAAACAAGAAACGGCAAGAAGAAGAAGAAGAAGTAAAGAAAAGCTTCGTCCATCTTCCATACGACCTCACCGAGCATTGCCTCGCAATCACCGCGAGACGTCATTACCCGAATCTCTCTCTCGCCTCCAAATCCTTCCGCCGTATCCTCCGTTCCCCGGAGCTCTACCAAAGACGCTCCACCCTCGGCGTCACCGAACCCGTTCTCTACGCCTCCGTCGGATTCCCTCCCTCCGAAACCCCGAGCTGGCACACTCTCCACCGCGACCACTTTTCTTTACGCCTCCGCAAGATCGCATCACTCCCTTCCCGCCTCCTGACCGCCGTCGCCACGGTCGGAACGGAGATGTACGTTCTCGGCGGAAGCGTCGGCGGGAACCCCACGTCGGACGTGAACCTCATCGACTGCAGATTCCACACGAGCCGCTCGCTCCCGAGAATGAAAAGGGCTCGCAGCCGGGCGGTGGCCGGAGCCATCGACGGGAAGGTGTACGTCATCGGAGGTTGCAGGAAGAAGTCTGATGATTGGGTCGAAGTCTTTGACGTAAAGACTCAAGCTTGGCGCGATATACCAGCTGTCTTGCCACGTGCTCATTGGGAAGGACAGTTCGTGGCATGTGCCGTGATGGACGGCAAGATTTTCGTTTTGGACCCGAGTGCTAGTCCTGGGCATATTATCCGAAACCCGAAAACCAAACCGGAACCGAACCGAAAAAACCGGGACCGAAACCGGACCGAAAATTACAAAAACCCGAACGGTTCCTATATTTCTAAATCCGAAAAACCGAAACCGAACCGGGACCGAACCGAGAACCGAACGGGTACCCGAATATTTTGAATATATTGAATTTTTTATTATTTTAAATTTTAATATATATAAAATATAATTTATAAATAAAAAAATATCTAAAAAAATCCGAACTACCCGAATAACCCGAATATATTTTCGGTTTTTTCCGGGTTTAGCTCAGGTTTTTGGGGTTTTTTTCGGTTTTTGGGTTTTAAACCCGAACCAAACCCGAATTATTTGTGATACGGTTCTATTTCGGGTTTTATAAAAAAATAGAAACCCGACCCGAACCCGACATTATCCGAACCGAACCGATCCGAAAAATATCCGGTTCCTAAACGGTTCCTAAACATCCCAATCCGAATAACCTGAAAACCGAATAAACCGAACCGACCCGAACCGAAAACCCGAATGCGCAGCACTACCGAGTGCTACTTGTTTGGTTTTCGATCCCAGTGTAGGTGCTTTGGTGGAGTGGGACGATGGAGGCGAGCTTATGAGTCTGTGGCAAGCGTCGTCGTGTGTGGTTGATGATAAGTTGTATACAATTGATACTGGGCGTTCTCTCAAGTATCCGATCGTTGTGTATGATCCCAAGGCAAAGGTGAAGAGGTGGAAACCAGTTTATGGTGTAAATTTGAGGAGAGATTTGCTTCCTTTTTGATTCTTGGTATGACTCCAAAATGGCGAATCTTGGTGGGAAGTTGTTGATTCTGGTTGGTAATAGCCCCTGGCCTCTTTTTCATTACGGGAGACAAGACGTGTGGTGCGTAGAGATTGCTTTGGAAAGACACGGAGATGATATTTGGGGGCATGTTGAATCAACTATGCTGGTGCTTACATCACATAACTGGCCTTCCATTGAACTTTCTCGAACTCTTACAATATGATGATGCTCTTGAGATGGGGTTTCTTGCAGGTACGTAACTATGGTAAATTCTGAGCTTGCAGATGAAGGATTATTAGTTCAAGTCTCAAGGCTTAGTTATGTTTTCATTAACTTTGCAGGTGAAGGAACTTTTTTTTATTGCATCTACTGTTTTAGCAGCTTCTTAATATGAGAGAATATATGAAACAAGCAGCTCTTATCTGACACCTCAAGAGTAATTCTTCCTTCTTAAAACTCTGTGCATAGTGTGAATACTCTTTACAGATTTGGCCTTGAGTAACCATTGTTGTAGCTGCCTCTTGTACATATATACTTCCCAAAAACTTGTTGAAATGCATCTATGGTTTGCTATGTTTTAAATTATTTTTGTTTGCTTTTAGATATAATTCATCTGCGAGTAATCACCATCATACATGCAAAAAACATCCCACGTGCTTCTACTAAATGCGTAATATGAAATCTTGGTTTAGAAAAAAAAACAGAGCAAATGGTTTAATATTTTAAAATATTATAATTTTATTTAATTTATACCTAAAATAACATAATAACCGTTAAGGTTCTCAGTCATGATTTGGTTCAAAAGCCAAATATATGTTTGTTATGAAACTAAAAATTTTCTACCCCTTTTTTCTTATACGAAAGCCACAAAAACAAATAAATAATCAAATATATTTATCAACCAATCAAACTAAATAACAAACCTCAGATATCCAGTTATGTCATATTAGTTATTTTAAAATCATAATATTTGATATTCAAGTTTGAAGCAGAGTAGCTAAGAGCAACATTATCGGACAGAAGTCCTTAGAATCTTTTTTTTTTCTTTTTTAGTTTTTTTTTATGTTAACCAATCGCGGACCACTACGTGTCGTGGGGCCCGCAAACAGTGCAGAGGACGCAGCAAGGACGTTCTTTATTCAACGACTTCTCTCCTTTGTCCCTTCTTGGTTTTGCCAAATTGTGGTCCCCCCTCCCCTAAGGACACCAACAAGGACGACCAATAATGTTGGTATAAGAAGCTGTAACTGATAAGTTTATAACTCTTGCAGAATTAGCTATGTTTTTTTGTGTTTTTTGTGTATGTACGTACCACTAACATTCTATTTTACTATATGATCAAAATGAAATATCGGTTTAGAGATGAATCAACACAAACCGGTTTGTTTTGACGTTTTGATTTCAAAACAAATCTTGGTTTAGAGATGAAAGCTTGTTGGCTTCCTTATAAATACACAAGGAGCGAAGCCAAGCTAAGCGATCAGCAACTTTTTTCTTCAAAAACCAAAGCTTTCTGTTATCTCATTCGCTTCAGCTGACTGACTTGACAAGACGATGGCTCAAATTCCCGGCGGCGGCGATGCAAACAAGAAACCGCAAGAAGAACCAGTTCTCTACGCCTCCATCGGGTTCCCTCCTTCCGAAAGCCCGAGCTGGTACACTCTCCACCGAGACAACGTTTCTTTAACCTTGCGCAAGATCCAAGAACCATTACCTTCGAGGCTCCTGAGCGCCGTCGTCACAATCGGAACAGAGATGTACGTACTCGGTGGAAGCGTCGGAGGAAACGCCACGTCGGACGTGACTCTCATAGACTGCAGACTCCGGACGTCTCAGCCCCTCCCGAGCATGAGAAGGGCTCGCAGACACGCGGTGGCCGGAGCCATCGACGGGAAGATATACGTTATCGGAGGGTGCAGGAAGAAGTCTTATGACTGGGTCGAAGTCCTTGACGTCAAGACTCGGAGCTGGCGTGCTGTCCCTGGCGTCTTGCCTCACGCTCACTGGGAAGGACAGTTCGTGACATGCGCCGTGATGGACGACAAGATCTTCGTTCTGGACCCGAGTGCTACTTGTTTGGTTTTCGATCCCAGTGTAGGCGCTTTGGTCGAATGGGACGATGGAGTTGAGATGAGGAGTTTGTGGCAAGCGTCGTCTTGTGTGGTCGATGATATGTTGTATACCGTTGATCCTGGGTGTTCTCTTAAGCATCCGATAGTTGTGTATGATCCTAAGGCAGAGGATAGGAGGTGGAGACCAGTGTATGGTGTAGATTTGAAGAAAGATTTGCCTCCTTTTGATTCTTGGTATGACTCCAAAATGGCGAATCATGGTGGGAAGTTGGTGGTTCTGCTCGGTAGTAACCCCTGGCCTTGTTTTCATCACGGGAGACAAGACGTGTGGTGCGTAGAGATCGCTTTGGAAAGACAGGGAGATGATATCTCGGGGCATGTCGAGTCAACCACGCTGGTGCTTAAATCACGGAAGTGGCCTTCCATTGAGCTTTCTCGATCTGTTACTCTTTGATGATGCTTGAGATGTGGTTTCTTGCAGGTACGTGTCTCTGTGATAAGTAAAAGGCGTTGTCTTTTTAAGTCTCAAGGCTTAGTTTTGTTTTCATGAACTTGCAGGTGAAGGATCTTTTATTGCATCTACTGTTTAAGCAGTTTGTTGATATGATGAGAGCAAAATAAATATGAAGCAAAGTGTCTGTCGTCTGACACCTCAAGAGTAACTCATCCTTCTTAACCTTTGTGGCATTAGTGTGGATATTCTTTACAGATTTCGCCTTGAGTAGATTTCCTTTTGGTTTAAAACGGATAAGACCATTCTTTTTAGCTGCCTTTTGTAAATAGATACTTCTTGTTGAAACGCATCTTTGGTTATCTGTGTGTTTACATATATAATAACTCCTCTGCGAGTAATCACAATTAGACAATTTCAAGTAGCACACTGTTTACAAATGCTATACTATTCTTATGGAAGATTTCTTCAGCTGCATGGTAGGCCTAGGCCATTCTTTTATTGCGTCACTGTAACATTCTTACGAAACTTATTTGTTGAAATGCATCTTTTTTTAAGCTTATAATTCATCTCCAAGTAACCACAATTAGATATAATGCACCTATTGAGGTTGTTGATGTATTGCAAGAGGATGTTGTTGGATCTCCCCGGCCACGACTAACTCATGCGTAGACTGAATTTTAAGTTTGAATAAATATTGGGATTCCTACCAAAAAAACAAAAACCAGTCTGCTTCTACTAGACGAGCAAAATGAAATCTTGTTTTGGAGAATAAAGAAAACAAAACCAGTTTAGACATCCTTAAGTTGGACCCAAATAAGATAAATTAGGATTTGAAACAAGGCCCGCCAGAAAGCAAAAATATAGGTCCCACCGAGAATTGAACTCGGGTTACTAGATTCAGAGTCTAATGTCCTAACCGCTAGACCATGGGACCATTTGTGTTGTAAATTAAGAATACTACTTTCTATCTTCCTGTTGCTCTGTTTGTCTCTTTAAGCTTTAGATTCTCTTGTACTTGTTTTAAGGTTAGATTTTTCCAGGACATGGGTATTCTTTATGCGGGCAATTGGAAACATGTTAGTCAACTTTCCGTCTTTACTAACCAATAGCCTCTACAAGAAAATCCGACAAGTGGTTAAAAGGCCTGAAGTGGTTAAAATCCGACAAGTACACACCATTATGGTTGACAACAGAGTTAACTACTGATGAAGAATCTGAGAGGAGAGTGAGAGACAAAGGGGAGGGAAGAGATAAATTCGAAGATGGTCTTTGACTCTTGAGGATTGGATTCTGAAGGGTGAGACCATCTTTGATGAGGAGGTTACTTTCTCCGACTACTACTCTGAGAATAATAGATAGTTCGTAAAATGAAAGCTGTACACTAAACATATAATTATTAACTTATCGAATGTGCGAATCAGTCTTACAATGTTAAAACGAAAATATATTCATTCTTTAATTGTCTTATAAAAACAAGTTGAATTCCTGTAAAAGCAGGCTTGGACAGCAGCTTGGACAAACAGAGCAGATAGGCTTGGACGAAAATATTTATTCTTTAATTGTTCTGTACAAGCACCTAGGCATGTATCCAAAGTCAAGATGATTCGATTCCAATGCGACAGAGGGGATTCTCTTTAACTTTTTTAAGATCCACCTGTGTATACCAATAACACATGAGAATTATTATTAATTTTCTTCAGATATATTTGTATTAAGTAAGATCTGGTACCTTGTGTCCAAACAGCTCGCGGATGTTGTCACATTCGTATAAGATCATTGTTGGTCTGTTTAATGAAAGCAAAACCAGAAAAGAATCAGTAACTTTCTGTGAAAAAGAAAAAACATGTCAATGAATGTCTAGCTTTCTATTGTACCTTTCAAGAGAGAGACCCCATGCAATGACTCGAACATCCTCTGGAAGACCCATTGGTCGTAGCATTTCGGGTCTGAACATGCCAGAGTTTCCAATCTCTACCCATTTCTCTAGTCCTGCATGGTAGCTGGTAAAAAGCAGAAGACACATTATCTTCAATGTCTGTTTCTTTTATTAGGGCCTTTTTAGAGATGATGGTTTGTTTGAATGTACCTGAAAATCTCCATGCTTGGTTCAGTGTATGGGTTGTATGCAGGCTTGAAACGCAGCTCGGACATCCCTGTAAAAGCACAATCGCATAAGCCTTTTTTCTCGTAAGTGACTCTGAAGCATCAAAATAAAGAACAAAGAAACTGACCTAACCGAGAGAAGAATTCTTGTAATACACCAATGAGATCACCCAGTGTAAGACCACGATCACAGACCACACCTGAGCGAAAGTGACAGAAACTTTTAAATAGGAAAGTTCTAATGATTCTGACTACGAAAATGTTAAAAAAACTCATTAGCCAGTGCAATTACCTTCAATCTGATGGAACTCTGCGAGATGGGTTTTGTCAACAGCCTCGTTTCTGAAGACACGGTCTATAGAATAGTACTTCTTCGGAGTGAACGGTCCCTACAAAAAAATAAGCAGCGATCAAATGAGTACATAAACAATGTTGCACAGCTTGTAAACGCTTCACGTTCACTAAAAATTGAAGAGAGGAAAAAACTAGTCAGACCTTTGCGAGTTCATAAAGCATCCTAGACGACACCGCCGTTGTGTGGGTACGGAGAAGATTTTTGTTTGCTTCCTCTCTTTTCCATTCACAATTATACCTGGAAATGGGAGATTAAATTTTGAGTTAACTACTTACTATCAGAGGCTAGTAAGCATCGAAAACAAGTTGTTACCCTCGCGATCCGAATCCCCCAGACTCATGGACTTGTTTCACCCTTGCAACATAATCTTCTGTCAATTCCCTTGTTGTCGAAGGAGCTACAATCAAATATTCACATATTACCATTAAGAGTTAAAATCAGATATTCACAGTATTTATTTCCAGAGACAAATTAAGTGACTTGAGGATTCAAGCATTGAACCTTTCAGAAAGAAGGTGTCATGAGAGTCACGAGCAGGGTGCTGCTGCGGCTGGAACAGTGCATCAAAATTCCAGAAGCTACAGGGCAGAGGAAAAAAAAAAGGGTTGAAGAGAAATAGAGAATTCACTCCGTCTCACAAAAAGCTTAAGATATCCAAAAGGCTGATAGTTGCATGAGGTGCTTTCATAGAGAGTAAAAAGAGAGATTTAGATACCTGCTCTCAACAAAGTTGTTTGTTGGCATCTCTTCAAACCTGTGGCCACAAATCATTATTCCCCGGTAGCAGAAAACAATTGGAGAAATACTAGTAACGTGGTAAAAGTCTTACCCCATCTGATAAAATATGTCTTTGAACTGCTTCCGCACCTGAAACGAACAAGAATAAGAAAATTAATAGGCTGCAAGAAAAAAGGTAACCATCATGTAAAATTTATTTCCTTGTGATTTATATAAAACAGACACCGAGCTTCAAGTAAAGACATCCAACAGCTCGGTTTTTACATTTGAGTACCTTTAGAAGTGGGTGGAGATGCCCAGAATCAACAGGCTGTCCCTTAGCATTGACGTTATACTCCTTGAAATCTAACTCTTGCCAGCTGCATGATTTCTTTTCTTATTCGCACTAAACCAACAATATAATTAACAAGTAGAAAACAAAAGGAGCGGTACATACTTTTGTAGATTTTCTCGAGTCAAATCAGTGGCCAAACTCCTCCTTTCGGGAGCATAGTTGGCACCTTTCTTTACTTCAGAATAGCCACTCCATTTCCTGAGAAGAACGCACGGAGGGGAGCGTTAAATAATGTCTCACTAACGAAAACAATTTAAAAAAAAAATGAAAAGCGCTGTTAGTTAGTTACTCAGTCAATATGATGAGTTTCCTGTATTTGAGAGATTTGAGACTTTCTTGGTCAAGTTCCTGAATGTGAGAAAAACCAACTTAGTCACCATAAATTAAACAAATCTTGTTTAGAGTTCTAAATAATAGTTCTGAAACAAACCAGTCCTTGCTGTATTTGTAAAAGCATCTCCTTCACTTTATCTTCAACATGTTGAACCTAGAAAAAGATGGATTTGCTCAGAGCTTATGATAAAGTTAACATAATCACTTCCTAACGAAATTCAATACTATACTATAAAGATTAAGAAGTCAAATCACCGTTCTAGAGACTTGCTGTCCCATAGCAACCCACTTTTTCTTTGGAGCTTGTTTACTTCCAACATCGAATACAAAAGGATCTAGCATTCTCTACAAACAAACACAACAAGTTTTACACACTGAAGCTAAAACAAATAAGAAGAAGCATGAATTGCAACCGTACCTGTAGATCATCCATGGATATGGTACCTTCCTCAGGAACAGCCGAGAAAAAGTGAAACTCCGGCGACCCTTCCGCCGCATATTTCTTCCCTTCATCAGTCAAACCGTAAAATTCCCGTTTAAGCACCTGCACACACATCACCAACCATTAGCGACAATGCTTAAATCACTAAATCCTCACCCTGTAGGGAGTGAACTGGTGGTGGTACCTTAGCTTCGATGTAGCGAAAAGCCTGTAAGCTCTTGATGACGTTTTTGACTTCTTCGTGATCAAGGTTGTGCTCCGCCGCGAAGTAACCTGAATGTGCGATTTCATCGTTGTTCTGCAGGAACCCTAGAATCGCCTCCTCCGCCATTCTTGCTCACAAAGAAAACTATTTTTTTCCCGTCAATACTCGTTTATATAGAGGAGCGTCGGCTTGATTGTCGGCCCATTTATTCTTAAAGGCCCATACTTGAAATATAAAATTTCGGCACTTTCACTTGAAACGACATCGGTTTGTTTATGATTCTCAATTTACGCCTATTTGCATGGGAATGCCACGTGGCACATGAAGACGTTGCCAGTGAACGAGTTCTTTTTTTTTTTTTCTATCAATGTTATGTCACCAAAACCGAATGCGGAAAGAAAAACAAATTCACTAGAGGAAGAAAGACGATGAGGAAGATGAAGCACTTATCCTCCATTGCTAACGACGTCGTTCTTAGATGCTCACGGTATATAGTTCTTCTCTCCCTAGCTATTTTATTTACGGATCTGTGTTTTGATTTAACTTATACAAGGTTAACGATTGATTTCGTTTTTAAGAGAAAAACAAATAGAACCGGTTTAATTTTGATTATGGTTTGTTATGATTGATGTTGAAGGGAGCTAGGGTTAACCATTGATGAAATGGTGGAAGAGTTTGAATGTCAATGGAAGCCTGGAAACGAAGGTACTTCTTACTCCAAGAAGTTTGTAGAATTTTGCAACTCAAAGGTGGCTACTCGGGTTTGTGATCAAAACATACCTGAGAGAATCAAAGATGGTTCTTTTACACGTCTCACGTTCGATATGATGCTGGCCTGGCAACAACCTGATGCTGATGACAACGAGTCTCATCAGGTACCTATTTTTTAACCATTTGAGACTCTGAATCACTTGGTTTCTTGGATTTGGAGTTTGTTAATGCATGTTTACTTTATTACTTGTGTTCAAAGGAAGCAGTAGGTAAGGAGAGTGAAGACAAGAGGATTCAAGCAACCTTATCACCGGAGCAAGACGACATTTCTCTTTTTTATTCAGACATCATGCCGCTTCTTGTAAGCAAATTCTTGTGTGTTGAAACTCGACGGTGACTAACTTTTCAACCTTTGCTTCGTGTGCATTGTTGATTAGGCTGATCATGAACCAAGTGTGGGTGAAGATGCATTTGTGTATTTGGCCTCAATCATTCCTCTCCATGTGGATGTCATCAATGGAAGATACACGTTTGAGACTCTAACCGCTCCAACTGGCCACCAACTTCACTTCCCAGCTTACGATATGTTTGTCAAGGAAATACTTAAGTAACTATTCTTATATATATTTTTGGGTTTTAGACTTTTAGGCTCAGTATGAACCATATTTCTTCTCTTTCAGTTTTTTTTTTCTTTCCTTTCAAATTGCTTCAACTTGATTTATTATTCATACAATTTTTGTATATTAAGGTGTATGAAACATTTGCAAAAGCAAGCAAAGCCTAAAGGGGTCGAATTGGCGGATGATGAGATTATATTGCATGTTGAAGGAACAATGGCTTCACAAAGAGTGGTTCGCCACATTAAAGAAACAAGCTGGCCTGGTTTGGTTTTACTATTATTTATTTTGTTATATGTATTTCAACTTAGGAGTCATATGGCTGCTAAGTTTCTTGTCAAAATCTCGTTGTAGGTAGGCTTACTTTGACTAACTATGGACTATACTTCGAAGCCGCGGGAATTATAAACTATGAAGATGCTCTTAAGATAGATCTTACCAAAGACGGTGCCAGTTCTGCAAAGCCTATTTCTACTGGTCCATGGGGTGCCCCTCTTTTTGACAAGGCCATTGTCTACGAGTCTCCCGACTTGTAAGTATTTCTGCACAAGGATGGTTTAAAATAGTGCTAAGCTACATATATATATATATATTGTTACAATTTAACGTGATGGATTTTTAGTGAGGATGGAATTGTCTTGGAGTTTCCCGAGATGACAAGCTCAACAAGACGAGATCATTGGCTTATGCTTGTAAAGGAGATAACATTAATGCACCAGTTCTTGAAGAAAAACAATGTTCAAGCTCCTTCACAAGTATGGGAAGTCCATTCCAGAACAATATTGGGAATCATACGGTTGCATGCAGCCCGTGAAATGCTGAGAATTTCTCCCCCGGATCCAAAAAAGTTTTTAATATTCAGTTTGTTTGAGGAAGTTCCCAAGGGAGACTTTGTACTAGAAGAGCTCGCAGAGATTAGTATAAAGGTGGGTGCTACCAAAAACCCGTGTAGTGCTAGCTCCATATTGAGGAGTATGAACATGGATCAGCTTGGTAACATATTAAAAGAAGAAGGAGAAGCTCAGTGCAAGGAGACAGTTAAAGAGACTGATCATAAAGAAGAAATGCTTACTTCTCTTGAAAGTGCAGTAAATCAAACGAGAGAAGAGGAAAGGGAGATTGAAAAAGCTAAAGCTACAACAACTGAACTCGAAGAAGAAGGGATTACTGAAAGTGTGGCAGTTCTTATGGTAAGAAAGATTTTTGTGATGGGTTAGCATAGTGAACAATAGCAATTAAAATGATTTGGCAAATCATATTATATATATATATATATATATATATTTTTTTTTGACATATTATATATTTTGGTGGCGAAAAAAAGAAAAATATGAATAGTTGTTTTATGGTGTATTGAACTTACGATAATGATGCATCTTGCAGGAGTTGATGAGGCCATTGCAAGACGCAGTGCCATGGTTCCAGGAAGTGCTTTATTGGGAAAGGCCTTCTCGTACGCTTTTTGTTCTAGCCATAACTATTTTGATCGTCTACAAGTGAGTTTAAAGTAACTTCTAATCTAGAATTCTAATTGTTTGAAGTATATGGTATTAATCCTGAAGACAAATTGATGTTACAGGGAGTGGGTTGGCAAGGGTATAGCTGCTTGCTTAATATGGTTGGTGGTTAAAATGGCTCAGAATAGACAAAAGAGGGTACATACAAAAAAGGAGGATGAGGTAAGAGTGAGCACCGAATCTGACCAAACAGTGACCGAGAGCATTGTGTCGGCTCAATATGGCTTGATAAGACTTCACCAGTTGATGCAACATGTCAACATCACAATCATGAAGTTGCGATCCATATATACATCCAAGGCTACCAAGGTAACTATCATATGATATATGTAATTCGATAATAGTTTTTGTTATTTAGAAATTGTATTCTTTCTTACTCCTCTTGGATCATAGCATGCAAACATGGTGATGGCGTCGATGTTAGCTTTGGCAAGCTTCTTTGCGGTGGTACCGTTCAAGCTGGTCATCATATTTGGTACAATATACTGCTTTGTAATGACATCAAGTATCGGGAAACGCATGAGCAACGATCAGAGTAACCGGAGAATGAAAGAGTGGTGGGATTCCATACCCATTGTTCCCGTTCGCGTACTGGACTCTTCTTCCAAGTAATCCACATAATGTGAGTTTACTAAGGCGACTGTTTTTCGTTCTTTCCTATAATAAACTAAATAGAGAAATAATGTTCAGAAAAAAGTTATGTTTTGTAAAATATTACAACCATATGTCACCATAGGTCCATAACTATTATAATAAATAAATTACAGAGTGTATTTGTTTTCATTTTCATGGATACTTTTGATTAACTATTAAACTAAGAAAACTTTCATATTTTATTCGTCTGCTCTGGAATTTTATTTTGATAATACTATGTTGTTAGTTCAAACTTTAAAGAAATTCTTCAACATGTGTCTTGAAGTACCCATAGATAGAGTATGTTGTAATGTTAAAGACCGTGTGTTGTGTGTTACTGGTTTTGTTAGGGCTGGATATAGTTGCGTTTTGTATTTGTTATTCAGTATCTTTGACTCATAAAACCAGGTAATAGTCTCGACTAAGGGTATGACTGGTTTTTCCGCTACCATCCGCAAACGCAGCTTTTGCGGTTGGTAGCGGTTGTTGGCATTTTGCAACAATCGCTCAAACCGCTCCAAACCACTCCAAATCGCTCTGAACCTCATAAATTCAAAAGCTGGTTCCAGCTAGCGTTTGCGGTTGCGGGCGGTTGCGGGAGGATAAAAAAAATTCTTTTTTTTCCAAAACAATATAAATACAAAAATAAAAATATTCAATAAAAAAATAAATTAGAATTATAAAAATGCTAAAATATATCTATTATATTTTAATTAATATTATAAAACTTTAAATTAAAAATATTTTCTATAATTTTAAAAAAAATTTAAAGTATAACTTTCTAAATATAACTTTTATATATATTATAATATTATTATTTTTGATATTTTTATAATTGTATAAAATGTAAATATTGTTAATTTATTATTTAACCGCTGCTGCATTTAGTAGTTAACCAGTCATAAGTATCCCGCAAACGCACCAATTTCTAACCGTAGAACCAATCGTACAAATCTCTTAAAACCGCTAGAAACCGCAACCACCCGCATCCGCAAACTCCCGCAACCGCAACCGCAACCGCTGGGTTGAACCAGTCAGACCCTAAGAGTCTGACTGGTTCAAACGCAGCGGTTGCGGTTGCGGTTGCGGGAGTTTGTGGATGCGGACGGTTGCGGTTTCTAACGGTTTTAAGAGATTTGTACGACTGGTACTGCGGTTAAAAATTGATGCGTTTGCGGGTGACTTATGACTGGTTAACTACCAAATGCGTTAATAGTCAATTAATAAATTAACAATATTTACATTTAATATAATTATAAAAATATCAAAAATCATAAAATTATAATAAATATAAAATTTATATTTAGAAAGTTATAATTTTAATTTTTGAAAATTGATTGAAATGATTTTTATTATAAAATTTTATAATATTAATTAAAATATAATAGATATATTTTAATATTTTCATAATTTCAATTTTAAATTTTTTATTAAATATTTATACTTTTGTATATATATTGTTTTAAAAAAAAAGAAAAAAATTTTACCCTCCCGCAACCGTCCGCAACCGCAAACGCTAGCTGGAACCAGCTTTTAAATTTATGAGATTCGGAGCGGTTTGAAACGGTTTAGAGCGATTTGAGTGATTGTTGCAAACCGTCGACAACCGCTACCAACCGCAAAAGCTGCTTTTGCGGGTGGTAGCGGAAAAACCAGTCGCCTCCTAAATCGAGAATCAAATAATTTGTTAAAAAAATTTTTTGGTTTAATGTTATAAATAACTAGCATATATTTAACCAAGTTGCTTTGGTTTAGTGGTATAGGAGCTCCAGTTGGAGTGCCCGCCCTGATTTCAAGCTTTGGCCACTGCGGAATTTAACATATAGGCTGCAGCATCCGAGACCGAAGACCGTTACACGGTGAACCACATGGTGACGCCCTGGCAGCGTCCATACTCACTTCGGTCTCTAGTCTGGACCACCTCGGTGAGGCCACGATACTCGGTTAGCAAAAAAAAAAGAAAAAACTAGCATATAGAATAAGTATCAAATATTAAAATCCCTTATATATTAAAGGAGAAGCATTGTAATAAATGCATTCACACTATAATAGACACGTGGCAGCCTCACAATGATTTGATAATAAATATGTTAACGCGTTCACACTATATTCATAAATATGTTCACACTATATACTTTGTATTTTTTTTTGAATATAAAACTCATATGCATGGTTCCAATAAAACTTTGGATTTTTCGGTTCGAATCAAAACAAATAACGAATCAAAAGCTAAACTATATATATATTATTTTTATTGTTTACCGATAAAGTTGGGAAAAATATTTATAAGTTTTGATTCAATTCGTTATCCTTTTTGAATTGAACCAAAAAATATGGATATCCGTAACTTTACGAAGCAAATCAACTACTACAATTAAAGAAAAGCAAATCACAAATACCAATATTTTTAGGAGCGATTATCAAATTCGATCTATTATATGCATATATATACATATATGTACAGAATTTTATATATATATATATATATGTTATATATATTATAGTTTATATAAGTTTTACAATATTTTTATAAATTAAATTTATTATATTAGGTATTAAAATTTAAAAAGTAAATAATATTTTATTTTTGTAATAAAACGTTATTATTAAATTTTCAATTATTTTTTAAATTTTATTTACGGATCAAATCGGATATTCTTTAAAATTCTAAATCATTTCGAATATCATAGTCACCGACTATCCAAGTGGCTAAAGATTGAATCGACATGAATGCCTCCAAATACTCGGACATTCGATCTGTGCCCACAACTATTTATGGATACAGTTGAGTTTTTTATATAAAAAAATTCACTAATGTCAAGGCCTTTTAATTTTTAATTAATTTTAATTTTATCTTTCATGTATTATTTAGAACAAAAATGTCATTAATATTAATTAACAATATCTTTATATATTTGTCATTTATTTTTATATACTTTTACATACACATACATGTGCACCTTGAGGTGAGCACTTTATAAGTGTTTACCACTACTGAAGTATCTATTTTTTTTCTGGAAGTTGAAATATATTTTTTCTTAATGCTTCTTTCACTACCGACCAAATTGTAGTGAAATGATTAGTCTTAATAATTTTATTTTCTTTTTCTTGAACTATTATCCGTTTACAAACTATAATATGAAACTATTGATTCGACATGACGATTATCTAAAATTTATAACATAAAAATAAACAAATAATAATAGTTTTTGGTTTTTACCAAAAAAAAACTAAAAAATCAAACATTCTAACAGAATAAACCAAAAAATAAGTTAAAACTGAACCAATATCCAGATTAAACAGATTTAATGTGTTTTTATTAAAAATAACGAAACTACTAATCACATTCCGCGCAAGGCGCGGGTTATTACCTAGTTGTAATTATTTGGCGCTGTCTTGCTACATGTTTTTACTCAAAAACATTTTCTAAATTACGGTAAAATATTTTATTCATGCCACAAGTAAATTAATTAAATGATATATTTGTCTAGTGTTTTGGAGTTTTGTCCTACTCCACATCAACTAAAACATAGGAAAGCCATAAGTCTTTTTTATAAATAAAACTTTTTTATAAATAAAAAACTTGTTTCGTGATATTCAGTTTTTTTTTTTAATTTTCAATAGAATAACAATGTAAACCAAACTACTTGTAAGTAAATAAAATCTGGGCAGATATTTAGTATTTTCTGGCCGTATTAGCAAATCATGTATGTATAAAGTGGACGCGGATATAGTAACAAGTGCAACCAAAATAATGGCTATTTTCCATGTGCTCATCTCTAATTATGATACAAAAAATTATAAAATATATCGACTATACTAAAAATATTATACATGTAAAATAGATAAATAATTTATTAAATAATGTGCAAGTATTTACAAATAACAAGTAATTGAATAGACAATTATTTTATAATCCGTTATTTTAATAAATACTAAAATTCATAAATATTCTTCTTTTTAACAAATTAATTACAAGTCAAATTTTTATTACCCTTCTGGAACGAGATTATTTCGTGATTTCTATAAATCATTTGTGTAACTACTTTAATTTGTTGTTTAATTAAGGGCATAATTGGTTTCCATATAACAAGAATAAATAAGACCCAAACTGAATTGTATGGAAACAAATGTGTGCCTCGACTTTGTTTCATTAATTTTTGTTATGTTTGTTTGACCAAACTTTATATATAAAGACTAACTAAGGAGCATGCAAGACTTTAAAAATCATTTACAACCAACTCAAAAGTTATTATAAAAAGAAACTACATATATGCGGAAAATGGAAAGCAAGAAATCTTCACATGCTGGAGCATCTTTCCTCCTGATATCAACCATTTTCTTATTTTTCTTGTCACGTAAGTCATTTGTTTTATAAGATTTATACAAACTGAATTATTGTGATGATCTTTGAATGCATAGTTACATTTTCATTTTTGAAAATCAAATACAGGACAAGCAAGTTCGTATCAAATAAACCCTTTAACAAAAAAAAAAAAAAAAAAAAAAAAAGTTCGTATCAAATGCTCATATATATGTTCGGGTTTGAGCACATCATGTTCTGAATGCAAAGCCGAGTGCGAGTCAACTTATGGAGCATTATGTATACAAGAAAACTCCAAATCCGATCGTATAATTTGTTGTTGCAAAAAAAGTCCGCCTCCATCATATTATGGTCCCATTGAAGCTCCTTCTTCGTAATCATAATATAAGATTGAATGTGTTCCATTTTGGTTCTATCGTATTATATTAAATAAAAATGTCAAAGCTTACATTTAACAAGAATAGAATAAACATCATAAATTCATTTCATCATATATTTCTTCTAATAATGTCACATTCTTAAATCTTATCGTCAAATAACTTTTTATATAAAGTTTTATGTTTCATAATCTAACATGATCACTGTTCAGTTTACAGCCATGTTAACACTACGACTGAAATTTGTTCATAAGTTTCTTCTTCGTTAATTAAATGGAATGGAGAACAGAGACGCGGCAACATAATAATTGAAGCTTTCCGGTGTTGGGGGTGTCGCCGAAAAAGCAACACATCATCTTTCAGAGGTCGAACCTCATCTCTTAGCTTACGTAGAAAGATTTTTTTTTGAGAAAATAGCTTAAGTAGAAGCTATTCGTAAAAATAACCCTAAATTTTATTCCAAACAATTTTTTATGAATATCTAAATGATAAAAGTGAACATAATTCAAACAGAAATAAAAAAAAAATATTCAAAAAAAAGATGTAATAATAATTTATAAGGAAATAGTATAAAATTAAGAAAATATATAAATATATCTTTATCAGTGTATAACTTTGTATATGTACCATCTTATTCTATTTATTTTTATGATAATTTGATTTTTTCTTTTTTTTAATAAATGGTATAATTTATATAGAATTACATTATCATACGTTATTTCTTTTTGTAACACAGCTCACGCGTATAGTGTTAATTAGCTTTAGTTATAAAAAAAAGCTATCAGTCAAATTTGATTCGACTCTACTGTTAATTTTTTTTTTGATCTATGGATTATATATCACTAAACACTGAACAAACTACAACAAAAAAAATCAAAGGCTAACTGATACATAATAATATCAGTATATCACAGAAGCCAGTAGCCGGACAACCACCCGAAACCACAACCCAGACAAAAATAAACGCACAACTAAAATTATACAAGACATACACCTAATAAAACCAACGAACAAAACAGACTTCACCTAAGTCCAAATCCAACGCCGAAGAAAAATCAAATGAGTGAGCTCTTAGACAACCGAGGCGCCGGACATCTGTTCAATTGGGTTTTTAATATTTTGACTACTAGTAAGTTACAGTAAGTCAACATAGTTAGCTTTTAGGCTTTTAGCAGACAAAGACATCCACAGAAGAAACGTTGTGGTTTTAGTTATCCAAATTTACATGAACGAACTTCTAAATCTTGACAAAAAGTTTGAACTTTGAATAACAATACTCTCAATAAACAAGTCAATAGTTGACCCCAAAAAAGCAAGTCAATAAGAAGATCGAAAAATTAAATAGTTGCAATTTTGGAAAGATACATTTTTACCACGACTATTCAAGATAAAATTGTATGGAAAGAAATTGGTCTCTTGGCTTTTGTTTAATTAATTGTAAATTTTTCTGCCCCGTCAAAAACTATATATATAAGGAGCATACAAAAACTTCTTCAAAAATCTTTAAACAACCAAAAAAGCATAAACTAACATAATATCTAACGAAAATGATGAATATCAAGAAACTTTCACATGTTTATGGGACATTGTTCCTTATGATATCAACTATTCTCTTCCCTTTCATCTTACGTAAGTCATTTTTATACATTTAAATACAAAAACTGAGTTATAGTAATAATAATATATGATATATGGTTACATTATTGATTAGTGACAGGACAAGTGAGCTCGTCGAGCGATGACGAGAACGAACTATGTAACTTTGTGAATGCATGTTCGGGTTGCAAAGCATTTTGCAAAGCCAAAAATAGTTATGTAAGAGAATGTGTAGATGGAGGTCCCGATCTTCAGATTTGTTGTTGCACCAAAAAGCCTCCCCGTGTCGTCATACCTTAATTTCTTGAAACCTTCTTCATAATCGTATTATAGAGAAAATGGTGACAACAATATATGTATAGAGAAAATGGTGACAACAATTTCCGATCAGATTTGGTCAACATATCTTTATACATTTGACAAAATAAATCAAAGAAATGAAAGTAATTTGATCATATTTCATCGATATAATAATTTTACATGCATAAAAATGAATTGCCATAGAAAATGAGTCAACCCCAATGTTATTTAACTTTAAATATTGCAATAACGTTATAATTTATTTCTTTTTCTTTTTTTTTGTGCTACCGTTAAATTTATTTCTAAATGCACATTATGAAGTATCTTGACAATCATTTAATGCGTCTAATTCTGGTATGAAAGAAAATATATGGGTGACAACAATTTTACAATACCATCAAGACCGATTGGGGATATTCTCTCACTACCCAATAATTTTTGAGAATCCAAAAAAATATCTCTCGACAATTACTAGTTACCGTTTCTTAAAACCTCCCGCAAAAATATATAATCCACCATATTTATATATAATCAATCAGAACACCATAGCATAGCAATGAAAAAATATGCATAGTCAGGATCAATTTTACTCAGTTGTCTAGTCCATTTGTGAAAAGAGAAATAAAAACATCCATCTCACATTTCTTCAAAGAGACGCCAATCTCGACGCCACCAGTTCCATCCCTCCTTGCCGACATAGAGATCTGATTGTTCCCGTAAATGGACATAACCTCGGTATTAACGGGTCTTCCCCACCCGAAATCTTACCCGTACATCCCAAACTGGTTAGACCCGCTAACAGATAACGCCTGTGTACCCATCTTGAAGTTCTTTTTTCCTTCCTCGTACTGCTCCCATATTGACTCAACTCCTCTTGAACCGCAACCTTTGACCGAATCGCTTAGAATCTTGACGCCATTAACGAAACCATCTTCTCCCAAAAACATCTTCGCCTTGTATTCATCTAAAACGACGGATACGACACAGTTTCCGAAGTAGGTCTCAGGAACCGGCGGGTCTAACCGGTTTCTGAAATCAGCAGCGTACCTAAACCGAACCGGTCGATCTGGTTCGCCTCCACGCGTCTTCACCATGCAGGTCCATACATATGCGAACGTGACTACGAACGTTGACAAGTGAAGATCAGCAGAGTACGTTGACTCGTTCTTGGCTCTCTCCTTAAGTTTATGGACGTTTTCTTGATTTATCTCTAGCGTGATCCGGACAACGTCGTCATCGACCTCTTTGAAAGGAGACAGTCTTAGGCTTCTTGCGTTATCTTTGTCGAGATACGACATAAGTTCGAGGATCTTTGGTTCAAGTCCAGCTGGAACGTTGATGATCGAACGATAGGTAAATGAGAATCTTGTTGTATGGTTCCATATTTACAGATATGAGCCCATGATTTGTAAAACTTTGCCGCCGTTTGTCCGTCCATGACGGCATGGCCGCATGGTGGTCTGCGGAACCTATGCAGAAGCCTTGGTTCGGGAAGAGAGTGATCTGGAGAGACAGGACAGACGCAGAGTCAGAGGAAACTGGTAACTCGGGCACCAAAGCGCGTAACTCAGCCTTAGGACGAAGCCCTTTGTCGGAGATGCGAGAGAAATCAGCGCTAGACTCGGCCACTGTGAGAGACACAGTGTCTTCCGGGAAGACAACGATGTGTGGCTTAGGATCTTGTGGGTTCCACTTGAGGTGACCGGAGAGTGGAAGGAAGTGCGTGAGGGTGAGGGAAAGAGATCGCTCGAGTTTAGGGAGGATCACCGAGTAGAAGGCGTCGTGAGATGACTCGGTGAGTCTATAGAAGGTGACTCGCTTGGTGGGGCTGCTCTTTATCCACAAAAGATCAAAGAAAGTGAGTGGGAGGATGAGAGGTTCGACCGAGTTGGTTTCAGGGCTGATCCGGGAGATCTTGATCACGTTTACCGCCATCTTTGACAAAGTTAGTCTCACTTTGAGTCCTCGACTCTATAAAAGATTAACAGACACACTTTTGATGGCAACTTAGTGTTAGAGCACCTCCAACGGTTTGGAGCCCCACCACACTTTCTTACAGCTTTTATGTTATTATTTTAACTAAACTTTATTTATGTAATTAATTTTGTTTATATTTAAAAGCTCAAGTGCTAATAACTTGACATTTAGAGCACCCCCATCAGCAAACTCCACCAGTCTCTCGATTTTCAATGTATATTTTTGATTATTTTAATTTTTTTAGTTTGACTTTAGAAAAAAAAAATCAGTAGCCGAACCATTTGCGGGCCGCCATGTGCCGTGGGGCCGCGGAACAGTGTTGATACGGGTTCATAGTGGGGAGCTTTTGTGATACATGTTCATAATAAATGGCTATTTATATTTTTTTGGGGGAACTGTGTGAACCTCTCCTCTTGATACTCCAACGCAGATGCCCTTACTAATATACAAAGAGTTTCTAAAACAATGGTGGCAGAGGACCTTTTACTCTCTCTCTCTCTCTCTCACTTCAACTTTTTTCTTATTTTACATTTTTTATTTATTTTGTAGATACTGTCTTCATTCCTATACGGCTGGAGGTGCTCTAACCCATTTGTTTGATAATGCCAAATTAATCAACCTTTATTACTAATTAATTAATTAATTAATTAGGTAGCTATAAAATAGAGCATGTAAAACATGGTTGTTAATTAGGGACTTATTATTGGGTTCACCCCTAGGGTCCACCAACCAATACGATTATGTTATTTCGTATTTGATATCTTTTAAAAAAGAAACAAAATATTCTCAAGTTATATTATGTTTTTAAAATAAAAAGATAAAAACTAAATAAATAAAAATAGTAGTAATTACAGAAAAAAATATTTTAAATAAAATAAAATAGTAGTAGTTACTAATTTTATTTTTGGTCAAAAAAACTAAACTAATCTTCAAATAGTAATTCATATATCGATAGTAATTAAGAGAACTATAGTGAAACCTTTATAAATTAATAATATTGCGACTACACCAAAACTATAATTTTTTTATTAATTTATATAGATATTAATTTATCGATATACTAATTGAACCAAAAACTCAATTTAGAACTATAAAATTATATTATTTTATAGAGATTTTTAGTGTATATTAATTTATAGAGTATTAATTTAAAGAGGTTATACTGTACAATAATATTCATGGAGCATAAAAAAATTTAGAAAATATTACTCCCTCTGTTTCATTATAAGTGTCATTTAGACATTTTTCATACATATTAAGAAAATAATTGAAATGTATTTATGTTTTCATTAATTATTTCTAATTGACCAATGATATTTGAGATAAATAAGTTTATTTATTACTTGTAAGTAGCAAGTAATCGAACAAGACAAGTAACTTGCAAGTAACATATTTTTGAACAAGTACTTGAAATAACAAGTACTTGTTTCCGACAAGTCAAGTACAAGTCGAAAAATTCATTGTTCGTTCAAGGCAAACCAAGTATCAAGTATATCTAAAAAAATAAGTACCCGCCTTCGTCCACCCCTAAAACTTATCTCTATTTATAATTTGACCCAAGTCCAAGTATATAATTACACTATCTAATTTATATACTAATATCTTTAATTTTTTTATTTTGTATTGACAATTAATTCTATTAAGTCCATAATTTTTGAAACGTAAACAATATTGTATAATCTTGGAATATTAGTATTTTTTTTTGTAAAAAATACCAGTACTAATATCTGACAATATTAGTTCTAATCGAAAATTGCTATGCTAAATCAAAAAATTACTCTATACCACAAAACGTATTTAAGAACAATGATCACTAAAATAAACAAAATCGATTACAAAAAAACAAACAAAACCAACTATTACTTATATATACATACTAATCACAACATTATATAATTCTTCATATAAATTAAAACTAAAGAAAATGATACAAGAAAAATAACAACCAAATAGTTATATGTTATAAAATATATGTTTAGAAAATAATTAATCATGCGTTTTAAAAGCGCGGATCAAAATCTAGTTTATGAGTTAAAGTTAAGTTTCCTAACAAATTGATATTGGATTAACTAGTTTTCCAATTGCTTCTAATCATGCCATATTAGCAAAATTGAATTATAATTAAGTGACACATCAGCAAGCTTAATTTGTAAATATTACAAACTATAATGTTACTATTTTTATATGATTCTCAATTAATATATAGGGATAAACTACAATAAGAACATCTCATAAACTACAAAAGGCTAATCCAAGTAACATACATCATTCATCATTTTTATGAGCCCAAAAGAGATACTACACCGAGGGGATTATCATTTATCAATCATCGCTATGGTTTTAATGTAAGAAGTTGATTCTTCAGATATCAAACCTATAATTCCAGCATCAAATGCAATGTTCTGAGGACATTTGAAGCAACATCCTCAACAAGTCTTGTTCATTGTGCTATATTCTGATGATCAGAAAATTTGTTGTTATGTACTACCTACTAGCTAGTACTGAAGCTACTAGCTAATAACTTTTAACACAGTTTCATTCAAGTACTAGCAGCAAATACTTGAAGCACTTTAGCCTTACATGTCCAATATCTCATTGAGTATTTTTACCTTCTCTAACCATTCACTAATCAGATGCTAATGGATCATTTATTCTCGCACTATCCATCTTTTGCCTAATACTCAGATTCAGTTCCCCTATAACATGAACACCCAGTAACCATGCTTACTTTTTGAATAAATAATGATAAATTCAGTAGTAGATATAAATACTAAATTACACTAGAGCGATTTGCGTAGAAATTCTAGTAAGATGGCAATATTTGCGTCCATGGAAAAATGGAAGGCCCAAGGGCAAGGCCCAGTTGTATTGGGTGCAAAAAGACAGCATTACCCCTATCGCCTTTCCTTTTACGTAAGAAGCTGAAGCGATTTTTAATCATTCCATGCATGTAATCATTAGAAAATATATATATATATAAGCTGTTTATATCAGTATAGCCCAATTATGTAAGAGTAGCCTTGTATGACTATCGGTATAGCCCGATTATGAGTTCGTATTGTAATCATAAATAAAGCATTCCCCTCCCCTTTTATATTTGTGTTTGTCTAGCAACGAGTTATTTCATGATTTGTCTTGTTTGTGTCACTAGGACGGATAACTGCATTTCTTGTTCTACAACTTAGACGGTTAAGTTGCAATTAATAAGCGTCTTAGATGGCTATATAGACTTTAGCCGGTCATTCAAGTTTAGCCGTTCATTCAAGTTTCCGTTTAAATAACTTACATTGTCTCTGATTTGCTACATTGTCCGGTTAAAAGTACATGACATAGACTTAGACGGTTGCTAAAGCTTTATTAAGATAAAAAATTAGAACAACTTACATGAAAATAGACTTACACAATGTTCTTGAATTGTTACATTATCCGGTTAACAGTCCATGGAAAAAATACTTAGACGGTTGCTGAAGCGTGCCAGGTCATCTAGGCTTAAACGGTTGTTTCTGGTATGTTACTTTATCCGGTTAAAAGTACATGAGAGTAAACTTAGACGGTTACTAAAGCTTTAATAAGATGAAGAGTGGAAACAACATGAATTGCATCGAGAGATTGAATACGATTAACCGGTTAGATAAACGATTAGCTTTAATAAGATAAAAATTAGGACAACATTCAAAAAGTGGATATACCAAAAAGAGTAGAAAACAACATTGATTCCATCGAGATATTTAGAAGATTAGCCGGTTAAAACGGAGAATGGAACGAGATTTAACAAACTCTGATAACTGCGGATTCGTCGGTGAGGGGTTCATCGCCGAGATTGAACCGATGATTACGCTGGTGATTCTTCATCAGACAGGGGAACGGAAAGGAGATGTCGGGGACTGAGACGGCAACGAGAGGTGTGAAACTGAAACCGGAACGAGGGTCTGAAACTGAAACCGGAACGAGATAGTCGGAAGTTTTATGATACCATATTTCTGATTTTGGAGGAATTTGGATGAAAGAGGTGAGTTGTGTTGTTTTTTTTTTTTTGACTAAAGGTGAGTTGTGTTGTTTTGCGGAGAAAACAAAGGTAGAGGAGAGAGATGTATGTAGTAAATTCGAACTGTATCGATTGTAGTGATAATATTACTCTTGCCTCACGCGTAATGATGAAAAGCTCTCGTAGGTATCGAGCTAATGTGTGTAGGGGTAGTATTGTCATTAAAAAAAACACGTCGCCCTTAACTCTGAAAATCCATCACCGCAAATATGTGGGTTATGCTTGTATATACACTGCAATTTCTCATTACACTAAGTGTTGTGTCTTTACTAGTATTCTATTTTTTTTTTTTTGAAGATTATCTTTACTAGTATTCACATGCACACAAACGGATCAATGCTTGCTAGTACTGATGAAGTTCCTTTTCGAATCCTTCGAAACTAACTGTTGTTTCCCTAGCGTTTAAAGTTTCTTCTTAAGCAGGAAACTCTTTGAGATTATGAGTGATACCAACACTATGATGGACCGCTTAGCTTAATCTGATGTCAGGAACTGGTTCATGATCGACGTGGCTAACTCCTTCCAGCCTGAGTCACAAGCTAAGTTTAGAGAAGTAAGAGAACATGACGACCATGGAGTCTTGGTCATGTCTAGAATTGTGAATTTTGTGTTGCTTCTTTGATTTTTCACCTAATGGTGTAAAATGAAATTGTTCTGAGGTTTTCTTGAGGAGAGCTACAGAAGCATGAATCCATCTTATTGTTTAATAAGTTACATGTTTTTCTTTATATGGTCTTCTACCTGTTCTTTTCTTCTTCGGATAATTGTTTCAAATCTATGAAATTACCTAGGATGCATAAACATGAATCAATTTCTTGTTCTACAAGTTACTTGGGATTTTGATATGTTCTGTTTTTGTTCTGATAACCTATATCTGAATTTTCCAATTCTATGGTATAGACATGGTTTTAGTTAAAACACAAAAATCGAAAAAGAGATTCCATTTGTCCATTAATTATAAAAGGAGACTCCATTAGTCCCTTACATGATACTAAAAATAACCATTATTAGATGTTTGCATACATCAAAATTTTAAAGGGGAAGGAGCAGGAGAAGAACCACCGGGATTTGGAGCCTCACAGAAGCCACGGAGGACGTTGGTTTCCTCAGACGTAAAGCCAAGAGATGTTAACATCGACGGCCAACAATCTCTGGTGATGACGTCCACTGCGTGACAGCAACCGGCGCCGAGTTTGGTCTCCCCGTTGAGGAAGAAGAGAACGATTTCGTTGGTGCATGATTTGAGCTCGTAGAGAGCATCCCAACACTCCATTAGTCCTCCTCCGTTAAGCCTCGCCGCTATGTTTGTGGGATCAGCCGTCGCCTCCGGGATTATCCTGCCGGAGATGTTGAGGGCGAGGAGGAGAGCCGTGGTGGCGAAGAGGAAAAAACATGTGTTAGAAACCATCGTTCTTTTTTTGAGATTTGTGTTTGTGGTGATGATTGGGTTATGAGAGTTGTGTTTTTATAGTGTGGTTTGCATAGACTTGAAGGTTACTGGTGATTTAAGAGTACTTAAATGGTGGCTAATATGAGGAATGTGAAAGGGTTAACTTTATATGATGTTAGTTATGAGCGTACTTGAAGCAGAGTTACTGAAACGTATGTTACATTGGGTCGGTGACTGAGCAAATGGAGACGAAGAGTTAAGAGTTATTTTAAAAATGACTAAATAGGTCTTACAGAGATAACTACGAGAAATAAAATTGTTTTAACGAACTAATCGTCACCAAAGTGGCTGTAGTTTAGTGGTAAGAATTCCACGTTGTGGCCGTGGAGACCTGGGCTCGAATCCCAGCAGCCACAAACTTTTTTTCTTTTTTTGTTTGGTTTAAAACTCGTGGCTTTCTGTTCCCTGGACTTTTAGCCGGCCTTTATAGCCCAGATACCCATCATCAGGTCCGTACACTCACATTTATGAAATTCGTTTTGGAACATGATGATAATAAATGACAGCGTCGTAAATCCTATCCACAAAAATCAGACCCAATCGATTTTAGCTTTAGAGAAATGATTCAAATAGAGCGTAATTTGATATTGGGTAGTGGGTGATATCTGATTAAAAGAAAACTCAAATCAATATTTCCGAAATCAAAACTAACTGAATTTATTAACATATTTCTCGAATTTTGGGTAATTTATATTTCTTCCAATATGTTGGAAAGTAAATATTTTAATGTCATAATTAATAGAATATTAATGGATAGTTTTAGATAATTGATGTTGTTTTATAAAAGAACCAGTAAAATGCTAATAAATCGAACCAATCTAAAATTACAATATCTGAATAAAATTCATAAACCGAATCCTAAGATTTAGAAACTTGAGCCAAAACCACACTACTATATGAATGTTCATCCATTTTTAATTTAGAGTATCTTAATTTCATTCCTTTTATTTTAAGATGAAGTTTAGAATAATTTATTTTTCAATCTTATTTTATTTTATATTTTGTGATAGAGTAAAAATGTCTTTACCTTATAAATAGAAGGGTATATTTATATTTATTGATTTTTTTTTAATGGAATACGAGCAAAGTAAAACTCAACTCCATTTATTACTTTGTTTTGAGAGAAATATGAAATAATATATTTTGGGAAATTACTCTATTTTGCAAATTCCACAAATATTATGTTCAACGTATGAGATCGCAACATGTGGATGCGCAACTAGGGACCCACTTTGGTGACTACTCCATATTTGGAATCAGAATGGCATACGTGGAATCCACCAAAATGTTGTAATAGAAGTCAAATGCATCTAAGCTAAAAGTAAACCTCATTGAGAAGTAACATTTGAAGATAGCACAGCCGTTGGATCAACATGTCAAAACCTAGTGTGGAGAATAACTTCCGATCCGATTCTTACAGATATGATACACATGGTTGCACGAGATCACCACACTCTTAAACTAAAAATTTAATAATTTCAGAAGACACGTTCCTCTTCTTACCAAACCGACTTTGTAGCTTCTTCTTCTTTTCCATTGCACAAAACGAAAAAAACGACAAGATATTTTTTAAAAAATAAATAAAATATCTATCGACTCGCTATTTATTTCTTGTATATTTCGTCTCAGATTAATTAATTTCGGAATATGAGCGATCCAATGGGGGAAACTGGATTCTCTGGAGAATCGGCGGAGATGGTCTTCTCCGAGACGGAGATGGCGGCGGCAGAACTGCTTATGCAGCTGAGCGAGGAAGAAACGGTGAGCTGTAGCAGCAGCAACGTCGGAGAAAGTGGAGGAGGTGGCAAGAGAAGACACGAAGATGTTTGCTCGAGAATCGGAAACGACGGCGTAAAAGGCAATTGTAATCTTGCCCGGAAGATGAAGAAGATGAAGGAAAAGAAGTTTCGATCTCTTGAGAGTATTTACATGGCAACGAAGGAGATTAGGGCTTAATTAATGGAAGAAAGGGGGATGAAATAATTACATGTTAATCGTTTTTAATAACCTGTGTCAATGGTTTTTGTGTGTATATGTGGCGCTTAATCTAACGTTGGAGCTTGAGGACGTGTGATAATAGTTTTTGAAGATATTGAGATAAAAATTGTAAAATATATATATTCTCACATAACATGTCTCCGAGTTTTGGCAATATTTTCTATTTAATTGGGTATTAAAAATAAAATGAAAATAAATTTAATTGAAAAATACTAACCCTTATATTATAGAAATCTATTCTATTAAAAGGGAAGCATTCCTAAAAAATTTACTTAAAAAGTTGTTTGGACCTATTCATTAGATTTATTTTTTTGGTCTTCCCTTATATAACTAGGGATTAATCCGGGCTACGCCCGGGATTTTTATGTTTTTTTCAATTTAAGTTGTTAAATTATTTATATTTAGGTTATGATATATATTTATATAAATGTTAAGATGCATGTCATAATTAAAATTTATTTTTAAATTTTAACACATTAAATTAACATATTTTTTAATATTTAAATATTTTTTTGGAATTTTGTTGGCTATCTAGTTATCATATTTAGCAAAATTATCTGTTGAGTGTTGGAATAAATGTTTTAGATATTTAATCAAACTGCAGAGTATTTTCGGATCGGCCACATGCTAAACAATCGATCGATCCGTAAAAAGATGGTCGATCTCCTTAGCCAGGTAAGTACAATTTTAGCAAAAATATCTTTGATTTTTAAATATTAAGTATATAACTATTCTTTTGAATATTGTTTTTTTGAATTGTATTTTCTGATTAAGTCATTGTATTATAATGTTTATGTAAATATTTTTTTGTGATGTTTGAATTTGTGTTGTTCGTATACTTAACCTAGATGATATTGATGTTTAACAATTTATTGTTTTCTGGAAATAGAAAATAATGATATATCAAAACATATCTAATACTTATTAAATGATAGTATAATGTAAATTACATCTATTATTTGAAAATACCATTTGTTGTTTTTATTTTATTTTTAAATCAGAAATTCTTTTTATTTAAAAACATTATTCATATATAGTATAATAGTTTAAGTTTGGAAGATTAATATATATATATATATATATAAAATTATGTATATTTAAAAAAAAAATTTAAAAAATTATATATTGAGTAACTGAATAAAAGCTGAATTTCTTATCTTGAAAATCAAATAATTATATTTTTTTCTTTATGTTATACTCACCAATCCATCATTGATATTTATAACTCAGTATGTTTTAAAAAAAATTTAGTTTTAAGGAATAAACAAATTTAATAAATTAAATTCATCACCTATAATGTTCTGTAAACTTTATTTGAAAACTCTCTAAAATTGTATTTTAAGCATAATATTACTATTATTTAATTTAAGTTATTTTAAGCATAATATATGCTAAACCAACTTAAATTATATTTACAATAGGACCATCATAAACCGGTTAATAAACCAAAAACAATACTAAACCAACATGAATCAATACCTGATTCGGCGAGAAAGGAAGTGTTTCGGGATAAACGCTTGAATGGTTATTAACTGTAATGGTTTGATCATGAAAGAGTTACTATGAATATTAACAATAAAATTATGGATTAGATTAATTTAAATTTGTAAGAATACCTTTGAGTCTATGAAAAGCAATTCAATTCCCATGAATAAGTTTGGCTTTTGGAAGTTGCGGGTTTTCCAACAATGAATCCACCTAACAAAAAGTTCGTTGTTATAAAAAATCTCTTTCAAGGTCATTAAAGGTTTTTGGGACTTGGCAAGAGTTGATGGTGGAACCATTTTTTTGCTCGAGTGCTTTGAAGTTTTCCTTGATTGTGTGAGGTTGATGTTGATGGAATAATGAATTTTATAGAGACTTTCTTGATGTAAAACTATACATTTTTATTTTTTTTGTTTAATGTGGTATTTCTATTTTAATATAGTTTACTACCATTTTAAGATAGATGTACATTTTAAGATAGATGTTTAAATCTTAATGTACTTTTTCTATTTCTTATATTTTTTATTTACATAATATCTATATTTTATATTTTAAAATAGATATTTAAATCTTAATGTACATTTTCCATTTTTTTCAATTGTGTATTTACTTATATTATATATTTTCCATTTTAAGATAGATGTTTAATGCTTCATGAACTTTTTCCATTTTTTTAAAAAATTGTGTATTTACTTATTATTATATATATAATTCATATATTATATATTTACATTATTCACTTATTATTTATTTTCATGTATATGTATTTCCATTTCTTGTATTTTTTATTTACTTAATGTCTCTATTTTACATTTTAAGATAGATGTTTAAATCTTAATGTATGTTTTCCATTTTTTTAAATTGTATATTTCCATTTGTTATACTTTCTATTTACGTAATATCTGTATTTTAAATTTTAAGATATATTTTTAAATCTTAATGTAATGTTCCATTTTTTAAATTGGGGATTTACTTATATTATATATTTACTTAATATTTTTTTATTGTGTATTTCTATTTCTTATATTTTCTATTTACTAATAATTTTATAATTTAAGATAGATTTACATTTTAAGATAGATGTTTAAATACTAATGTAATTTTTCCATTTTTTTTTTCAAATTGTGTATTTCCTTTTTTTGTACTTTCTATTTGCGTAATATCTATATTTTATATTTTAAGATAGATGTTTAAATCTTAATATACTTTTTCCATTGTTTTTAAGTTGTGTATTTATTTTTCTTATACTTTCTATTTTCTTAATATCTATATTTTACATTTTAAGATAGATGTTTAATATTTAATGTACTCTTTCCATTTTCTTAAAAATTGTGCATTTACTTATTATTGTATATATAATTCGTATATTAATATATTTATAATATTTAATTATTATTTATTTTTCTATATATTTATTATTTATCTTTCTTATACTTTATATTTAGTTAATATCTATATTTTATATTTTAAGTCTTAATGTATTTTTTCATTTTTAATGTAAAACGGTAATATTTAATAGAAGAACTTGGACAAATAGTCAAATAGTTATATTTATGTTTTTTTATTTTTTTATAAAATGATAATGTTACATTATGGAGATAAGCCGTTTTTCTAGTGTAAAATGGTAATCTTACATATGTTTAATATAGTATTTTCATATTTTATGTTGTATGTTTACATATTATTTATTATTTTCAAAATTATATATAATGTTTTTTTTACAAAATAGTAATGTTACATTATGGAGATAAGACGTCTTTTTTTTAGTGAAAAATAGTAATCTTACATATGTTTGATGTAGTTTTTCTATTTTTTATGTTGTATGTTTACATATTATTTTTAAAAAAATAAAAATGTAAAATGGTAATCGTACATATGTTTAATGTAGTATTTCTATTTTTTATGTTGTATGTTTACATATATTTATTATTTTCCAAATTATATATAATGTTTTTTGTTTTTTTTTATAAGACGGTAATGTTACATTATGGAGATAAGCCGTCTTTTTTTCAAGTGAAAAATGATAATCTTACATATGTTTAATGTAGTTTTTCCATTTTTTTATGCTGTATGTTTACATATTATTTATAATTTTCGAAAATTAGTAATATTAAAATGTAAAACTATATTTTATATCACGTGTCATCTTTCGGGAGAAGTTTTTTTTGCTGATGTGGACCCTCTATGGAGCCTCAAAAGGTCACTTTTATTAGTAAGGATTTCGAAAGTAAGTAATATTAAAATGTAAAACTATATTTTATGCCACGTGTCATCTTTCGAGAGAAATTTTTTCCACTGATGTGGACGCCCTATGGAGCCTCAAAAGCTCCCTTTTATTAGTAGAGATATGTTTAATGTAGTTTTTCCATTTTTTTATGTTGTATGTTTACATATTTTTTACAATTTTCGAAAATTAGTAATATTAAAATGTAAAACTATATTTTATGCCACGTGTCATCTTTCGGAAGAAATTTTTTCCGCTATTAAAATGTAAAACTATATTTTATGCCACGTGTCATCTTTCGGGAGAAATTTTTTCCACTGATGTGGACGCCCTATGGAGCGTCAAAAGCTCCCTTTTATTAGTAGAAATATGTTTAATGTAGTTTTTCCATTTTTTTATGTTGTATGTTTACATATTTTTTACAATTTTCGAAAATTAGTAATATTAAAATGTAAAACTATATTTTATGACACGTGTCATCTTTCGGGAGAAATTTTTTCCACTGATGTGGACGCCCTATGGAGCCTCAAAAGCTCCCTTTTATTAGTAGAGATATGTTTAATGTAGTTTTTCCTTTTTTTTATGTTGTATGTTTACATATTTTTTACAATTTTCGAAAATTAGTAATATTAAAATGTAAAACTATATTTTATGCCACGTGTCATCTTTCGGGAGAAATTTTTTCCGCTGATGTGGACGCCCTATGGAGCCTCAAAAGCTCCCTTTTATTAGTAGAGATTTAAGTAATAAACTAAAAACATTTAAACCTATATACCTAACTGTATTCCATATTTGTAGTATTTAGTTAACAAACAAACCACAAATACATAAAAACCAATTTTCACCAATCTATAGTTTTTTTTTTTGAAACATTCACCAATCTATATTTGAATGAATAAATCACTAATATTTTCTATGGTATATTATTAACCAAATATTTTAAAATAACTTTACAGCGTTTCGAGAAAAAAATATATATTATTTAAAAGGAAACATTCCTGTTTTTTTTTTCCTTTAATATAAATGTCGATTTTCTAAAAATACTTCTAAACTACCATATATATGCTATCTTTTGATTTATGGGATTACAACTATATATACTCATTAATTTAATTCATTGCATTTGTGACTCATTAAAAAATTTCAATCCATCAATCATAAATTTAATTTTATGAATATGTCTATACCCATTTTATACCTCTAAACAAAATAAACAAATTATCTACACTAAAAATGTAATTGTACTGATTAGTACAAAACCTATAAATTAAAATGCATAACATAAATACAATACATTAACATTATACAACAACTCAAACTGTTTATTCAGTTTTATGTACTATTATAAAGTAGATGAGAGTTTTGATCAAGTTTTCAAAAAAAAAAATATTATAACATTTTCTGGGTATTTTCCAGGTCAAGCGGTGTCGGTTAACGGATTAATGACAGATTTATTTGTCAGATTTTCGTATAATAGGTTTTCATTAATTCTAAATTTTGTGGAAACAAATTAGTTGGTAGAACCTCTAATAGCATGCTGCATGAAAAAACATAAATCAGTTCATATTATATATGACCATCGGATTAATCGATTTGACTATGGGTCCGAATCATATATAAAAACACTGTTTATATTTTGATTTCTTTACAAACTACATATGTACCCAACTAAAAAGAGTTATTTTTTAAAACTAGAAGATGCTTTCTTTGCATCATTTCAATGTATATGTACTATATTAATTCTCATCTTTCAGTTCAGTTTGAATATTTTAGTTTTTCTGTTTTGCCTCAAATTGTTCATGTATTTACAAAGTTTGATTTGATTCATTTATGTTACTATTTTGGTTTTGGTTCGGTTCAGTAGCAAAGTTGGAAACTAGCTAATATACAAAAGGTACGTTTAATTTAGTTTCGGTTCAATTCTGGTTTTCGAATAGTCACGGATTTATAGATTAATATTGGATAATTTGAAATTTCAATTTAAAAATCGGTTAATTTAGATTGTTCGGATAAAAATATTAGATAATTCGGATATTTTAATATTTTGAATAAAAAGTATCGGGTAATTCGGTTTATAAATAGTATTTTTTAGGATATTCATTTGGTTCACAGTTCGGTTTCACTTTTTTGGTTCTAGAGATATATGATTTACTCGGTTGTGTATGAAATTCTGTTTAATTTTGTATTGTTCGATTCGCGATCCCCGATAAATATGTTCAAACCTATACATTATTTTATATAGAAATTCGTTTACACTGAGTATTTAATTATCTGAAACTGATTTTTTAGATTCATAATATAGATACTATTAATAGAATTAAAAAACTATATTTTTAATAATTGGTTCTACATTTGGGTAGATTAATAGTTAATGTACTTACAAATAAATTTAATTAACATTTTTTATTTAATAATAAATATACTTGATCTTGATCTTCAAATAGATTTCAACAAATTACAAATAACGCGAATGCTTGATCAAAGATTGCGTACAAAAAGATAATTCTTATGCAAGTCATATATATATTGATATAAAAATCTAAAAAAAAAATCAAATTTATATTCTTTTCAGTGGATTAATAACCGTCTTAATGATTTTAACATTTTACCATATTTTTTTAATTATCTACTCTCAATATATACGAGTAACGGGATCTATCGGTTCGACCACAAGTCTGACTCGGATATGAAAACTCAATGGAAACATTGTACCGGACTGAAATAATAATAATAATAATTATCTTTTAAATAATAGTTATAAATTTATTTAATATTTGACTTTACGGTTAACAAAAAAATACCCGCGCTTCAAAATCTAGTACTGTTTTAAAACATTTTGTTTTACGTTGGTAAAACAATTTTTTTTTTAAGATAAATTTTCTTTTGGATTATTTTTGTTAAATTTGTTCGCAACTAATTTCGATGAAGCTAACGGCACAACGCGAACTAGAACAATCCAAAACCATTAACGACATACCAATTATAAACCTAAACACAATACTATAGAACCCCGAGAAAAGCTCGACATAAAACTAAAGACATAAGAAAACCGATGAAGTTAGGAATCTATCCAAGAGATGAGATCAAGTGAGCTCTTGGTTTAAGAAAGTGACAGTGACATATAACCACAAAGAGTTTTAGAGAAGTGGGTACATTCATATACAACTGTTGAGAGGCTGCCTGCAAGACATGAATTATTCATGACATATATAAGTTAGATTGGAGGTTATACACCAGTTCGTATGGACATTGGTCAAGGCAGGAACACGCTAACGGCTGATGGTTTGTATTGTCAAGGACAAGAAACGCTTACTTCGTTAATGGATTGAAGGTGTGCTCATTAACTGAAAACCTCGAGGCAAGATCTTACAAACATGGAAGATTTGATTTAGGAAACGAGATGTCACATCAAAGGAGTTTGTTACTCAGAAAATGAGTTTTAAAGAGTTGTAAAGCAGATTTTTAGTTTATCTAACAAATTTGGTAAAGTTCTTTAGCTTCTTTGTATTCTATCTTCTATCATCTGTATTTTCTGAGAATTGAGCTTATCTTTATCTAAATATCTATTCTCCTCTTACAGATTATTTATAATATGAAAAATGAATTATTGTTTCATGAATAATTAATAATTGGTTTTAGTTTGATTCAATTTTGTTGAGCGTTACAGTTTTCTTGTAGCACAAAGTGCTCTCCACCATCCCCTAAACTCAATGGTTGCTCAAGAGCACCAAAATCTAACTGCTGCTCAAGGACCTGCTGATTCTGAGAATCAATTTGAACACTCTCGACTGGGATATGGAAGAGCTTGTTTAGGAATTTCATGAAGAGAGGTTTGAACATTTGTATCTGAACTCGAGGTCAGACCGGTAATAGACACAATATGAATTATGTAGGGCAGTATTTAGGATTATGAGTATTATCCAAATCCAACCTAAATCTGAGCGGAAACCCAAACACCAAAATATAAAACATGAATATTCAAATTAGTACCCGAAATAGTATTCGAAACCTAAATAAATAATTCAAATCAAATATATCCTTATTCTAATACTTAAACCATATAAAAACTGACATAAACCATCAGTGATCTATGAACCGGATAAAGCGAACAAATTGTTGACACTGATATACTAAATAACGTAAAATTTTAAATATATATTTACATTTACATTCTTTATACTTTTATATGAATTAATTATGCATGTTTTATAATATAATATTGATGAAAATATTAAAATCATAAGTTTTTGGTTTCATATCAACAAAATATAATGAATTAAAGTATTAATAATTTTAATAGTTTTTCATTAAATGATTTTGTTATTTTAATATTTTAATAAATTTCATTAATTAATAAAATAGGTTAAATCACAAAGTAATTTCAAAGTTTATACTTAATTTAATATTTCCTCCGTTTTTTAATATAAGTCGTTTTAGAATTGTGCACACAAATTAAGAAAATCATTAAGTTCTTAACAAATCAACCAATAATAAAATAGAATGTATCTTATTATTGGTCATATAACATTAACTGTTAATAAATTTTACATAGAAAACCGAAAACGTCATATAATTTGGAACATAAAAATTTCACTAAAACGACTTATATTAAAAAACGGAGGGAGTATTATTTTAAGTGCTTTTGTGTTTCATATCTATCTATCTATATATATATATATTCATCTACTAATTACAAATATATTTACTTTAAAATGTATTTATTTACATACTAACAAAATTTAGATTTTGGAAACCAATTTGATCTGTTTGGACTATATATTGAACCATAACCCATATGGTTATTTGGTTGGGCTTGATGCTTATAAACGCTTTTTAAAGTAAATCTCATATTGAGCTCTGAAGATCCACGCGTCATGGCAGAACGAGCATTATGTATACAACTTATTTTTACATTTTATTGTTTATTTTATGTTTTACATATTATGAATAATCAAATAATAAATATATCTAAAAATAATTAAAAGTCAAAAACTATCTCTATAATATTATTTGAGAAGTCAGTTTCCTCTGTGTCACTCTCATATTAACTCTCACGATGGTTGATTACACTAATACCCTTAATGAATTAAAAATGTTAAATACTATTATTTATTTATTTTATTTAGTTTTATTTTAAAAATATTTGAAAAACATATACATATAATAAAAAAGGAAATTTTTTATAAAGTTAAAAAAATTGAAAACGAAAATAAATGTATATATAATATGATTTCAAAAAAAAAGGAAAGTTCACAAAATAGTAATATTACATTTAAAAAATATTTTTAAATAACATAAAATATAGTTTTGAAGTAATAAAATACTTTATTTATATCTATATTTTCTTAGATGAAAAACATAAATTTGTATATAATGTGATTTTATTTAAAAAAACTATACAGATAATCTTGATATTAGAAAAAGAAATAACATTTCTTTCAAAACATAATTTTAAACAATACAAAAAAAATTCAAACTAATAGAAGTATTTTTATATATCTATCTATTTTCTTAGAAGATTACACAAAATAATTGAGAAACATAAATTGAAATATGTTTAATTGACTAAAAATAGTTTATAATTAGTATTATTGAAGTGTTTTATTTATTTTTCATATATTTTGTTGACTATAATAGCTTCGAATTACATCAAAAACAATATTGATAAATTATATTTTGCTTATATAATATTATTTTCAAATAAAATCACAATTTTTGTTTACTGCTTATTTTTAAGAGATATTGAAAACATAAAAAAAATCAAATAGTTGTAAAATAAATATATTATATTTTATGATTATTAAAGTTATTCGTTTTATTAATATTAAATTTTCTTCTAAATTTTATGTTGTGGAACTTAATATAACCATAATCAAAATACCAAAGCAAATCTGAATTCTCATTTTTAAAATTATTTTAAATAAATTTTAGTTTCCATTCAATAAATCAAAGGCATAAAGTTATTTAGAATTTATAGAATATTTTCATTATTGTAAATATTAATATATGTTCATGAGCTTCCAGAAATGTATCACCTACTTATGTATGTAACTTCCTCTTGAGCATCACTTAATTTTATAATATATTTTTAAAAACATCAATATATAATTTGATAAATATTATGAAAATACATGCACGTTTAAACGATAAATAAAATTGATTTGATTTGACTTGATCATAATAAAAAATAAAAATATATCATTTGAATTTGAAAGAATAACAGTAACTCAATATACTCACAACATGAGTGATTCGACTAATCTAACTTATATATAAAATCATAGATTTAACTACAATAAGAATATATAATTTTATAAGATAGTAATTTATTTTATAAATATAAATCATAGAACAACTCAAAACATATTAAAATGAAAATAAAATATTAAACAATTGTTACAATTTAGTTCTTTTCTAAAATTTATGTATATGCATGAGACTTCAGAATATTATCGTTATATTAATTTATGTAAATTGGAATCAGAAACTTTAGTTTATTTTATTTTTTTATTCTAAGCACAAAATATTTGAAGTTATACATAATCTTAATAAAATATATTTACATATTTAAGACAACAACCACCTAAATGCAAATAAGAAATTAATCAAAATTTTAATATATTTAGAATAAAAAATATTATAGTTGAATTCGGAGATGCAATCTAAATTACGTAAATGTTAACTAAATTGACTGTAAAAACAACAAAACCGATTAAATATAACATATATAAAATCATATGTATTATTAAAGTAATATAATATTATAAATATAAATGATGCATACAAATTATAAATTAATTTAAAATTAAAAGTAAATAGCAATCAATTATTATAGTATATTTACTTCAAAAACATTTATACCTGTGCGTGAGGACGGGAAAATCACATAGTTATGTATATAATTAAGTAGGGGGAGCACACAAATCAAAATGATCATTTTCTTATATTTACAATTATTTCTGGTAAATAAATCCAAACAATCAATTTTATATGGTATATAGTTAAATAACGTTCAGATTCATATGGTTCTACGATCATTTGTATCTTTTTAAATAATTGCTAAAAAAAACTAATGTGAGACTTTAATAGTTTTAATAATTTATAGTCGTATTCTAAAAAATTCAATGAATATTTCAAAATTAAATTACTAAGTTCTCAATACTTTTCAATGAAAATTTCAAAATTAAAATAGCATGCATTATATATGGGATATAGTTTTATTGTACGATATTAAAATATATATATATTTTAATCTAAAAATCTATTAAATGAAAATTCATATTTATATGGTTTTATTTGTATTTTGTTACAAAAAATGTTTTAACCATTGAACACAAAAATTTTAGTGTGAAACTTTTTACAATTTTAGTAATTTATCGTCGTTTTAAACAAAAATTAAATATAACATATATAGGAAAATCAAAATTTAATTATGGATGTGACTGTTTAATTAATTTTAACAACATAAAATTAAAAACAATTATAGAGAATACATAAATTGTTATTAAATTTTTATTATTTAAAATTATTAATTTTTATACATATTTTGACCACATTAGTTAATTTCTTAACTTCTATTTTAAAAAGAATGAAGAATGTTTTTGTACTTTAATAACTAATTTTATTATTAGTTTAATGAAAACTATATTATATGTTTAAATGAATCAACATATTTCTCTAAAAAAAATTGAGAATCATTAAGTTGACGACACATGATATTTCAAATGTTGTAATGTTTTTTAATACATAAAAGGATAGGCATACGGATTATACGCTGTATCAGTGGACATATCCAGTTGAAGTAGTCAATAGACACTTCTGAGTTCTGACAATAAAAGCATGTGTTCGTCCGCATAATGCGTGGGTGAAGCTTCTAGCTCTTAAGGAAAATGAAAATAAAAACTAGTGCTTTTCCAACTGTAGTTGTAAATACATGAGCCAAAAGATAAACAACCTTACTCAGCTCTTGGTTTTGATTTTTAAATTAATTTGGGTTTTGAAGTCTTCTCCGAGATCTAAAGTAGTCTCTAAAAAGTTAAAACAAAAGGTCCATATCTAACCCAGCTTCTCCATTAAATGTGAAGTCAACCAGTTATCAAGTTTATAATATTCAGAGGTTATCTTTCAATTGACGTACATTTATTGAAGACGAAACTGTTTAGGGATTTGTTTTAATAATTTATAAATCAGCTAAAAATCCTTAAGATAGACGAGAGTAAGATAGATATAAATCCTCTAGAGAATGATTCAGCAAAATCCAAAATGGTCTCAGATGAGTGTCTTTAGTGACTGTAAATGAAGATTAAAAATCAAATGGTCTTTAAAATTTTACCTGTTCAGCTTGATCAGTTGATGAATTAGGATGAATCAAGATTTGAAATTTTGTAATTGATTGTGTAACTCTGTTTCCAATGGTTTAGGAATGGAATGCAAACGAGGAAACAAAATTGAATTTAGGGTGCCCAAGGCTTATGGATCAACCTTGAAAGCCAAGAAGACAGAAGATGAAATCACTCGCGATCTCCTTGAATTCGGAAGCAAGTGTTAAGAACATAACACAATCTATTTTATTAGTATAAAAAGGTGAAGAATTACAAAGATGCGAAAGACTTAATATAGTAGTCATATGAACTTAGGTTGAATTAAAATACATTAATTTTATAGAACGAAATCAAAGAAGAAACTACAATAAAACAAACTAGAGATTTTGTGCCGTTTAACTAAAATTTGAATGACAATGATTTACAAGAAATCATTTAGATAAGCACATTCAATTGCTTTTAGTTTTGGTTGCTCTTCTCCATTTGGTAAATAATTCTTGCTTTGATATTTGGATTCCCAAGAGTGTGATAGGGTAATGACCAAAATGGTGTGCTTTAGTTGTCTCTTTGATCACAAGGTAATAATCAAAACGGTGAGCTTTGATTCTTTGGTGTGATGGTAAATAAGATGAATTATTGTTTTTTTTTACCAAAAAGGAAGATAAGTTATTGTTTCTCCTTTAGAAATGGCAAATGATTTGGATAAAATCTTGGACCGTCTTATAACATATGCTTCGTCTTGGTTGGTCTTGAAGCTTTGTTTCATCTCCTTGTCTTTAAGTTTAAATTCTTTTAAGACTTCTATTTGACTAATCCTGAGTTGGTGTGCGTTTTGTAGAGAACTATTATTTTCTTTCTGATTAATTAAATACTCCACATTTGGTTGAATTCTTCTCTTGATAGTTGATAACTTGATATCGACATTCTAGTTGTGTGTGTGTGTGTCGTTGGGCGTTGACATTTGTGGTTCTATGTCTTCATCACAAGCAGTGCATTTACGCACATTATGACCTAGCTTTTTAGAACATTAACGAGAAAAATTGCATAAAAACTTTCAAAGTGTCATTTACTATCATTTTAAACTTTGATGTTTTTTTTACTGATATTTTTAATTTTCAAACTGACAATTGTATCAAAAAAAAATTTCAAAATAAAAAAAATGACGAATAGTACATGTAAAAGGAAATCTTGCTCCTTTGAAAAAAAAAATTAAAAGGAAAAGTTTGAAATTTTGAAACACTTGAGTACGTATTATCGGTTATACTCACATTGCGTTTTGTCTATTAAAACTTTAAAATCTATCATCACTTCCGATAACACCCTCCATCGCAGAATTGTTATCTTCGTCCTCCTTGGGTCACTTGTAGCCATCATTAATTCTGTATGCAATGGTAGGTTTGCTTATTTAATGCTCTACTATGACTTTTCGTTTCAAGCTTCTCAAGGATGGATTTTTAACGTGGGCGTTCTTAAACCTATAAGATAATCTATAAATATTATTGGGATTGATGAAGTTTAGTAGTTACCGTATTTATTCGTTTATCGAAATTCCTATAAATTTATTATAGCGGTATTACCAGAAACAATCACCCACCTTGCCACTATTTAATACCACAAGCACAAGTTAAACCACAAATAGAAGTGCGCCTATACTCTCCGGCGGTATTCTACTTTTCCGACGGCTGTCAGTTTGTCAAAGTCACTGAGATCCAACATCTCTCGTTTAGGTTTGTTGCTTCTATTCTATTTCTACTCTCTCTCTCTCGGTCGCAGCTTAGGTGCTTTTGAATTCATATTTCGTTTCCTTCTGGTTTATATTCATAAATTTCAATTCCATGTAAGTTGTTTTCTTGGATATGAAACGTCAGTGGTTCAATGAGAAGTAGTGAAGTACAGCGACTAAGCTATAGAGTTCCCTAATTTTTCTTGTCTGAGAATATTTTAGATATCTTGTTTCTCAAAATCAACCATGATCTGATGTTTGGAACCTGGGAGCTAGTAATCTGTACTTCACTACTTGCTGCTAACTTGAGTTGCCTTCTTTGGATAGTAGCTGCTTATGTATATGGTGGTGGGGTCCTTAGAAGAGAATTAGTGACGGGCTGTATCATTTTTTGGGTATTTTTAACTAACACTTGCTTTTGTGCTTGCAAGGTTTTCATATTCATTTTTTTTGTTCGTGTGCCCGGTCAGTTAGGCCAGTAGTAAAGTTTCATACGTGATTTGCATATTCGAGAACAATAAAGTTTAACTACTACCTTAACAAACAATAGAGCATGTGTTTTGTTTTAAGAAGTGATGTATAAGATTCAGCCTCTAATCTGGCTAATGAAAAACAAATTCTCAGCTGAAAAAGCATTTAACACTATTTATATATATTGGACGTGTTAGAGCACCCTTATTTCCAATATCTAAAAGGAGTTCTCAAGAATAATAAAACAAGAAAAGTAATAAGTGAGTTTCTCTCCTCCCAATTAGATATTTGAGATGAAGATGCTCTCATATCTGAGATAGGTTTTTTATTTATGTCACCATGCGTCTATTGGCAACGTGGCTTTTCTTGATCGTGTATATCCCTTTTTTTCAGTTGTGTAAAAGATCAGCAAAATGGTTGCTCAAGGGTTCACTGTGGATCTTGACAAGCCCCTTGCTTTCCAGGTAAGAGTTTAAGTAGTATATGATCTGAATATTGGCTGGAGACCATAATCACACAAGATTGTTTTGTTTTTTCAAAGCTGTATTCCCTTGTCAACCCCCGGCCCTCTTGGTATTGCTTTGAATGTTTGACAGGTTGGTCATCTCGGAGAAGCTTACGACGAATGGGTTCACCAACCTATTGTAACAAAGGAAGGCCCTCGGTTTTTCCATAGTGACTTTTGGGAGGTATATATCAATTTTTTTTAATTTACCATTGAACTTTTCAATAATAAGCAGTACTCTCTCTGTTTCATATTAAGTGTCGTTTTAGACTTGTGCACACTGATTAAAGAAGTAATTAATTTTGCATGTTTTCTATATAAAAACACAATTAACTATACACCTAACCATATTTCAACCAATAGAAAAACAAATAACAAAATAAAATTAATAAATTTTATATTGAAAACCGAAAACGACACTTATTTTGTAACAAATGTTTTTCTCTAAAACGATACTTAATATGAAACGCATGGAGTAATATATTAGATAAGCCGTTGATCCTCCATGGTCTGACATATTTGCAATGAAACAGTTCTTGACCCTTACAGTTTGGTGGGCGGTTCCTGTCATTTGGTTGCCAGTTGTTGTCTGGTGCATCTCCATGTCAGTAAGCATGGGCTGTTCATTCCCAGAAGTTGTCTCATTGGTTGCCTTGGGAATATTTATCTGGACTTTTATAGAATACTGTCTTCACCGTTTCCTTTTCCACATGAAGACCAAGAGTTACTGGTTCGTCCCCCACACACACACACTTTCTTTCTCTGTGTGTTACATTTTATATACTTAGTAGTCACTATGAATCCTCTTCAACTAGATGCTAATGTTATTGTGGAACCATTTCAGGGGAAACACGGCACACTATCTTATTCACGGATACCATCACAAGCACCCAATGGACCACCTTCGACTCGTCTTTCCTCCTGCCTTAACAGCTATTATGTGCTTTCCTGTAAGCATTTGATCATACAGTATATACTGTCCTGTTTTTAAAATAAAACCTTTTTAATGCGTTTTATCTTTTTGCTTGTGTCCCAGCTCTGGAACCTTGCGAAGCTAATCGCAACTCCTTCAGCTGCACCTGCATTGTTTGGAGGCGGCCTGTTCGGCTATGTGATGTACGATCTTACTCACTACTACCTTCACCATGCCAACCCAACTATACCAGTAACCAAAAACCTCAAGGTTTAAACAAGCCAAGTCTTCTTCTCTTTTGTATACATACAAATCTTACACATCATTATTAAAAAGTTTATGGGTTTTTGTTGTTTTTTTGTGATATCTGCAGAAATCCCATTTGAACCATCACTTCAGGATTCAGGACAAGGGATATGGAGTAACTTCGTCGCTATGGGACATAGTGTTTGGTACACTTCCCACCACAAAAGCTCTCAAAAGAGAGCAACAAAAGTACTAAGATGGATGCAAACGAAAAAGGATATTTGTAATATACAGTTCATCTTAAACTATTTAATCAATCACTCTATGTTAATCTGATCACGTTTGTTTTGGACTAATGTCTTTGTATATCAATATACTACACATCCTATGTAATAGTTTTATGTGTTTCACAACTTAAAAAAAAAAAGACTTTGTTTACAACAAGTGCACATATATGCTTGTTATGACGCTTATTCTGAAGAGATACAAAAACTAGATGGTTGCGATGTGTGGGTCTCTCGAAGCTTTTCATGTACGTGAGCTATCCACATGGACATCCCCTCGTGTCATAAGAGCGATGGGAATCGAGCTTACCGTGTTCCGTACGTTTCTATCAACAAATTATGATGATCAGTTGACAGTTGACAGTTGATCGATCACAAATGCAAGGAGAGGGCCTTTATCTTGAATTTATTCAAATAAAAGAAACCCTGACAAAGTATGTTAGTCTCTCGTTAAAAAATATATTCAACTAATAAGTTGCAGTTAGGCCTGCGGAAATAATCCCAACCAAAATTTTCATTGTTGGTTCAAATTCTGTTAGCAGTTTGGTAGATTTATTTTAAATTTTTATCAGTTCAGCTTTTTAGGCGATTTACAAGTTTTTTAAAAGAAATTCTATAACCAGATTATAACTATTTAAACCAGATTATCCAAATTATAACAGAAAATATATCCAAATTTAACTAAATGTAACTGAAGTATCTGATTTTTAACTAAATTAAACCAGATTTTGACCTATAATCAAAAAAATTTGTCCAATTCGGTAAAAAATTTTTTTTTTTTTTTGGGTCAAACATTCGGTAAAAAAAAATTAACAATATATATTCAACCGAGGCAAACCAATTTTTGTTTGGTTTAATTGGAAAGATTGAATGGAAACGGAAATAACCAAAAGTCAATTTATCAAAACAGGGAATTGGCAGTTAAATAAACCGGTTTTAGTAGAAGCAATCTCAAAGGGAGAATAAGATAAACTGCGTAGCCAAACAAATCTTAAACTCGACGAAATCAATGTTTATGAGTAAAAAGTAAATCGATAGTCCCGCCTTCACACTCACTCGAATCGTACTCCCTACTCTCTCGCCAAGTTCAATTTCTTTCTCCGTCTCTGTCAATGAGTTATCCGATTTTCATCTCCGACGATGATGCTTCTCCTCCACCTCCATTCCCATCCAACAAGAGGCCTCGAAAGAATCCTCCCACCCCTACCATCGATACCGAAGCTTCTTCTTCTCCTCTGCTCGTCGACGACGATGTCGTCACTGTCGTCAAATGTCCCCTTGGTTCCGCATCTGGCTCCTCTTCGCGGCGCCGTGAAGAAATTTTATCCGGTGAGTGTTGATTTTGAACAGTTAGGGTTTGTCTCTGCGATTAGGATGAGCTTCTTCAATTTTTGCAATTATGTTTGTGATTCGTGATGATGATTCTCTGTTAGGGTTTAACTGTAAATATTGGAATTGTGATATTTGGTAAAGGAGTGATATCTCTTGACTCGGATTCTGAAGACACTCCTGGAGCAGGAGCTGAGACTTCGAACAAGTATGGGCCCACCATACTTGTTGATTCTTTGGAGCAGCCTTGTCGATTGGAACCTCTTATCAGTGATTCAGATTCTGGTGAGGAGAGCTTTTACCCCTTGTTATTACAATAATGATATGCTTAGGAATAGTAGAGTTATATGATTGATTGATTTCTTTTAGATAATAGTACTGATTGGTTGCGGGGACCCAGTTCTCAATCTTCACTTCCCAAAGTTGCTATTGAGGTAACACTTTATCTGCCTCTTTTAAATCAAGAAAATGTTTGCTTTTGTCTTCTGTTTTAATGACTATTAAAATCAGGTCGATTCTGACCAAGAGAATGAAGACGTAAGTGTTGAGAAAATGAGTCGCCAAAAGCAGGCCTCATGCTCTAAAAGTCCTTCTCTTTCTGGTAACGCATTGCCAAGAAAGCGGTTGTCAAAGGATGAGAGAATCCGTGCCGCAGAGGAAAAGAAGTTAAGGAAAGAAGTGAGTGTCATTTTTACATGCCTTTGTATTTTTTTTTTTTTTAAGACCAACTGCTTAATAGCCTCCATCATCATGCAGCAAGAGAAATTACAGAGAGCTGCCTCGAAAGCAGAAGAAGCTGAGAAAAGAAAGTTGGACAAGGAAATGCAGAAACTTGGAAAGGGAAAGCTGGCGATTAAATCTATAGTCGCTGAGATTGATCTTCAATTGATTGAAGGAGCCCTTGGAGGTAAAAGACTCTTTCTCCATTCTTTGGATTATTCTTTCCTCTCAAGGCTAGCTATATATTAGTATAGAGGCTGACTGCATTTTGATTTTCTGTTAATATAGCACCTCTGATCACACTGTTCGCTGAGAAATGCATTACATACCGTGTAACCTCTAACCCAATCAAGAGTTCTATTGTGTGGACAATGACGACACCTCCGGAGGATGTTTCTCAGGTACGGTACAGTAGAATCGTGGTCAATTTGTAGGATGTGCCAATGTTATTTAATATGTTTTGCGTTCTTCAGTCTCACCACTGAAATATTTTGGAGGACAAGTGATTCTTAGAACCTTAGAACTTGCAACTTTTATCAATACCCCCAATCTGGTCTCTATCCTTGTTTCTTGTGAGGATAAGCATGTCAGTTGAACATTTGCATTTTCTTTCACTTATGCATCAAACTGTTTGGTCTTGTTAGCTTCATTTCGTAATAGCCTTAGTGAAATGACCGTTTATTGTTCAACGTGCTCTATTCAGTGTTTCAGTTCCAGGCAAACGGGTATTTGATTATCAAATTTATTTTGCTATGTGATTCTGTTAACCTCCATCTTTAAAATGATATATTACTTATTACAGTGTCATTGTATAAATATTTAAAAGAGAAAAGAAATGAATCCCTTGTGTGAAGAGTTGAAGGGATTTCGTTATATGTATCTGATGTATCCAGTATTCTCTTTTGCTTTCTGATTTGCATCTTCTTTTCTCTGTTGCAGAAGATTCCATATGTTTTACTTGTGTACGAGGCTGAAGAATTTTGCAATCTTGTTGCAAATGAAAGACTTCTAGAAAACGTCTCGAGAGTTCGGGACCAATACCCATCTTATACAGTGTGCTACCTCACAAATAAATTGATTTCATACGTTGAAAAAAGGTTGGGTGTGATAAGGTACATTTGTTTTGCATGAAGCTTTCCATCATGGAGCTGAATAATCTAAATTTCTAGGGAAAAGAAAGATTATAACGTGGGAAAATCCAATGGTTGGAAGCGACCTCCTATTGATGAGGTACTACGGTACTTAACACGACCATATGTAGGGTTTATTGCTCTTTTCTTAGTGTTCTTAAACATACTTGCCTTTGTGATATTTGATGTGTAATACAGGTGCTTGCAAAGTTAACAACGCACTATGATAGAGTGCATTCCAGGCATTGTATAGATGGGCCTGAGGTGGCTGCACATGTTGTTGGTTTAACAAGCAGTCTGGCCTCTTGCCACTTCAGGTACTAATCATCTATTCTATTTCGATTTCGTTTCCAATGTATTACCTTGATATGATGCTTTATAGTTGTTTTTTCTTCCCCCCCTCCCAAATCAAATCAGTTAATATCTTGATAGAAACCGATCTAAAGATGATCATGAAAAGTGGGCATTGGCATCTTCTTTTAGACTTAAATCTTACGTGTCTGTGAAGTAAACTGAATGGCACCGACCCTGAGAGCACAGCATCACGTGGAAGTAGAACTTGACACATATACATACATGTGTGGCTGTATGGTTCTGGCGATTGTGTTTCTCTGTATTTTCCTGCTTGGTTTTAGGTAAAACTAATCCTGCTTCTGTAAACTGATGCACAGGAAAAAGTCATCTTGGTTATCAGTAAAGGCTGAAGGTGTTGTAGCCTCCATGGATTCTGTTGACAAGCACTTGATTAAGAAGAGTCCATGGTAAAGTATAAATTAAAACCACTAAAAATGTTGTTATTGTTGTTTAGTCGATCTAAATCACCCGTGGCGTGTTTGATCTGTAGGTTAAAAGCTTTAATAGCAATACCAAAGGTGCAGCCAAGATACGCGGTAGCAGTGGGGAAGAAATATCCAACAATGAAGTCTCTTCTTAAGGTGTATATGGATCCTAACAAATCGGAACAAGAGAAAGAGTTGCTTCTAAAGGACTTGAAGTTAGAAGGGTTAACAGGAAAATACACAAACTTAGGAATAGTTGGTTCTAAGCGGATATATAGAGTTCTCATGTCTAGGGATGGAGAACTTAAGACTGATGAAGTGGCTTCACAGATTTATTCTCCACATGACTTGGACTAGAACTTAGTCAGACAAAAACAGTAGAGTGATTGTGTCTTGAGATTAAATTTTTGTACATGTATGCAAGTTACATAACTTGTAAAAAAAGTTGATAATCTCATAACTTTCTTCTCTATTTGATATCTCATATAGTCTCTAGGTTTTACATCTCTACGCCCTGAACTGAGTCCGGTTCCTTGATGATGCTGATTTTCGAATGCAGTCTAGAACCTTCAGGTATCCCCAAAGGCGGATTCTCACAAGAGCAGTTATCAACAGCAAAGAGCTCCCACTCCTTAATCCCACATTTCTCCAATGCTGACTGCAATCTTTCCCTCTCCTTCTCCTCCGGGTACGAACCATCAGGTGTCACGAGCACAGCCCCGGTGTAAGACTGTCCCGCAACACGAGCCGCTCCATTGTAATGGAACAGTCCCCAACTCAGATCATCACACACATCCACAATAGTCCAAAACTCGTTTGACACCACACCATTGTCTAAAACACTGAGACGGAAGGTCGCAGGAGTCTTTCCTCTCTTAACCGAGTATCTTCTCCTCCTCCACACCAGCTTCCCTTCAAGCGTCCTCACCTGGAACACAGGTTCGTACCAGAACGATGACTTCCCTTTCCCTCTGTAGAAAAGCTGGTACTGGCACGGGAACTGATCATAAGCCGGGTTCTGTCCAGCCGCCACACGCCAGCTCCAGTCCAAGTCCCCTAACCATCCAACAAAAAGGTCTTCCGCTGTCTCATGACATAACTCCTTCCCTCGAAAACTCGTCATGGGAGGCACATAAGGCTTCTCGGGGATCTTTGCATCAAGTTCTAGACAATTATGTTTCTGTAGTACACAAAGAGAGAAGGCTTCAAAGTACGGACTCTCGTAAGAAGCAATGCATCTGTAGCTGCACACCTGGTCCACAGGACTACATTTGTTCAAACACTGAAGAGCTTTCCGACAGTTCGGATCCAAGAGACAGTTCAAAATCTGAGGTCCGCAGTTTTTAACCATACATCCGAGCGTCGAGAACCCTTTGGATCTCAGGTTCTGCAACACGGGAACTGGTCTAACGTAAGCGTTGATGATGACAAGCAAACAGAACCTTATGTCATCAGAGTTGCGGCGTTCCCAAGCATCTCCCACTGTCTTCACAACCTCCGTTCCTTCTTTGTCTGTATCACCGGTTTTGAAATCAGTGCCTCCTAGCCTGTTCATCAAATCTTGAGAAGACTCGAAACAAATCACGTTCTTGATGTTATTGCTGTTCGTCTGAATCCATTTAACGGACTCTGAGTTGTTAACAGCAACCACAACCAAGATATCACTCTGGTTCAGTTCCTGCTTGAGATTCATAGCTCTTTGGTCATTGGACCGTAAGATTTCATCATCAAAGACGAGCATTTCGTAGCCTTCACCAACCCATTTTAGTCTTCTTGCCTGTTAATGAAGATGTAAAATGAGATTACAGAAAGTTAAAAGAGTAATCAGAGATAGAAGAGAAGCACGTACAGTGTGGAGCATAACTTCGTGCCAGGAGGTGGATTTGAGTGAGCTTACTTCTCCTTTCCCCACCAGAGCAACCAATCTCACCGGCTTCTCCGTCTTGGTACTCCTCTCTGTCTCCAAAACCGATTGAACAATCGTTCGCGTGCGGAAACTCACTTTCCGTCGGGGGAATGTTTTGCCATCTATGGAAGAAGGATGAAGCTTCTGGACCGGAGAGAAAGCAGCTCGACCAGTGACAAACCGATTGGAGAAGTTAGCGGATGATCTCGTTCCAGGAAGAGAAGGTGCTTTCAGAGAAATCGACATTACGAAGAACATACAGCAGTAACGGTAAGGTAGTCTCACCCTTTATAAACGTTCACAATCAAGCCACGTGTTGAGTCGTGATTGGTCAAACAGCTTTACTTTTTTTTCCTTTTTCTGATCTTCAATAAGAAAGTAGTAGAGATGCCCAGAATCTAATTGAAAGTTCCCAACCAAATTTATATTTTTTAAATCAATAATTTGGATTGGTATACTTCAGAAGAAAAACCAGAACATTTTACAGAACGGTTTAACGAAACATTTTATTTAAATGTAATCTCGAGTTTCATTTATATCACCATTATCAGAAACATGAAACCCACGTTTGTGTCTAAAAATCACAAGCGTATTAATAACCAGAAAGAAAGTTAAGACCATTTGGTATTATATTTCGAGTCCATGGTGAGAGACCGACCTTATTAACCAAAAACAGCAAAAGGGAACAATAAAAAAGGGAGAGAGATCTTTCTTCTGCTTTTCTTGCAAGAAAATCTCAAAATGCTTCTTCTTAGGATCATCATCAAACCTTACATAAAGTTACGGATGTCCAACGATTTCACATCAGGCATCTCCTCATCCTTGAATTCCTCCCTGAACAATCATTCCCAAGTTCCATAGTCGTGTTATATAATAAGCAAAGATTGAAGATGAGAACACAAACATAAAGAAGGTAACAAAAACTCACTTCTTTTTCTGAGATTCCATTGCTTCAAGAGCATCACTCTTCAGCTCATCCAACTGAGCTTTAGCAATGCTGAGCTCCAAGTTCTCCTCGTATTTAGGAAGATCTTCTTTCCTAATCCCAAGCCTGTTGATATTGCAAACATGTAATTTCATTAGCTCCTCTAATATGCAAACCTGTATTTTAAGAAGCAATGGGAGATATTTTTTCTTGTTCAGTTGAAGAGTGTGATGTTAACGAACTTTTTGTTGCCTTTTTCGAATTCAGCAACCAAAAGATCCATTCCTTTCTTGTCGCTTCTCAAGAGAGGCTTCTTAATATCCTTTTCAACTTTCTCCAAAGCCTCGAACATCATGGCCTCAGCACCTAGCTCATCCGTAAGCCCCCTCCTGCGAAGATACAAGAATTATTAACTCAATACTATCCAAAAGAGGGGAATGAAACTAATACAAGGAACATTTACCTGGTGCGGATATCCTTCAACTTCAAGAGGTAAGCACGAGCATCTGGGATCTCCTTAGTCTCGTTCTCAATATCGTATTTGATGCGTTGAGATTCGGAGAACATATCTGCCCTGCATACAAGCAAGAACACATAACAAGCAAAAACAAATTAGCAACATACAACAACCAAGCAAAATAACAGACATATAGAGAAGGGTAAAGAAGAGGCCCTACTTTTGCCTGATGGTCTTCATGACATTAGCATAATGTTTGACCGCAGCAGGGTCCTCAGGATCAAGGGTGATCTTTTCCTTACGGAGAATATCAACTGCAGCCTGAAATTTGTTCTTGATCTCCGTAAAGACACCCTTCAACATCTCTGTCAAGAAAAACTTTAGTCAATCATAGTAAAACAGTAATGCTCTCAATTCTCACTCAGAACACACACACACACACACAATACTCGAAATAGACAAAGAGATAATAACAAATTTTCACAAGATAGCTTAAAGGCAATGCTGAGTAAGTACTTGTACAAATTCCAAATGGAGAAAGTGAATTTGACATTTTTCTTCAACTAGACACCATGCTAAACTCAAAAGAAGGAACAGCTAAACAAAAGAAAGCATATGTTTTCAGAATAAAAATGCACCCAGAAGCAACAAAAAAAAAAAGCATATCAAAAAATTTGATGACAGTAACTAACCATCTCCTTTAAAAGTAGGACGAGCAGCTTCCTTGGCAAACGCGCGGACTGGAATAGCATTGTGCTGCTGCTGCAAAACGCCCAGGCTCCCTTGTAGCTGCCAATAACGATTAGTTAAGATAAGTTTGCAGCTAGTCAATCAATGAAATAATAAAATGTATTGAGAGGCATATAACATCATCTATCGAACCATCAACAACGAGTAGCAAAGGAGGAATCGTTTATCTAAGAATATATCATTCGACACACAAAAAGAAAACATCAAACTTTGAATCAAATCTATGTGATTCGGTGATGGATATATCAAATCCATCACCTCACTCTCTAATCATCGCATCCAAACACGTGAAAACGCAGAACTCGGGGGAAAGTAAAGAAGGAATCAAGCAGACCGAAGAAGATGTGATTGAAATGCATCGAGCGGAGAGAGAGTAAACCTGCTTAGATCTGGAAAGGAAACGAGAAGCGTACGCCATTTTTTTTTGGAAATCGAATCTCCTCTTTCTCGAAATTAGGGTTTGTGCTGAGATCCCTATCTGAGAGAGCACTTGGAGGGTGTTTGTTTGATAGATAGACAGACTACTAACTTTGTTATTCTTTTACGGAGTCAAACTTCATCGTTGTACAGCCTAGATCAACGGCTCAGATTTATCCCTATGTTAAAATACTTAAATTTCTTTTTCCCTGTCGGACCAAATTTTCATTTCTGAAAGCCCAATGGGCAAGTTACACAGACAGAGACAGCCCAATGGGCAAGTTACAACTTTGATTAGTAAATTAAAACAACTTAATCTACTTCTAGGTTTTGATCGGTGACATAAATTACTATCGATTAAGTTTCAGTTAAGATTATAATTCAGAACCAAACATGAATTACTTTTAGAATAGGAATGGTGAGTCTGTGACCAAAAAACGAAGAGAAACAATGCATTCCTTAACATTCCTGAAATTTTTTTAACATTCATAAAGAATAATTTTTCTTTTCATTTCCTTTTCATTCTTTTTGTTGCAGAGAAATATAGAACAAATTTATTTCTCACTAAATATGATAAGGAATCATTATTCTAGCCCCATAAGAACATGACCGGACTTTAAATTCTAGATCCAAAATATTTATGGACCAGACCGGATCAAGCTCAAATATTTACGGGCTTAGCGAATTTGGATCGAGCCGTCAGGCCGGGAAAACCCTAATTAACGCCCCTAACAGTAATATTTTTTAGAATGAAATCTTTTATTGGGGCTCGATTTGAAATAAAGTCCACCAGTATTTGTAAAGAAATACTTTATACATTGATTTATAGAAATATGTTTTTAACCTTAAAATTTTGAAAAATAAGTGTACTAATTAAATGTTCAATTTTTGTTTCTTTATTTTGGTTATATTTATATCATTTTGTTTTGTATAATTTTTCATGTTTAGCTTTTGATACTATACAAATATTTTTTTCAAAAAAAAAACAAATTGAATGGGGCCCTCATTATATCGGGCCCGTCCCTTTTTTTTTTCTTGAAAGATAAAATTTTAAAACGCTGCGTTTAGTTCTTTAAATGAGACGAATACGCGCGTTTTGAAGTTGGTTATATAACGGAAAGTTTCAGAGGTGAGAGTTTGAGAAGACGAAGAAGAAAAGAACGAAAGAAAAGATCAGAAGAAGAAGTAAGCTTTGCGATGGGTGATGATGATCATAAGCCTCCGCCAACAACGGAGGAGATTCGCCAGAAGATGATCAGCTCCTTTACTACTGAGATCACATCTTCTTCGGAACAAGTCGCTATCCTCATTCTTGAAGCTCATCAATGGGATATCGCCGCTGCAGTCTCCGCCTTCAGAGACGCCGTCGTCGCAGCAGCCGACGCCGCCTCCACCGCCAGGGAAAATGCTCATTCTACGATACGGTTGCGATCACCACGGTCTCCTTCTCGTGCCTTCTCTCCTAGCGATGGGAACATCCTCAGCGACTCCGATGAAAAAGAGTACGTTTCTTTTTATTCTTTCAAGAGATGAATCTTTAGTTTCGAAAGCCAATATGCGATTATATATGTTGAATCTTGTGACCATCTTGCTTTTAGATCATAACAAAAGGTTTTGTATTTTAGGTACGACGATGCTATGGAATCAGATGATGTAGACAGAGATCTACCATCATCATCATCATCATTAGCATCATTACCAAGAAGACTAAAGTTCAGAAGCTTAAGCGAAATTCTTTCAGTTACTCCACAAGTGATCCCGCGCACTGTCACTCTTTATAGGAATGGTGTCACTTTCGATGATGATAATATATTATGGCCATTGGATGATCCCCAATGTGCAGAGTATCTTGAGGTTTTACTATCCTTCTTCTTTTTTTTGTTCAGTTCAAATTTTGTGCTTCTAATTCTCTAGTTTAGCTTGGATTGATTATTAACATAGGTTTCCATGTCGATTCAAGTTCGTAGAAAGCTTGGAGTCACCACGTTCACTCGATTCTCCAGGTGGCAAACGGCGTGTCCTTATCACACTCATTAGGCGTCAACAAGAAGACTTCCATGTATATATATCTCTCTTTCTCTCATAATGCTTATGCATGTTCTCTTACTGAAATGTTGAAAGCTCTTTGGTTCTTTTATCTCTAACAACAGGAGCCACCAAAACCATTCCAAGGTGTGGGAAGAACTCTAGCCGAGCCAGACTCTGTCCCACCAGCTTCATCCGACTCACTGACCACAGAACCAACACCATCAATGGATCCCACAGCTCCAACAACCTCGATCAAGGTCATATTAGCAGACGGCACCCCCATTGTCTCCCGGTTCACTACTACTCACCATACCATCAGAGACGTTCGAGACTTCATTGACGCGGCTACACCAGGTGCCTCCAGAGACTACCAATTACTCATCATGGGGTCGTCTCCTCCTACACCACTGACGACTGACTTAGACCAAACCATCGACCAAGCTGGCATCTCCAACTCTGTTCTCACCCTGAAGTTCTAGACCTTCCTCTTATGCACATAAAATATATTACACATGTTGATATCATCAAAACACACGCTTTTTGTTGTTTTGACTTTCTTTTCTCTAGGCTAAAAGTCTTTTACTTTATAAATAAAAACGTTCGACTTTTAAAATTTTAAATAAAAATTAGGTTGTCAGTGTGCAGTTTGCTTTTGAGTTTGTATATGCATAAGTTTAATTTGGGCGAAAAAGGAGCGCCCTTTATGCAACTGTTATTTGATCACAATTTAAATTTTTTAATAGTAACTAGAAATAATTATTTGATAAACTTATATTTATTCATTCTCTCTACTATTTGATTTATCTTTTGATATATGTCAACTAGAAATAATTATTTGATAACAATTTATTTTTTATAAAATGTTAAACAGAAGATAATTGTAAAAGGTTATATGCTAGTAATTTTCCTTTCCTAAAATCCTACCCAAAAAATGTAAAATAGTATTTGATATATATATATATATATATATATATATATATATATATATATATATATATTTGATTGTAAATGAAAAGGAGCACTTTTTAAAAACAATCTAAACAAAATTAAAATTTTAAAATTATTTAATAATAATTTTAAAAAGAATTTGATGACAAGTATGATGTTAAAACTATTTAATTAACTTCATACCAAAAAAAACTATTTAATTAACAAAAATTAAAAAAATTAGGATGTTGTCATGATTGCTATTTATATGTGTTTGGTCATATGAAGATCATACACATGTTTGATATGTATTTGCTTGTTTGGTCGTAAGAAATAGATTATTATTATTCTCACGAAGTGATTTTTACATGCATTTTGTTAAAAAAATCAAGCTTCATCGCCATCTTATTACATTTTTGTTTTTATTATGTAATATTTTTCTACTTCATTTTTAATTAAAATACTGTTATAGAAATATATCATTAAAAAATAATGAATTAAGAAAATTATTAAGCATCAGATAAGTTTAATAAAATATTAAATTATTACATAAGAAAGTATATGATGTTGTCATTGACTCAATTGACTTTATTTAACTTTTAATTTTTATTTCATTCTAATTCTTAATTCGGGTTGGATTGGGTTTAAAATTATAGGTATGAGTGTTTTCTCTAGCACTAAGTAGAAAGTTGATAAAAATTACCTATGCACCATGCTTATAAAATATAAATATTAACTGGAATTTGTGTAAAAATGAGTTCTTAATTATAAAATAAGTCTCACACAACATATGAAAAACAATCCTAAAAGTATAATAAAATGATTTATTACTTTTATTTCCTTATTAAATTAAAACATCAAACAAAATTCGTTGCAACGCACAGACTTATATCTAGTATATCTATAAAGTAAAAGTACAAGAATCTTTATTTTTTTTAATGAAATCTATTTTTGTTATTTTTTTTCTTTTTTTGTGCTATTTTTGTCAAATAAATAAAATTTAAATTTTTTTGGAAGATTTGCCCATAATAAATGTTTGTCGAGATATTTTAAACCTATACTAGGTTAGCTTTTGAATCCAGGACAGCTTCAAGAGATGGATGCTGACAAGCCACTTTCTATTAGTTAACTCTATACTCATCATTTATTCCAAATATAAAATAATGCTTACCTGTGTTTGTGTTTGAATTTAGTTATTTAATAATGAATGAAACCAAAAAGAGAAAATGTAATTGTTTTTCTAAATATTAATAATCAAATTATTCATAATCAACTATCAGGAGTTGTGAAGAGCGCACATTACAATGAGACTGGGGTACTGAATAGATGAGGAGAGAAAATTGATGGACTGATTGATTTGAAATAAACCAACAACAAAAAAAAAAACAACTCCACAACTTTAAGAGAAAACCAATAAATAACAATGGAACACCAATAGATCGAATGTTCCAAATGATTTTGATTGTTTGAATGTATCAACAATAACATGAACAAAATTAAATAGAATGCTACACATGAATCAAAACACTCAGGTCGTTGCATGTACCAGTTATTTTGTTACAAAACCGCAATAATTGATATAAACCAACATATGATTAAATAAAAAGACAAGATTAAAAACAGAAGAGCTTCGATTCGATATTATTGATCAGATGTGTTACTTATGAATCAGCAAGAACAGCCTGGTCTTGACGGCTCCTCAAGAATGTCTGTAACAGATGCAGACAAGTCTCTGGAATATCTGCAAATTAAAAGACAAAATAATCAAACATGAAACCTTAAGAAAAATTGGAAGAGTTATATATGTCGGAGAAAAGTTGGAAAAGTTAGATGTGTCTATGAATCAAAGTTGATGCACAGAAACTCACATGTAATCTTGTTTATGTTCATTGGAGAGAGCTTTGTGTGCAACACCCAAAAAAGCTTCATCCACATTGATATTTTCCTTTGCAGAGGTTTCATAGTACGGTATGTTTCCCTTCGTACCACACCATTCAACGGCTCTCTTATCCGAAACCTGCATAAGCAAATTTGCTGAAGTTAAGCGTTTTGGTGGGTCTAAAGAGAAGATTCATAGAGAATATAGTCTTACAACTCGGGTGTTTCCACCATCTACATCGGTTTTGTTCCCAATCAAAACAAATGGAAATTTCTCAGGTTCCACAGGATTTGCCTGGAAGGTATCAGTAAAAGGAATCGAATCCGTCAGAAATTTGAATATAAACGCACGGTAACTCTAACTTCTCTCGCAAGAAAATGAATGATTAAGGCAAAACCTGTTTGAGGAACTCCATGTACCAAGTATTGAGTGTTTCAAAAGATTTGAGATTGTTAACGTCGTAAACAAGAACGCAACAATCAGCACCTCTATAGAACGCAGCTCCTAGACTGTGAAATCTCTCTTGTCCAGCCGTATCCCATATCTACAAACAGAGTTTTATAAGATATTTTTTGACAAAAAGTTTATAATATTTTCTGAATAGAAAAATGTTTTACTTGTGAAACAAGGGATGATTTATAAATTTTACTTGTAAAGTGACAGCTTTGTCTTCAATATGGAGCTCCTTGGTGACAAAATCTGCTCCGATCGTGGCCTTGTATTGTCGATTAAACTTCTTGTACACGTATCTTAAGTCACAAGTTAGGGTTTCTTACAAAGACCGCTGAAAATTTAGAGATTTAGCATATAAAAAACCGAAATTTCAACAGAAATCAGACCAATGTATAAGTTTGAACGGTAAGATTTAAAGAGGATACTGGTTCATCAATGAAGTTTTGCCAACCCTGCATAAATAAAGATTTTAAAAGGACAAAAGGAGAAATTTTATTTTATTATTTTTTATAAAAGAACATGATCACAATATAATTCATTTGTATTATGAATTATCAAGAGACAAGTCTCGAAAAATCTTGAAAAGAAGTCTGGGGAAATGATTACCCGCTATCTCCGAGGACGATGACTTTAAGCAATGTTCTGTTCTTCAAAGACTCCATCGTCGTGAAGCTCACGATTCTATGAGATTCTTCTTTTGTTTCTACTGCTTGAAAAGTTTCTTTCTGGTTTTTGACAGAAGACAAGAAAAGAAATTAAAGTCTACGAGATCGGTCTTGATGATCTTTTCTTCTTCTGTCTTCTTGAAAGAGATAGATAATATGAGAAAACAGAAAAAGGGTTCTTTATCAGTTATCACGTGTTAAGATATTGGTTAATGTGAAGAGAAGCCATGTGAATCCTTCGCCAACTAAAAGCAAATAGCTAGGCCAAGCCAGCGAATACTAATCTAAAAAATGTTTTTTTCCCAATTTACTGAATATTAAAAAATACTATATTTTTCCTATTTAAATCATATAATTTACAGGTAATATACGACAAAGGAAATCATTTCATTTACAGGAGAACTGAGTTGTCTTTTCTTTTCTGAACAATTTTTAATAAATTGTCTATATTTGGTCGCCAATTCATTACTCCCTCCGTTTTTTAATATAAGTCGTTTTAGAGAAACTTTTTTGTTCCAAATTATATGTCGTTTTCGGTTTTCTATGTAAAATTTATTAATAATTAATGTTGTATGACCAATGGTAATATATCTTCTATTTTTCTATTGGTTGAATTGTGGTTAGGTAAATAATTAATGATGTTTTTGTCTAGAAAATATAAGAAATTAATAGTTTTCTTAATCTACGTGTATAGCTGTAAAACGACTTATATTAAAAAACGGAGGGAGTAATTAACAATTATCGGCAAAACAGTTAATTTGAGGATATGAATGTTCTTCTGCCATGAATTAAAAGTCAATGGATACGTGTACAAAGTTCTTTTTTTCTGGTAGTTGTGTTAATTACGTGTATAAAGTTGTGCAGCTTTCGCTATTTATCTTTAGCTCCGAATGGTAATTGCGGCTTGAGTTGTGCGGAATAAGAGGTTTAATTGCGGTGCGGTTTTAACAGTTATAAAAATGTATAGATATATGATATATGTAGAGATTTTTGTTACTGTTAATTACAGTGCAGGGCGGGGCAGTTCGTAACATTCGAAGCCTTTATTTATTTTTAATTTTGGTTGATCTTTATTTGTTTTTATAAGTAGTTTTTTTGTTTGTTACCAACAATACGGATTAATTTGCGTAGTAGTCATATATCAAATGTAAATTAGATAAGTAACATTGATTTGTCATAATATAATATTCAGATATTTAACACACAGTTCATCCGATTCTGCCATTTCTCTTATCTTACAAATGACATGGTATGTGACGTCGTAGGTTTTGTGGCGTTATAAGAATCACATATCAAAACACAGCAAAAAGAGAAGATTAATTTAGCACAAATGGTTCCATGTAAATATATATTACGAACTGAGTGGTGTATATGTACTATTTTATATATTTAAAATAGTATGGAATAAATAAGCACATGCTAAGAAAAGGTAAAATAAGATGGAAGAGATTGTTCGGATTTTGTATTTTTTATATGCTAACATTAAATTACCCACTGCTTTGCCTGAGTGAACCAAACTTTCATAATAAACCCAAAACCACTGATCACTAAACCCAAGACAGAAATATAAAGCTCAATCTAAATAGCAAAACATAAAAATAATACAATATTTTGTTCTATTCTACGCAAGACACATAAAATAGAAAAACTGTGTGAAGGTATGTCATGGGGGACGACAGCACCAGGTGTGAGAGAGTATGACGTAGGTACTGGAATAAATGGCCAAGACTTGCTAACATATTTGGCATATGAAAGAATACCAAAAAATCACGTATTTGGTGTAATTATGAAAGATAGTTTTACTCTGTTAAGGAAACGAGTGGTTTCAAAGTAAAACCCGTAGCAATTCATGTTTCATGCTACATGGGGCACCTAAAATAGAAATCTAGGAGAGAGTAGATGACGTAGTACGTGACGTCGTTGGTTTTGTGGTGTTATGAGAATCACATGTCGAAACACAACAAATGGAGAAGATTAATTTAACACAAATGGTTAAACGAAGGCAGCAAGAAGATGGAAAAATGGTTACCATGTTGAAGTTAAAGTTGTGTCCATTTACATAACAAATGTAAACATATGTTACCAAGTGAGTGGTGTATATGTACTATTCTATATACTCAAAATAGTATAAAATACACACGTGATAAAAAATGGTAAAATAAGATGGAGAAGATTGTTCAAATTCTGTAATTTTTATTAGTTGACATTAAATTACCTACTGTTTTGCCAGAGTGAACTCAAACCCTTCATACTAAACCCAAAACCATTGATTACTAAATCCAAGACATAAATATAAACTCCAACCCAAATAGCAAAACATGGAAATATTACAATATTTTGTTCCACTCTACACGAGACACCATAGTTTGAAGTCCTTTTCAGTTCCCAACTGACAGAAGATAATGTAATGCACAAAAATGACTGAGAAGGTGTGGGCCTCCTTCTACAATACTTTACCAAACTGGGACGCATTCAACATCACCAAATGCGCTTCCTCTAATGCACTCTTGATCACTTAATCCAACGGAAGTTGAAATAGTTGTTAACTGTTTTCTTTCCAGTTGGTTCAAATCCTATGCAAACATATTCTTAGAAGGCCCAACTCATCTATGACAAACCTGAGATAGTTAAATAACATGTGCAGTCAACAGATGAGATATGCAAATAATATGGGAAATCAACATAGTCGTCAATAATCAGTTATATATTATGTAGTCTAATATTTATATACATTGAACAAAACATACACTAATATGGAATGGAATGGAAATCTTCATACGGGTTGCTAATTTACTCCAGAAAATAGTACAACTGAGTAGAACTATAACATTAAGTAGTGTAAACTATTCTATTTAACGAATCATCCCATTTAACATAACATAATATCCAAGATATTCCATTTCATGCTGCATAGAAATCCAATATAGATCTAATCCCTAAATTTTAAATTCATATTTCAAACATAATTTCCCCAAAAGTTCGCATTAAACAGATGAGTTCGACCAACCGGGACAAGTTCAACCCTAAATCATTTCTTTCTACTAGCCCTACCAGATCCGACATGCAACGGTATTGATGGGTTAGATTTAAGAACTATGTCTTGAGTTGTGCCGATTATATCCCAAATAGGAGAAAAAAGCATCGGCAGAATATAATCAAAGGCACAAACCCCAGAATTTTCAATGTTTTAATAGTTCTCAGACGAAGAATCGCTGATGTGAAGTAAAAGAAGTTCAGGTTGCTACATCTCGCCGATTGTACTGTAACGACCTCTTGTCTCAAAAAAATTACAAAGCGAAGATGATATCCCATGCGCAACACACTTCGGGATGGCTAATAAACGCAGACAAGAACGACGTCGCCGATGGTGGAGAGCAAAACAGAGAGTTCAAGTTGGTGGAGAAAACCCTCGATGGAAAGTCCTTTCGGCTTTCACTTTCTCAAAATGTACCAAAAAAAGTTAAAATAGATAATGTCAATATAATTAAGCTACGTGTAACTTAACAGTAAATAATTGAAAAAAAAAATTCTCAGCAGGTTGCAGCGGTTAATTTCAAGAACATAAATATATTATTACATAAAATATAATGTGTATATAGAAAAGTTAGGGTATTTGATTATGTACCGAATTATGCTTTTTTCGTTGTCATACTGTTCGATTTTCCTTTTTTTTTTTTTTTTTTTCTCAACTGAATTATATTAGCAAAAAGGCCGAAGCCCAAAGAGAGTTACAAAGACCAAAAGGCCCAAACACAAAGCCCAACTTAAAAGAACCAACCCGCTTAGGCCCAAGCCCGATATCCTCAAACCCAAACACGCCGACTCGCGGTTCGCCCTACCTCGAGAAGCAAACCCGCAAACGTCGCCGCCACCGGTAGCACTTACGTCGGAGAACGGACGGTTCTCACCGGCCACTACAAGAGCATGCCTCACCGTGACAAACCGGATCCCATGACCTACACACACTCTTCACCACCGCCGTCTTGTACTCTAGAGAAATCTTTACCGGCGAGATCAATCGCCGGAGCGAGATCATCACCACCACCGTTCGAGCACAAACCAGAGTAACAACCACGGCTCACAGAAACATCACCAACTTGATACGGACGCTTCTCTCTTCCTCCAACGAGAGAACACACACGGGTCTCAACCATCACCAACGCCATAAACAACCACAAAGGCCCTAAAAAAAAACTAATCTAAAAATTAAGCAACAAGAGCCGACGAGGCAAGGTACAAGACGCCTTCACCCCTCGGTACATGATCCGGCGACGCAGAGCTGAGAGAGCCTCTACCTCCCGGAGACTTTGCCGGCGACGCAGAGCTGAAGAAGCCTCCACCCCCCGGAAACTTGAACGGCGACGGCGGAACTAACGGAGCCTCCGCCTCCCGGATTGAACCCTAACTTCAACCCAAAAAACTAACAAGCTGTCGCGACGAGCCGCGTCCTACTACCTTACCACGAATCCAGAGAAAGAGAGATTACCGCCGTTTGAAACCCTCCGTAGACAAATCTCTTCCGGCGATAAAACCCTATTCCAGATCCGAAAATATATCGGATAGGACAGTAGATCGACGCGCACAGAGGGAAACCTAGCAAGGATCGACAAGAAGGGAGCCACCGGCGTCGGCACGTGCGCATACGCGCCGCCGGACGTCGGTGCTTCCCTCCCACGCATTTTCTCTCTTTTCTCTCTCTCAGAATACACCCTGTCTTCCTATTTTTATTAGGTCATTTCTTAAAAATTTGTATTTAAATTTCATGACTAACAAAGGCATTTTCACGCAATGGGGGTGGGGGGAATTGTGTCGGTTTCTAAGTGATAATCTTTTATGGACAAAAATGAATAAATAAATAAATAAATAAATAACAGTGTCAGATTTATTGGGATCTCTGATAAGAGACGAAATAAAAGATTGACAGGCAAAAGTGTGAAAAAGGAAGAGGATAATAGATAGCTGAGAATGGGAAATGTCCTTTGAGTTCGTTGATTGCTGGTAAGTTGTCGACCAGATCGTGCTTGCCTTCACTCCTTCTCATCTCCTCTTTAGTCGTTGACATGACAATACGTGTAGCTGTCAATCATCATATTTGTTTTATCTGATATGTTTATCTAACTTTTGACATAAGAGAAACTATGTATTATTAAATTAAAAAACTGAATAACAACTGGGCAAAACAAAGCTTATAGAACAGGTTTTTGCCCAACTAAAAAAAATGGAACAGGTTAAACCTAGTTTCCAAAAGAAAAAGTAGCATTAGCATAAAAACTTAACAAACAGTTAAAAATAAATCATGTGATGATAGATTCGAAAGCGCTCAAAGCAGAGGAAAAAAAAGAGAGAGAGAGAGAGAGTAGATAAAGAGAGAGAGAAACCAGATCTTCCTTTGGGTTCGGCGGACGGCCGGCGCGTGAGCGCGCGTGCCGTCGCCGGAGCCCCTCAAGCTACCGGTTCAGTCTTCGATTTTGCTTTGCTCTAGTCCCCTCTCTCCTCCGCCTTGCCTGAGCTCTGGAACAAGGCCGCATGTGGCGATTCTGTTTCTGGAGTAAGGGCGCGGTCGGGTTGAGGAAGGCGCGGTGAAGGCCTTTGTTTGGCCTTTTGGTTTTGTCTCCGGGAGGCGAAGGCTCTCCTAGCTTCGTCGACGCCGGTTCCTGTTCCCGAGAGGTGGAGGCTTCGTCAGCTCTGTCCTCGTCGGTCTAGATCACGGGGGGTGAAGGCGTTCCATGCCTTACCTCGCCGTCTGGTGCTCCCCTAGTTCCGTTTTAGGGTTAGTCTGTTCTTTCCTTTTGGTTTTACGGTTTTGGTTTGGGTTGGATTGGGTGGCGGCGACGTCGGAGGACGATCGAAGCTCGACCTTGGTTAACGATAAGGGTTCGCGTGAAGCCTTCCTCGCGGTGACTGTAATGAATGGCGACGGATGAGATCTCGAACAGTCGATTGATTCTCTCTGGTTTGGGTTTCACTTGAGTGGAAGACGTTTACGGCGAGATGGTATGGAGTCTGTGAGTTCCGATGGATCCGGGTGAATCGACGGTTGGTTACCCGGTGGACTCTCGAAGCGAGTGCAACGCCGGAGCCGCAGCGTTTGTCCGCGCGGCGGCGGAGTCTCGTGGTCACGAGTTTAGGGTTGCGTTGTTGGGCCTTGGGCCGGTGTCTTATTTTAATTTTGGCCCGTCTTTCTTGGGCTTTTGTATTTTGGTCTATGGGGGTTTTTGGCCCTTTAATCAAATTTTAATCGACGGAAAAAAAAAAGATTCGAAAGCGCTTCACTATCCTTAATTGTGCGACCAAGCGGACATATGTCCATTGCTTATAGTTCATTCGAATAGATGTAGATAGGTCGATCTGTGGACTAAGTGTAGACCTTGGATACCTATCCTAGATTAAAAGAAAAAGGTAAAAAGGAAATAAGCTCTCTACGTCCGTGTCATATTGCGTAACACATGTATCATCGGTAAGTGATTCATAGATTAAATGATTACTGAAGCACATTTCTACAATTTAATACTTACTATTTATATGTTTCTTAGCCGTTTCATAGAACAAGGATTTCATATTTTCATTTCCATATAGATGATTTTATTTAGAGAAAATTGTTTTTTAGACAAAAAAGAGGTATATCGACTTATTTGACTAATCTCAAATTTATACTATTTTTTATAATGCTTTTTCCAATTTAAAAAATCAAATAAATAGTTTTATAAACAAATAAATTAGAAAAAATAGGAACTGCATTGTAAATACATATACCAATGTAGAAGTATTTTTTGGTTCAAAAAATGTTTAAATAAAAATTTCAGATTTCGTTTTAAGGACGTTAGAATGTACATTCTACAAAGTAGAAAATAAAATCCACGTTTTTCATTAGATCTACTATAATTAGAATAAATCATCCACATTTTTCATTAAATCTACTAAGATTAGAATAAGTGATCTACGGAAATAACACTAATCTAAAAATATTTGAAATATACATTTTGCGCTATGCCTATCTTTCTAAAATATATAAAACCAACAATCTACACATTAATCAAAATCTAAAACCTATAGAAACAGATTTTAAACGGCTTAAATGTATGTAGATTCTATGGATTAGTATGAACAATTCCGAAAATATGGGAATTACATTATGAAAATATTAGGAAATATTATGTTACCATTTTTGAAAAATCGTATCTTGCACAAAAAAATACTAACCAAAATAGTAATATTCTTTTCTATTTAATTTATTTATTTTTTTTTTAACATATGCAATTAATTAAATTAATTTTAAATTTTAATTAAGCTAATTTAAAAAGATAATAAGCAACTAGATTTTGATCCGCGCTTAGAAAACGCGGGTTTGTTTGTCTTTTATTTATTGATCGAAAACTGATTTATAAACTACCATTATTTTTGTTTCTAACCATACAATTGAGTTTTTAGGTTTTTATCATTTGTTTTTTTTTCAAAATATGATATTTGTTCGAAATATGGTAGTTGTTAAAAAAAAAAGTTCTATAATAATGTTTGAGTTTTAAGAAATGTATTCACTGTGTGACAATTACACTGTGACTAGAGTTATGAGACAATGCATCTGTTTTTTAGTCTAAAAAAATGTTTTATGGCTTCACACGCACGATATTTTGTTTGCTTTGGATCAAATCTGTTGTATCTAGCTTCTTTTGTTTTCTTCTTGGACGGAAATAATCTATTACCCATCTTTTCTATTAAGCATGTTGACAGGGCCGACTCATTATTATTTGTGGGCCGTATGCAATGGTTTTAGATTTGCAAGAATAATAAAGAGAATTTTGCAGAAAAAAGACTCAACTTTAAAAAGCCCCAAAAAGTGCAGATGTTTTTTGAGACCTAGTACAAATGCACCCTTATGCCATAACCATGTAGGGAATATGTATCCAGAAAAGATATAATATGAAGCTTATCATGGTTAGATCTTCAGTCAGATCCTAAATTGATATTTTTCTGTGCAAACTACTTTCATACTTGCAATTATGTTTCCTAGAAGCAGTTATTTGGTGGTGTAAACATTAGTATAAAAGTAAGATATAGAAATCAATTTTCTAGCACACTTTTCTAACTACCATATTCTGCTAGTTTTTTTTTTTTGATAAATCCTATCGGCTGATCTGGTCGGTCCGGGAGGAACGCACTTAGTGCTACAAAGTGGACTAGTCCGAAAGCGTATCACACAGTCTGATCCGAGTTTGGAATAGTCGGAGGTGGATCAATCATCTGTTATGGCCCACCATGTAAATCATTTGGGCAAAAACCCAAACCCAGACTGACCAGGTAGTAATAATTTAGTTCCTAGAGAAAATCGAACCCATGTGAGTACACACGAAGCCTAAGAGATTGCCACTACCATCACTTGGTTACACTCTGCAAGTTATGTTTAAAATGATTTACATAAGAAGTATTTGTGGTAGAATTGAAATGAACGGTTTGAATCCTTCGTCTTAATATCATAATATGTATGCTATACCCACACCAATTTTTTGTTTGTTTACATTCAATTTGCTAACTTAAAGAATAAAGATACCAAGACATTTATAAACTGAACTAAGTGATTCTTATCTACAAATCAGTTAATATATTTATATACAACATTTACTATCATAATGCATGCGCATACAAGATGATTTCCAGTTTACCCACCCCCCCAATTCAGTACATTACAAAACCGACCCAACCAAGTACAAGCGGATACATATGATGCGTGATTACGATGAATATTTACACTATATACACATCTGGACACACAGACTTTTAAGTATGGTCATGGAGCTGAATGTGAATATTTATAAGTACGTGTCTGAAAAGACAAAATGTTGAGAGAGGTAAGATCAAAGTCGTCTGAATCACAATAAACCACAGAAGGGCTTGGGTGATTATGTCTCCCTTCGTAAGTTGTCAACACATAATCAGGATTGCTCGTATCTCTCTCGATCTTCTTCTTCACGATGCAATTGGCGTTCGAACACTTGTGGTAATGCCTGTTTCAAATAATTAACACAAATCGCTTAGTAAACTCTGTCAGATTCTATATGATTTGTAATATAATGGTTTGGTTATAATCAGCTATATATAATAGATAGTGTGGTCCAATAATAATAGAACCAGTGTTAGCTTACAAATAACAATATCGTCATTTATATGTCCACTTGAAATCAATGGTAACATACAACAAAGAACTTAAGTATTATATTCCAATGTGTTAATTGTTATAAGCTTAAGTAACAACTTGTGAGTAGTGAACATAAAACTGGAGCATATGAACAATTTTTTAGTTAACAGAATAATAAGTCCTTGAAAAGTTAATTAGTTTGTATTCAGTAGACGTTAATTAATATATTATATTATATGCCTTACACTTATTGTATATTTAGAACACATGGTCCACATGAATATATAAAACCAACACACACTGAGATATATTATATATATGCTGATGGCATATATATGTATATATATCTGCATGTTGGCTTTTATACACATAAACATACATATAGAAACATGCATTTGAACACGAAACATCTCCTCTGAAGAAGGAACACTAACAATATTATATAGTATATGAGAAACCTTATTAGTCGAAACTCATAAAGGGGTGCTAATTCTTAATTATAAATATAATGATTATTGAAACTTTATCTTTTTTTTTTGGAACACACTTTATCATATTTATATAATCGAATTTTGTAGGTAGAAACAAGCTCATACAAATTGTTGTGTGATTGACTGATTTCTGCAATGAATAAATGTGTAACACAGAGAAACTGAAACTCCTAGACTTTGGTTTTATTTTATTTCTTACTAAACCGATGAACAAGGTTTTGTCTGATTTTGACATACCTCGGTGGCTTAGTGCAAAAAGAGCTGCAGTAATTAACTTGTAAAACTCAGAGCCTCGACCATGTAAACAAGTTGGCTATTTGACACTTAACTAATACACACACTTTAAGAGATGCATACTTCCTTAATTATCAAGTGGACATATTTCATTTGCGATACTCAAAACCAACACAAACTATAGTTTTTAGCAAAAAACAAAGACAAAAAACACAAACTATAGCACAAGGAATATGCAAATCCTATTATTCAAGTTGTCATAAACTTTAAATATAAGCATGTACGAGTCGATAAATCGTAACTATATATAAAAATAATTATGCATCCTAACGAAGTTAGAATCAATGATTTACCTCGGAAATGGACTGCCCCTTATCGGTTTCTTGCCGTATTTCCTCCATTTAAATCCGTCATCTAAAGCAATTTCTTCAATAGATTTCGTTTTAAACACGTGAATAATCGGATCATCTTTGTGTCTCTTCCTCTTCTTGATCTCAGTTTTGTCCTCTCTATATAAAATTATTATAGTTTGAAATATATCACTGTTATCATATATGGTAATTAAGCTGTATGATAGAAAATTTTGACTTACATTTCAAGGCTCATAGGTGAGGTAACTAGGCTTGTTTGAAGGGGACTTGTGACTTCTGCAGCCAGTAATTTCTCAGATGAAGTCCAACTCAAGGTGGGTGAGTGATTCTCGAGGCTGATTTGTTCCATGATCATCTGAAAAGCATCATCATAATCATCGGATGTGAAAGTTATAGGGAAATCTATGAAATTAGGGTTAGGGTTTGAAGGGTAGTTCATTTTCTTTCAAGAATGTTGTTTAGTGTTTCTTGGCGTTGTTGAACTAGGAGGAGGAGGGATCTTGTTAAGCACATATATACTGTTTATATATACACCAAAATCTAAGGGAAAAAATCAAATAAATAATATAACATCACCAAAGTGTCTTTGCATTTAAATAAGTGATAAAATAATATTTATGGCTACTATCATGCTCTGATTCAACGAAACTTCTTGAATGGAATTACTACAACGACAAGTGTTTTTCTTTATTAGTATTAGTATTATTTATTACTATTTCACATCTTAAAGGTTTTACAGATGTGGAAGCCCCCTGATACAGTGATTTAACCAAAGATTCATTAATGTTTATACACCAAGATATCTGAATTTTAATTTTCGGAAAAAACATAATTATCCGAATTAATGGAAAAATAGCGTACAAGAGATTATAAAAAGGTTTTACAGATTTTCTTTGAAGTTTGTCCAATCAAATCCTCGAGTTTAAGGTCACGGGTCCCTTGACAATAATGTTACACTAATTAATCACTTTTGATAAAAGCTAGATCCTGAGTGGATTTAGCTAGCAAGCGAACCAATAGATGATGGTTTCAAAATCTTTTGAAATCGAAATATTTTGCGTACCTTTAATCCAAGTCTTTTGATTAGGATTAAACCTAATATATTTTCTAGGAGTCTTTAAAAAAAAATCTTTTTTAGGGATTCTTAGATAGAATTTGCTTGTATGCAGGTTAGATCCAGGATTTTCTTGCATCTCCTTGCTATTTCATCAGAAATAAATTCACATTCTTGACAAAAAAAAATGGTTTCAAAATCTTACCAAAAACCTAGCTCTGGTTAACAATATTAATGATTTTAAGCTTTCACCTGTTTTTCTACAGACTACAATACCAAGTACTTTATATCGTAATATAATGTTGTCGCGGTACACAGAAAAATCGTAATATTGATTATTCACGAAAGTGGTCAAATATTTAGATACAGTTTTAAAGGCATCATGATTCATGAGTATTCATGCTAAATGTATCGAATTGCAGGAATTACTATTTTCGTAGTTGACAATTTGTTTATAATCATGGATCTGTATGCTGCAAATGAAATTACTATATGACCATGTCTCCTGAGTCTTTCGAACTTTGGCCTAATCAAAAGAGTGACAACCGTTTTTGGTATTATAACATGAAAAATTTAACACTTAAAGAGATCTTTTACGGATCTTATGCTTATAGGACAAGTAGTTCCATGGTTATTTATTTCTAAAAGTAATACTCAATGCCTTATAGGGCACTGCAAGTAGTCTTTAAAAGAAAAGAAGTATGGTCAAACACCAACCTTTGCATGCGTCGCCAAATTAATATATAAACAAGCACCTATCGCATTTTAAGAAATTCAATAAATTGTTACCAACTTACCATCACTGATAGTTTTCTTTTTTTTTTCGAGCCAGTGGTTAATTAATTAACTCTCTTTAACAAAATTCTAAACTATTCTTAAAAGCTTGTGAAACATGTAAAGTGCGACTTTTCTTTATAGCCATGTAGGACGCGCACCTTATGTTACCTATATTTTGAATTTATAAACAAAACTTTAGAATTATAAAGTCTCGAATATTCTAGCAACCAATGTCGAGATGTAATAGTTGCTATAATATCTTATTGCATGGTGATATTTGTAGTGTATATAACTTGCTGGTTACTTCTTAGCCTCTAACTTTAATAAGGTCGGAGGCAATGACGTCAGGGAGATGACGTCAACCGTCTTACGTAATTTTCCGTTTGCTGATTGCCGTGGAGCCGAGCTAATTAGTTTTAAGCAAAAATAATTTTATAATTATATGGCTTTTGTCGTTGGTACTTCGTAGGCACATGACTGATCAACGATGCTCGTGATTGCCACGTGGAAAACTTCATTTTTGAAGGACCTTCTTTATAGCATATTCCTCGTTTCTTGATCTTGCGCGAGAAATTCACAAGCGTGAAAGTACTTAAACCTTTTTATTCAAGTCTTATCACCTCATCCATCAACTATGGCTGAATACGTTAGCTCTATGTTTTCTTAAGCTGTTTATTTCTCTTTTTGAGTTGTGTTTACATTCTTTTCAGTTTTTAACAAAAGTTATTGACGAAAAAGGTAGGAGAACGAAGCTTGGTCGCCAAGTGGTAAGGAGAACGGTTTGGAATGTCATAACATTTCAAGTTCGATTTATCTGTCATGCAAAACTAAGTTACATTTTTTTTGGTCATTCTACACGGATATAGACTACTGTTTTTTGGTCTATTTGAATATCCGGAAGAGAATCTATCTGTTGGAATGCACGTTCCCTTCGAAGGTTAGGTTTGTATTTTTAATAGACTTAGTTTAGCATTTTTTCTAAGTTACAAAAAAACAAGTAGTAGAAAAAACAAAACGACTATAATAAACCAAAAATGGCAAACAAGACAATTAATAGTCAAAACACCGATAGTAATTAAAACGAGAGTGAGAAGATGGGAACAAAGATGAAAAATAAATGTTTGGACAACGTTTCTGTAAAATCTTAATTTCTGATAATCAATGATGCATGTATTCTCCCAATAGAAGAAAAAAATGATGCATGTATTCTTAAAAAAAAATGTAAAAAAAACAAAAGATATTTATTTGGTTATATATATCACTATGTATATTTATCTTTTTGGTTGCTTATTTAAAAAATATTATCACAATACTAAAAGCAGCATATGCTGAAAATCTGTGCTGCCACGTCACTTAAAATAATCCTCCAACCAGAACCTTTTTTTTTGCCACGTCAGATCCGTTGTGTTATGTTACGTTTGAGCCTTCGTTTCTTAATTTTATTTTCATATGGGCTTTGTTTGTTTTAGGCCAGGGCTTCTATCTATTGTGTTATGTCGACAAACGTAAAAAAAAAAATAAACTACAGAACACGGAGATCGCGATGCAGACGGAGGTCTCGAGGAACTACGCCTCTGCCTCTTCCTCTTCTCCGATTCAAAGCGCAAAGAGCTCTGATCGATCAACTTCTCCACAAACGAAACTCCACTTTATTTCTTCAATTAATTTTGTCTTAATGTTATCGTACTTCTGAATTCCCAGTTACAATAATCAAAATTGTGACCCATACAAAGACCTTTGTCCTTCCTCTTGCTCACTCACACCGAGAATACACGGCAGCCAATACAGAGAAATCAACCGGTCAAGCCACACACTGCTCTATTCTTCAACGACGTTGCTTCTGGCTTGGGAGAGGCGGAGCTGAGCTGCACGTTCGTTCCCAGAACACAGCCAAAGGAGGCTGTATTCATGTTCCATTCTCTACGGTAATTTTTACACTCTACTATCGCATCTTAGTGATCAGATATTGGTTAGCTAATTAGCGGGCGTTTAAAGATAATTTCCTGTCACTAATTTATCCTTCTGTGTCAGAAAAGACTACTGCTTGCGCTAGCCCAAAAACTATTATGTTAACTAAGATCAAGTACTTGAAACCCCAACGAGTACGTCTTTTGTTTGTATTTTGATTGTTCTCTTTGATTGATAAACTAGCCCCTTCAGGTGACACTGGAGAATTTCATTTGCTAAAGAAGTAAGCTTTATCTTCTGTATTTATCGCATTAAGTGGAAACTGAGACATGCTCTCAAGCCAACATATGAAACTTTCTGTGAGAGTTTGAATACACACCCAGGAGGGTTGAGACTTTTTCCAACCTCCATGCTGATCTTCTTTTGATATTCATGAAATGCTTCTCATCCTCCTGTTATGTGACTGGAACTCAAATAGTTGAAGGTTAGTTGGTTTAAATATTCCTGTTGAAGCTTCCACTGGTGGTTGTTAAAAATAAAATCGTCTTTGGTAACTTTAGATTCAAATCTTAAGGAGAAGGTCGGATTGTGGCTTATGAAATGGTTAGCTAATGAACGTGTTGTGTGGAGGTGTCCCTGTATGACAATGGCGACATGGCAACTTTTGTCCTCCTTGGTGACGCCGGTACCGAGGTTATGGGCAAGAAAGTTCAAGACTTAATGGACTACTACTTGGAGGTATCGTCTTTGCTACTTACTCAACTCTCAAACATTTATACTCACGTTCAGTTTAGTTTATACCGTTGCCAATGGAGACATGTCCACTCAGCATAAGATAGGATAAAAGTCTGATTTTTATCCTCCGATTTCTGCTATAAATAAAACCATCTTTAGTTTCCATTCATATTGCGTTGGTGTGCTGCCCTGGTAATCTTTCGTTAAAATATTCTTACATTTGACAGGAGAAGAAAGCTTTGAAAAAGGGATATTCAGAGGCCGTGAAGAACATCTCGAGGTTATTTCCATTTCCTAGAGACTTATCTTGTGATCAAAATACGCATGGTCGATTCTCTCCTTTTCTTTCAAAACATGTATACTGTCTGTGTTTATCAGATGGGAAAAATAAAGCTATACTGGATTACTGGATTCACTGCAGGTTCCAAACTGGAAAATGCAAAGCTTTCTTAGATATGCGGATCCAACCAATTAGAATCTAAATATGCAGTGATATGTTTTTTACATGGAAAAGACTTGGGTCGTAAGTTTTCTCTATCGAAATTGAGAATCACAATTTAGCATATGATACTTATATACAGTGAATGGAGATTAGATTAGCAAACGTACCAGGTGTATACAGTGGCCAACGAAGGACAAGATTCGTATGTCTTTAGAGGTCGACTTAAGGAGATTGTTGAAAGACCCATCTTGACGAGAGTAAGTCAATAAAGGAAGATCTCTCAGACCCTTTATCGTGTTTGAAGCTGATACTTTATAATCATGTTATGAAATCTCTTGATTTTTAATGCAAGTAATGCGTTTCGTCCATGTTTTGGATTGGTCCTGCTTCATTCTCCTCTATTTGAGATATAAGAAATAGTGCATTTAAAACAAAACAGTGCACAGCAACAAATATTTTATATAATACGTTCACACAGTCTGAGAGCAAACGAGATTGCACACGCTGCAATTCTTTATCGACATCATCAGTTGATTGTGGAATGAAGGAACGTGCAGAGCAGTTGTAATGAAGATTCAAAACAAGAGATAGGGAAGAAAATGGTGTTAGTGCAATTACTTTATATTTTAATGTTTTGTGATTGAAGTGAACAGAACAAAGATTAGTGGACTTACAACATCAGCAGAGTGAGAGATGCTTAACGATGCTAACGGAAGATCTGGAATCAGTTTAAATATTTATCCATTTGCTTGAGTTTACACATACTAAATCATATTGGTCAAAAGACACCACATATGCTACTTCCTTTTTTTTTATAGTATGTTAGTCTTTTTTTTCCTAATATGTCACTCTATTTTAAAATAAAAAATTATGTTTAACATAGATAAACTTTTTCAATAATTTTTTTTTCATTTATAACAACAAACAATATATATTAAAATTACAATTGAACATAATTTTTGAAAAACAAAAACAAAAAGGTTAAATACAAAAAGAACAAAAAACGACAAACAACACTACAAACATACTAAAAATACAAAAGTTAATAATAATAATCTGCGCGTAGCAATATAAATTTACCAAAATAATGTACAAATACACATAGAAAATTTTAAATATCTTAAAAATAAAAATTAATCAAAAAGTATATCACAATTATAAGAAACTACCAAGTTACAACAATCAATGGTCAAACTGAAAATAATAATAACTAAACACTGAGTACATAATTAAACATATAGTAAAGACTAGAGAAAACATATGGATATGAAAAAAAAATTTAAAAACTGAAGACAAAAATAAATAAAATCCTAATATAATTAAAAATTTAGAAAAATGGTTGGAAACATATAAGTGCCAAAATCTACATTATACAAAGATAAACTTCTTAATCGAGAGGGAAAATGAAGTAATAGGAAGGTTTACACCTACGTAGATACACAATAGAAAACATGCAATAAAAATGAATGTTAAATAAATAAATCTTATTGTAAGTACACATTTGTGCGACTAATTATATAGGATGAAAATAATACTTTTATAAAATTACCTTAGCAACTGGAAGGAAAATCATGCTGGTGACTAAAATTAATCCTCAAATATATAATGATTAAGAAACTATATTAATTAAACATATAAAATATATTTTAAAAATTAGTGAAAATTATTATAAAAAATTAGTAGTCACTGTAACATCATTACTAAGATTTTACTTTAACAGGTCTGTAAACACTGCTCGAAGTTTCAAACAAAAATAATAAAAAATTAAAATACAAAAATATATATCATACTACTTAAGATATCAACGGAAATTAAAGATTTAGATAAAAAATATTAAACTAATTTTTCACATTTAGTGTTTTAGTTATGCTACTTATTTTTCAGTTTCATAAATTTTAAACTTATTATGTAAATATCAAAAATGTCAGGCATAAAATAAGATAATGATAAGTTTACTCCAAATTTACTAGAAAAAATAAAGCAAAAATAATGAAAATTATTTAACCAATAAATTCTTATAAAAAATACAAACTCAAACAATACAACTCACCTAATAGTAAAGGGATACTGAAAAACTTTTATTTAATGATTTTGAATTTGAAAATTCATTTTTTTAAAATACCTTTCTTATATATGAAAAGATATTTTATCCTGATTTAATTTCAAACTAACACATTTAAAACTAGATTTAAAATTTAATTTACTTATGTTTTGAAATAAGAATATATTTAAGATATATACATGTTAATCATTACAAATGACAAATAGTTAAATTTTCCAAAATGTTTTAAAGTACATTTTAATAAAAATTACAAAATCTATATAAAAAGAGAACCTACACACTTTAAAAAAAAAAAAAACTTAATTGCCTAAGTAACAAGGGAAATATCCTATTACAGACTTACACTCCTTGCAAGCATATTTAATTCTATGCTCATACATATGATCTGTGTTATTTTCATACACACTTCTATCTTAAGTCAAATATCTTATCATTTTTAGTTTTTTATACGAAGGATCTTTTTATTGCTTTTATTTACTAACCTTTCATATTAACAAAGAAAGATCAGACGAAATAGAAATACTTCATGTTTTATTTTCATACATTTGTTATTTAGAGTATATGAAAATATATGATTATAATTTTCAATATTCTGATTGCATTAGTCATTTTACATAAATATAAAAGTGTTGCTTTCAAAAAGTAAAATAGAGCATAATTTCAAATAAAATTTATTTTTTTTCAAATAAAATTTCATATAAAGTATTTTCTTTAAAAAACTATTATTTAAAATACATAGACCGCGCGTAGCGCGGTTAAAAACTCTAGTATGATTAAACATGTTTGAGATAAGTTGTAGAACGATGGATGTTTAATATTAAGTGAGCCAAAAACATATAAAAATATTAAGTAGTGATTGTATATTAATTAATTAGTGAATAAGTAGTTTGAATCTTCCAAAATTAACACATCGATCATCCCCGATGGATGGTGAATCTCACATACTGAGTAAACGAACATGGAAAAATAAAGAGAAGGTTAACTATTTCACATTATGCAGGTATAAGGGAGTTGGACGAGTGGACGGGGAGCTGGGCAAAGCTACCTCGCAGCTCGATCAGCTGGAACGGAGCAGCAAACCTCAAGTGAAGTGATTCAGCTCAACTAGCTGGGTGAGCTAGCTAAGACAGCTAAGTCAGCTGGGACAATGAGTTAACAAGCTCCGGGAATGTGGCAAAGGTATGATCTGTCAATGTTGCATAGATCTAGATAGAATGGCTTAGGGGAACGGAACCTCTGATTGTATGACTTGGTCTAGGTTCAGGTTCGACCTTGGAGCTAGCTGGCAGTTGTGTTTACTGACCAGTAGCTGAGGTGATCTGACCAGACAAGTGTTAGAATGGATTTAGTCCAATGAATGATAGATGTTATTCCGCTGTGCATAAGTTGAAATGATCTAAGCTAGGGAATGACTAAGGTAGTCTTGAGCTAAGATCTGAGTTAGCCCTCGCCTATGGGCGATGTTTTTTAAATAAAGGGCAAAATTTTTAGAGGTTCGGTCAGTGTATAGACCGAGCGACGTGAGGCATCGACCGCGGCCTAGTCGGCCGGGATCGGGTCTTACAGAAATGCCCGAGACAACTCTTCTTAGCTTTTAGCATACTTTGCCAAAGACATTTGTTGTTAGAGGTGCTAAGATAGCCATTGGACTTGCTAGTTATGATTGCTTTCATATTATTCAACCAAAGACATTTGATGTTTGAATTGTGTTAAGTAAATGAACATTCATCTAGACATAGAGTTTGTTTAGGATTGTGTCCAAGCTTAAGGTTAATAGATTGATTGATCGTTTGCCATCTTTAGTTCGAAACTCGATCACCCGAGGTCTAATCCCTATATCCATGAGTTCTCTTTTCCAATAGTTAAGAAAGTATCATTTAGTTATTTCTTTTAATTAGTCATAGTTTAAAAACCCATCTAAATCATTGGTTGCACTTAGATTAAGTGATTACTTGCATTCTCGGTGCTTTGATATCTCTCAGAACTGGTTCGACAATCATTTATACTACAGCATTTGTCTTAGGAACCTTGAAAACTCCTAACATCACACATCGATCATCCCCGATGGATGGTGAATCTCACATACTGAGTAAACGAACATGGAAAAATAAAGAGAAGGTTAACTATTTCACATTAGCTCGCGGGGGTTGCAGTTTCATTCTGCACCTTAAAAAGTATTGGTTATTAACTTATTATATGAGTCCGATCTTGATAAAAAACCAACTAACTATACATAAAAGAACAGTTCTTTTTGTTTGTTAATAAAGCTGTATATTTTGGGGTTCTTACATAAACAATTTACTACAATACCAGTTCTATTTTTAATGAAATGATCATTCCTGGAAGGTTAACAATTCTTTGTGTGTTTACAAGTTACAAGTTGGGAATTCACTATCTGGGCGTTGCTACTTGCTACAATACGAATATTTCACAGTGATTTTCACTGTTACAATAAAGTATCTACTTTTACATGATTGAAAGATCAGTATAACATCCGTTTTGCGAGAGTTTTGTAAGAATAAAATGTGATGCCATATTGAATATCTTCCATATATAAACGGTTGTTGGTCTCGCATGTTGGACATAGTCACGTTGACTCATTCGCTATAAATTTCAAATAACCGAGAAGAGCTGTGCCTACTAGACATTATGTCATCTGAAGAAACTTCTCGGTTAATATGGTTGACAAAACCAAAAACATTTTTTTCTTTTACTTAATTGTATTTTAGGCTTGGTTAACTAATATTTGATGCAAAAATCTAATATTCTACTAAAAATCATAGTCATATACGTTGTAATTTCATTTGGTTCATATGGTTCATATCCCTTATATATTAATTGAGAAACGTTACTTCTTTTTTGTAGCCACGTGGCATCACTAGAATGATTCTTAAAGTCATTAGAGAAATATGTTGATTCATCTAATTATATAAAAAGTTTTTTATTAAACTAACCATAAATTTATTATTAGTGTTATTTATTATTTCCTTAAGTAAAAGTTACGGAATTACCTAATGTAGCTAAAGTATATATATAGCAATTAATGATTTTGAATAATAATGATTTGATAAAAATTAATTTATATCCATCATAATTGATTAATTTTAAACTATTAAAATAAATTAAACAACCACATTAACCGTATAATAAAAATTTAGATTTTTCTGTGTATATATGTTATATTTTGAATTTTAAAAAACGAATATAAATTACTAAAACTGTTAAAAGTCTCACATTCAAATTTTGTGATCCATGGTTTAAATTTTTTTTATGACAAAATACAAATGATACAAAATCATATAAGTAAAAAGTCTAGTTTAATTAATTATTAAGATTAAAAGATATATATATAGAGAGAGAGAGAGAGAGAGAAAAAACTTCATAGGATACCCCTTTTTAGTTTATTTCACAAAAATATCTCTCAAGTATATTTTTACCCTAGGGTTAACTAATCTAGACTTAGGGTTTAGAGTTAATGGGTGAGGTTTTTGGAGATAGAGTTTCAAATTTAAAAATTAAAAAAAATATAAAAAAATTAAAATAAAAAGGGCTATTTTGATCATTTTTAGGGCTATTTTTGTGACAAAAACTTAAAAAGATATTTGAGAGAATTGCCCATATATATATCGTTTTAAATTAAACTATATTCCATATAAAATACATAAATAATTAATTTTGAAATCTACTTTGAACAATTTTATTTTGATAAAAGTTTCGAACAAACATTGAAAACTTAAGTTTAAAAAAATTATAAATTACTAAAACTATTATCCCCACAATGAAAATTTTGTTAATAGTAATTGAAAGTTTTTGCTATAAAAAATAAAAATGATCAAAAAGCCATATGAGTATAAAACATCATTTAATAGATAAATATTAAAAATATATTATGTATGTTAATATCATTTAAATTAATTATATATCCTACCAAATAGAAAAAAAATATTGTTTGGATTAATAAAACTGATTTATATGTTCCCACTAATTTAATTATATATGTAATAGTTACTGACTTTTAATTATTTAAAATATATTTATTATTTCATAATAAAAATATATAATACATAAAATAATTTTTATATATAACGTTTATCCCTCGCAAGATAATCTTAACCTAAGTATCATGTTATATTAAACTCACATACATGTGACTATTCAATAAACTCAAATTTATTTGACTGAATTTTGGAAATTGTGATTTGCTGGTCGTATAGAATTGTGTGTCCGTATATTACGAATGGCAATTAAAAATATATTACTTTGCAATATTTGCAAGAATTATCATTAAAAATTGATAAGCTAACGTCATACATGATTCACTACTGAGTTCAAATATCGAATTGTTAAAAGTGAGTAGGTGTATAATATACAACTAGGTATTTTGTCCGTGATGCGGACTTAAACATTTTCATAAATTTTTGAAAAGTTCTTTGTACACAAGTTCTTTGTACACTATATTCATTACTAAAATAAATCTTAAAATAACTCAATGTTATATTTTTAATTATATAATTTAAAAAAATTATTTGATTAAGATTTAATTATATAATTTATGTTTTTAACGTTTTACTAAAATACTTTTTCAGATAACAATACAATATATATATATAGAAATTATCTTTTTATTATATTTTTAGATTTTGGATAATTCAATATTCTATTTTTAATTATATAATTAAGAATTTTATTTAATTAATATTTAGTTATATAATTTCTGTTTTTAACTTTTTAGTTAAAGACTTTTTCAGATAACAATACAATATATACAAACGTTATCTCTTTTTTAAATTATATTTTCAGATTTTGGATAATTCTTACTATTTTTAATATTAATCAATTATCTAATCAAAATTAATTAAAATTTTGTTTTTATTTTTTAATTTATTTATACATTTTATTTATTAAGGGTATAAACGATATTAACCAGTCTAATTTTTAACGTGAAAAATCTATTGCAAAAATTTATTTCGCAAATAATAGTATAGATCTAAAATATACGAGTCAATTAGAAATCGCATAAGCACATTCTTGACCACAAAGTTTTTTTTTTTTTTTTTTAACTGGCTTTCATATTGAAATAAAGAAAAAAAATACAGAGATTACAAAGAAGAAACAAAAAAAAAAAAAAAAAAAAAAAAAAAAAAAAAAAAATACAACTTGAAACTAAAAGGAAAACTAAAAAAAAAAATACAACTTGACCACAAAGTTTTGAGGGGTAATCTCATTAGATAAGGACAAGAACCAACCAGTTGTCGTCGGTCGTCCAGATTCTTTTAAAATATTAGATGAAAGAGCAAAGACCATATATAACAGGAAGATGCTAGTGAGTTTCCGAATATTTGCGGCTATTTAATTAGTTATATGAATTTTGTAGTGAATGAGTTTGTCATATGGCTGAATGGTAGAAACTTTATACTTTTTTTTTTGTTCTAAACTTCTTTTGATATAAACCTTACTATTTGCCAGTCAAATCCACAATCCTATATGGCTAACTGAAAGATTCGTTTGTAGTGAAACAATGTTGTTTGAAGATTAAAGCTGAGTGAACATTCAAAAGGGAATTGTTAGGTAATTGATCCACCAATCAATCACAGTGTTTTCATAACAGTCGTCAGATCCTGCACTCAATCTCTATTTCTCAAATATTTAGAGTAGTTTTCTAATTTTCTTAGAAATATCTGCAAGAGGTTACATCTAAAGATGCTTTCACATATGCTTTTTTATAATGGGAATTTGTAAAATATGACTCAAAACTTGATTTTAAATGCAAAATTATATCTAAACTTGAATCAAATGCAAAAAATAACTCAAAAGCTTTGTGAAATTATAACCAGCCTCTTATAACCAAATTAACAATAAAACATAATTCAATTTTACGAATATAACCCAATAAAGTTGTCTGAGTTTTATAAGTCTTCTAAGGTTCATAAAGTCTTCTCGTATAGTAGATTTTAAAAATAATTTATAAATTTTGTAAAAAATATTTTGATAGGGGAAAAATTGAAATTATGTAATTATAAACAATTGTAAATGATATAAATTGAGATATAATAAAATTGGAATTTTCTTAACATAGATTAGTGAAAATAGTGAGTCATGATATTCTTTGGTTTAGGGTTTGACAACATATGTTGTAGTATTGTATTGTTAGAGTTAGTTTTTGAGAAGCTTAATTTTTTTTTGAAACTATATTTTGATCTATATGCGTTTAGTTTTGTGCTTATTAAACACTTTTTAAGTTGTATTTAAGTTTAATAAAAATAAATTTATTTAGTTAGTTATTTGAGTTTAGGGTATATTTAGGGTGTAGACAACTTCCAGGAAGTCTTCCAGACGACTTCCAGAAAGTGTTCTTTTGTTTTTTACGTTAGAAGACTTCCAAGTCTTCCGAGTTAAAAATATTAAAGCGTTCTTATTTGCTCTAAAAATATTTTATTTTCTCACTCAAATTCTTGAAGTCGTCTTGACGATTTCCAGAAAGTCTTATTGTGTTTTTTTTACGTTAGAAGTAGGCCTGGGCATTTTACCCGGACCCGAAAATCCGATCCAAAACTGACCCGAAAAAACCTGGTTCGGGTAGGAACCGGCCCGATCAAATTACCCTTTCGGGTCTTTGTTGCAGAGGACCCGCGGGTCTTGGACCCAACCCAACCCAAATCCGAAATCCGATGGGTATCCGAATTAATAATATAAATTAAATAAAATGCATCAAGGGGGAATCGAAGACGGGTTATTCATCTAGAGAACATGGGGTCAACCACTAGGAGACAACGAATTGTTGTTGTATCTCGAATAATTTAATATATATACACATTTTAATATAATAAAAACACAAATTTTGAATAAAATTTCGAATATTTTTGGATATATAAATATTAATCAGATTTTTTTTTTGAATTTTTAGGTCTTTTTTAAATTGAACCCGAACCGAATCCGACCCAAAACCGAATCGAATCTGAACCGATAAGTTCTAGTTACCCGAATGGGTCTAACTATCTAAGACCCGACCCGACCCGACACGACCCGAACCAATCCGGAACCGAAAATTTGAAATTACCCTATCGGGTCATAAACTCTTAGATCCGAAAGACCCGGACCCGAAAGGATCCGATCCGAATCCGACCCGACGACCCGAATGCCCAGACCTAGTTAGAAGACTTCCAATTCTTCTGAGTTATAAATATTAAAATCTTCTTATTTCCGATAAAAATATTTTAGTTTCCCGTTTAAACATTGGAAGTCATCTAGCGACTTCCAGAAAATCTTCTTGTGTTTTTATATTATAATACTTTCAAGTCTTCTGAGTTAAAAATATTAAAATCTTTTATTTCCGGTAAAAATATTTTAGTTTCGCGTTCATTATTTACCAAAAAATATTAAACTGAAAAAATAAAACTAAAACTTAAAATCCAAGTTTCTTTCTGACCCAAAAGAAAAAACTTAAATCTAATTTTTTTTTTGGTTCTCTCTCTGACGGCTGTTCTCCTTCCCTTGTCATCTTCTCTTCTCCCCTCTCTCTCGATCATTCATGAAGTTGTAATGGTGTTTGGGTCAGATGTGTGAGTTTCTGGCACTGAGATGGTTTGATTTCTTTAATGGAGAGACAGAAGATGAGGCTCGCCGAGCAGAGTTCTGGTTAAAGGTCTAACCTTTTCTTTCGGTTTTGTTTTCTTTACTTATTCACTCTTCCTCTTCCTGGGACCTCCATTCTTTCTGGTTAAAGGTCTGACCTTTTCTTTTCTCTCTCTCTCTCTCTCTCTCTCTCTCATCTATGTCTCTCTGTGTGTGTGTTCTTGGTGGAGGAGGATGGAGAAGAAGCTTGACGGAGTTTGACGGCGGATGAGTCGTGAGTAAGCTGTCTGTGGAGAAATTGTTAACATTGCTCAGGTAAAAGCAAGCAACTTTGTCCTAAGTTGATTGAAATTGTTAACATTACTCAAGAAATTGTTAACATTGCTCAGGTCTTGCCCAGCAGCCTGAGCAAGACCTGTTATTTTCTGAGTTGGTAAAAATAAGTGGGCTTTTATGGTTCTTACCTGTTACATATCTTGAGTCAACTTGTAACATTTATGTATCTCAGATTCTTACTTTGTGTTCCCACACGGCTTTGTTGGACGAGAATGCAACTTCTCATAAGTTCAGAGAAAGATGGAATCCTCTGTCTTATTCCTCATACCCATTGCCCTTCATGGCGGAAGTCTGGTATGTTCCTTATGTATGTCTGATTGAATATATCCTATGCTTCCTAGTTTATTGATAAGCTTATGATCGTTTCTATAAACAATTAGTCTCAAATATTGATTCACTTTTTAGAACTGTTTTCATTCATATGAAGTTGTAACTGTTTTCATTCATATCTGATCACTTTTTAGACATTTTCTGAGTTGTTACTGAGACTGAGACTTTGTAACTGTCTACGTTTTTGCTATGTTCTTATTTAATTTAATGTCTTGTAGGTTACAAGAGACATGAAGTGTTTGGTTTCAGACAGCATATTTTGTAGGGGTTCAAATGGAAGCAAGTTGCAAAGATAGTGAAAGTAAAGAGTAGAGACCGGAGACAAGGCAACTGAGTGTGGTGGGTGCTGTTAGAGTTGCGATCAGAAGCTCTTTCATGGTGACTTGCTGATAATACTATATGAAGTGAAATCAACTGTATAAACCATTGTACATGAGTATAAGGTCTTTTGTTGAGCTGATCATTAAAACGTTGTATGTGGGACGTAGATACAACATGAGAAGAAGTGAAATCAAATGAGATCTTTTTAGTTTTCGTTACCAAATTCAACACATCAAGGATCTATACTCATACCAAGAAACATTTTTATCACTCTACCCGATAAAAAAAACTAAGTCAAATTCACAAAAGATCAAACATTACACAAATTCAAAAAGTAACATATAATAAGACATTAAACCACACAACTTGATCTCCCATATGAAAAAGTAACAATTTCTTCTCATTAGCTTACAACATTTATCTAATTAACAATTTCTTCTCATTAGCTTACAACATTTAGCTAAGCGGAAAGACTTCTTAAGAAAACTTAGACATTAAACCACATAACTTGATCTTCCATATGACTTGATATTCTTGAAGTTACTTAACACATTTTGAAAGCTAAAAAAATATATTTTAAAGTTGAAAATACAAGTTTACAAAAACTAACGTAGAAGACTTTTGGGGAAGTCTTCTCTCATTAGTTAGAAACATTAATAAGCATGAATGTTGTTAACCCCATGATTATCATCAATTAAGTTATAAATTTCATTTAGAAACCCCAATATTGACTAATATACATGAATTAACAAGAAAATATTCAAAAGTCTTTATAAAATTTATAGAAAATTAAAGTTTATTAAACATTGACGTAGATGACTTCGAAAGTCGCCCAGCAAACTTCTAGGAAATCGTCAGAAATGTCATTTTTGAATTGAAAATTTACAATGGAAGATTTCAAGAGAAGTCTACTCTACAACACACTTCTTTGGAAGTTTTGCTTTGTAAATATTGGCTTATTTTTGTTTTTAAAAATATTTCAAAAATTCCAAAGAAGACTTCAAGGTAAGTTGTCTAAGATAAACATGTTAGTTTTACATTTGACCACACTGTCTCAGAAATTTTACTTTTCCTAGACGATGTACATGGAAATCTTCCACAAAAAAATAAAAATTCAATATTTAATTTTTGTTAGACGACTTCCATGTAAGTCGTTATTGGGTTACTTTTGCAATTGAAAAAATAAAACTTAAATATTTAGTTTTATCCAGATGACTTACTTGTAAGTCTTCCGGTAAACGACTTACACGGAAGTCGTCTGTGGTAACCAAGGTTTGACCAGAATCTCGAAATAACATCCTGGAAAACTTCCGTGTAAGTCATCTATCGAAAGACTTACATGTAAGTTGTCTGGATAAAATTAAATATTTAAGTTTTATTTTTCAATTGAAAAAGTAACCCGAGACGACTTACATAGAAGTCGTCTAACAATAATTAAATATTGAAGTTTTATTTTCTTGTGGACGACTTCCGTGTAAGTCGTCTAGGAAAAGTTAAATTTCTGACACAATATGGTCAAATGCAAAACTAACATGTTTATCGTAGACGACTTAAATGGAAGTCTTCTCTAGGATTTTCGAATTTTTTTTTAAAACAAAGAAAATTGGAAGACTTCCAAAAAAGTCGTCTAAAAACGACACACATAAAGTCAATTGAAAAACTAACATCTACATTGACCAGAAGACTTCCGTGTAAATCTTCTACATTCAGAAAACTTACACAGAAGTCTTCTGACGGAGAGATCTGGAAAAAAAAATTGATTTCATACTTAAATTTGTGAGATAACTTCCTTAGCACGCATAAATCTTTTCCAAGCACCCACAACCTCAAACGAAAGCGACCCACCAAGAATTGTGAGCTTGAATGGCTCTATGAACCTTACAAAATTTTAGAATCAAAATCTTGGATTTTTTTGATGAATAGAGAAAGGAAGTGAAAGAGATATTGTTTTTACTTCATAAGAAATGAGATAGAAGGAGACAAAATCAATTTTTAGGTGCATTAAGAGCTTCAAGTTTGTTGTTCATGGTGATTAGTGTATTGATGGCAATGTCAATATTGTAAATACTTGATGAAGATGAAGATGATAGAGTAAAATACTCATTTTCGGAAAAAAGAAACAAAAAAAATTGCATTTTCGTGAATATTTCGAACTTTTGAGGTGAATAGGACAAGTCAAAGTTCTAAAAAAAATATGAGTTAGTTTTGTGTTTTACTTTGAGTTTTAAGGTGATGATTGTTTCAATAGTTTTTAGTTTTAATTTTTGGTTTTTAAATTTTAGTTTTTGGTTTTTTGTTTTCAGTTTTTCGTTTTTGGTTTTTAGATTTTGATTATAGTTTTTGGTTTTGCTGTATTTTTTTTATTTTTCAAAATTAATTAATATATTACTTTAAAATAATACAAATTTTTTTTTAAAATATATAGATTTACAATTAAAATTATAAAAATATTATGATTATTATTTAAAATAAAATACAATAACATATTTAATTATTATAGTTTTATATAAAATTATATTATGATAAAATATTTATCATAAATATATATAAATTGTACAAAAATAAAAAAAAAATATTTAAAAGTTTGAAACTACTTAGAAAAGATTCTTATATAAATTATTTTTAATTTTTAAAACTGTAATAGCAATATTTTTTCTTATAAATTATGAAAAAAATAAAAAATACTTAAAATTTTGAAAGTAATTATAAATTTTCTCATTTAAATTATTTATATTTTCTTAAAATTGAATGGCTATTTTTTTTTCATGACTAATACAATATATTGTATTAATAAAACATATTATGTTTTTATAATTTTTAGTTCTTTTTAATGTGACTAATAATTATTAAAATTCTTCAATTATTTTATATATAGAAATTAATAACTCAGTTTTAAAATTAATTAATATTATTTATAAAATATATTAATTTATTTTACAGATATGAAACACAAATAAATTATATCACATTATTTTTTAAATTATAGATAATGTACAAAAAATTGTATGATTATTTATCTTTATGAAAAATATTATTTATTAATTATTAATTATGTATATATTGTAGTTTCTACAAAAAAAAATCAAATTTCGTTTTTTCTCTTAAAAGCTCACAAAAGTTGGTTTTGTTTTTTTTTTAATAAATTGGTTAAACTTTTCAAAAACTAGTTTCTCTAAATTTTAGGAAATTTATTTATTAGAAATTTTGATTGGCAAATCAAATGGTTTCTATAAAAACAAAAACTAAAAACTAAAACTTAATTGGATGAAAAATGGTTTTCGGAAAAAAAAATCCAAAAACTAATCCAAAATCCACAAACAATCAACATCTAAGACATATTTGCAAGAAAAAAACCTTTTTATAAAAGGTAGAATTTATGGAACAGTTTGCATAGTTTACTTTATTTCAGAGAATAGGTTGGTTACAAAACTCAGAACCAACTTATGGACGTTATATAGTCTAAGAGATCTTCATTGTCATACTGTTGTGATCATTGCTATCGGTTATCAGCTTGTGTCTGAGACTATTATTTTCCAAACCGTCTGAATAGCCATGTTACAAGACTTTATTACATTTCTAATACATTACGTAGCGAAGATTTGGTACCTTGAAATGGTCGGTTCCGGTCTTACGTTTCATTTTGTGGTCGGTCCTGAATACATGATCAAATCCTTTCATAGGCCCGCTTTGGTGGGTGATATACGCTTTTACGTCTGCATTCTTCTCTAATTTTTTATGTTTTTGTTCTTGGTTTTGAACATTTTGGAACTTCATATCGTAATTTATTTTATTCATGCATTCTGAGTTGTCTAAATTAGTTATTGATTATTTGACAAGCTCTATATATCATATCCTTGAGATTACCTGCATTTACAAAACAAGGTAGATCCGCATTTGATGTTCGGGAGAAAATCAGAAAAGGTTAAAACTTGTACATAAATCTATGATACGTGTGGGCATCGGTTAAGAGAGAATAAGTAGAAGTAACTCTAGTTTAATAAAAGAGTAACCATGGTTTAGTTACTTTAACTTTATGCTTTATCTATATATGAGCTGTAGGGTTTTGGAAAGGGGGTATCTGAGTTTTTAGGATCATAGAGAGAGTATAGACGCCATGAACGTCTTTGAAAACCTTGTACTTGTTCTTTCATCTATGAATTTCATCCTATTTTCTTGAGATCATTTGCTTTTGACCAGAATCGTTACATTTCACGTAACAATCTATTGCTGAACTGTGTTCAGAAGCAACTTAATCCTATGCTTTATGTGAAGCTAAATGACAAATGAGAAATTGATATGACGTGGAGAGGAAGCAAAGTAAGTGTTGGAGATGAGCTTGTTGCTGAGCTGGCATTTCATGAGTTGAGTCAAGTTGTAAAACCGTACCTTGTCTATATAAAAGGAAGGAGAGTCTTTCATAGCTTTTCATGCTTATTGTGCATCTCGTTGCTTGGGCTTGTTTCTCTGAGGAGATTCAAGATTTGGTGAGCTTGCAAGTTGCAAGTCTAACAAACTTGAATTCTTCCTTGCAGTTCATTTGTTCTTATCAATATATTGATTGTGTTCTTATCGGAAATTCAGAAAACAAATTTACAGTAGCAAACAAAGAGCAAGAGTAGATAATAATTATAAACAAAGTGTCAGAAACAAAGAATATGATCAATGAACCCTCCCAAGTATATAACCACAACGGAAGAACAAAAGATGGAGTTGGTCACTGAAGTTGAAAACGAGTTAGAGAAAACAGTTCGTGATTCTACTAAAGAAACAATCATTTCAATGTTCTGAAGATTGTCATAGAGAAACATAAGATTCTCAACCTGACCAGGGAAGATAGAGATTGTACGTCGATCCGAATCCACATCCCAATACTGAAGATCCTGTTCTGCGATTCCTCCAATGTCAACTCTTCTCATGCTTTTTTCTTGGGATCATAAGACAAAACACAAAATGGTGGTGCACGCAAAGTCTCTGGTGCCAAAACAAACTCGCCAGCATCATCATTAATGACACAAAACACTTGACACATTGTGTTCCGGTCAGCTAAGAGAGGCAAAACGAAATTCTGATTAGACCATCCATGTTTGGCAGCATCTTCTAGAACCCACAATTCGATTCGACCAGGGTAACTTTGAAATCCACCAGAAAGCATGATAGCAACCTTCCCATTGTATCTTATCATCCTTGTAAACTGTGTTGCTCTTCCTTGTGGTAATTTGATAAGATCAAACTTTTTAGACCTAACATCAAAACTCATGACTGCATGATCTTTAGTAAGTTTACGTGAATCTAAGTCAAGATAAGCTCCATAGTATAAAACACCATCTATACATATACGAGACCCAGGAGAGTGAGGAGGAGGACCGTCTAGTGCTAGGGTTGTACACCATGAGCTTAGAAGGAGGTCCATAGCAAATCAAACCGTGAACAGATGGAGTTGTGGCTGTGTACGGTTGAGAATGACATGTCAGATGGTAACTTGCTACACAAGATAATGATGATTCATCTCCATCTTGGCGTTGACTCGATGAGAAGAAGAAATGTTTAATGTGACGCCTGCTCTTAAAGGTGAAGATGAGGCTTTGGGGACGAGTCGACGACTTGATCAAGTACGATTCACGAAATCTCGGTTGCGAATGATGGATCTCCAGGGCTTGGATACGCAGATGAACCTTGCTAGGGTTTCCATGGCGAAGAGAGGAATGTTTTGTCCTTTTTTTTCTATAAGAAGAGGACAGGGAATTAATGAATAAAATATGAATGTTTTTTTTTGCGTGATCATCAAGTCACATTAAAATAAACAAACGTGGGGACTACTAAGACCATCTCCAATGCTACACTATAATTTTCTCTATATTTCACTCTAAAATAGAGTAATTCTATTATAGAGTTGGATTTGCTCCAATGGTTCACTCTATAATAGAGTGAAATATAGAGTATTCTTGTTTTTTCATTCTATATTTGGAGTAAAAAAATAAGATTACTCTATATTTCACTATAACCATTGGAGCAAATTCAACTATATAATAGAGTTACTCTATTTTAGTGTAAATTATAGAGGAAAAAATAGAGCTCCCTTGGAGATGCTCTAATTAGACAAGAACAAAAGAAAGATGGGAACGAGCTTGTAAGAAAAGGCCAAAAAGTCTGTCTTTCTGGTAGTCCTGACATATATCTTGGATAGGCACAAGATCATATATAGTCCTGAACTGTGTTACAAAAGCAACTCAACATTAACCATTATGTGAAGGTGAAATTCTTAGGCTTAACAAGCAAATGGGAAATGTAACCAATATTCCAATATAACATAAACAAACTGTCGATATGGTGAAAATGTAACCAAATATAACACAAACATGAGACTTCCCAATAAACAAAAGACCGGCTAGGTCACATTTCAACATAGTTTGAAGGTTGCAACAGACCATCATCTTACGATTCTTACAGAAACATGGGACTCTCAACCTGACTGGAGAAGAGATGGAGCAGACTACAAGAATCGGGACGATTAAATCGTCTGTTGCTGTCGTAACGTATAGGCACTTTGATTCCATTTACCGCGACTTTTCTCATACTATTTCTTTTTGGATCATAAAATAGAACATAGTGTCGAATACGCACACTTGACGGTGCCAAAACAAATTCACCCGCATCATTGACGTCAACGAAACGATGAAACCAATAAGCTGCTGTGCTTTGGCCCTGAACTAAACTTGTCCACGAATTAGGCAAAACAAAAACCTTCTTCAACCATTTATGTTTCACTGCATCCTCAAGAACCCACAAAACCACGCCACCATCAGCTGAAATTACCTTGGAAATGATAGCCAGCTTCCCCTCGTACGTTACCATTGCTGAACATTTGACATTATCGCCGGACATTTTGACACGTTCAAAACTTTCAGACCTAACATCAAATCTCATGATGAATGCAGTTCCCTTCAAGTTCTTGTCAGCACAAGCTTCATAATATAAAACACCATCGATACATATATGTTTCTTGAGAGGAAAATGAGAGTACTGACCAACGTTAACCGTCTTCCATGAACTCCCGTCTCCTAAGGTCATGATCTGAAAAACAGGATTTGGTCCTGTCCTACACAACACTTTGTAAACACCAGCAATACCATCATAACCTAAGAAGTGGTTTCTGACAGGAGTCCCGGGTTGGAATATGGGCAATGTGGTCAATTTTCTGGTGCTGGAGTTGTATACTAGAACCCTCGATGCACAAGCACTTGCATAGCAAATCAAACCATGAAGATAGGAACAATTCTTGGCGTCGACATCAAATGCAGGATGAGTCATAGCTACGGAGGCTTCACATGGATTTAGGGTTTGAAGGGATGCCGTGAAAAGGATACTATCTTTGTAACGCTTGAAGGTGAAGAAGAGACGACCATGTCGGTTGGTAAGGAACACTTTCATGAAATCTCGGCTGCGGATGATGGATGCACAGAGCTTCGAGACACAGATAAGCCTCGCTAGAGTTTTGACCGGTAACCGTTTGAATATCTGCATAACTAGATCGATCGGAAGCAGATCTGAAATCGTCTTCTTCCTACGTTTTCTAACCCCAAGTGACGGCGGCGTTGGTTCCATGATTGCCTGGCTGGCTGCAACTTTGACAGTATCAGAGATTATTCTGCCCTCATTTGCTGTCTCTTTTTTTATTTTCATGTATAAATAATATACAGCCCAAATATCATTGATTTGTTTTAGGTTTGAAGCCTACCGAATTTGATACGGTATAAAAGCCCGATCCACATAAATCCAGCCCAAAATGCTCATCGATCTTTATCCAAACATTTCAAGATTTCAGACCGTCTTTAAAAAATATTTCCTTATCAGAAAAATACGTGGACATGTCACAAATTAGTTTTCGGAGGTGATCATCGTGGTTTTCAGAGCCGTGCTTACATGACGAAAAAATAAACATTGGCCTAGAGCATCTAATTTTTTTCTTTTGTAGCTTGGTTCTATTTTTTAAAAGTTTTAAGCATTTATTATGATTTATTCTTTTTATTAGATGTCAAAAAAAACTTGGTTTAAGGGCATCTATTTTTAAAAAGTTTTAAGCATTTCTTATGATTTATTCTCTTAATTAGATCTCATATAAAACAACTTTATAAACATAGCATCGTTATCGTTAGTAGTTTATGGATAATCAAAAAGCTAAAAACAGATATTAGAATGAAAACATGCATGGTTTCTTTAAGAAACCAAACAAAATATGGAAACAATAGTTTTTCCCCTTAAAATGGGTAAATGATTTGTTCTTGGATCTGTGTTATACTAAACTAGAATAGCTTTTATTATTGTAGATTCATAAAAAAAAATAGTATCGCTTAGGGAAGCTGTTAGTGCTCGCACGGCTCTGGTGATTTTGCACAAGAGAAAAAAAAGAAATGGGGTTAAAGGACGTGGACATGTTACAAATTAGGAAATGGCAAGGTCATCGTCGTTGGACGGACATTAATTTTGCTAGGATGAAAAGGTGCTTAAAATGATTACAATGATCAGTTCCTAAAGAGTTGCCAGCTCAGTCTGACGATCATATTATCAGTAGGCTAATGTTGAAAATACGAAGTATGATGTTTCAAGAAAGATGTTGTCGAGATAAAACACAAGGTTGAAGTTCTTAGAGCACCAGCATTGGAAGTTCATTAGGGGGGTTCACACGCTTTTCGAGAAAAAAAAATATTATAATATGTTATAGTGATGATTCTGTCTCGCCATGCCCCTTCTGTATGAACCTGGGTCGTTACTGTTCAGCGGACCCCGCGCCACGTGGCGGCCTGCTATTGGTCAATTTTTTTTTAAAAAAAAATAAAAAAATAACAAACGAAAAATGAAAAAAAAAAAAAAATTCAAATTATGAACCCCAACCGGGGGTTTATTAATGCTGGTGCTCTTAGGGCCTAGAATGATCGCGCTTTCATGAGACCAAGTTAAAGGGGCCAAAGAAAATTATGGGAAATGTAGAATATGATGATCTTGTCTCTGGTGTCCCGATTAGTTGCTTTCAAGACCCTCCTGCTGATTTTCCTCATGGAATTGACGAATTTAGATTGAATGCCGCTCTTATTCCTCCGCCACTGCCACTGGTTTTGCTAGTCTTCCTCAGCATCAGCCTTGATTTTTTTTTCTTAATGTTTTGCTTGTCTTTCCTATTATTATTTTTTGGGTATACTGCCTATGGGTGTCAAAACAACTCACTCGCATCAGTGATAGTGATATGCCGGAGTTTTGCATGACATATGCTTAGGTTTGTGAAATCTCGCTACAAGTTATTTTGAAAGTTCCTGTGAAGAAACTTCAACCTCATGACGTCTCCTTTAATACTTAGAGATGTTCCTATCAAACACCAAGAACACGATGCAGAGAAGTAGAGCAGAGGATTCAACTTCAAGCCCGAAAACAGAGCGAGAACTGAACAAAGAAATGGCAAGAGCACACACACATTTACTAAGTTTCTCAGGTTCACACCTGTCAACGAAGGTTCTATGTATGGCTGGGATCTCTCTCTCTCGGAATCCACTAGATTAGACGTTATAAGAGAGTGAATGCCCAAAGCCCCGGCCCATAACCTCTTACAATGCTTCTCTCGTTTTATATCTCTAACTCAACCCGAAGAACAAAATACAAGTTTATGCTTTGTAATGTGTTCTCCATACACTCTTATCGTATATATATAGTAACCACCATGACCTAGACTCCCTTTGGGTGCTACTACAAATGCTCTTCCACGTACGACTTCATTAATGAATTTGTCCTTATCTTCTTGTTCAATAGCCGACAAAATGCAGGTTGCTTTTGTCTTTATGAGTTGAATCAAACGGCTACTCTGGTCCTGCACGAGTGGCTCATGATCTTATCCTCTATACATAGTTCATTCCTCTCCATGTCTAAGTGTTATTATTCTTTCTTGATCTTCTTTACTAAAGCTCAACAGTTCCATGTCATATAATTTTCTTTTTGAGAATATGATGTACATTGTGTTTTTTAGTTTTAGCTACTGACTGCCAACTGGATTAATTTTTGCATGTAGTCCTAAGAAATAATTAAAAAAGAAGAAGTCAAATTCATGGAATAAATTTTGTAAACCTAATATTTTCTGATACTCAATATACACATTGATATAAAAGTCAATACTCATTGACAAAGCAAGTGTCTATTAAGTTTTTGGTAGTTCAGAGTGACTCAGACAAAGGCAAAAGCATGTGCGAAACAGAGCGTGTCGCAATCTAACATCGAAGACGGAAACATCGACCACCAACTTTTCAATAGTGCAATAGACCTGTTGTTGGAATAGATAGCTACCAACCTCTTTCCTAATTCTTGTTTTCTTTTTTTTTTCTTGAATAAAAAAAATATAAATTCATGAGTAACTAGTTACCTAGTTAGTAGGTTGCATGTACATCTGAATATATCATGTTTGTGCGAAGTTAACATTAAGCGATCTGATTTTAGATATGAGAAAATTACATGCTCCGGACTAAAATCTTGTGATCGATGTTCAAAGAATCGTTATTCGGTAGTTAGGCAATTTATATGAGATTATTGATTGGTTGGATGCAATGTTTTTAAACTCGACCCGGACACTGAACCGGACGACTTACCGAGTCGATGGGTCACTGGGTCGACCGCGGACGAACCGTGGGTTAATAAATTAATTAATTTTATTATATAATAATATATCAGCTATGTAAATAAAAATATAGAAACTAAAGTTTAATATTTTCTAAATATTTTTATAAACATAAAATAATAGTTTGGATATGTATATTTTTATGTTTAATAACATTTAGAAAATACATAACTTTAATTTCTATATTTTTATTTTCATTTGATATAAAAAATATCAAAAAATAATTTAGACTATTTATAATTTTTTCTAACAAGATAATAGTTATGACATCTAAAAAAATCAAGACATAAAATTTATAAATATTTAAATGTTTAATGTGAATAATAAATGAAATTATACAAAATAAATAAAAAGTAAAAAATCATTATAATAAATTATCAATAACGAAAATAAACTAACACCAAATCACATCGACTAGTTTTGGTTCTCTGGCATAATGAAATTTTCATTAAAATCTAAAAATCACAAATATAAAATTGAAAAGGAAAAACCTAATTTTTTTTGTCAGTATATAACTTCTTAATTAGAAATTTAGAATATAAAACATAATCTAAAAACATAATTAAAAATTAAAAAAAGAAGTAAAAGTTATTTATTGATTTAACTAGTGGTTCAACCGGTATCGGGTTCCGGGTTCTACTGGGTTTTGTGGGTTTTTGCGGATTTCTAAATATTGGGTTTTTCACAAAATTCAAACCGGATCTTTTCTGGATTGACGGGTTTACCGGTAGGTCCGGGTCGGGTTTCAAAACACTGGTTGGATGTCTAGGCCAATTTTTGAACATCTAAACCATTTTTTTAAGAAATCATTATTTAAACAATAATTAAGGAAAAACATGTTTGTGGTCAAAACAACTAATGAGACGCTTAGAGGCCAGCACCATTTCTGGTTTCACCAACCCCCTCATCTTTGTTCTGTATTAATTACTCGTCCACCCAAATGGATTAGTCACTTATTTAATTAATCAAAAAAAAAAACTTAAATCTGAGAGATAGAGAGAGAGGTCCGTCTCTGCCAGCGGGAGAGAATTTCAGGTGAAACCCTTTTGTTTCCTTTGATTTTTCTGTATAATTTGTCTTTCATCCTCGACTCTGAACGGTTGTAATTTTCTGTTCTGTAATGGAGTTTATTAGGGCTAATTAAAATTATGATCTTTTATATATGTTTTTGTTTCGGAAAAGTCTCATTCTTATTTCCCTTCCGTTACTCAATTTCATTTGTATAATAATTTTTTCCATAGAAAGCTCGAATTTTCTGGTTACACTCTGACTTGTTAATCTTTTTTTTTTTTTTTTCTCCATTGATTTCACCACAGCTTTATCGATTTCTTTTTTGCTTTAAGAAAAGAAAGAATCTTCCTTTGATGGAAGCTGAGATTCATTGGTGATATTGATGCCTGTAAGCAATACTTGTCCTTAATTATAGCTAAAGTCTCTTCCTTTACAAAGGTGACAATGATGTTTGGTAGCTGCAAAGGAAGCTGAACCCAGTTAATATTGCTTTTTTTGCAGGGATTTTGAGTACTTTGTAATAAGTGTTTTGCATATGGAAGCAGCTATTGCTCAGAGGGTTCAGTACCCTTCATGGGTTGATTGCAGAAAGTTTGAGGGGAAGCCGCTTGGTTCATTGCGGTATTCTCAGCGAGTTAAGGAAGATAAAAGGTTCAGAGGTCTTGTTGCTTTGGCTCATTTGCAACCTGACAGAAGATATGATCAACGGAGATCGGTTTCTTCAGAGGTTTCATGTTCTGACAACAACTCTTCAGGTTCTTGTGAAAACATCTCGATAGCTTTTGAGTGTCTCAAATAAAGGAAAATCTTATTCCATATTTAACTTATCTTTGTAGCATTGTTGGAGGCGGGAAGTGTTCATCCATTTGATGAAGATCTAATCCTCAAGGCAAGTAACCCTTGTATAACATCATCTTCTCTGTTAGATTTGTGTTAATTTCCTCTATAACAGAGAAAAGCAGAAGAGGTTAGGCCGTATTTGAATGGACGGTCTATGTACCTTGTTGGTCAGTTTCTTTGCCTGTTCCGTTTGTTTGCATATGATTTGTTCTTAATACTTTCTTGTAACTTGATGATTCAATGATGAACACAGGAATGATGGGTTCTGGGAAAACAACCGTGGGGAAGTTAATGTCTAAAGTGCTCGGTTATTCCTTCTTCGACTGGTATGTATATTTGCTTCTTTCGAGTTGTGTTAATAAGCCTTTATATGTTGATGTTATGAATTTGTAACATTCTTTAAGTTTTGTGGATGCGTGTCAGTGACACTCTGATTGAGGAGGCGATGAATGGAACTTCTGTGGCAGAGATATTCGAGCATCATGGAGAGAGTTTCTTTAGAGGAAAGGAGGTTTAGTTCTATGACTAATTCTTTTAGTCTGTGGTTTATGTTTCAAAGCTCTTCTAAAGCTTAAAAATCTCACTTTTCTTTCTTTCTTTCTAGACTGATGCACTAAAGAAGCTCTCTTCAATGTATCAACTTGTTGTTTCCACTGGTGGAGGTGCAGTTATAAGACCCATTAACTGGTGAGTTTATCTTCATCCCATCTGAAGTCGCAAACATATGAAACTCAGGTCTCCTTCTGAGTTCATTTGCTAATCTGATGATATTATCAGGAAATATATGAACAAAGGAGTCAGCATTTGGCTAGATGTGCCTCTTGAAGCCTTAGCACATAGAATCGCTGCTGTTGGAACTGATTCGCGGCCACTTTTACACGATGAATCAGGAGATGCATACACTGTGGTACTCACCTGACTGTGTTGTACAAATCATAAGCCTTGGATACTTACAAATCATTCATCATTTTTTCTCTTCTCTCCAGGCTTTCAAGCGTCTTTCAACGATTTGGGATGAGCGCGGTGAAGCATACACAAACGCAAATGCTAGAGTCTCCTTAGAAAGTATGTCCTGTTTAGTGATGAGAGACTTTGTTCTCTGGAGACTTCTGCTAGTAACTTGACTTTTCTTTCTTTGTGTCCTTCAATTGTCAGGTATTGCAGTTAAGCTTGGCTATAAAGACGTCTCTGATCTCACACCAACTGAAATCGCCATTGAGGTAAGTCAGGTCCTTTCTCCGTGTCTTCATTATTAATCTGTTCAATCAAACTTAACAAAACAAATCACTCATCATCAGGCCTTTGAGCAAGTTCAGAGCTTTCTAGAAAAGGAAGAAACAGTGGAGATCCCTGACGGTGACCTCTAGTATCCCAGCCTCCAGTTCTGTCTTTTAATTTATCTGTTCAATCAAGTCAACGATGCAATCACTCATAGCCAGGCAATTGAGCAAGTTGGGAGCTGTCTAGACAACGAGGACCTGTTTAGTTACTGGTTTGTGGGTTAGTGGGTTAGTGGGGTTTACAGGAGTCTGATTTTGAATGTGGAAAACCACAAAAAATAATGCTTTATTCAATGAAAATGCTGCAATACATGTATATAAAACTCTACAAAGCTCTTTTTGTTTTCAGCAATGAGCAAGACAAGTGAACCAGCCAATCTTACTGGTTTTATTAGAAATCTGAAAGTAGCTTTCGCATGAATTACAAACTCATACGAAATGAGACAAGAACATACAAAAGAAAGCTGATTAAAACCCAAAGTACAAAGCAGCAATCTATAAACTTCATTACACTTGCCAGCTGTTCATACTCTTTGTCAATCCACCGTTTCCCACAAAGCACTCTAAATCACTATGTTCATCAAAATGATAGTTACTCAAAGACAACAGAAACAGACCTATATGGTGATGCTTCGGAGAGAGTAAACATGTATGTATCATCAATCAAACTGTAGCCGCTAAGCAATTCACAATGGCGGATTTATCAGGAACCGTAAACACAGTATCAGACCACAGTATCTTCCCCCAAATCTCCCCTTCTCCACGCCTCTCAACCTCAATCTCCGCACACCAAATCTCCATTCTCCTAGCACCTCCACTCCCAGCTTTCCCTTCCCACAGAACCGCAAGCTTCCCACCCCTATTCGCCATAGTAGCACCGCAAAGAAACTTGGGAAGCGACTCCACACCCCTCACCTCTCTCCAAACCCTCTCTTTCGGATCATACCCTCTTATCTTCCCCAAGTAATCATAACAAAACAGAACATCCTCAATCACACAAGCCCTCCCTCTCCACCCCAAATCAAGCCTCTTCTCAGGCACACCCCACTCCCCTTCATTAGGCTCGTAAACGACACCGTTTCGATCAGCCATCGCGTAGACTCTCCCTTCCAAAACAGCACTCGCGTGCATCCACTTCTCACGCACCTCCACCCCTGGACTCGCAACCGCCTCCCAAGTTTGGGCCTTTACGTCAAACATCTCGGCCCAGTTACTCGAACGGGCCCAATTATCAACCACACACCCTCCGATCACGTAGATCTTCCCGTCGATCACACCAGCCGCTGCGAACTCGCGACCTACCCTCATGTTATTGACTCGTCGCCAGGTGTGGATCTTGCAATCGAGAACCCACACGCTCGAAGAAGGCACGTCTTTAACAGATCCGCCGATGACGTAGATCTCCGATCCCACGACGGCGTAAGCGGATCCGACGAGGGAGGGGAAGGGACAAGAAGGGATGGGAACGAGGAGATGAGAGTTCGTTGCAGCTCGGCGGAGGAGGGTGAACCAGCGGGCGCCGGTTTCGGGAGGGACGCGGATGGCGACGTAGAGGATGTTTTCGGTGGCGTTGGCGAGGGATCTGATGGAGTATAGGAGGGGAGATTTGGGGAGGGATCGGAATGACTTGGAGACGAGAGAGAGGTTTGGATGGTCGCATCTGGAGACGCGTGCGAGGCAGTTCAGAGCGACGTCGTCTGGTAACGACGGAATCAATTGCGTAGGCGTTTTCGGTTCAGGTGGATCGTCGCTGGAACTCGTTGTCGCCGCCATGGGATCTTAGTCGATCACTGACTCGAGATTTTTAAAGAGAGAGAGAGAGAGAGCTTATTTTCTGGTATCTGTTCGGTTCGGTTGGGTTATTTTCTGTAGGAAAGTTTATAATCAATTTAAGAACCGTAAAATATTTGGTTCGGTTCAGTTGAATAATTTTTGGTTCGGTTTGAGTTAGATAATAAAAGAGAAAATTAAGTTTTAATTGGTAAAATAAGCAATTTTGCCATTTTGGGTTCGTTTTAGTTCTAGTTCAGATTTTTTTTAAAATAACTAGGGGGTTTTCCGGGCTACGCCCGGATTTTTCCTATAATATTAGTTTAATTTTATATTTATATTTTAAAATAAAACAAATATGATATACACTGAAACTTGTTATAGAATTATAAACATAAATGCAAATTTAAAAATATTTGAAACAAATTGTTGTGTTTTATTGGAATTTTATGTAGGATATTAGTAATATTAATAAAAAGTTAACTAAATTATAAGTTAAGATCTATATATATTATTTATCTTGGTTATTTATTTTTATGTAAAACAATTGTAAAGCTTATAATTAGCATTGTATAAATTTTGATTGGTTTTAAAATTATTAAATTTTATTTTTGTACTTGTCTTTAAAAGAAAGTACCACCGACTTGTATACCGGTTCTTTATTTGTTGACTTTTTAGATCTTTTATCTGTGCTACGCGCGGATTGTTTGGTATAGTTGAACTTTTATTTATTTAATTAATTTATATTTATTTTAATATTCTATATTGTAATTTGTAAAGTGATTTTTTGCCTCTGAACTCTCATACTTAAAGTTAAAGCCACTAAAAGATTTATAATCCTTAATAAATAAATATATTTGTTAGTATATAATTAACAATTAATTAAAAGAAATTTAATTGATTTATAATTATCATTGTCTAAAAATAATTTATATTGTGTTATAAAGACTTCATATCTTAAATAAATAATAAGATTTGTTAATATATTATCGTAAATTAAAATGCTTTTTTATTTGGTAATTATCATTATATAAAAATAATTTATATTGTGTTACCAAAAATAATATTTTACATCATTATTATTTTTTTAAATAAAAGAGATATATCTCTCTATATATATTGTATATAATTTTATATATACATAAGTTTTTTATATTCTTACACGATAAAGGAAAATTTTATTATAATAAATAACTTTGTGATATGTAAAAAAATTGATATTTATTTTTTTATTAAATATTTCAAATGCATGAGTATTTTTAAACTGTATTTTACGTGATAAAAATAATCTTGCTATGATAAAAAAACTCTGTATGTTTGATTTAATATTAAATATTCTGAATATATGAAAATAATTTATTCTATTGATATTTAAATTGATAATATATTTATTTATATGCAATTATTGTGTTTGCAACCAATGTACCGTTGCAACAAAACTCTTTCTTGAGGTCCTTAAATATCTTGCTGTAAAATAAACATGAACATGTCCGAGTTCAGAGTCATGAACCAATGTACTGTTGCAACAAAACTCTTTCTTGAGGTCCTTAAGTATATTGCTGTAAATATACTCTTTCTTCAACCCTTGGACTGTTGTCAAGCTTTTCCTACCATTGCGCTGCTGCACACGGATGTGGACGTACTCCTTTGTTCCCGCACCTGAGTCCTCAGCATTCGCATCAGCAAACGGGTCTGCAGGTAATTAAAAAATAAACTGATTAGCAAATGAGAAACATTAACCATAGCCCATGTTCCAAATATAAAAAACTGTAACCAAAGATTTAAGATAAGTCTTAAATGGACAAATGAGGCAGATAAGCAGAGGTATTTTGATAGACTATGGATCAAAGTGGAACTTACCAAAGGCAGTAGAGACCTGGGAATCAAGTTCAGACATGAAACTTTGTTGATCTGATGGGCAAAAGGACAGAGAATCTGAGACCTGAGCAAGAAGACCAATGTCATAATAAGAGTTTAACACACTCAGATGGGTACAAAACACCATGATATAAACAGAACAGTTACCCATCAAGTAAACTACACTTCAGTATGAGTTACACAAAACACTAAGATACATTACGCTTGAAGTAAACGATTTCAACAACTCCTGAGTACCTTAAGAAGGGGATGGAGATAGCTAGCATGAAGAGGTTGTCCCTTAGCATTGAAGTTATACTCCTTGAATTCCAACTCTTGCCAGCTGCATGTGAGTACTCATTTTTCTCTTACTTTTCCAATGCCAACAACATAATTAATACGTCTAGAAAACAACCATTAGTGATTAGTACTCACTTGTGTAGATTTTCTCGAGTCAAGTCAGTAGCGAAAATCTTCCTTTTGGAAGCATATGTAGGACCTTTCTCAACATCAGAATATCCCGTCCATCCCCTAATAAGTAAGGAAAGGAGGTAAGCTTTAAAAACAATGTCTCCCAAAAGATAAAACAATTTACAAAAAAGGAAAAGCGCAGGTAGTTACTTTGTTACTAAGAGTTTCCTGGTTTTGAGAGAGTTTGAGACTTTCTTTGTCAAGTTCCTGAAAGCAAGAAAGGCCAACTTAGTCTCTTAAATTATAAAAAGCTGGATTAGATTTCTACATAATAGTTCTGATTAAACAAACCAGTCCTTGTTGTATTTGTAGAAGAGACTCCTTCACTTTATCTTCAACATGTTGAACCTAAAACAAAAGATTACAAAGTCAACATGATGAATAAAAAGAAGCCAAGACAATTCAATTCAATACCTTCCTAGAGACTTGCTTTCCCATTGCAACCCACCTCTTTTTAGCAGCTTGTGTGCTTCCAATTTTGAAAACAGAAGGATCTAGCTTTTTCTGAAACAAACAAAAATAACAATTTTTAAGGCACACACCAGTGAAAGATAAAAGAAATTATCAAAGCAGGAGCTTGGCTTATATTTTGGTTTCGTATCCATTAGCTGATATATAGAAGAACACGGAGTGATTATCACTTTACCTGGAGAACCCACAGACTGAGAAGCGCCTCCAAGCAGAAAAGACCGCAGCCGACAAAGTAGAATATCTGCAGTAAGTATCAAAGTTAAGCTAGGTTAATAGTTGGCGACAAAAAAATTGATCGGTGATGAATTATAGAAAGGATGCCAAGGTTAATACCCCGGCTAGTAAACTGCCTCTGATTACATCAATCGCTGCCAGCACACCCCTGCAGATTGGAAGACAATGAGGATCACTTGTAGCAACACACGATTGTTTGCTTTCTCGATTACATCAATCGCTGCCAGCACACACTTGCAGATTTTTTTTTTTCCAAATGACTGGATAGTCGTCACACGATTGCTTGCTTTCTCACGAGATGAGCGATGGACGTCGGCGAGATCGGCGGGGAAAGGTGGTGGTTGGAGAGAACGGTTTCTCCGGTGCAACGGGTTGTCGTAAAAGTATGTTCTTCCTCTCCGTCTCGCTTCCGTTTGTTCTGTCCAACGTCAGCGCGTTGATTCCACGTCCCTACCTCAAGCGGGAAATTCACAATGGCCTTAGACCCTCGAAGTTTAAACGCTGCTTGGTCGTAAGCCCTAGCGGCTTCGATCGCTGTGTCAAACGTCCCGAGCGAAACCCTAGTTCCCGACGGTTCGGATCTCGGATCTCCGCCGCGAATTTCACCCACGGCCTCATCCTCACTCCTCTGTAATGCATCTTCTCTTCCGCGGACACATGTACGGGAAGCTGCTCTGGCTGGGGATTTGCGGTTGCGAATTGGATCCACTCGGTTCTGTTCAGCGGCTGGATCTTCAACGGCGGTTTCCGGTTCGATCTCGAGGCTGAATCAGAAACACCGAGTGGATTCGATTGAAACGTGAAAGATGATTCGCTCGATGCTAGATGAGACTTTATGATAAGCAAATGAACTTTATGAGACTTAGATGTGGAAGCGAAGGAGAATCGGAAGTGGTGTAATGGGAGGAAGACGAAACGGAGAGGTCCGTGTGTTATGTGAATGAACGAATGACATGGCAAAAAGAATCCATCTTATTGGATGATTTTCCATGCTGAGGTGGATAGGCTCAATGGAGCTCATATATCTATTTTAATATAGTATAGATTTAGGTAAAGTATCAAGTAATTCAGAAAAAATAGCATATATTTGAATGTTTTAAATAAAAATACTAAACTATTTATTGAATAAAAATATTTAGTTAGATATTTTTGTCTCAAATATTTGTTTTTTTTAAAATAAAACTGTAAATTTTATTTAAAAATATTAATTATTTTTATTTTGATATAGTTATTATAAATATATATTTGTATTATGGTGTTTATTTGATTTTATTCGATACAAAAGTATAAAAATAGTGTGGTATTTACGAATAGCGGTTTGATTTCAGTTTTGAATTTCGTACGTAAAATGTCACTCTACTTTTACATATTTTCGGTTCGATTTAATTTTTTAATGAAACCGGTTGAAAAAGAAGGAAAACTGGAATTAAACCGGAGATACTGCCGTTATCTAAAAGCACTGACGTGGCGGAAAGCAATGATCGGTGGTGTGAAAGACGCCACGCGCTCTCTTCCTCACCTTCCTGGGAGAAGAAGACGACGATGAAGCATTAACTGATTCTTGTTTCGTAAAACTCCGAAAAAACCATGGTTGCATTAGCTGTTTCTTCCTCGGGCATTGCTTCGTTTCGCCGGCATTATAGCTTCCGGTTACGTCCACGAAACCCTCCGACTCAAGCAGCAGTTTCGCCTTCTTCTTCTTCTGCTTCGGCTTCTCCTGGGGTTGACTTGAGTACCCTCGAGTCCGCCATTAACAAGGTCCCTCCTTTTCCATTAATTCTATAACTAGATGAACTCTCCTCGTAACTTGGAAGTGGGTTTTTGAGTTTGACGCAGAAAGATAGTAGTGGTGTGAAGGAAGCTCTGGATCGTTTGGGTGAAGAAGGTTGGGCTAAGAAATGGAGTTCTCAGCCTTACATGTCGCGTCGTACGGTGTATATCCGATCTCTCTATCTAAGCTTACCCGTATATTCAACGAATGAGTGGATGAGAGTTGGAGTTGAAGAACTCATGCGTCTTTGTTTTTTTGTTTCAGACATCGCTTCGGGAGCTGACAACTCTCGGAATCAAGAACGCAGAGACTCTTGCCATCCCTAGTGTCAGGAACGATGTAAGTTTTATTTTTTTTCTTGTAAGGTTTGGACTGTGTATGTTAATGGAGGTTGTTCTGACTGAGTTCGTGTAATGCAGGCTGCTTTTCTTTTCACTGTTGTCGGAACAACCGGTTTCATAGCTGTACTTGCCGGCCAACTTCCCGGGGTAAACCCTTTACAGTCTCTTGGACAATGGTGGTGTTATTTTTAGTATTGTACTGTCTAACAGTATTTCGGTTTGTGTTAGATTCTATACTGATAAAATAACTGTTGAACATGGACAGGACTGGGGATTCTTTGTGCCGTACTTAGTTGGGAGCATATCTTTGGTGGTTTTAGCCGTGGGAAGCGTTTCACCGGGGTATGAAAACAACTAAAGCACTGTATGCTTGTTAACATTATGTTCTCTAAGTTACAGATTTGATATATTCAGCTATTTTGCTTGTAGGCTTCTTCAAGCTGCCATTTCCGGGTTTTCGACATTCTTCCCTGATTATCAAGAACGTATTGCCGCACACGAAGCAGCTCACTTCTTAGGTACATTTGTAAAAGAGTGTGTATTTTTGGGTTGTGAAATGTTTCTGATTGTGTTTAAACTTGAAACTTCCAGTGGCTTACCTAATTGGACTTCCAATCCTCGGGTACTCGCTAGATATTGGTAAAGAACACGTCAATCTCATCGACGAGAGGCTAGCTAAACTAATATACAGCGGCCAGCTTGACTCAAAGGAGCTTGATAGGTAATAGTTTCTTTTTAAAAAAAGAGAGAAAGAAGAATATAATCACAACCCAATATTGAATCTTCTTGTGGTTTCTCAGATTGGCTGCTGTTGCAATGGCTGGACTTGCTGCTGAGGGTCTGAAGTATGACAAAGTGATTGGCCAATCTGCGGATCTGTTCTCTCTTCAGGTCCTCTTAGTTCTTATTACCTCACCACTCACAAGTTCACAAACACTGAGTTTTAATTTCTTGCAGAGGTTCATCAACAGGAGCCAACCTAAAATCAGTAATGAACAGCAGCAAAATCTAACGAGATGGGCTGTATGTTCCTTTTACATTAACAGGCATTATCTCTCTCATACATGTTTCTTTTGTTTACAGTACTCGTGAATCTTCATTTTTGGTTATGCAGGTTCTTTACTCTGCTTCTCTTCTGAAGAACAACAAGACCATCCATGAAGCTCTAATGGCTGCAATGTCCAACAATGCATCTGTTCTTGAATGTATCAAGACCATTGAGACAGCTTCCTAGACTTGGCGCAGCTCTGGATTCTTCAAATACAGTGAACTATCTCTAACTCTCTTTTGATCAATCCAGTTCCAAGACCACTAAATCGAGTCACATATTTTCTTAAATATATAAACGAGAAAAGACAGAATAGATTATCTATTTTTATACTAAAAGTTTCCTCTTGGCGCCTGACATGTTATTTACATTGCCTTAACCGCAATATTTTGTTTTTCAAAATACCAATTTAAAACTTTTTCCACTGATCGAATCCAAAAAAGTCTTGCACAAATGGTCTTAAGAAAAATAGGAGACGCATAAAACAAAATTACACAATCTTAATATGAAATTGACATAAACAGTAGCTCCAAATCCAAAAGCTTTGTATCCCACCGAGATGACTACTACAACACTTTTTCGAACTCATTTTGAATATAAATAAGAGCGAATAACTGACAAATACTCAGCAAAGAAAGCTTTAAGAATCCTGAAATCAACTACCAAGAATCATCACAAAACATAGAAAAAGTTTTAATAAATTGAACATCAAGTAAATATGAAAGCAAATAATAAAAACGAGTGAAAAACTCCGACAGTGCAAACAAGAGATCGTGTCACCTCCTTTTGTCTCCATGTTCTCATGTTGTCTTGTGACTTAGTTACCGTGAATTCAATGTTAATTTTCATGCGGTCACACCACCTCTTTCGGCCGCAGTGTGATCCGCACAAACACGTCTCCTTTCACAAAACGATAAAAAAATTGGGTTTGCTTTTCATGATCCAAGAGGTGACACTTTCAACTAGGTATGAGAGTTTGAATATCTGATTTAATTAGTTCAAATCGGTTATTTGGGTATTAGATAGTTTGGATAAAAAGGATTGCTGAGAAACAAAAAAAGGTTTAGAGAAGTTCAAATAATTCTTAACTAGGTGAAGACCGCATTGCCCAAGATGACGAAGGTGAATGAATATTATATATACAAATTACTTTTACATATTATTATTTATTTTGTGTTCATTATATATTATGAAATAATAAATATATTGAATAATTGAGAACCGAACTAGTAACTATTAGCTATATAATTAAGCTGGAGTAATCACATAAATCAAAATAATCTCTCTTTTTATTTACAATAATTTTTATTGGTAAATAAATAAAAATAATCATTTTATTTTTGTTTATATATTATATAATTAAATTTAAATAATCTTGACATAGATATATGATATATTTAATATGGATATTTATTAATTGAGGTTTCCTACTCATATAATTTGATTAACATGTGTATATTTATGTACCAAAAAATTAAACTATTAATCACAAAAAAATTAGTGTAAGATTTTTAATAGTTTTAATAATTTATAATCATTTTTAAAAATTCAATGAAAATTTCAAAATTAAAATATTAAGGGTCTCAATACTTTGGCAATGAAAGTTTTGAAATCAACATATTTATGTATTTTTATATGGTATATAGTTTAATTTTAATAATTATATATATATATATATATTTCATCCGAATATATATTAAATAAAACTTCTTATTCATATGATTTTACGATCATTTGTATCTTGTTATAACAAAAAGTTAAACCATTGATCACAATTTTTTTAATGTGAAAATTTTAACAGTATTAATAATTTATAGTCGTTCTAAAAATTTTAAAATATAACATATAAGAAAAAATCGATTTTTTTATTATATGACTAATGTCATTGTTTACTTGTTTAGTTTCTTTTAAGAATATAAAACTAAACAAAAACGATGAAGGATACAAAAACTGTTATCAAATCTTTATTATTTAAAATCATTAATTATCATATATATGTTAATCATATTAGGTAATTTCGTATTTTCTATTTACGGAATTTTTTTTTGGAACACTACTAATCAATTTTACATTTAGTTTAATAAAAAAATATAATATAGTATATGTTTAGATGGATCAACTAATTTTTCTAAAAATTCTAAGAAGATGTCATGTGGATACAAAAAAATATTGTAATACTCCTCAGTTAATATATAAGTGATTTGATTCGATTCAAATAATAAATTTGAAAATCAACTAATACCAGAAAAAAAAATCTGGATTCAGTTCAAGTGCAATGTGGCTAACACGAGTTACAAAAAACGAAAAATAATAAGTTTCCATAATATTACTGTTTTGGCAAGAAAACATAATTTTATGTTTTTTTGAGAGAACATATAATTTTACAGTTTCACTGGAAAACATAATTATCTTAGCACAAAACTATAATAATTAAGAAATAAGTATTGATACTATTGGACGTCCATTGACCTGCCTATAAGTAATTCAGACATTTTTTGGACCGATGTCTATTACGTACCGACTAATTGTAACCTAAAAGGTAATAGTCCGTGTCGACAGTTCAAATGGACGGACCAATTGAAAGTTTTATACACCATGATGATCCCGAATAGTCCATCCACCAAAAACCTTATTCGTTGTTGAATCTTAACCTGCATCGTAATTGGAGTTTAAATGGCCTGGCCGAGGTCGATTCCAACGGACTCGATGATTTTGCAAGAAGATTACTCCTGTTGACCGTATTTGCTTTATTGTTGCTGTTTCCATTCTTTGACGTCTGCCTGAGCCAAGTCTACTGTCAGCTTATGTGACTAAACCTTGTCAATTTTTGAAAATAAAATAAAAAACAGACCTGAATAAATGTGCATGTTATTAACCTGAAATAGTTTCATATAATTCATCCTAAAGAATACATCACATTCCTAAAGAATACGTCCCATATGCACCCATAGACATATCATCATGATTAGATAATCACATTTCAATCCACAAACCAAGATCTATCTTCGTTCCGGCCACCTTCTCCATCCATATACAATCAAGAACGTACCCATATATTGTCTCCGACCATTACATCAAATCAAACTCTTACGAAGAAGATACTAAGCTCTGGTCCATTATTCCCTTCGGGACTCAGCATATAAAACGTCTCTGAATCTTTAGACCCAACGACACGCTCAAAGTAAGCCCTCATGTAAGCCATCTCCGAGTCAGGTCCTTCAGCCTCCGAGTTCCCAGGCAAAACACCAGCACCCATCGAAACCGGTCTTAACAACTCCATCACGTTAAGATCCTCCTCCGTCGCGTCACGTTTCACACCGTACCCCGTTTTCTTACCGTTACAATACATTGTCCATAATGGTTCGTCCATTATCTTAACCTTCTCTTTATCAGCTCGTTTCTCCGTCTCTAAAGCGATCCGAACCATTCCTCCGCTCAGCTCCTTTTGTAGCACCATTGTTTGCATTGCTAGCTCGACGACGAGAGATGGAAAACATTTAGAGTTTTCTTGAATTGAGAGGCTTACACGGCCTTTACGGTATCCGAACAAGGTCCCGGAGACTCTTGACCCGCTTGACCCGCTTCGGTGCTGGTCGGGTAAGCTACCTCCCGGAAGGACCGGGATTTTACAAGCCGCCGGCGTGATGATGGGAAAAGAACGGAACACGGAGCGGAAGACACGGAAGACTTTCTTGCCTTTTTTCTTGTGTTGGTGAGATGGTTCGAGTAACGTGACGGGCTGACGTGGAGCTGGAGTTGGTGTCGGTGACGCTGAAGGGGTTGAATATGAGTCCGTGGAGGAAGAAGCACCGCTTACCCTTGGCTTTGGCTCCCCCATGGCCATTTACGACGGAGACGTCCACTAAGATACGACAGCGTTTTTGTTGAATGGTTTTGTCTTGCTATTCGAGAAAAAAAGATTTTAATCAACTAATTTACATTTGTTTTCTTTGGCTTTTCCTTTCCCACCACACCTTTGAGTTTTTTTTGGCTTACTATTTTTATTAGAAATTGGAATGGTTAAATATTTGTGTTCATATTGGGTAATACTTTATATATAGTTGTTGTTTTTATTTTTGAAGTGTGATCAGCCAGCTCTATGCTCTATTTTAAGAAGCTGTTAATTTCAATAGATGTGAAAACAAATCAACCGACAGTTACCAAAAATAGTGAGAGATACATCAAACCGTAGTTGTTTGTATAGGTCAATGTTCAACTGTTCAGGTGTAATCTGCTGTAAATCGTCTAAGTCCAACTTGGTGTATACTGGATCTTGCAAGTTTGTTACCACAATTTAACCCAACCACGGTTAACTGAATTAAGAAACTGAAAATAAATAAAAAACAATAACAAGACGTCGATGAATATTTCAATATATAAAAATAGTATATTGGTATAACAAATAAAATATATTTTTAGGCTGTAACAACAGAAGACAATATAAAAAGATGAGTGAATAATAAATACGAACATTTATTTGTGTTTTTGTAAGAATGGACTATCTATTGCATAAGGAACACTGGTCCAAAGAGGTAAAGTAAAGAGGACGACAAAAATAAAGATCCATAAACAAAATTATGAGCAGTAAGAGACAAAGCACCCTAAGTTATACAACTACATATATGAATATAAAATCTAATTTTATTGTCATCTTACGAATGCACTAGCTATAGTCCAGGTTTTTTACGTTATGTTCGTTTGAATTTGGCTTCCTTTTAAGGTATAAGCTTCTTTTCTTTTTTTTGTTGTTTTGTTGTATAATTTGACTTCCTATGTCAGAATATGACATAAGCTTAACTTATCAATTGGCTTGATTTAAAATTTTGGATTCAGAATCAATAATTATTTTAAGTATTTTTGGTGATTTGAGTATACTTTAACTATTTCATATATTTACTTTTGACTATCTATATATATTTTCAAGTATTTAAACCAATATAAAAGTATCATTCTTGATGTTTTATATACGTTAAATCTAAAAATAATTAATATATATAAATATATAAATATATTTTTAGATAAATTTGGGTACCCGAATACTTTGGTTTGGATCAAATTCGGTTTTCTAAATAACAAAATTTTGAATAATTCAAATATTTAATCAATTTATGTTCGGGGTTGGTATTATATTTTCGGATCGGTATCATTTATATTCCTCGGATTCATTTTGCCAAACCCTAATTACATGAAAAACAAATATTAACATATTTTTCAAAATATACATTCGCGCAGGCGCACGGATCAAAATCTAGTTTCAATTTATAAGCTAAACTAGTCAGTTTGTAACCATTATTTAAATAAAGAAACATGTTTATAAAAAAAATATAACAACTAGATTAACATTTCTTCAAAAAAATTTACTACGTTTTATTTGCTGTTCTTTTTCAGTTGGTAAACTTATCAATTTCCCTCCGTTTAATTGCTTATGGGACTTTAGTTGAATTGTCACCCTAGTTATTTTAATAATTACATTTAATAAAAATGTATAATATTATGAACAGAAAAGTAAGAAAAAAATATATTAAATGCAAAGTAAGGTATGTCTGTGTAACAACACAGAGAAGCAGGTAAGGTCATATGTGACCCAACACTTAATGCATTGAGCAGAGGAAGAATTAAGTAGAGAAAAGAGAGCAGAAAAATGGAAGTTAAAGGAGAAGAAGAGAGAAGAAGCAGAAGAGAAGACGAAGAAAAAGAAGTTTACTACTCTCTTCTCAACTCTCCATGTTCTGCCTTTCACAAAACTGTTCAAGCCATATTGAAATGTCTTGGTCTTGAGTCATTATCAATATCACCATCCTCCTCCTCCTCCTCCTCATCATCATCATCATCAGAAGAAGACCATGAATCTGAAATCGTAAGCTCTCTATGTTCTCAATCTGGTCAGCTCATTTTTATCTTACGGATTATACTACTAAATTTACATATATAAGAACATCAAGTGAGGTTAGAAGCCAATCCGGAGCATAAGTGTTTAGTAAGCTAAAACTACAAAAGAGGAAGTTTAAGATATAAGTAAGAAAGTTAATATTGAAAATATATAGAATTAAATTCCAACTGTATTTTCATTGATATGTGTGGTAGGTAAAAGCTATATTTATGTTAATGAATAGGTTCAAGAGACAGGATTTATGGCGATGGTAACAAGACTGGTAAGAAGGAGACCAAGGCCAGCTTACAGCTCAGGACGCCCTGGTCAAATCGACTGATTATGATCAAAGACTTGTGTCTTTGTGTTTGTATGTTTTCATGTTTAAACTCACGTATGGGGTCTTAATGTCCTCAGGCCGTCTCCATGGCATGGCAGTCTCTGTAGAAAGTATCTAATCCAAGAAAAAATAAAAGTAAAGAAGTTTGGTTTTGATTTCATCATCGTATATACAAGAAGAAAAAAGACTTAGAGACCATCGAGACAGACACAACATACCTTTGTTTTTCTTGTTTCAGCTTATTTATCGTGTACTGTAATTTTTTCTTCCTTTTCTCCCACCTAAACTCCTTTTGTTCGGTGTTGTGTCTGCTACATTAAACTGCTGCTGCAAATACCCTGAGCTTCAGCTGCTTCATCTGTGATGATCAGGCCATCAGCGACGTCTTCCTCCTCGTTATCTCTTATAACGCTAATAACCACAGAATTGCGTAAGAAACATCATTGACAATTGAGAAGATGTCTAGTTATGCAAACATAACATGATCGATGTGAACACGGAAGCAAACAATAAAAAACTAGATTTAAGAGCTGTGGCACCCAAAATATTATACTCCAAGAGACATTGAAACCCGCAATAGACTGTATCAGGACAGTCCATGCTTGCAAAAAGACAAAATACATCATGTTGCTTCTGCTTTGAATCCTCACTAGCCTCCAAGAGATTCAAAAAAAAATTTTGGACAACATAGATTCAAGATTATACCAAACATATTGGTGCTGCGACATGTATCATAGAAACAGTACAACACAATGTAAACAAAAGGAAAAAAAAACTAGAATAACCTGCTTATAATTTGGAGGGACAGCAATATGTTATAATAAAATAGAGCATGCATCCAGTAATTCTTATTCACTTAATTAGTATACTCTCTTGTAGTGCAGTCCTCATAAATCTAACTGGACGGATAACCAAAGTCGAGGTCAGACTGATTACTTGTGCTAGGCTTATCCTCTTTTTCTTCACTGAAACTTCCATCACTCTGCAGCAACATGAGAGGATCTCTCAGGAATGGATCTGCATTGACCACGAGAACCTTTTTGCAGTATTCTTTGCTCGATCATTTACGGATGTAATAAGATAAGAGTATCATAGGCTAAGCAGCAGCAGAGTTTCTGCTCAGTTGTGTGAGTTACTCTATTATGTCCATCATCCATAAAACGTTCTATCCACACGAATTATTTCTTCTTCTTGATCATCTGTAGGGTAGGACTCGATATATGACTAAATAACTTGCCAAGCCTTAGTGATATCAGCTTCTATTTCCTAGTGAGAGAATAAGAACTGATCTGAAGAAAAAAACAATAGGGAAAAAATGAGACGAAAAAGAAGAAAGAAGAGAATAGTGAAAGAGAGAATGAATTAGGTTTAGTGGCAGATGAGAATCTATACTGATTTTTCACCTCTAAGTTCTTAAATTGAACTATGGAAGGACTCTTGCATTTTCTTGGATGAGAACCTAAAACCTATGGGCCCTATTAGAGAGGAGGCGCTTGATCTAACGGTGGCTGACATCTTGACATCTGACCTTAAAGGGAATAGAGGAAGAATTAAAGAGCTCTTACCAGCGTTTGTTCCTCAGATCCTAAGCATTCAACCAAGCGTCAAAGGGGCAGAGGACTCGTTTATTTGGAGAACTACAAATCTGGCATTTACACCGCTAAATCGGGTTACTTTGCTGCTTATGTACCTACACAAAACTCATTGTCAGTACCACAAGATGAGTTCAGTTGGATTAAGGTCGTTTGGTCATCGAAGTCCTCACCAAAAATGAAGACTTTTCTTTGGTCAATCCTTCAGAATGCACTCCCTCTTGGAATTAACCTGTTGAGCAGAGGAGGAATATCAGCGAGAGATTGCATCAGATGTCAAGAGAGGGAAACAGTAACCCTATATAAGCCTATATAAGCGGGTAATATGAGAATAAAATTTTGGGAACAAGAGTATTATTTGAAGCCGGTCATACTAGGTTAATCACAATTCTTCATAGTTTTCATCTCAACAACATACATGATGTGTAGCGCCTCCAACCCTGAACAACCACCACCTCATAAAGATAACCATCTTTTGTCATTGCCTGAAGATATCGTTTTAAGCTGTCTAGCCCGTGTCCCACGAAACTGTAACCTAAACCTCACTCACGTATCCAAAACCCTAAAAACCTTTGTTAGTTCGCCTGAGCTCAACCGCTTGAGATCCCTCCTGCACAAGAGTTCCCTTTATGTATGTTTCTACGAAATTAACGATAATACGTGGACCCACCGGTGGCTTACCATTGAGAAAACTACGACTGAGTATCGATTGGTTCTGTTCCCTTGTCATCCTTACCCTATCAAGTCCCGCTCTTCAGCTGTCTCTGTGGGACCAGAGATCTACTTCCTCTCGGATGATCTTTGGATTCTTGATACTCGATCTGGAAAGTTTAGCCAGGGACCAAGCCTGAAACCTGGGTTCCGGAGTAAAGCCGCGGGAGTAATCGATGGTAAGATATACGTGATCTGTCGTTGTTATATATTCGGAGGGGTTGACAGGAAGAAGATTAACGTAGAAGTGTTGGATCCAAAATCAAAAATTTGGAAATCTGAGGGGCAGGAGAAAGTGCAACCAAGAATGTGGTGTGATAATATGGTAAGGTTTGCTTCACTGGAGCGAAAGGTTTACATGGTGGAAGCTGGTCTAATCAGTGTATACAATCCAAGAAAAGGTGAAGGAGAGCGTATGGATCAAATGGTAAGTAACAGACTGGCTGAATCTAATCCGAGAGAGGGCAGAAGAAAGGAGAAGCTAGGTGAAGCAGTGTCTTGGGTGTGTGTGGTAGAGAATGTTCTCTATGCTTGTTATTGCAGTAGTGGGTTAATGTGGTTTGATACCAAGCTCAACGTTTGGAGAAGAGTGGTCAGTCGTGCTGAGGAAGTGTGTCACTTTGGTGAGAAGCAGGCAGTGGCGGAATACCAAGGGAAGCTAGCGGTTTTTGAGTTCGTTAAGCATGACCTAGTCGATAATACTAAGAGCGTTAAGATGTTCTTGTTCTCGTTCCTTACAGTTGGAGAAAAGATTCTTGGGACGATCGAGTGGTCTGGTATTGTAGCCACGGTCCCATATGGCAGTCAATTTTTGCATTGCTTCGGAATGTAATCATATGAATAATGTGTTCTTTTGTTCAATGGAATGCCAACTAAAAACGATTTGTCATGGAAGAAAGAAAATAATAAAGGCTAAAAAGTGTATTTTAAAAATTTATCGCGATCTTACTCTCTCTTTATGCACCTGAAGGAAGATAGTTTTTAGCCTCTTGTATTTTCTTATGCACCGGTGGGTGGCAAGTTTATTGCGTTGCTGGAGCTGAAGGTTTACATGGTGGAATGTGGTAGAAACTAGTGTATACAATCCGAGAGATCATGTGGTGAGGATGTTCTCTATGCTTATCATGACGGGACTATTGGTTTATTATCGGTATAGTGTATACGGTTTAGTTGTACATTTTAGATTCTATAACCGGTTTGTTCCGGATAAGCTGTTAACATGTATATAACGTGTGTTGCTCACACTTTATTCAATAACAGAAAAGGCATTTGCTTTACTCTCTCTCTCCTTTGTCATCTTGTGTTCTTATCTTCCATGAATGACGTAAGGAGATCTTCATCTTCTGTTCACCTCTGAAACACTAATATGGTATCAGAGCGTTGAGCTCAAGCTCAACATCGTTTCTTTCTGATCATTTTGAGCTCCGTTTTGCTCTGTTTCTTCAATCTCGGTTCTTTTGTCGTTTTGCTGCGTCGCTGCGATGGTGGTTAATCTCCGTCGTTCTCGCCGAACTGGTCGTTTCACACGTGCTGGCAGCTCGAATCCACAGCTTAACAGCCCCTCTCCCTCCGCTGGAACCATGGGTGCTTCGCTTGTTCCGGATCCGTTTGCCACCGTGATGAACCCAGATAGCGTTCACTCGCCGCTGTTTCTTCACCACGCCGATCATCCCGGGCTGTTGATTATCTCCATTACTTTGGATGGTTCCAACTACACCCAATGGTGCTCTGCGATGAAGATTGCTCTCGATGCGAAGAACAAGATCGCATTTGTTGACGGATCTCTTCCTCGTCCTGATTCCGCTACTCCTCTCTTTCGGATCTGGTCTCGTTGCAACAGCATGGTAAAATCTTGGCTTCTCAACTCGGTTTCTCCTCAAATCTATGGTAGTATTTTGTCTTTTGATGATGCCACAGAGATATGGGTTGATCTTCATAATCGCTTTCATAAGACAAACCTACCACGAACCTTTCAGTTGATTCAACAGATACAGGATCTCCGTCAGGGTTCTCTTGATCTATCTGGGTATTACACCACTCTCAAAACCCTTTGGGATAACTTGGATGGCACGGAATCACCTGAAACTTGTCTCTGCTGCAAGACAACGAGTTGTCTCAGTCAACGTGCTGCCAAAGCTAAGATCGAACGAGGCAGAATCATAAAGTTCTTGGCCGGTCTCAATGAGAAATATTCTATCATTCGTAGTCAGATTCTCATGAGAAAGCCTCTCCCTGACCTTGCTGAGATATGCAACATCTTAGACCAAGATGATAGTCAGCGCCAGTTCAACTCTGTCATTACTCCTACTGCCTTTCAAGTTAGTCATGGTGTCTCTCAGCCTTCTGTGCTGCCTGCATCTTCTAACTCAGCCTTGTCTACTGATTCAAGCGCTTCTTCTCATGGTGCAGTGAATGCTTTTCAAAGGAAACCTGGAGCAGTTTGCTCTCACTGTGGAAACACTGGCCACATTGTTGACCGTTGTTACAAGCTTCATGGATACCCTGTTGGATGGAAGAAGGGGAAATGGAATACTGATAAACCTTCACAACAGAAACCTCCTGCTGTTGCAGCCAACGTTGCTGTCCAGGACTCTCCCTCTGTTGTTTCTGGTCTTGACAATCTCGTTGGAAAGCTGAACAAAGATCAAATTCAGAACTTTATTGCCTACTTCAGTTCTCAGCTTCAGCTCCAGCCTGATCATGGTGCTCCTTCTGCATCTCAGCCTACTGACCAGTCGGGTATATCCTTCTCCTCTTCAACATTCAGTTTTATTGGGATTCTCAATGTCACTAAATGTGCCACTGACAAGCACACATGGATCGTAGACTCTGGTGCAACTCACCATGTTTCTCATCAACGTGATGCTTTTCATACTCTTGACACTTCTGTTGAGCATTACGTGAATCTTCCCAATGGTTCCACACTCAAAGTTAGTGGAATCGGTCGGATCAATATCAATGACACTTTGACTCTGCAGAATGTTCTCTTTATTCCAGAATTCAGACTTAATCTTCTGAGTGTCAGTTCTTTAACTGACGACATTGGTGCTCAAGTGATCTTTGATTCTGGTTCTTTCACTATACAGGATCCTATCAGGGGATCGATGATTGGAAGAGGTAAAAGGATTGCAAAGCTGTACGTTCTGGATGCTGCTGATACAAGTCCTGCAGCTGCTGCTTCTTCTTCTTCATTTGCTAATAGTGTTGTTGATGCTTCTGTTTGGCATCAACGTTTTGGACACAGTTCTTTTGAGCGTATAGAACTTCTTTCTGATGTACTTGGATTTTCAAAGACAAAGAATAAAGGTTTAATGCATTGTGAAGTTTGTCATCGTGCTAAACAAAAGAAATTGTCTTATCACTTACATCCTAAGCTGTGTTCCAAGCCATTTGAACTTCTTCACATCGATGTCTGGGGGCCATTTTCAGAACCCACACAAGAAGGATTCAAATACTTTCTCACCATCGTTGACGATCACACACGCGTCACTTGGGTTTACCTTCTCAAGTTAAAGAGTGATGTTCTCACTGTCTTCCCGGACTTCATTCAAATGGTGGAGAAACAATATGACGCTCGCATCAAATCTGTTCGAGCTGATAATGCTCCTGAGCTACGTTTTGACGCTCTTTACAAGGAAAAGGGAATCATATCTTATCACTCCTGCCCTGAAACTCCTGAGCAGAACTCTGTCGTGGAGCGCAAGCATCAACACCTCCTTAACGTGGCAAGAGCACTACTTTTTCAGTCTGGAGTTCCTCTTAGTCACTGGGGAGATTGTGTGCTTACTGCTGTGTTCTTAATAAACAGAACACCCTCCTCTGTCATTGGTAACAAGACCCCTTTTGAAATGCTTACATCTACACTCCCAGATTATTCTAATCTCAAGACGTTTGGATGTCTTTGCTATGCTAGCACATCTCCTAAGGGTCGTCACAAATTTCAAGATAGAGCACGAGCTTGTGTCTTCCTTGGTTATCCATCGGGTTATAAAGGCTACAAGCTTCTTGATATTCAGAGTCATACAGTGTTTATCTCTCGGAATGTGGTCTTCCATGAGAACCTCTTTCCCTTTCTTCAGTCTATTCCTACTGCAGGTCAAGCTGAGTTCTTCCCTCAGTTGTATACTGATAATGCTGGAGTAAACACGCCAAGCTCTTCTACTGATGGTCCTTCCTTGGCTACTGATACGCAATCTTCTACACGCCGTGTTTCTAAAACCCCGCGTTACCTGCAAGATTATGATTGCAACTCTGTTAACTCCTGCACCGAGCATCCTATTTCAAGCTTTCTCTCTTATGAGGGTCTCTCTGATCCTTATCGGATTTTCATCAATGCTGTCAATAGCATTCCTGAACCAAGAAACTTTGCTCAAGCATGCAAGTTAAAGGAATGGTGTGATGCTATGGGAATTGAGATCACTGCCTTGGAAGAGAACAATACTTGGTTGGTATGTTCACTACCCGAAGGAAAACGAGCAGTTGGTTGCAAGTGGGTGTTTAAGGTTAAACTGAATGCAGATGGTACACTAGAACGCTACAAAGCAAGACTTGTTGCAAAGGGCTATACTCAACAAGAAGGAATTGATTACGTCGAAACTTTCTCTCCCGTTGCCAAGCTCTCTACTGTCAAATTGCTTCTTGCCGTCGCTGCTGCAAAGAATTGGTCCCTTTCTCAACTTGATATTTCAAACGCTTTCCTCAACGGTGACTTAGACGAAGAGATTTACATGTCTCTACCTCCGGGATACTCACCAAGACAGGGGGAATCTTTCCCTCCTAATGCCGTTTGCAAATTAAAGAAGTCGCTTTATGGTCTCAAACAAGCTTCACGCCAATGGTTCCTGAAGTTTTCTGAGACATTGTTACAGTTGGGTTTCAAAGTGTCTTCGGGTGATCATACTCTCTTCCTTAAACACTCAGGAAATGCTTACATGGCCGTCTTGGTTTACGTCGACGACATCATCATTGCTAGTAGCTGTGATAAGGCCACAGAGTTACTCAAAACAGCTCTTCATGCCTCTTTCAAACTGCGTGATCTAGGCACTCTACGCTATTTTCTTGGCCTGGAGATTGCTCGATCATCAGCAGGCATCTCTGTATGCCAGCGCAAGTATATACTTGACTTGCTAACTGATACTGGTCTACTTGGCTGTAAGCCTTCTTCTATCCCTATGGACCCGAGTGTTAAGTTGTCCATTGAAGACGGTGAGCTTTTACCAAGTGCAGAAATGTATCGTCGGCTTGTTGGCAAACTTCTCTACCTAACCTTTACCCGGCCAGATATTACCTTTGCAGTTCACAAACTCTGTCAGTTCACTTCCTCTCCTCGAGCTCCACATCTCCAAGCAGCTTACAAAGTCCTACATTACCTCAAAGGCACAGTTGGTTTGGGCCTCTTCTACTCCGCTAGTTCGGACTTGAAGCTCTCTGCTTTTGCTGATGCTGATTGGGGTTCATGCCCTGATACTCGCCAGAGCGTGTCTGGTCTATGCGTTTTTGTTGGATCTTCTCTCATTACTTGGAAGTCTAATAAGCAAGACACTGTCTCTAGCTCCTCCGCTGAGTCAGAGTATCGTGCAATGTCTGAAGCAGTTAAAGAGATGATCTGGTTTCGAAATATGATGGAGGATCTTTGGATAGAGACTCGGGAAGCTGCGCCTCTATATTGTGACAACACTGCTGCCATACATATAGCTAACAATGCTGTCTTTCATGAAAGGACTAAACATGTGGAGCGTGATTGTCATATTGTTCGAGAATGGGTGAAGAAAGGTCTAGTGAGAACTCTTCATGTCAGGACAGCGAATCAACTCGCCGATATTCTTACTAAACCTCTGTATCCTTCTTCTTTTCGACATCTTATGAGCAAGATGGAGTTCATTAACATATATGCTCCATCTTGAGGGGGAATATTGGTTTATTATCGGTATAGTGTATACGGTTTAGTTGTACATTTTAGATTCTATAACCGGTTTGTTCCGGATAAGCTGTTAACATGTATATAACGTGTGTTGCTCACACTTTATTCAATAACAGAAAAGGCATTTGCTTTACTCTCTCTCTCCTTTGTCATCTTGTGTTCTTATCTTCCATGAATGACGTAAGGAGATCTTCATCTTCTGTTCACCTCTGAAACACTAATAGGGACTTTGCGTGATGTTGGTTTACACAAATCTCAACGTTTGGAGAATCGGTTATTAAGTGTTTTTCTTTCTTTTATCCGCACTCTAAAGTGTTTATCAAATTCGATTGGACAACTGATAACAACTGTAATTAAGACGAGTGCAGAGATGTTCTTGATCGCGTTGGAGAAAGGTTTTGTGGAACAATCGACTTTGTCTGTGTTATGATCGTAACTCCTTTTCTATCAAAAGAGAGCTAAGGTCACACAGAGTTCGATTAACGAATATTCTGCTAAGAGTAAGACACTGAATTAGATGAGCAATAGGCTTGTCTATCAAACTGAGTCGGACAAAAATTAAACCGAATGAAAAAAAGGAAAACATACAAACAAAAATCTATAAAAGAAAATACTGACTTGATGTTAAATATCAGGAAATACGAAATGAAACAGAAAAAAAAACGGAGATAGAAGAAAGAAATTCCAGACTTGCATGTTTATCATTCTCATGCTCAGCTCACATCATCTGCAAAGTACGGAGCTGAAGAAAACAAACCAAACATAACTTTCCTGATATTGGCCTTTAGATAATATAAAACGTATATATTTCATGAAATTAACAATATTATTACATGATTAGATGAGAAATGATTGTATCAATCTGAATATATGTGGTATAACCATAAAATAATTCTCTTGAATCAAATACAACTAAGAAAAATAAAAAAAAAATTGGAAAGTGAAACTTTGAAAATATTTTTAAAACTGCAAACTTTGTAAAACTTCTACCACAAAAAAAGTCTGGGGGGGAATTGAAAAATTTGAATTGGCGCCCAAACAAAAAACCCATAAGTTAGAATCTCTCGCCCCTCTCTATCTTCTTTGGTTCATTTCATTTACTTCTCTTCTCAAGGGTTCTCTCTCCATCTCTCTCTCCTCTTGCATCACGAACTGAGATCTAAGAATTCGCGTCATGGATCTATGGGAGGAGAAAATGAACAAGAGGGAGAAGATGAATGAACACTTCGACATAATTTGGTACGTAACCGATGTCCACTACGGGATTCTAAACCGTTGCCTATGTAGTGAACGAGTCATCGACGAGGTCTCTCTAAAACCAAAGTATCCAACATATTTTGATACTTTTCCTGGGAATATATATTTCACCTGCAAGGACTTCGAGGTAATCTGTCTAATTTTAATTAATTTTAGATTTTGTTCCATTAGAGCGGATATAACAAAATTCTGAGTTTTACTTGCAGAACGACGGCCTCCAATTTTGCCCTATGTTACATGGAAACGGAAGCGGGTACGTGGAAGCGGAAACGTAAAGAAGCGTAAACAGGAACAATACCCAATTTTCATGGTCAAAAAAAGGAAATTAAAGAGACAAACATCAAAACTAAATTAAAACCAGAACTAGAGAGACTACAAACATGTGTGAGAAACATCAAATACCAAAACCAAAACCAAATACCAGAACCAAAACCAGATGAGCGAAGGAGCATAGTGAGCGATTGGATCACATCAGATTGTAAAACTTAATTAGTGCAACACTAAAACCAAATAAACCAATTATATGAAAAATATGCATCTGAATGAAAACAAAGCTCATCAACTTTCATCCCCACCATCACCGACCTTACACAGCCAATAAAAGAAAGTAAAATAAAAATGTCACAAAAAAACTATATAACCAGAAACTACAAATAAATAAATGAAACCAAAACTATTAAAAATGAAGAAAATAAAGAAAACGATGTCACAGTGACAAATCACCTAATCAAAACTTGAAAATAGTCCAAGTGAGATTGATTAAATTAAAGGCCACTGATGACAATTTTAGGTATTAATTCTTGTACCAGTTCCACCTAGAAATACCCTTTCTTCTGCTTTGAGGCCATCACATTAACAAGTATACGGATTCAGAGTCATCTTTTTGATACTACCATACCAAAAAGCCTTATAACATATATATGAATATTTATTACGGAGCTATTAAGAATCAGATTCATGAAACATGAATATTGATTACGAATCATGCAACATTCTATCTGCTTAAGAAGCCTAATCTAAGCACGCGTTACGAGCCATGTAATAATATATGTTAATCCAAAGACATTTAAACCATAATATGAGCACATGCATACATTGCTATAAAACACTAAAGGTTACAAGTGAGGGTACCATGAAAAGTTTGAGTAGACATGGAAGGAGCCACCAGCATCAGAATCTTTACTATTCCCCGGTCAGACCAAATCAGGATAAGCACTAGGCAGACACTGACCTCTAAAGTAAGACCCGATACCTCCTGATATACCAACACCTGCTTGCTCACCCATCTGACTCAACGCACTAGCCCACATGGGATGCATGTAGCCTCCACCTGCTGCTGCCAATGCTGGATTCCTTATAATTCCACCTCCATAAACAGGACGGTATTGGTTCCCTAACATAAACAGGGTAAACATATGTTGCCCTTGCAACTGCTGACAGTCCCTGATTATCCGTCGAACCAAAGCCCGGACCCGTCTGGCACGTCGCAGTTGTATTAAGAATCAATCCTTTTCTGAGGCTCCTTAAGAGCCTCTTTAGCCCCTTTCCTCGTCTTGAACCTTTAGCTTTACCCGTGTTCTTATCTATAACCACGGTGCACTCCTCAATCTCGCCGTATCCTTGGACGACACCGAGAAGAGTACCTCGCGTGTGGTCTCCCATGGAAGTCCGTAAGCTTGACGTGGAAATTGAATATGGAGTTGAGGATTCAGGTTCTTGTTGATCTCACGAATTTGAGCTTATTAGATTTGTCTAGGGTTTTCGCCATTGCAGAATTACAGAACAGAGTCCTAAGTTAGTTACTATTTCAGTTTGTCGGGTAATGAGTTTGATGCATCTATCGCGCGTTTGAGATGAAACTTGCGGTTCGATGTTAAATTTAGCAGCCAATAGTGATTTGTGACTGCTATACTTTTTAGTATGTGTCGAATGTCGATGGTTCTATACGGGTCAGACCCGGTGATCCGAGGTGCAGATAGTTAAAACTTAAAAAAAAAAAAGGTCTTTATGAAAGAAAGTAAAATCTCAATTTCAATTTCCAGCGAGTGGCAGGCAATCACACAAAACCATGTACTGATCAGTGAAGACATGTCTGCATAAAGACGTAATCTTCTTGGACCAGTGAGGGTTCTGTGTCATCAGATCCTCAGAGCACCACTAGAAAGAAGAAAAAACAAATCCTTCTCTCTCACAAATAAGTATAGGAAAAATTCACTGTTGAAAAGAAATGATGGAAAAACCAAACCAAAGCTGATTCTACTGAACAAAACCATAGGTGGGTTTCGCATGGACAGCTGCAGAGAAAACATTAGAGATGAAGAAACAATAGAAAACCTAAAACAAGATTGATCCTCTAAGAACACAAGGATTGGCATCGGTCATAAATCTGTAAACTCTAGATATTGATGCTCAACCAGAGTTATACTCTCTACTGTCCAAGAGCGAGTAAACTGGGTACATGGACCAACGAACCAAAACCATCTTCAATCGTAGGCAAGAAAACTTTGAAACACAGATACAAAAGCAATCTCAGCCAAAGGCAAAAAGAAAAAAGAGTGCGAGTGATCAAAGAAAGTAGTGCATAAAACCTTTGCTTGAAAAGAAAAAAAAATCAATGCTTGATAGATAGCAAAACTTATTCCCAGAAAAATCAAAAGGAATCTTTCAAAAGAATCTTGAAAAACTAAAGAAAGATACGATTTAAAACGAAACTAAGAGAAACGATTTAAAACAAGAACGTTATACCATCACGTCCGTTCCTACAAACGGGTCTCAAGACAACTGCAGATTAAGATACAGAGTTTTAGCAGCTATGACATTTAGCATGACCCTTTGCAGCTATAGAAACCAGACGTTTTGATGGTATAACGTAAAACACACGAGAAAATTCCATACACGAAGCCACAGAAAAAAAAAGAATCCGAAACCCAGCAGCTTGTTTGGTAGTGGAAAGAATATAGAAGAACCAAAAAGGAAAACAGAAGGTAGCAAACTACTTCAAAACCACTAACTTCAAAGCGATCTTTTCCAATAAGAACAAAGCAGAACACAGTGTTAAAGAGCAAGAGACAATATGCATTTAAGCACATATCTCCCTCACAATAAGTCATATGGGGATAAACACTTGTTGATAAGAAGACAGAACACGAAACCAAGATTGAAACACTAATGTAGAAGATAAAGAAACGCAAAACAACTCCGGCAATTCGCAAACTATCTTCCTACAGAAAGGCAGCAACCAGACTAGTCATTAAAAATCTAATCAAACAAGAAGACAGCATTAAATATCTTTATCTGAGATACCAAGCACGTTCACCATCAAAACCAGGACCAACACCATTACCCTCACCACCATACTGCCCCGCCATCCCCATATGGTTCAGCGGCCCATGGTTCATCATACCAGGCCCAAACATAGGAAAGTTCGGTACACCCGGACCCATCTGATTACCCATGAAATACATTGGATTAAAACCAGGAGGAGCGTGACCATGTCCGTAAAAGGGCATGTTCTGTCCCCCATACATCTGCGGCACATTCTTGTGTCCCTTATCGAGACCATAACCCAAATCCAAACCCGGCGGAGGCCCTGGCAAAACCACCTCACTCTGAGTCAAATCAATCTTAACCGACTCAACCGGCTCCCTCGCCTTCCCAGCGCCAGCCGGTTTAGCCGCGGCTAAGTTACAGCTCACGGTTCGGTTAAACATCCTCTTCTCGGGATTCCTCAGCGCCTCCCTGCACCCTTTACGCGTCTTGAACATGACGAAGCCGTAGCCTTTGGCTCTCCCCGTGTCCTTGTCCATCACGACGGAGCACTCCTCGATCTCCCCGTAGACCTCGAAGGCCGCCTTGAGAGTCTCGTGCGTCGTGTCCCACCCGAGGCCGCGGACGAAGATGTTCCGCTTGGAGCTGTCTAGCTCCGCGGACTCGAGGACGGCGGAGATGAGGCGGGAGCCCTTTTCGGCGGTTTTGTGGATGAGGTTGACGAGCTCTTCCTTGGTGTAGGTTTCGAGGAGGTGCTTGAGGTCTTCCTTGTCGAACTCGGAGTCAGAATCGGACTCGTTGGTAGGGATCTTAATTGGATGAGAATCATCGGGAGGGACGGTTACAGTCTCTTCGGATTCGGATTCGGATTCGGATTCAGTTGGTTTCTTGTGTTTCTTCGACTTCTTGAGTGGTTTCTCTTCGACGACTTGGAGTTTCTTGGACTTCTTCTTTGGTTTCTTCTCGGGTTTCTCGGCCGCTTTGGATTTGGATTTGTGCTTCTTAGAGATCTTCTTCTCCCTCACCGCGAGTTCTTCAGCCTCGCGGCGCTTTCTCTCCTTTTTCTCTTTCTTCTCCTTTTTCTCTCGCTTCTCCTTCTTACGATCTTCTCTATCTTTCGCCATTGTTGACGGCAGTCCAGACAAAACCCTGGAGAAAGTAACTCCCTTTTAAATAGGTTGCCATGGAAACACTATACACATTTGTATAAATACAGTAAGTTAAAATCATGAACAAAAGCGTCTGGGTGGTGTAGTCGGTTATCACGCTAGTCTCACACACTAGAGGTCCCCGGTTCGAACCCGGGCTCAGACATTTAGTTTTTATTTTTTTTAATTCTTCATGTTTATAGTTCAAAGGTTTCCAAAATTCGTCTTATACGGTCCCAAATGTCTTTACTTATCTTATATATAAGCCCAGTTATTATTTTAATGGTCCACAAGCACGCAGCCGGGCCAAGACGATTCTAATTAGAATTCTTTTTGAAGTAACCAAAAAAATTATTTAAAAGGTTATCCAAAATCCTAACACTTAATTACGATAATCTTCATCTTGTAATAATTAACTAATGTGATCTAGAAGGGCAAAAATGTCAATATGGTACTTTCTGCCGGCGTAGAACCGGTGCCGAGTCATCATCTCACAATTACTTCTTCTCTAACGGCAACCAAAAACAAAAAAAGGTCGAGAGCGAAATCGGATCGGAGCTCTCTTTTCTCTCGCGCTCTCTCTCTCTCTGGGTGTTGGTGGGGATTCGAAATTCAGATGGCGGACGAGCTGGAGTTGTCGCCGTTAGTTCCGCCGTCGCCGATGGTGGATCCTTCCGAGATCGATCTCGAAGCGGGACATGGCGAGCAAACTCAGTGCCGAATCTGCCTTGAGACTGATGGTAACCCCTAGTTTCGCTTCTCCTTTTAATGGGGGTTTTTGCTAGTGATCGATGCTTGGTTAAGTTGTGCAAGCTACTTGTTGCTCAATTTTGTTAATATTGTGTCAGGTAGGGATTTCATTGCCCCTTGCAAATGCAAAGGAACTTCAAAGTATGTTCATCGTGATTGCTTGGATCACTGGCGAGCTATAAAGGTACTTCCTTTTCTTTTAGAGGTCTTGTTTAGTCAGTATATCAGGGTAAACTTATTTGCATTTCAGGAAGGCTTTGCGTTTGCACACTGCACTACTTGCAAGGCTCCCTATTATCTCAGAGTTCATGGCGCTGGTGATACGAAATGGAGGACACTGAAGTTTCGCTTCTTTGTTACTCGTGACATTTTATCCATCTTTCTTGCTGTTCAGCTTGTAATCTTTTTCACTTCTCATCTCTCTCTGCTTTTCTTTTCATTTTGGTAATTCTCAGACTTTCTCATCTTCTCTCTCAGGTAATTGCTGCATTGGCCTACATGGTCTATTTCATAGATAGTTACCAGCAATCATGGCTTCGTCATATTTGGGGTTTTGACAGTGAAGTCACCTTTTACTACATGTGTGGTATGATACCAAACTCTCCTCTTTGATAATATAAAGATATGCCAATTGATTCATTTATTTACGTGAGGATGTTTGTTTTTGTCTCAGGAGCTTTATTATTCTTTGCTCTGTTGGGTCTATCTGGATGCTTCATAACTTGCTACGACCGCAGAGTTCGCAATGACTTAGCTCAGCCTTGCCGTGAATTGTGTCTCTGCTGCTGTCAACCTGGGTATAACCCATTCATTCATACTTCTTATTATTTATTGTTCCTTATTTGAAAAAAAAAACAAATTTATATGTATTCTAGAACTGTTCCTTAGTTGGTCACACGATAGAGTTGTGTTAGAGATAACTTAACTGAATATTGCGGGTTTTTGCTTTTCTCGAGTTCTTGGATGATATCTCTGTATAGACAAGCCATACCAATAGTATATTTGTAGTAAAACTAGAGAACTTGGTGGATAATAAGAATAGGCAATAGATAAATTTTCTCCTTAGAAACAAGATACCCATAGATAGGGTTTATAATGTGCCAAAATCCTGCGACTAGTTTTATGTATCTTGCAGCTTCTTGATATGTTGAAGGTTTAATCATAGATAATCTTCCGGTGGTTCGTTTTGACTTTACCCACTTATTGAAACATATATGCAGTATATGCGCAGACTGCCATCTACCAGGAACTATTTGCATGTGGGCAGATTGCACCGCATGTACCGAAGGATGTGCAAGTGCAGTTAGTGAATGTGGTGGCTGCCTTGGAGGTGCAGGGGAAGCTGGATTGCCATTGATCTTCATAATGGCATTAGTAGTTCTCGGTTTATTTACGGTCATAGGTATATTCTACAGCGTATTGGTTGCAACCATGGTTGGTCAACGTATTTGGCAGCGCCATTACCACATTCTCGCCAAAAGAATGTTAACAAAGGTGAGATTCTTTTTTTTTCTGTTACCTTCTTCATTGGTTCTGTGAGCATGTTTTTATTTTTTTGATTTTGGGATTTGTAGGAGTATGTGGTTGAGGATGTAGATGGGGAAATGACGGGATCTGATTGGTCGCCACCGGTTTTACCGTCTGAGCATGTCCAACAGCTGAAGACGCTTGGCCTGCTATGAAAGCCATTATAGCTTTGTTGTCATAGATGTTTCAACTGCTCACAGGGAAATTTATCTGACCAAGTGGTGAGAGAGAACTCAGATTAGAAAGATTATGAATGTTAAAAGTTAATAGATGCGTCTTGTTTGTAAAGAAAGGCTCGAAATTTAGAGTCAGAGACCTCTCCCGTTGACGAATTGAACTTTTGAGTTGCATGTTTGCTCCTAATGTTTTCTATATAGGTAAATAGTAACATACATGTGTTGTTTTTTCTTGGGATTACTACTAGTCTATTTATCACCGACTCACACGTAAGCCGTCAGTACGAAGTGTTTGTGATAGGAGTAAAGTACTGCACGCTGTGTTACAAACCTCCGAACACGGTATCTCTCCGTGGCTGAGCCCAGACCACTAAAGAGTGTCTTTAGAGTCCACTAGACAAACTTCATAAAAGTCCAAACACAATAGACTCGTACTACAAGTACTTATGCTCTATAAAGTCGACTCATAACGATCGTAACTGTAATCCTAACGGTCTAACTAACTCCCAACGGTCAGTGCCACATCAGCTGAGTCGCTAACGGTTTCTCCTTTCTTCTCAAGCTCAGCTTCCTCTTCTTTCTTATCATCTTTGCTTCTCAACCTCTTCCTTATATTACACCTCCAAGGCTTATCAATACCTCCCTCGCTAAAATTGAATTTGTCCCCAAGTAAGCTCTCATGACCTCTCGTGAACCGGTAAGCTCTTCCAGTGAACTAAAGCCTCTAGATGACCTTCCTCATCATAGAGAGAGCTTACTAAATGTTCTGGCTGTAAGATAAACCTCTCCGACTCCTCAGATAAGACTGATAATTTAAAACTATGTGATCTCATCCTACCACAGGCTTCAGTTGGGACACGTGAATACTGGAAGAAATACGGTATGCTACTGAACCAATACGCTCTATTGCCGGAAAAGGACCATAATATTTTGTTGCAAGCTTTTGGCAAAAGGTCTTGGTGAGGGACGTTTGACGGTAAGGCCGTAGCCTAAGAAAAACCAACGATCCAATAATAAATTGTAAATACCGTTGATGCTAATCACCAATAAATTGTAAATACCATTCTTCGTTGCCGCCTGAGCCCTTAGTAAATGATCCTTTGCATCACATAACGTAGTATCTCTGTTCTTGAGCATCTCTTCAAGCTCAAAGTTACTTTTGGAACCATGTTCAAACCTCAACAACTCCGGGATCTCTTTTGTATACTAACTTGAATAGGGACGTCTGTATGGAAGAATGGTATGAACAATTGTACCAGTACTTGGCATGGGCATTTTACCCGGATCTGAAGACCCGACCCAAAACCGATCCGAAAAATCTCAGTTCGGGTAGGAACCAAACCAATTTTTTATCCTATTGGGTATTGTTGTTGAGGACCTGCAGGTCTGGGACCCCGATCCGAATCCGAGACCCGATGAGGTACCCGAAACTTCTAGTATATATTAGTATATCTGGGTGTTTCAATATATTTTCGGTATTATGGATATTTTTTTAAGTTTTGGTTTGGGTTTTCGGGTATGGTTTGGGTCTTGGGTAAAATTTTAGATTTTTCAAAAATATAATTCGGATAATCAAATAAAACTTCGGGTATTTTTCATTTCTTCGGAATCAGATTGTAGGTAAAATTTCAGATATTTTCGGATATTTAAATATTTTCAAGTATTTTTTGTGTTTTCGGATATTTTTGGGTCGGACCCGAATGACACAAACCGAACTGAATCTGAACCGACAAATTCTAATTATCCTATTGGGTCTAAATATATAAGATCCAAAGGACCCAGACTTGACAAGACTCGACTAGAATCCGACCCGAAGACCCGAATTCCCAGGCCTAACCAGTACCCAGCCCATGATAAGAAACGATGGCATTGCTTGGGGTATATTGAGGTAAAGCATCTCAAATAAGAATCCAAGCAATGGTTAAGAACTTCTGTATGACTATCGCTTTGGAGGTGATAAGTTGTATTGAACTTAAGTTTTGTCCAGCCAAACGGAAACATTCCTGCTAAAACTTACTCAGAAACACTTTGTCTCTATCTGAGATGATGGAGCTTGGATATCCATGCAATTGTACGATCTCTTTCACGAATACAGCTGCTGCTGTTTGTAAATGGATGTTTTAAACTCAAGAAATACCCATACTTACTGAGTCTTTCCATGACTACGAAAATCACATCAATTTCCTAAGATTTCGGTAATTCCTCAATACAATCCATCGATAATTCTGACCATATTTGTGTTGGCAATGGTATGGGTTGCACTATCCAGCCAGATTAAGTGTTGAGTACTTGTGGGTTTGGCAAATCGTGCATTCAGAAACGTATTTACGAACATATTCCTTCAACTTTGGCCAATGGAATATATGTTGGAATCGTTTAGTAGTCTTCCAAAATCCAGAATGTCCACCCATTACTCCATCATAATATTCACTTAAGAGGGAATAAATTTAGAGGATCTCAAAATAACCAGTCTATGTTTGTAAAACATGCAGCCACTAATCACATAATATCATTGCCTATGTTCTGTTCCTACTGTCATCTCATACTTTGTAATTCCTCATCCTATCTACTTCCTCAAAAAAATTCTGTATTTTGAGATTAAAGGTAACCCTGATAGCACCTAACATGACATCTTTCTTCTCTTATGTTTCCAATACAAAGACTGTCTGCTACCTTATTGTCTACTCTTGTTTTGTATATGATTTCTAAATCATTATCCAACAGCTTAGTTACTGACACATCCCTTTGTTCCAGTAAAAATTTCAAACGTGTTGGTCTGTATGTATCATAAGGTAGTGCTTCCATTTTTGTACAGCTAAAAAAATGGCCATTAGCTCTTTCTCATAGATAGGTTTCAGTTGCTATTTGTCTGAGAGACATCTGCTAAAGTATGCTATTGGTTTATAATGCTACATTAATACCCTCCCAATCCATAACCAAATGCATCTGCCTCTATGACGAACTTATCTCGAAAATATGATTAAGTCAGAACTGGTGCTGAAGCCATTGCTCGTTTCAGATTGTCAAACACCAACTGAGTCTATTGATCCTACACAAATCTGTCAGTCTTCAACAAATCTGTTAATGACCTTGCAATAAAACCGTATGATTTCATAAAACATATGTAATACTCAGTCAGACCCAAGAAGCCGCAAAGTTCTTTCACGGATTTTGGAGTTGGCCAAGCTATCATGACCGTTGAGACTCCTTCTTTTGAAATTATGTGGCCTAAGTAATCCACATGACTCTATCCAAAAAGACACTTCTTTCGGTTTGTGAATAGAGTATGTTTTTGAAGTAAGTGCAACACTTGTCTCAGATACTCTTCGTGCTCATCCTTAATTGACTGTATACTAATATATCATCGAAAAACACTATCACAGACTTCACAAAAATGACTTGAATACATCGTTCACTAGTGCTTAACTGAATTTTCATCTGGCTTATGTTCTTCATTAAATTATATTCAACCAAACTCATATATGATTTATATTTGTATAACTGATAAAACATAAGTATATTTAAATTGGAATATCAACCAATATAAAATTTAGTAATACCAATAAAATAATTGGTAGATAGGATAATACTAGACTGTACTTTAAATAAAAATTCGAATTGTTTCAAAATGGTCAAAAATAGTGAAACTATATTGTGAAACTGACAAAAATGGTATATTCTTCATCACCAACAATATTTATTGAATTGCTTGGCTGATAGATTTCTAAAATTGTTAATGACTTTTGTCTTTTCCACTTTCCCTACTTCTTTTATTTCAATATCATGATTTCCTTAATACTATAAGTTAGAAATTAAAACACTAGAAATCTGTCAAGTTATTTCGTTTGTGTGGCCTTTACGGTCAACCAGGGACAAACTGCCCCCTGCTCTCTTTTATTAGATCCAAACTCTTTGCTCGTAAGTTACTCATCAAGGAACAAACTTTTAAAATTTGGCCATATGAATTAAACTCTTTTATTAAAAAACTTTTATATTTGGTCATATGAATTAAATTCTTTTATTTTATTTTTTTATTTTTTTTTGGCAACAAACGGCTATTTTATTACTCAAACTTGAGGTGGCCTAGGTAACCAGGCCGGAATAGAACAACCAACAAAGCACAAAGACCTATGAAAAGATCGGGCATTCCTAGCTAATGAATCAGCAATTCCATTTTGCACTCTTGGGAAGTATTCGATTTTGAAGTCCGGAAAACACATCTTCAGAAGTTGAATGACCTCTAGCTCGGTTGCGAACTTTGTCCATGCTAGTGGATCCACTACCATTGATATCAGATCCTTACAATCCGTCCCAAATCTCTGATATGTCGAGTGTTGTAGCATGCTCTCCATTGCTCATCTTAGAGCTTCCAGTTCAGAGTGTAGTGATGTCTCTCACCTCCTTAGATTCCTCATGAATTAAATTCTTTTATCAAACAATCATATGCATATAACTTCATTTGTAACTCAAAAGTATATACTGATACGATCTCAAATTGCCAGTATGTTAAACGTTTTAGTGCAGATAATTGTTTTGAGTTAAAAGAAGTATTACAGAGCTAAGCTTTTTTCTTTTTTTTTGTGGAAGCACCGTAGCCTAATGGTTAAAGTTTAAAAGCTTTTATATTTAGGTTTGGGGTTCGAATCCCAAACTATGCAATTTATTGCAGAATATAAGAAATTCAGATTTCAAGTCCCGGAAAGAGCAATTTATTACTACGGAATAAAGACGTAGATCTTCATAGGACGGCTCAGATGATACAGTTAGGCATAGATCCATGTAAGACATATAGTATTGCCAGTTGTTAAATTATCTATGTAATATTTTTCATAATTGTAATGTCGCGTAAAAAAAAAACTATGCTTTTTAAAGTCATTTCCTTAAATACTCTGTCACAGAACCACTAGTTATGTTTTCGAAAATGATAAGCATTTATTTAACAAAACTAATGAAATGCACCTAATTTATAAATTGAAAGTGCTCGCCTTTTATTCTTACCAGTTAATCAACATAAAAGAAATACACTAACCAGTATAAGTTGAAACCACTCAAGCACCAATATACAATTTAAGTCAATTCATCATAGAATTTCTCTGATATATAACAGCATATTTAGCACTAACACAGACTTAAATAAGTTATCGCATCATCATATATCTATGTGTGTATATATGTGTGTGTATATGTTTATAAGCTTATTTAGAAATAATACACATAACGAAAAGTTCAAAAAAACATGCATGGATGCATAAATAATAATATAAAGTTTATTGTCTATATATAAACCCGTAAATAAACGTACTTGTTTTATTACCATAATCCGTCATTTACGTTTTCGTAAAATTTTCTAGAACTAGTTAAGACATGCATGTCCGTGTATATATATATCTAAATAAACTATGTGGATATATTCGTAATGTATAAGTCCAAATATATTATATTGTATGTTGTGGTGGGAGATTAGTGGCCAATAAGTCCTTATCTGACTCTTATCATTCCCCTTCTCAAATCTTTTTTTTATAGTAAAACTTAGTTTATGCAATTGGTGCTTTGAGTAAATTAACAATGGACTGTTAGAGTTTCAAAAAAATTGGATTGTTAATATTTATATCCATATTAAAGCATATAAGCAAAAATATTCCTAGTAGTTAAACCAGTGTCGGTCACGAGTTTTTTAAGACTGCATATTAAAGATCACGTTATGTATTTTTCAAATAAAAAATTGTTTTGCGTTTTAGCATTTGAAAATAAAAGGAGACCGTAAGTCTATGCTTGACCTGCTTAGGCTAATTAGGACCGACTAAGACGATTAGACGAATATGAACGCTCAAAGTATCCCATATAGGATTTAATCGGACATGTATACAGTGCAGACTTTTTTTAGCAGGGTCAATTCCTAATAAACATATATTATAGGGGTCAATAACAAAATTCTGCAATATTTTCAATTTTTTTAGAAATATACATGTAAAAATTATTTTAATCATAAATTCACATGGATCAACTGATCCCCTTGCCAATAATCCGACTCCGCAGTATGTTGATTTATGATGTGTTATTTTATTAATAATGTTTATTAACATGAAGCTATAAACTTTAAACCAATTAAGCCTGAATAAGAAACAAGCATACGATTAAAATATGTGAAATCGTTTGAGTTATTTTATCTTTGTTTTATAAATTATGTTTGTAACTAGGCGAAGTATAATGAGTCTAGGTTTGTAAAACTTTGAAGTGCATAATAGCTTATTGATCGAGTGTTTTTTTGACTAAATTGATCGACTGTTTTTGCGCCGAAGATAAACAAGATTTAGCGATCTATTAAAACTGTAAATGTTAAAATGCATCGTTAGAAGAGAGTTCTGCCTTAAAGAGAAGCAACCACACATATTTTAATCTTTCTTTATCAACGATTTACATAAATAACTAGTAAAGTGATTGTTTTTATCATCACGTAAACAAAATCTTTTAAAATTTTGTTAACCAAATAGTGGATTTCGTATCTATGTGGATAAAATAGGACGATTAAATGTGAACACCACATGCTAGACTATCCGCTCTTGAATTTAAATTTAAGATATATGTTTGGTTTCAATATCGCCGAAGCTTTCTTGTGGTTGTTGTATTTTTTTAAATAAGTCGCAAACGTATATTATTTTTTAGTTTTGAAACCATCTTCCTAACTGAAAATAATTTATCGCAAACATCACTCTCGAAAGTTGAAACTGTCGTAGTTTTATCATATATTTCATCACTATATAAAGTTTCAAATTCCATATGTGCAAGGGTGAAAAGCTTTCTTGAATATTTCTTACCTCATCAAACCTTCAAGTCTTTCTAATGTATTACACCGACCTTATCTACCATTTCTGGATAAAGCGTTTTGTATCACCTCCTCCTTAATTAATTTGACTTTGTAATATTTGAGTTCCAGTTCTAGTACTTTAACAAAAAGAGTTCCAGTTCTAGTAAGGTGATTCTTTTTAAGCAAAGTAGGATGATTCGAAACGTTAGTCTCAGACGAATTCTATGTATTTACCCGACACGGACATTCGATGGTTGGTGAGTTTTTTTGGTCGGTAAATATTTTTTGGTCGGTGAATTTTTGAACGAGGACAAATTTATTTAGCATAGTAGCGTAAACCTGCAAAATTTATTATTATCATAGAATTGCATAAAGGCTTAAGAACCGACCTTAAAGCGAAGGTGACCATAGTTAGTTAACGCCTCCCTTCTAATTCAATCTTAGATTAATGTGTGTCACTTTTTTCACTTAGGGCCTGACTGGTTCAAACGCAGCGGTTGCGGTTGCGGTTGCGGGAGTTTGTGGATGCGAGCAGTTGCGGTTTCTAGCGGTTTTAAGAGATTTGTATGACTGGTATTACGGTTAAAAATTGGTGCGTTTGCAGGTGATTTATGACTGGTTAACTACCAAATGCGGTAACAATCAAATAATAAATTAACAATATTTACATTTATATATAATTATAAAAATATCAAAAATCATAAAATTATAATAAATATAAAATGTATATTTAGAAAGTTATAATTTTAATTTTTGAAAATTTATTGAAATTGTTTTTATTATAAAATTTTATAATATTACTTAAAATATAATAGATATATTTTAATATTTTCATAATTTCAATTTTAAAATTTTTATTAAATATTTTTACTTTTGTATATATATTGTTTAAAAAAAAAATTTTTACTCTCCCGCAACCGCCCGCAGCCACAAACGCTAGCTGGAGCCAGCTTTTGAATTTATGAGATTCAGAGCAGTTTGAAGCAGTTTAGAGCGATATGAGTGATTGTTGCAAACCGCCGACAACCGCTACCAACCGCAAAAGCTGCGTTTGCGGGTAGTAGCAGGAAAACCAGTCGCCCCCTTACTTGTTACATTATATTGTAATCAAATGGGTTATGCTGATTGTCCAAAAACGGGGTTATGCCAACTAATCTGATTTTTAAACTTATACTTTTTTGTGTCACTCACGAATAATTTATACATGTAATAAACTAATAAACATAGATTTTGGTTTTTTTTTGTAAAAACTTTTCTACCACAGAGTTATTCATCGATTGGAAAGATGGTGTTTTATTGAAGAATCATAAAAATGATAACTTTTATGAACAAGTCTAGTATAGTACACTGTAGGAAGATGAAGAGTTTATTGGGCAAGAAATACAAGAGCTAACCTCTCATCTATGCATTCGGAATTAAAGCGTTTATCTAGATAATAATAGAAAACATGAAAATTTTAAAATAGTTTTATGTGTATAATGCGACAGATTGCTTTTAATTGGTGAAAATAGTTTTGAAATCATGATATGTTTACAATTTATTTGAAAGATGTACACGATTATAATAGGGCTTTAGTATTTTGGAGATCATACACGTTTTTTTAACGTATAACTAGATTTTGACCCGCGCTTAAGAAGCGCGGGTATTTTTTTGGTGACCGTAAACTCAAATATTAAATGAATTTATGTTTATTATTAGATATCTAAAATATTTAAAGCTGTTTTATTATTATTATTTCAGTCGGGTACAATGTTTTCATTGAGTTTTCGTATCCGAATCAGACTTGTGGTCGAACCGTAAGATCTAGTAACTCATATATAGTGGAATAGAATATAATAAAATGAATATAGTAAAAGTATCTAAAAATCAAAAAGACCGTTATTAACCCACTGAGAAAAAATATAATTTGTTTTTTGTTTTATAAATTTTTGATATATTAATATATATTTGACTTGTATAAGAAATTTCTTTTAACAAATATTGTTAAGTTTATTTATAAATATATTAATTATCAATCTACCAAAATAGTGAAGCAAGTATTTTTTTTTTCCTTTTTTAATTTTCTATCAAACTATTATCAGTTTTTTTAAAAAAAAAAAATCAGTTTGTGACATATATTTTATTATTAGAAATCCATACAATTTAAATTATGTTACATTTATATGTATTTATGTATAAAATGGTCTTCATAATTTGGGATTTTGAAAAAATGGGTCTAAAGTTAATTTGGTTAATTTTTTTTCTGTAACAAAAGTTAATTCGATTTATAATTTTTTTTCTGAATGGGCTGTATCAGTTAAATTATATTTTTTAAGTTAAACGCCCAAAACCCAATTAATAATATTTATTTTGCTGATAACAAAGTGATATTAAATAGGAATAACATATAATATATAAGAAAGACCAAAAAAAAAAAAAAATAAAAGGTCCAAACAACCTTTATAAGTAGATTTATCAAGACTGCTTCCATTTTAATAGAATAGATACAAAGGATCATTTACTTTAAACCCCCTTTAACTAATTTGAAGCTATAATACTCTTTTTAGCCGACCAAAAAATAAACTAAAATTTTTAGTCGGCAATATAGGTCTAAGTCAGAGAATTAATCAATTAAAGAAAGGAAATAGCGAAAAGGAAAAAGAGAACGAGCGTGGAGAAGCAGAATGATTAAAGTGGAATCATATCCAAACGGCCATTCTATGGCCGTTTCTCTATAAATAACGACTCTTCTCTTCATCATTACCAAACTCATCCTTCAGCACTTAAATCTTTTCACAACACTTCCTCTTTTGTCATAATAATAATAATCAAATTAATTACATAACTGAAACAGAACACAAAATGTCTTCAATGGGAGCAAACTACGCACAACTACAAGTCATGCAGAAGAAACAAAAGGAGAAGATGATGATGAAGAAGAGACTAGAAAAGGAGAGACATGGAGGGGTGGACGGTGGAGAAACCGTCGGAGTTTCTTCTGCCGCCCCTGGAAAGAGTGGTACCAGAATATTTCCAGTCAAGTCTTCTCTGTCGGCAACTTATGAAGAAGTAAGAAGGCAAGATTGAAAGTGTGAGACGGTCTTGTGTTGTATAAGTTCGACTTTTGTGGTTTTGTGTGTTCTATAAGTTAGACTTTGTGGCTTTGTGTGTGATGTGATACAAGTGCCATCCTTTGCGTCTAGGTTTTAAGTTACGTAATTTGTGTTACTTTGCTAAATGTTATTGTTGCCAATTGTATTAAAAACATTGCATTTTTCGTACAATTCAATCAACATGTAAAATATTTCTTTATCCACAGTGTATTTTGAAATAAAAGTATTGACTTTGAGGCCTGGTCACGTAGATTTTCCCTTTTATAGAAAAGTTGTTACAAAACGATGTTGATGTTGAGATTATTTTATTTATTTCAGACTTCTTTGGCAAAAGTTTTGTGGTTGACATTTTTTAAATAAAAAGACTAAAAAGAAAAGTGTTATGATATAATGAGGATCTGAGATAGAGATTGAACGTTGTTCAAAAAAAAAGAAGAAGATATATAGAGATTGAACTCAACGTCCTTAGAACAAAAAACTGAAAGGAAATCTGGTGTGAAATGATCGAACTGGATAGAAGTAGAGTAGAGGTTATATATGGGGAAGGTTGAGTGGTTTGATCGGTTACTTTCCTCCCATTATGATGTCGAGATTATTTAATTGTTTTTTTTTTTTGTCGGGGATTTATTTAGATATTACAATTATGAGAAAGATTACAAAGACGATTCGATTACCGACAATACTACCTGCCTTATGAGGATCTACGCCTAACTGCCTCATTTGAGCCGTCCTATGAAGATCACGCCTGACCGGATTTACTTGCACCATGTTGAGAAACTCTTGTAAGCCTTTCTTCCGTAATCGCATAATTGTTGAATAAATCGCTTGTTCCGGGAATTGAAACCTGGATTTCCTGTGCAATCTGCAAGAAATTGCATAGTCTGGGATTTAAACCCCAGACCTGGGTGTAGAAGCCTTTGAACCATAACCACTAGGCTACGGTGCTTCCACAAAGATGAAAAAGTAGGTTCTACCGAGAATTGAACTCGGGTAATTATTTAATTGTTTAGGTAGCATAGATTAGTTAAAGTTATTATGAACGAAAACAATAGTAAATGATGGCGTGTTTATGTTTTTTTTTTTTCTAAAAAATGATCGAGATGGGATTTTTTTCTTCTTCTTATGTTTAGAGGTTTTGGGTCAGAAACGCTACCATACTCGACCAAGACAACCTTGACTAAGCCATTCCCACTGTCAGTAGTGGCGGAACCAGAAATATTTTTTACTAAAATTATAATATATAAATTTAATATTTAAATTAGATATATATATATTTTATTATAACAAAAATAATTTGTTTTAACAAATTAATGGGAACATATAAATTTTTTTACAGAAATTAATAGGGCCAAATGCTAAATTTTAACTAAATATTATAAAATCTTTAGACGAAAAAATACACTAAATTTTTTTCCCAAATTTTACTAGGGTCACCTGACCCCACGTGTTTTTATCTGCCTATGTCCTTGTCTACCATGATAAGTCAAAAGGAAGGTTACACATTAAAACCACTAGATTCATGTCCATTCCTTCCCAACAGGTCTAACTCCAAGTTCTGTTTATCACTATCGAAGATCGACTATTCTAAAAGAAGAAATAGATCAATAGCTCAAGAGAATCAATAACTTGGAATAAAACCAACTTTTCAAGGCAACCACATCAAAGGTGAGAAAATAAAAGTTGATTTCCATTCAATATGATTATCTTGAACTAATAAACTTGATTTATGTCTTTGAGACTTTGACAACTTGTTTCAAAATTGCTTAAAATTAGCTAATGAAATGTAGCTTGTCATTTATCCTTTTGATTCTCGTTTTTGAATTTGACCCTAGAAGGTTATGAGCTGATAGGATAATTGTATAAATTCCCCTTGCAGCTCTATAATTGGTAAGACTTTTATTAAAATAAAACACTGAACTTTCTTCACTTGAGTTTCATATAACACTTGTTCTTTCTAAGACTTTCTCGAGATCCAAAACTCCATTGTTTGAGAAACTGTATTGTAGCATAGGTCTTCCACAAATTGTGTGGTGAAAATCAATCCATCCATTACCTAACTCATTTCCGTAGCTCCTTTGTCTAAAACTAAATCAGCTTTTTGAACCACTCATCGACCAATTTCTCGCTTTAGAATCCTAGGAGTAATATTTAGTCTTTGGCTTATATCATTCTATATTTAGAGAGTGGTGGGCAAGACTCAGATCATACATATAGAGTGGACATCGCAAACACTAGGAAGAATCAGGGGTGGACCCACCTTGGAAAAGAGTGTGGCACATGCCACATACTGTTAATATAATTCTCATGTGAAATGCTTAGACATATGAAAATGGGTAGCTCTTTTGGTTTAAATGGCTACATTGTGTTCCAAATGGCCAATTCCAATTTCAAACCCTTTAAATTGTCTTTCTAGTTTCTACTTTTCGACACATTTTTAATTACTTTTTAATAAAATAGTTTTCTTTTCCCCTCATTTTTGCTACCTAAGATTATTTTTTTGTTTTTCAATTTTCTACACATTTTTAATTAATATTTGGTAAAATAGTTTTCTTTTTCTTTTCTTCTCTGGTTTACACAAAACTATTTTTCTTTCTTTATAATATTTTTCTTTTCTTTTCTAATACTATATTTTCTACAAAAATCATTTATTCTAGTTTAATTCTAACGATTATTTCTATTATTTTATTTTTTCAATACATAGATTTTTAAAACTAATAGGAATAAAGGTTGTAACTATTATATGCAGTATATAATTTAAAATTACTTAAAGTGTAGATTTAAAATTGTGAAAATTAATTACCAAAAATATAAAAATTATTATTTCTTTTGGTTCATTTAAAAATAAGATGTAAATTTCTAGTGCCTAATGTAAGTTTTTGTAAAAAAAATGAAATAAAGTCCAATTCACTTAATTATTTAATATTTTAATTATATATATATTTATTTATTTATTTATTATGCCACACATTAAAAAAAAAATCTTGATCCGCCCCTAGGCGGATTACTTCTTTTTTTGTCTAAGTTCGAGGAGCCCAAAGGTGTTTGGATGAGGTGTAAAGATACTTTTGTTATTGCTTGGCTAACTAAACAAAGATATCGGGCCTGCCTAGGAGATCTACAAGACAGGTAGCGCACTAAATCAATTATTAGGACCATAATCTATTGGGATCATAATCTTCATGATTGTTAATTAGTTTGCGAATAATGTGGCATGCAGAATAATTGGCGATAACGAAAGAGCACATGTGCACCATATGGTTATACATAATTTTATTTTTTTGAAAGCTTTCTATTTAAATGTGAGTAACCATTGCAGCTTTGACAAAGATCATACAGTTTTTGAAAAGTAGCAGAGACAAGCCGTAGATTAAGCTAGTGATGGAAGCAATATGGTTATGCACAATTTACATATCATATGCTTTCATGGGCATAGTTGTCGCTAGAAACAAAACATGCGTCGTTGGAGAAAGCTTTGAGTCGTTTATTCCCAATTTCCCATTAGCTAGGCATGAGGCCATGTGCTTTTCGGCGTTTTCGCTTTCCCACGTTATATATGTTACCATCTTTTTAATTTGTTACCCCGACTTCTCTCACTTTCGGACAAAAATGGCTGTCATTTTTGGACAAGATAGAAACATCATGTCAATGAAATAGTTCGAAATGATTGTGATTGTTGACAATTGTTTTTAGTAACTTCCATAATGTATTTGGTGACACATACCTTCGCCATCACAATCGTGATGGACTAATTACTCGAGTTTGGTAACTAATCAACATATAGATCCAATAACAACTACAGCAAATCTAATTTTTATCGATTTTCTTTTGCAATTTTTTTTTATCGATTTTTCTTTAATATTTCTTTTTTCAAAACGCTGAATGAAAACTATACAGAAACTGATTTTAGCTATAGACTCAGTTTTAAAAATTGAAACATGATTGTTTTTTAAAAAGACTACAAGAATAAAAGTGGTTCACAACTTCTACAACATCTTCCAATCAACTCCTATGTTAGTAATGGTAATTTTTTCTTGTATCTTGCTTATTATTGTATACAGTAAAAATTCTATATAAATTACTAATGTTGGGACTATGATAATTTATAGAGTTATTAATTTACAGAAAATTTTCATCTTTAGACTTATATTTTTAAAAGTATTTTTATAGAAAATAAGAAAAGAATTTGTTATTTCATATTATTATATTAGTTAAAACTTTATAGATTTGAATTTCATCTATTTCTATGAGATTATTTGATACATTTTATGTATTTTGAACACATATGGAAGTATACAATTTTTGTTATATATGTAATTCGTTAAAGTAACATCAAAATATTAAAATGAAAATTAAAAACTCAAGATACAATACATTATCAAATTAATAAACAATAAAATTCTTTATTTATGTATATATAATTTTTTTATATATCGTAATTATTAATTTATGATTTCAATGGAACTATATATTTAGCTAGAAGTTTTCTAAATATTGTTATCTTATTTTTTTTGAATTATGTCATATTTTACACTAGTACAACTTGGCACCAGAAGTATTTATTAATTTACCGTGTCTATTAATTTATCAAATATTATTTATAGAGTTTTGCTATGGTATTTTAGGTAGCTTGTTAATGACAAGTGAAGCCTAATAGCCATATTAATATATTTAAAATAAATAATTCCTTATTAAATCAAATAATATATTTTATATCAAACCAAAAATGAATTAAAATTAATTTATGAATAAATAATAGATAACATATAAATAAATAAAATTATAAATTAAATTTATATCCAATTGAAATGATATTAACATTTCAATTATTATTTTGGGTCATCTAACTGTAAATTAATGGATTAGCAATTGTATTCATTTGTAGTAATCCAGGCTAAAATTTGATAATACATGAACATTTAAAAATCCATCTTATACTCTACAAATGGATATATTAATAATAGAATAACAATCAACTGATCATTTATTTTATAATCTAAATTTACATAAGAGTATGATTTTTTATCAGTTATTATATTTTTTTATTGAAAAATCAGTCAGTTATTAGTTAAGTTTGTAAATTTTTAACAATAGACAAAAAAAATCAAACAAATTGTAAAACTGAATTTGAAAAGTGAACAAATTTAAATGTTAATTAGCCACAAGAACAGCTTTATGAAGCTAATCTTTTACAGATTTATTTATTAAAAATTAAATAAAAGAAATATTACAAGATGATCTTAAAACTGATAAATTTATTTATTTTGAGGATTTAAGCCTAAAGATTCTATTTGCACTACAATGAGTTTTCTTATGGACATGGATTTTTGATGTTATAACATGCTGGAAATTTTCAATAATCTTTTTTCATTATTTTTTTAATTAATCTGCATTATAAATTCGAAATCCATATATTTCAGTGCAAGAAATTATGAAATCTTTGATCAAACCACTATAAAACTGAAAAATTCTAATTTGTAAAAGAAATTGGGGCATTATATATCAAATAAAATCATAATGACACTGGCCTTAGTTTAATAGAGTCGGTAGCTAAGCCGAGTTGAGCTGAGCCGAGCCGTTTAGTTATTCGAGTGTGTGTCGGTGGAGAAATCCAAAGCCGGCTCCAGTATGAGAACACTCTGTCACTCTCCACCAGCCCACACACAGCTCTCCTCTCCTCCCTTTTATACTTTTTTTTTGTAGTCAAATAATTACAGAAAGAAAGAAAGAAAGAGAATCCGAATCTCCTCTCTCTCTAATCTCGTCTTCTTCGCTTCTCCTCTACGAAACTGAGAAATGCAGAACTGATTGTACTTTCTCTCCTTCCCTCTTCTCGCATTTCCTTTGAGGTTAGTTCAGTTTCTTCTTCAATGGATCTATCTGCATGCTTTAGTACATCGGATCTCTTGTGTGTAGACTAGATGTCGATTTCAGTGAGATCCGAGATTCAGCTCCGATTAGAAAACTAGATTGCGTCACGATCTGAATCCTGCATTCGCAAAACTTTCCTGATTTAGCTTAGTTCGAATCTGGAATCTCACCATCACGATTTGGATCAAGATTTAGCTTAGATAGAGTGATTGGTTTGCCATTGCATATAGCTTTGTTCATACTTGTGTGGTATATTTTATCTGATCATCTGCTTGCATGATATCTGCAGGGGCGTTGATGTTCTGAGGGTGTTTGGCTGAGTAGATCCGGGCAAGGTCTTTGGGTCTAGTTTTGATTTGAGGAGAAAAATATGACTAGTGCACTCGGTTGGAGATTCGCTTCTGCTTCTGCTCATGGGAATGGCCTTGCCCCTAACGACACTGTAATCACTTATTTCATTTCTCCGTATTAGTGTTAAGAGTGGGGGAAATACGATTAAAAAAAAAAAACATGAGTTTATCGCTTGCGTATATTCCTTGACTCATCTTTTGTTTCATTTTTCCTTCTACGTCTGCATCCAGCAAAAGGAATGTCATAAAGTTTCCTTCTTTACTAAATCCTAAACCAATGGACAATACTACAAATGCAAAAATTAACAATTGGCGTTGTTTCAGTTTGTGATATCTGATAGAGCGTCATGATCTTAGATGATATTCTTTCACTGAACGCTTTCAATTATACGTCTTACAAGAAATACTTTTTTTTTTGTAACTTGATTTACGTTGCGTGGTCATGATTGCAGGAGAGAGCTGGGGATGTGAAGTTTCCAGATTCAGAGCCTCCAACTCCACATTCAAGCGCCAAGATGAATTTGAGGTAACGCAAATATTTGTTTGTTACTGTATAGGAGCCAGTCAGTGATATATGTTAGCGATCATGAGTGTTTGTTGCACCGCAATCTTAGTTTAAGAGTGCATTTGAAGATCACTGTTATCCTTTTCAATGAAAGCATTTACGTAGAAAGGTACACCTATGAGTGACTAGTATCTAACATTTCCCTGTCACCTGCAGAGATCGTACAACCAGCATGGAAGATCCAGATGGGACATTAGCAAGTGTTGCCCAATGCATTGAGCAGCTGCGCCAAGGGTCATCATCTGCACAAGAAAGAGAATACTGCCTGAAACAGTTACTGGACCTTATCGAAATGCGTGAAAATGCATTCAGTGCTGTCGGATCACACTCCCAAGCTGTGCCAGTACTTGTCTCTCTTCTCCGATCAGGATCACTTGGAGTGAAGATACAAGCTGCAACCGTCTTGTGTTCACTCTGCAAGGAGAACGAACTTAGAGTTAAGGTGTTACTTGGGGGATGCATTCCCCCATTGCTTGGTCTTCTCAAGTCTAGTTCAGTTGAAGGACAGATCGCTGCTGCTAAGACAATCTATGCTGTTTCTGAAGGTGGGGTGAAAGACCATGTTGGATCGAAAATATTTTCCACTGAGGGGGTTGTACCAGTTCTGTGGGACCAATTGCGCAGTGGAAACAAGAAAGGAGAGGTTGATGGTTTGTTAACTGGTGCACTTAAGAACCTTTCTAGCACCACGGAAGGATTCTGGTCTGAAACAATTCGAGCTGGGGGAATGGATGTACTTGTGAAGCTGCTTACAAGCGGGAAGGCTAGTACAGTATCTAATGTGTGCTTCCTTCTTGCTTGCATGATGATGGAGGATGCCTCTGTTTGCTCCAGTGTATTGACTGCGGACATTACAAAACAGCTTCTCAAGTTGTTAGGATCAGGCAATGAAGCCTCAGTAAGGGCAGAGGCTGCTGCTGCTCTCAAATCACTTTCTGCTCAATCTAAAGAAGCAAAGCGAGAAATCGCTAATTCCAATGGTATTCCTATTTTGATAAATGCAACAATAGCTCCATCGAAAGAATTCATGCAAGGTGAATATGCGCAAGCATTACAAGAAAATGCAATGTGTGCCCTTGCTAATATTTCCGGTGGTTTGTCATATGTCATATCAAGCCTCGGTCAGAGTCTTGAATCTTGCTCCTCACCTGCTCAAACTGCCGACACTCTTGGGGCTTTGGCTTCAGCTTTGATGATATATGATGGCAAAGCAGAAACGACCAGGGCATCAGATCCATTGGTCATTGAGCAGACTCTGCTGAAACAGTTCAAGCCTCGTCTACCATTCCTTGTCCAAGAACGTACCATTGAAGCACTTGCAAGTTTGTATGGGAATTCAATACTCGCTGTTAAACTTTCCAATTCGGATGCAAAACGTTTGCTTGTTGGTTTAGTAACAATGGCAGCTAATGAGGTTCAAGATGAGCTTGTGAAGGCTCTTCTTATGCTGTGCAACCATGAAGGTACCCTGTGGCATGCACTACAGGGCCGTGAAGGGATCCAGTTGTTGATATCTCTTCTGGGTCTTTCATCCGAACAGCAGCAAGAATGCGCTGTTGCACTTCTTTGCCTTTTGTCTAACGAAAATGATGAAAGCAAGTGGGCCATCACTGCTGCTGGAGGTATTCCTCCACTTGTTCAGATTCTAGAGACAGGGTCTGCCAAAGCCAGGGAAGACTCCGCAACTATCCTTAGGAACTTGTGCAATCACAGCGAAGATATACGTGCTTGTGTTGAAAGTGCTGATGCTGTCCCTGCTCTGTTGTGGCTACTAAAGAACGGTAGTTCCAATGGTAAGGAAATTGCTGCCAAGACATTGAATCACTTGATTCATAAATCAGATACCGCAACAATCAGTCAGCTTACTGCTTTGCTGACCAGCGATCTACCTGAGTCTAAAATGTATGTTTTGGATGCCTTAAAAAGCATGCTTTCCGTGGTCCCATTCAGTGACATGTTGCGTGAAGGCAGTGCGTCAAATGATGCTGTTGAGACCATGATCAAGTTGATGAGCTCCGCAAAAGAAGAAACTCAAGCAAATTCAGCCTCAGCTCTTGCAGCTATCTTCCAGACCAGAAAGGATTTGCGTGAGAGCGCTCTAGCCCTCAAAACTCTCTTGTCGGCCATAAAACTCTTACATGTTGATTCTGAGAAGATCCTTGTTGAGTCTTCCCGCTGTATGGCAGCAATTTTACTCTCAATCAAGGAGAATCGCGATGTGGCCATTGCTGCCAGAGAAGCATTGCCTACTCTGGTTTCACTTGCCAACTCTTTCGTTCTGGAAGTTGCTGAGCAAGGAATGTGCGCATTGGCTAATCTGATATTAGACAGTGAAGTTTCAGAGAAAGTCATTGTTGAAGAAATTATTTTGTCAGCCACAAGAATCTTACGTGAAGGAACAGTGTCTGGGAAGACGCTTGCAGCTGCAGCAATTGCTCGCCTGCTTAGTCGTCACGGAATTAATTCTGCTTTGACAGATTCTGTGAACCGTGCTGGAACTGTGCTTGCTTTAGTGTCTCTTCTAGACTCTGCCGACGGAAGATCTGATGCGATATCAGAGGCCCTAGATGCGCTTGCTATATTCTCGAGGTCAGGAGCTAATGGAAATGTAAAACCAGCTTGGGTTGTTTTGGCTGAATCTCCTAACAGTATGGCCCCAATAGTCTCATCTATAGTGAGTGTTACCAATCCCTCTTTACAGGATAAAGCTATTGAAGTGTTGTCAAGACTTTGCCGAGATCAGCCTATAGTTTTGGGAAACATGGTCAACAATGCCAGAGATTGTGTGTCATCTATAGCTAAAAGGGTGATAAATTCCAGGGACCAGAAAATAAAAATTGGAGGAGCTGCTATTATTATCTGTGCAGCCAAAGTTGACGACCAGAGGATGATAGAGAATCTGAATGAGACGCAATTGTGTGCCAAATTCGTTCAAGCACTTGTTCGGATTCTAGATTCACCTCAGATATGTGTGCAAGATCAGGAAAAGGATGAGAGAGATAATATCTGCATATGCATTCATCCCAAAGAAAAGGTGGAAGATGAAGAAGAAGAAGCAACAGAAATCTGGGAGGGTTCCACGGGAGCAACACTTATCGCTGGTGACAATTTAGCCATCTGGTTGCTATCGGTTCTTTCTTGTCATGATGAAAAGAGCAGAGCAGTAATATTGGAGTCAGAAGGCATCGAGTTGATTACTGATAGAATAGGCAACCGTTTTCTCCAGGTATTTAACTCTCTTGTAGATTGCAATCTTTGATTCAAAGTTTATTATAAGCTATTAAGAAAACTTATTACCAATCTAAGCTACACTTGACTCATTTTGGCACGCTAGGCTGTCTTTATATTGTTGTAACTCCTAATACTTTTATACATTTCAGGCTGATAATGGAGAAGACACCAACATTTGGGTCTGCGCTTTACTGCTAGCCATACTTTTCCAGGACAGAGAAATCACTCGCGCAAATGCAACGATGAAAGCTGTTCCAGTGCTTTCAAATCTGGTGAAGTCAGAGGAATATGCAGACAGATATTTTGCAGCACAAGCGCTAGCTAGTCTTGTCTGTAATGGTAGTCGCGGAACTCTTCTATCTGTTGCAAACTCCGGTGCTGCGGCTGGGTTCATATCCTTGCTTGGTTGTTCTGATGATGACATTAAAGAACTTCTGCAGTTATCACAGGAGTTCTTGTTAGTGCGTTACCCAGACCAAGTTGCCCTTGAGAGGCTTTTTCGAGTTGAAGATATAAGAGTTGGGGCTACTTCACGAAAGGCTATTCCCTTACTCGTTGATCTTCTTAAACCAATTCCAGACCGCCCCGGTGCTCCACTTCTCTCACTTAATCTTCTAACTCAGCTTGCTGGAGACTGTCCACAAAACATGATTGTCATGGTAGAGTCAGGTGCTCTCGAGGGCCTCTCCAAATATCTTTCTCTTGGACCTCAGGATGAGCAAGAAGAAGCTGCAACAGTTCTTTTAGGCATCTTATTTAGCAGTGCTGAAATTCGAAGGCATGAGTCGGCATTTGGCGCTGTCAGCCAACTTGTAGCAGTTCTGCGACTAGGTGGAAGAGGAGCAAGGTACAGTGCCGCCAAGGCATTGGATAGCCTCTTTACTGCTGATCATATAAGAAATGCAGAGTCTTCCAGACAAGCTGTGCAGCCATTGGTAGAAATTCTCAATACTGGTTCAGAGAGGGAGCAACATGCTGCTATTGCTGCACTTGTTAGGCTGTTGAGTGATAATCCATCTCGGGCATTGGCAGTCGCAGATGTGGAGATGAATGCGGTGGATGTTCTCTGCAGGATCCTTTCTTCAAATTGTTCGATGGAGCTGAAGGGGGATGCAGCAGAATTGTGCTATGTTCTGTTTGCCAATACAAGGATTAGATCTACGGTTGCTGCAGCGCGCTGTGTTGAGCCTCTCGTCTCTCTCCTTGTGAGTGAATTCAGCCCTGCACAGCATTCCGTCGTTCGGGCGCTGGACAAGCTTGTCGATGATGAACAACTGGCTGAACTAGTTGCTGCTCATGGTGCTGTCGTTCCTCTTGTTGGCCTTCTCTATGGTAAAAACTATGTGCTTCATGAGGCTATATCAAGGGCTCTAGTAAAGCTAGGTAAGGACAGGCCTGCATGTAAACTGGAAATGGTGAAAGCTGGAGTTATCGATTGCGTACTTGATATTCTCCATGAAGCTCCAGATTTTCTTTGCGCTGCATTTTCAGAACTACTCCGCATCCTTACAAATAACGCTACTATAGCCAAGGGACAATCTGCTGCAAAAGTGGTGGACCCTCTTTTCAATTTGCTGACGAGGTTGGAGTTTGGACCTGACGGGCAGCACAGTGCGTTGCAAGTTCTAGTAAATATCTTAGAACATCCTCAATGCCGAGCTGAGTATACACTTTCTCCGCACCAAGTGATTGAGCCACTAATCCCACTGCTGGACTCTACATCCCCGGCAGTACAGCAATTGGCAGCTGAACTTCTGTCTCATCTGCTCTTCGAAGAGCATCTGCAGAAGGATCCATTAACACAACATGTGATTGGTCCCTTAATCCATGTTCTTGGATCTGGCATACACCTATTGCAGCAGAGAGCTGTGAAAGCTCTCGTTAGCCTTGCTCTAACATGGCCAAATGAAATAGCTAAAGAAGGTGGTGTGAGTGAGCTGTCGAAGGTGATACTGCAAGCTGATCCATCGGTTTCAAATGTTTTATGGGAGTCAGCGGCATCGATTTTGGTAATCATCTTGCAATTTAGCTCCGAGTTTTACCTGGAAGTTCCTGTTGCTGTTCTCGTAAGACTGCTACGCTCTGCATCTGAAAACACAGTGGTTGGTGCACTTAACACTCTACTAGTGTTGGAAAGTGACGATGGAACCAGTGCTGAATCTATGGCTGGAAGCGGAGCCATAGAAGCTCTTCTTGATCTTCTAAGGTCACATCAGTGTGAGGACACAGCAGCGAGACTGCTGGAGGTACTTCTCAACAACGTGAAGATTAGAGATTCAAAAGCCACCAAGACTGCAATATTACCCTTGTCCCAGTATCTCTTGGATCCACAGACTCAAGCTCAGCAGGCGCGATTACTGGCAACTTTGGCTCTAGGTGATCTATTCCAAAACGAGGCACTAGCTAGAAGCACCGACGCAGCTTCTGCTTGCCGGGCCTTAGTCAATGTCCTTGAAGAACAACCCACAGAAGAAATGAAAGTAGTGGCTATATGTGCTCTGCAAAACCTTGTTATGCATAGCCGGTCCAACAAAAGAGCAGTTGCCGAGGCAGGTGGTGTACAGGTCGTCTTAGATCTGATCAGTTCCAGTGACCCGGATACGTCTGTTCAGGCTGCAATGTTCGTAAAACTACTTTTCTCTAATCACACCGTGCAAGAGTACGCATCTAGCGAGACGGTCAGAGCAATAACTGGTGAGGAAAAAATACACTTTCTTTCTTTATCGTTTCGCTCTTCTCTTTCTTACTGTTCATCTTATGTTATCCTATCTTTACTTCCTTCTAATTCGCAGCTGCTATTGAGAAGGACTTATGGGCCTCTGGAACCGTGAATGACGAGTATCTAAAAGCTTTAAACTCTTTGTTTAACAACTTCCCGCGTCTGAGAGCCACTGAGCCTGCAACACTAAGTATACCGCATCTAGTTACATCCCTCAAGACAGGGTCAGAGGCGACTCAAGAAGCTGCCTTGGATGCGCTGTTTCTTCTCAGACAAGCTTGGTCAGCGTGTCCAGCCGAAGTTTCTAGGGCCCAATCAGTTGCTGCTGCAGACGCCATCCCTTTACTTCAGTACCTAATCCAATCAGGTCCACCGCGGTTCCAGGAGAAAGCTGAATTCCTCCTGCAGTGTTTGCCAGGTACTCTAGTGGTCACGATCAAACGCGGTAACAACATGAAGCAATCTGTTGGTAACCCCAGCGTGTTTTGTAAGATAACTCTCGGTAACACTCCTCCAAGACAAACCAAGGTAAGAAATGACTCATCCCCCCCCTTACTTCAGCTTACTGCGACTAGTAAGTCCCGAGAGACTAACTAAATTTATCGTTTTGTTTATTCAGGTTATATCGACTGGTCCAAATCCAGAGTGGGACGAGAGTTTCTCGTGGTCATTTGAGAGCCCTCCCAAAGGTCAAAAACTCCACATTTCATGCAAGAACAAGAGCAAAATGGGAAAGGTATATTACATACCCATCAAACTTGACTCATATTCAACAGTTTCAATGCTTGCATTCTGAATCAGTGGCTTATTATGGCCTCCGTTTTTGTTTCTGCAGAGTTCATTCGGGAAAGTAACGATCCAAATCGATCGAGTGGTAATGCTGGGAGCAGTTGCAGGTGAATACAGTTTGTTACCAGAGAGCAAAAGTGGCCCCAGAAACCTTGAAATCGAATTCCAGTGGTCTAACAAGTAAAAACATCACTTCATTTTATACTCTTCTGTTTTTTGAGGGCGAGAGTTCTTCAATCAAAACTAGTTTTTTGGCCAATTTTTTTTTCTGTTTTTGTTTTGATCATTGTATTGCTACTGTGTATAGTTTGTATTGTAATGTAATGTTTTGGTGATTTACAACTATTTTTAATCATCTTTCTAACTGTTTGTTAGTGATTATATTCATTGTTACATTTTATTGTCCTCATTTCTATTTTTGTGTAACTTCATTTATTCATCTTCTGGTGTGTCACTTTGGTTTAGTTTTAGTTTTTCTTGACAATAGCACCTTAGCAAATTGAGAGATTCTGACTAATGAAACCTATCCGAACATTTTTATTAAACATATTAATCAAATGAACAGATATGTCGGAAGTGTCAAATAACTAAAGAATGCAGTTAAGTATAACAATAGCATATTCATTATCTGGCACATGATACAACAATTGAACAAGATCCCCAAGCTCTTGCTGGTCTTATGCATTCCTTACCTAGAAAAAGAATCTGAGGGCTTTCTGACTGGTAACTGGTAAAAGCTCAGAAGTACAGTCTTTTTTGTTGATGAAACTTCTGGACGAGTATCATTAAGAAAAAATCTATTGACAAGAAATCTTCTTTCAAAATAAAACTATTCTTCAAGATTTGTAGTACTAAACTCATTTCGATTATCTTATTAGCTAAATCCATTCATTTGGTTTTCAAACCCCCCAACACCACCCACCCCCCCCCCCCCCCCCCCCCCCCCCAAAATTGTTCATTAATTATTCGCTCTTTTTTAAAAGTCATTTTCTCTCTAATTACTATTTATAAACAATTTATTGTTAAATTTTTGTTTCTTCAAGATAATAATTACACGGACCACATGTAGATATTTCTACCCTATTTATTTAAAACAATTTGCTAGAAAATTAACGTAACTACTTTGCAACATGCATTTTCCAATTATGCATATTCTTTGCATTTTCACGTACATGGGGAATAAACTAGGAAAAGTAACCTATTTTTTTTTTTTTTTGCATTTTAGGATTTGTCCCAAATTGTAGGCCATATGACGGACCAAAACTTCCCACGTCAGCTTCACCTATTTATTTTTAGTTTTTAATTATATTTACTAGGGAGAACCACATTTTAATAAATGTGTTGAATGGGAAATGAATTGCAGTTCATTCACTCTTGCATGTGATCTGATTTTATCTGCCCTTCCTAAGTCTCAAACTATATTAGTAGTTGGGACAGATCAGTTGTCCATTTTCTTACATTCATATCACCAACTATGGCTGGACGTGAAGTTCTCCTCCTCTCCCTCCTCATCATCATCACCATCTCTGTCGTTGCATTCGCCGTAAGTTTCCTAAGTCTCAACATGACCCGTAGACTATGCCTTTTCCAATCCATCTAGTATTCATACATATATTAATTAGGTTATAAACTTATAATGTCCCTTCTTTTTAATTTGGCAGGACCGTGAACCACACTGCGTCTACACATTCTACATCGAAACCGGACCGGTGGACGGTGCCGGCACAGATTCGATCATAAGCGTTAAAATCTCCGACAAATCTGGACAGAACATTGATATCCAAGACATAGTGACATGGGGTGGGTTAATGGGACCAAGTTACGACTACTTCGAGAAAGGCAGTTTGGACATTTTCAGTGGTAAGGCGCAGTGTCTTCCAAGCCCGGTTTGTTCACTGAGTCTGACCTCTGACGGCTCCGGCGTTTACCCCGCCTGGTATGTTAACTACGTGGATCTCACAACGGTCAGTGTTCATGTAAAGAGTGCACATCAATACTTCGATGTGGAGCAATGGCTTGCGACCGATACGCCTCCATATAATCTCACTGTCGTACGGAACAACTGCCAGGTTTCTCCTATGGAGAGTACTATCGGTCGGGCCGGGTAGGCTCTGAGATCCGGAAGAGTCTCTCCTAGGATCGTGTTGTAAATCAATGTCTGGGAGATTTGTGTTGAAGTGTGGTTGCAATAATGTAAACGATCCGATCGAATAAAACTGTCGTCTATGAACATTTGATAGAGTAATGTAAAATGAACTGATCGAATAAAATCATATATATGAACGTGTGATTGCAATAAGAAGAGTCAATGTCTTCATCTAATGTTTTAATCTGTTCATCTTTTGTTGCTTCCTCACGTTCATCTTGTATTATAGAGAAAAGACTTCTTGCATAAAACACATGCCGATGGCTTTGATTCATTACATAGGTTGGAAATCCAGAACACCCTACATGGGCGCTGAAATCAAAACTAATAGAGCCGTAGAACGATCCACCACATGGTTTATTGCAAACAGTGTAGATCTGAGTCAAATCGCTCCAAGAGTTATAGAAAGAGTGCTTGTGATTCGTGATCTTGCTCGATATACCCACCGCTTGGATGCATCTAACTGATAGAGAAGAAGTAACAGAGTGCACAAATTCGATTAATAATCAAAGAATCTACGACAACGAAGACTACTTTTATGTTCGTGGTTCTTGTTGTAGCAATGATTTGTCTTATCCAACTGCCCTACAGATCCTGAGGGATGTCTGAAAGCCTTTAAGAGCACCTCAAATGTCTTGAAAGTATAAAGGGCATTTTACATGGACACACTTCCATTCTATGGTGGGATTAGAGCATGTCCAACGCTTAAAAATCTCTTTTGGGTTTCTTAAAAATTAATATTATTATTTTAATAGAGTTCTTGAGTTTTTTAAGAAATGATCATTCATCATAAAACATTTGGCATATGGATATATGATGGAGTTCTCAAATTAGATATTTTTGGAACTCTATCGGATATATATTTTTGGCGTTAAAAAGGATATCTAATGGAGTTCCGAAAATATAATTTGAGAATTTAAATTTCTATATTTTTCTACTTGGTTTTAAGATGCTCTTTGAGAAACATGTGTGCATGCTCTTAGAAATGATGATGCGGATATGTTAGTACACTTTCTGATTTATGTTGGCCAATGAATGATCTTTACGGTCTTGCATTTTTTTTTGTGTTGGAGGTTATTTGTGCTGTGAAGTACTTTTTACAAGAAGTAAATTTTTTTTTTTAACGTCAAATGACCATTTTATTACTCAAATTCGAGGTGGTCTGAAATAGAACAACCAATAAAATGTAATTCTTTATTGAAAGATCTAGCGGTCTTAGCTAAAAAATCTGAAATCTGATTGAACGATCGTGGAATATGAATGATGTTGAAGTCCGGGAAAGATATCTGCAGCATCTCTATCCTTTCCAGTTTTGTTGCAAAACTTGGCCAGACATGAAGTTTCTTTATCATTGATATCAGTTCCTTACAATATGTTCTAAGACTATGGCATGTTGAAGCATGTTCTCCATTGCCCACCGCAGCGCTTCTACTTCCGAATGCAAGGCTGATTCGCGTCGAATGAGGTTTATCGATTTTTCCGAATACAAGAAGTAAATTAATAGTCATATTTTTCCTAAATTTATCAGTAAGTTATTATGTGTAGACAGTATGATGTGACAAAAAGACAGTATAGTTCAAATATATGTTATAGCTAAATTAAGATAAAACTACATATAAGTTCATCTGATGAAATATGTGAAGGCAATTCCAGTTGGACAGCAAACGCACCAAATTTAGTATTAGTTATTTTTAAAAGAATTTCCAGAATAACATCATCCTATCAAATTAATGTTTTGTGATAGTATTATAGCAAATGATAGATGTAATACTATTCATCACACCAAACATTTAAATAATCTATTTTTTATTTAATAATATATTTAAGTTAGTGTTATTAATTAGTTCAAAATTATTATAATTATTAATTAGTTCAAAATTATTATAACAAATATATGATACTATTTTATACTTTTCATTTTTTTTAAACTTAACATTCAAAGTTATATTTAGAAAGTACCAAAATATATAAATTAATGTTAATTAATTTAATAATATTAAAATTATGTTTATATAAAAATTAATTTTTTATTTTAAAAAATAAAATTTATAATCAATGTATATATAATATATTATATTATACTACTTAAATGTATAATTAATATATATAACATTTTAAAAATAATATTTCATATTAAAATATAACTTAATATTTATAATTATAATTTTTAAAAATTCTACAACTGCTTAAAAACATTATTTTTATATGTATTATAATAAATATGTAATATCCAGAAATAAATAATTTATGTATGATATAATGATTTTATATGATAATTTTATACATAAAAATTATTATTCTACTAATTATTTATAATAACTGCATTAAAAAAATAATACACATCTGCTTTGTTATCTGTTATACAAATTAAGGCACATTATATTTGTACTCTCGTCCTATTTCTTTTCTTCACCAATCTAGAGCTAATTTTTGTCATCTCTAGTTTTTCTCACCATTGTTATCGTTTTAATTGATTTTCTTGTGAACTTTACGTCAATATGATATACAGTGAAACCTCTACAAATTAATAATGTTGGGGCTACACCAAAACTATAATTTGTTTATTAATTTATAAAGATATTAATTTATCGATATACTAATTAAACCAAAAACTCAATTTGAGACTATAAAATTATATTATTTTATAGAAAATTTTAGTGTATATTAATTTATAGAGTATTAATTTAAAGAAGTTATACTTTATTTATAATTCAACATCCAGTTTTGAACTTTAAATCTATAAAAAGTGAATAATCTCTTTTAGAAGAATTGATTTTACTTCATAATTCAAACCTATAAACGCCCATGGCTGCGTCTTTGAAAATGGCCTCGAACCAATATGTTTATTTCTTGTTAATGAGATCCGACAGACAGCCATGTGAACATCTGGTTTTTCAGACCAAACTTAAAAGATGAAAATATTACATCTACACATACTTTTATCATTTCTTTTTACACTTACACATATTTTCTACTTATCATGTATTTTGTTCTTGCAATTTTACTAAAAACCCTTTGTACTTAAAAAATCTTATCTTCTTATCTTTCCATCTTTCTCCACCACCACAAGATCTCCATCTCTCCTACAACTTCACCATCTAGCACTCCAGTTCCACCAAAAGATGTCACTCCTAAAACACTCATAGCTGAAGACAATAGTTATGGTTCAGGGTCTAATCTGTTAAGGAGCCGTAATCAACAGAAGCATGACGCTCACTGTTAGAATGATGTGAGGTTCTTAAGAAACACAGTAAACACAGCTATGGGTGGGGCAAGTGAATAGCATGAGGTTCTGGAAATTGGAAGAAGGTATGGTATTGGCAGCCAGTTACAGCAAGGAGATGAAGATATGGCACCGTTTCATAAGTCAATTACTATTTTCCCCACCATGTGTGTAAGAGTTGGCAAGAACAATATTTTTTTGTGGAGTGACCACAAGAATGAAAAGATCCCTACCAACAGTCTGAGTCTGACTCTATGGATTTACCAGTAGCTAGTGACCACAACTTCAAGTTCTTACATGTTCAGATTGACCACTGACCACAACTATGCCTACACTAGTACCCGATGACCACAATTGCCACACCGGCGCAGTTGGTGTAATAACCCGCACGAGCAGATAGAATTTTGGTCGAGAAAATTCTTTAAGATCAGTTTGAAGATTGATCGATTAGAATTTAAATAAAAATCGACACGGTGAATTAATCTCTCGACGGAGCTGTCTTTTGGTCGAAAAACCATCTCTTGATGGTTCTGGTCGAGTGTTAATTATTATTGTCGATTTTTATTCATGCTGGACGAGTTTATTCAGAGCAGGACGAGATTCAAAGGATGAAAAATATTTAGTCGAAACAGTCCGAAGAATATCGACAAAACTCTTAAAATTATTTCTGAACAGTCACATGCCTTGCACCTTCTAGCCTACTTGCTTCTTCAGTAATTAGGTCACATGACATGCACCTACTTGCTTACATGCTTGCTCATTAGAAGTCACATGCTGGTCACAAGTTGTTTGCTTCAGCTGCTTGTATCTTTCTTCATGGAAAGGAAATGTTCAGCTGCTTGTGCTGCTTGGTATGCTGAAGCATATCACCAGCTGTCTAACCTCAACTTTGTCTTTTGTGGGAGAAAACCCTCATCTGAAGCAACTCTTTATGATATAAAATACCCTCTTCTCTCATCTGGTCATCCATGACCTGCAAGAAAACCAAAAAAAAAAAAAATTGTAAGAGATTGAGAGAAAAACCAGAGAAAGAAGAGAGAAAAATCAAGAGAAAATTTCTGTTGGTTTAATCTTCAACCTCAGGCCACAGCTAGAACATGTGGGGAAGAAGAAGATGATATATGCAGAATAAACCGTAGCTTTTGTTCTGTTTCTGATTTGAACCGAACCTTATCTCTGTTTTTATCGGTTCAGCCGTGAGCTAAGCTTAGAGGAGAGCACCATCTGAGATCATCTAACCATGAGTTCTTGTGGTTTGTATTCGGATGGTCGAAGAGGGTGATCAGAACAGCCGGATCATGCCTTGCCCTAATTCTTTTTGGGAGTGATCAGCAAGTGGTGAACGTTTAGTTGGGCTCGAGTCTATTCTTCCTTAGCCAATCTTATGAATTAAAGGTGAGTCTAGATAGATGGTTGATCAATACTGAATGTAGTTGATTGATAGGCTTTGTCTTTTGATCAATATTGAATTGGCGAAGTGTTTACTTAGTGTAAACACTTAATAAATATTTATGAATGATCATAGAGGTTTATTCCAAACTTTAGTACTTGTTCTCAAGTACTAATACATATGCATAATATTAAATAAATGAGTATAACTCATGTGAAGTCTTATTGTATACTCACTCTCCCGAAAGTTCCCGCATTACCATGAATTGTTCCTGCGATACGGAACAAGTATACAAAGACACGATGATGGGGTCGCACCCTGTAGGCCGTGTAACTGCATGCATCGTTAATGTTTGATCTTGGAATATCTAATGGAGATGGTATTTATATTTATTTTCCCTCTAGGCTCGGTTAGCCTTGGTGGTTTTCTGTGTTTAGTCTATATATAAATATTATAAGTATGAGTGAATGGCAGGTGTCGTGGAGATGATGTTTAAGATAAGATTCACATCGATGGAATGATAGGCCTTATATATGCATTCTTATTAGTTATGGAATATATTTCCACTGCATACAAATGGAGTTGATTGCTCGAGATATTACTAATATACGTTGGGGTGCAGGACTAGGCTCACTGAGTAAACTAGTTACTCATGACTCATTTGTTATGCAGGTAACCAGTAGACGGGAGACCATACTCTAGGACTTGAAGGAATATCATTAGTCAGCGGTAGTTTTATTATCCTTGCAAAGGCGTTTTGCTATTTCTTATGTATAAGATTTGTTGACCAAAAACTTCGAGGTTAATTTATAACAAATTTGGCAAGATGATTTTAAATGATATCTGAAGAATGTTTTCAAAGTACGGGTTCCATATGATATTAGTCTTTGTCCGGACGAATTAACTATCAGGTATTGTTTTTTTGGGTTAAAAAGCCGAAAGTGATATCTGATAGGATCGTTGGTGTTCTTTGGTTGTTGGTCTAAGGCGATTGGAAGTATTCTGAGAATCTCAGATCGACCATCGAGGAACATCGACCGTATCATTTCCGGTCATCTACGATCGGGAGTGTTATAGTTGGTCACCGGAAACTGCTCTAATCCACTGCAGTTGCTCACTTGTAGTTGCAGCCTCAACACCACAATTACCGCAGACACAGACTCTGACCACATATTCGATGACCAGAACAAACCTACCACACAATTCCTTTTAAAGATAATGTCTATGGGTTCACCAAAATACGAAGTTCGAGGAACGCCTTTCGTTCTCTTTTTTTCTTGGTCGGCAGGGTCAGGGCCTTTCTCGCTGGGCGAGCGCATCCGATTCAAAAGTCCTTTCCTAAACTTACGGTGATGATGGCTCAAGATTCGTAATGGCGAAGGTTTTTCCCATGTCAAATGAAGTAAATGTAAAAAAAATCTAAGAAAAAAAGATTAACTTGAAGATTTGAATGAAATCGGCGGTGAACGAAACGAGGAGTTAAGATGGCTGGAATTTGAAGTAAGTACAAATTTTCAAAAAAATGGTAATGGATTTAAAGAAGAAGAGAAAGATGGGAAAGAAAATTGAATACAGAGAAAGAAACGAAGGTGATGGAAGTAACAATCATTAAGACCATGTCCATCGGCGGTCCTTGCCGCAGGGTTCCCAAAAAAGAAAAAAAATAAATAAATGAAATAGGAGGAAAAAGGACAGGACCAGTACTTATTATGGGATTTTAGGAAATGGTAAGTAACCCTAGGTGGCAGTGTTTCATTGGATGTCGAGATTGTGTCTCTCTCCTTTGTTCCGCTGTGAAACTTTAGGAGCTCGAGCTCCGACTCCCCTTCTTCTTCGTATCAAGCTTCTCCATAGCCGCTACAGCACTTCGTCATCAATCTGAGCTTCTCCGGCGATAGCATCAAGCCCTCTGGTCGTAACCGTGTTCACCATTCCAAGCCGCCGCATCGCTCCGCGATTCCCCATCTCCGTTCAGCTCTAAACCGTGACAGCTTTCTCCATGGCGTCAATCCTCCACTGTCGTCGGAATCAACGAGCTTCCGCCTCTTCAAGCCACCGTCCATGTTACACTGCGACAGTAGCTCACCTTCGTCGTCGAGCTCGAGCTTCGCCGTCGTCGTCTTGCTCGCAGTCTCACCTCCACCTTGGATCTTCTTTATCCTCGTCGCGAATCTCCCACCGCTCGAGAAAAAGTTAAGGACCCCTATGAGGTCCTACCATTGGACAAAGAAAAATTAATTTAGCTAAATAAAGGTCCTTAACTCTTACAATCATTGTTTTTATTACTAATTAATTGTTAAGTACCCTTAAGGGCTCCTTACTGAGGACATGCTCTAAATCACCAGACTTAATTATTCTCTCTTTTCTATATCTCATTTTTATTTTTATTTTTTATAGGAACATTTTAGGAACAGAAAATCCAAAAGGTAGATATAAAGTCCTCTTCCAGTGGAAAATGCCTAAATATGTTAAAGACCCAATCTAATCTAACAATACAAAAAGTTGGATATAGTCAATGGAGAAGGTGTCCACATAGGATCAAAAATTCAACCAGTAGAAATGTTCCTTTTTGCCACGTCAGACCGGCAAAAACCTATGTACTTACGAGTTTAGAGAAATGGGCTGCGACATGTATTATAATGATTTTCGTCTAAATGAAATGGGCCTTTATTACTCAAAATAAATAAAAGCTTCTTTTTTTTAATGCAGTTTACAGTTTGAGTCAGCCCATATGGTGAAGCTTCATCGTCGAAGTAAACGTAGGGTTTTCTTCATAGTTTCATACAGATCTGGAAAACACAGCTTGATCCTTTGTCTTTTCGTAACCTGTTTATTTCCGGCAAACTCTACATCTCCCCATCTTTAATTACTTCATCATTAATGGTCCCGATTCGTATCACCTACGTAAAATCTTTTTACATAAACTTCATCTCTAATGGAGCAAATCTGCATCTCGAAAAAACTGATCGATTCCTTTACCAGTTTAACCTTACAACATTTTTTCGAAAATGTCTCTTTCTGCTTCTCCATTTACTCAAACTGGCGTCCATCACTCAAGCTTTAACTGTAGTTGGCTGCCTCCTCTGCTTTTGGGATTCCCACAACACTATGGGAATCACGCTCTCTTCCTTGATGAAAAGGTAAGGACATCTTCGATCTATCACACTTATCTTATAGAAATGTCTTTAATTGATTGTTTGATTCTTGATTGAAATATATTATCTGTTTGATTTTGCAGAATTCCGTGATCCGTCCTCTCATACATGGTATTTGAGATTCTCTTCCGTCAAACCTTAGATCACTCCTTGAAAGTGTCTTCGTCCTCTGTAATTGCTGCTCCTCACACCGGCCACCGAATCTTACTTTTAGCCGAGCATTGCTACCATCAAAGCTTTCACAACCAGGTACTACGCCAGTCTCACTTTTTAAAAACTGCCAAAAAAATTAAGTAATAGTTTATATCAAATGCTTCCTTGCTAAATCTTATTAAACAGATGCTTTGGTAACCATGTGTAGGGAATTTAACATCATATATATAGATTTCTACTGTTTACAGCTTGAGAGGTGCGGCAACAGAGCTTTTTCCATGTGTACAGACAATGGTAGAGATTCAAAAGAACGAACTTGTGACAACTGGAGCCATACCTCTCCAAGTAAATCGACCAGGTCACTTTGACTATATTATGATTTTTAAATTTTAACATATATTGTATCACTTAATCGCCTTATTTGATGTCTTCTCAATGGCCTTTGTGAAGATCCAGTGAGCTGGCTTCCTGTGCAGAGCTCGGATCGTCAGTGTGCTGCAGAAAAATGGATGGTCTATCTTTCTTGTAAAATGTAACATATAGTGTAATGCTCTCCTTAAAGATCCATCACTTTAATATTAAATGCTAATAATGTGGGGAGAAAATTAACACGTTAATGATGACTTAGATCATAAATAAAAGGTCTACGTCCCTTTGTACTCTTATGTGTTTGGTAAATATTTGACATCATCATATAATATTCTAACTTTGAACGTTTTAGTTTATCAAAACCAAAATACATTACCAAGTGATTATCTCTTGTTGGCCCTTTCTTAATCCAACAAAATTCACTCTTAATTCAAGATAATTGATTAAGTCATACACAACCAAAAAACTCAATCTTTATTCGATCAATCATTTTTTTTATTGGCATCACACGTTCACATGACGACATAGAACAACTCTCCAAGACACACAGCATCCATTCATTCGTTGCTTCATACGATCCAAGAGAGAGTCTTCCGGATCTCAGACCCGACGCGACCGACACTCTCCCTCAGCGATACCGCGCAGTTATTCCTTACAGCGGTGAGCTCATACGGCGACGTATCAGTCGCAAGCCATTGCTCAACTTCGAAGCTTTGCTGAGAGCACGTAGCGTGAACTCCAGCCGTCGTGACCTCCACGTAGTTGACATACCAACCGTGGTGGTCGCCGGAGCCGTCGGAGGTAAGATTCAACGAACAGACTGGGCTCGGAAGACAAGGCGCTCTCCCACTGAAAATGTCGAGATTACCCCTCTCGAAGTAGTTGTAACCTGGTCCCATTAACCCACCCCATGCCTCTAGGTTTCGGATCCCTATGTAGTCTCCGTACTTGTCGTAGATCCTAGCGCTTATGATCGACTCAGTGCCGGCTTTCCAAATGGAACCGGTTCGGAGGTAGAATGTGTAGACACAATCAGGTTCATCGTCCTGAAAAATCAAGAAAACTATTTAAATGTTTTCGTTATTTTCAAGAAAATAATGTTTTCAACTAGACCAAAGACAAGAAGTTCCAAAGAGAAATAGGAGGACAAAAAAAAGTAAAACCTAGTGCTGATGATGAGATTTAGGGAGCTTACGGCTGATGAGATGGAGAAGACGGTGGCGAGGATGAGGAGGACGGAGAGAAAAAGAACGTCACGGCGAGCCATCGTTGGAGATATTAAATGTATGAACTAGAGAGAGATCTGATCTGTCCGACTATTAATAAATTTGACTAGGTGTTTCAAGAAAAAATGGTAGTTATCGTCTGCTTTTTGGAGCAGGGGTGTGTCTTGACGTGGCGTGTTTGGTCGGTGTGATGAGTGAAGAATATTATAAGGGATCCTACAAGCACGTCGTTAACTCGGCCAAGAGGTCGGCATGAGTTGTCAGATTACGAAACTACTCCTTGGGAATACTTAATTTTTGCATTCAATACCTTTTGGGGTTAAATATAGTGTTTTCAACATGTTTCACGTGGACACAACTAATTCTGTGTGCTTTTTCCAAAACTTTCGGCTGTATAAAATTGTTGGCCATATGAAGATACGATTTTCCTTTATATTTTCATGTATCACAACACCAATTTTTTTATATAAACTATATCAGATTTTAAAAACAGAAGAATAATATTTCTTTTTCCTAACATAAGAACTAATATTAATTTTATTTTTTAAAATAATATAGATATATAAATTTATCTATGATAACATTAGATTTGAAAGATAAAGTTGAGTTGAAGATACAAAATTGTTTCTATTTAAAAGTGTTTCTTTCTATCCGAATAAATTTTTCTAAAAATATTGTGTTATTTTTTATATTATTCATGGAATTTATACGATGGTACCTATGACAAACTGGCTCAACTGGAAATGACCCGAGACACTTGTGTTTAAAGTCTCCGGTTTGAATACGTTTAATAATTTGGGGAGGGAATTTAGAAACCAGAATCTGTCTCTGGCCTTTTTGGTAAAATGTTAAATATTATTATCAATTTTCAATTTTTGACAGACGATACAATAGATGACTAGTAGCGGGAATAAAAACAACAACAAAACACAAGAACAAACTATAGACAGCAAATAAAGGCTCGGACTGATCAACAACGTAGCACAATCGGTTAAAACAAAGTAATAGAAAGACGAGGTAAGACCTTACAACCCTAAAACTAGATGAGAAGACCGGCCGATTGCCACAAGCATTAAGAAAAGGGCGCCCTCAAACCCTGAATGCAACAGTTACCTACAGCTTCTAGCCGATAACTCAGAGCGAAGCAGAGTGCAAAATCCAACCACGGACCCAAAGCAAGCAAGATAAAAGAGACAATCGGCGGTACGAAAATAAGCCGAAGACCAACAGTGCAACCCGAAGAGAATATGGATCGGTAGACGGACAGCTCCTCCGGAGGCAACTAAACCGAAGCCACGCTCGAGCCCCCGCTGACTTACTATCACACCAGCAAAAACACAGTCGAGCCAGAAGTTGTTGCCAAGCCACGAACACGAACCTGCTGAGATTATTTGAGAAAAGCTAGCGACGGAGAAGGCCACAAACGTCATCACCACTGAGTTCTGAGCGATGAAGAAGCACACGGGAGCTAAACCACAAAGCGCACCATGTGAAACCACACACTATGCGACGCCACAGGGAAACCGGACGGACGTCTCCATCCTCGACGAAACCCACGTGCAGCCACCACCTGAGATCACGACGGTGGCTCTCAGATTCAGAAGAGAGATCTAGAGTTACCAAGAACCAGTGCCTCAACACCACTCGAGTTTCCAAGTTCCGGCAAACCCTAGACCCCCAACTCCACACGCAGCTGTAGCCACCACCAGGAGCCACCCCGGAGGTAAATCGAGCCAACGAGGAGCTTAACGACACAACATGCGCCACCAACTCGGCGGGACAAGACTGGATCTGGGAAAAAAATTGGCGAGCTCCGATTCAGACGAGGGAAAGCACAAAGGTGGAAGAAACCGTCCTCTAGAGACTTCCGCCGTTGTTAACCCTAGATCTATGGCCGGAGCGACCAGATCTGAGACACAGTCAAACACCACCCTCAATGCCGCAGAACAACGAAGGAGACAGACGGGAGACAGACGAGAGAGATAGAGATGGAGGCCGGCCACCGCACGAGGAGGCGGCCGCCGGACTAAGCTGATGGCGTTATTTTGTTTGATGGATGTATAATTGATTGATTAAAACTAGTCTCAATGTTGTTTCAATATGGAAAAAAAACAACATACCCACTCATTCCTTAATTATGAACATTTTTTTTGTAACTGGTAATTATGAGCAATTTGTAATCGATTACACATGAAAACATTCTTAACGAGCATGAGACTAGAACTTGCCAACAAACAAAGCTTAGAGCATTTTCCGATTTGTCTTTCACTCTCTTAATATAATATCTAGACCCTTCACGAGTATTTTCTGATTTTTTCTTTTACTGCCTTAATTTTTGTTTCTTTATTTTAATCATAAGAAACTGTATTAGATATATACCAACTGATGCAGATGCCCTAATAATAAGTCTTGTTGTAAGAAGGAGATGATTAATTCGTCTCAGAATATTTTTTTTTTTTTTTTTTTTTTTTGGTCTCAGAATATTGGTTGTCAAAAGAACCACGTCGTTAATAACGTCTTCTTTAATAATCATCAAACTAGATTATAGTTTATCATAACAGAAAGAGAAAACCTGAAGGTGAGTTGGCTAGCTCTAAATAGCAAAATCTTCTCCAAGCCAACCAAAAGTTTGAGTAGTGCAACAACAACCACTTACTTTTCCCATGCAAACCCTAATTTTCGCATCATCTCTCAATTCTCTCTCGTTCGTGCTCCCCCTAAGCCAATCTCCACCGCACATCCTAGTAACTCCCACCTTTCTATGGAGGGGCCACGGCTTCCTCCTTCCGCCACCTTCCATGAATCTGACGATGACAAATCCGACGATCCTCCTTCCGCCTGGCACCGTCCAACCTCGAGTCTCTCCGCATTGCCCTCTCAAGATCCTCCACCACACCATTGGCGTAATCATTCTCTTAATCTCTCTCCAATCCTGGCCACACCTCCACGGTCTCTCCCTCCTCCCCATTCAATCCCAGAGCTAGAGACTTACGTTGTCCAGGTACCGAGAGATCAAGTCTATTGGACTCCTCCTCCTGAACACGCAAAATACGTCGAAGAACGCCGTAATAACCCGGAGAAAAACAAAAAGAATGGGTGCTCTAAACGTCTTATGTGGTTCTTTATCATCTTGATCTTTTTTGGATTCATCATTGGTGCAATCACCCTTATCCTTCATTTCGTTTTCAACCCCACTCTTCCAGTTTTCGCAGTCGAGAGATTAACGGTAAAACCTAGTAATATCGAGATCACGTTGAGAGCCGAGAATCCGACGTCTAACATGGGGGTAAGCTATATGATGGAAAAAACCGGTATGATTTCATTAACGTACAAGAACAAGAGCCTGGGACGCGGGAAATTCCCAAAGATGTCCCAAGCGGCGTCTGGATCTGACAACGTCAATGTAAAGCTCAATGGGTCGACCAAGAACGCCGTTATGCCACCTCGGGGATCGAAACAACCGGTGAGTTTGGTGCTGATGATGGAGCTTAAGGCGGACTATGAAGCAGGACCATTGAAAAAGAACAAGGAAGTGGTGGTGACTTGTGATGTTAAGGTTAAGGGGTTATTAGATGCCAAGAAGGTCGAGATTGTGTCGGAGAATTGTGAGAGTGAGTTCAAGAACTGACAGTCTATATCATATAAGGTGATTGCGTCGTAGAGTTACAGTGTGCTGTAATGATTTATACTTATGATGTAATGTTCAATTGTTTATTTTTAATTTGTTCTCCAAATGTCTTTGTTTTTACACTATTGTTGAGCGACAAAAGAAAACGTGAACAATAGAGAGATCAAGGTGTTCCATAGATTAGAAGATGATTTCGAGGATGTGAGCTTATTTCATATTTTTTTGGAGTAGGAATGGTCGGGGTGACGAATTAGCAAAAGAAGCAAAGACTATAGGTTATATTTTTCCCCATATAGATCAGATTCGGTTAGACGGAGGTGCTCTTCGAAAAACTGGCTCGTCTGACTACCACTTGATCTAGTTTAAATGGGTAGCTGACAAAAAAAAAAGAAAAAAAAAACAGAGCTTGTTTCTTTTATGATGTATCTTTGTTTCGGAGACTACATATAAAATTAGCTTATTTAGATTTTATGGTCAATCAACTTTTTGACAATTCGTCAATCTCTTAGATGAGTCCATCTCCTAATTCTTTGCTCAAACCATAATGTTACAAATACAAGTATCCATCTACTCTCAAGACATATGGCGGAATCTGACTCGAGGTCTCCTGCTCTCCCGATTCACCTCTCAATGAAAAACATCAGTGAGTTGCTGCCTGACAACTCTCGACCGTTGCGAGAGCTCTATCTCCTGAGATATAGCTTCCAAATGATTTTTTACTCAGTTTGGAGAAAAAAGAATAATGGCACGGCATGGTGTTTTTCACCAACTCTGGCCTTTGCACTGTTAAAAATTATTGATAGGCAGATTTGAAATCAATGCCTCACAATGGTTTCAAGGAGGACTCGACGTTACAGAGCTGTCCTTCAAGTATGGCCTATCGACACGATAGGAGTTTAAAAGAAAATTGTGTTATGTTTTACAATCTTTATTTCCAGTAGCTTAGTCTGTAAAAAATATTTTTTTAAGAATAAATTTTACATATTATTCAAAAATAAATAAAAATACAAGTATCCATATTTCAAAGAATTTGGTGGGATATAATGCTTCTATTTTCTTGTATATATGGTTGAGCTAAGCCTAAACTGCATAATTTCTCCTCCACGCTGCTTCGCAAAACTACTATACAATCTGTATACGATCAGATTCCCAAGTGCTTGTCCAAGCAATCTCCTCTCGCCGGCATACGACGGAACTCTACGGAGTTCTATCTGACATCGACGCGATTTCTTTCTCTGCATCTTTTCCCTTTGATTATTGTCGTTTCTGTTTCACCCCAAAAGCCAATAATGGGCTAGCAGATGGGCTTGCAAAAGCTTGTCTCTCATCCCATATTGCTTTGGGCTAAACTCATTTTAATTTCTGTATGGTTTTTATTAAAATGAAATGAATGCTTGTTGCTAAAAAAAAAAAAGACATATCTTGTACATATATAATGAATCCAATAGATAAAAGAGAAGAAGAATTGTCTCCAAGTTTTACAGAAACTTTGTTTCCGAGTACCACTCACAATTCCATGCAGTTTAGGCTTAGCTCAACTGTTTGTACAGGATTCAGTCGATTAGAATGATAACTTAGAAAATGGGATGACTAAAGACGTTTTTATTAGAATCAACACAGTGGATTACAAGACTGATCGAAGGTAAGGAGACAAGATCAGAGGTTTAAACGACAAGATCAAAGAGATGATTAGGAAACCCTAAATCTAGCCGCTTAGTATGTGATTTCTCCCAAAGTCCCCCTTTTCGTTGCCTCCTCCTTCTCTCTTATAGTGCCCTTCTGCGTGGTGCCCTAATCGCGCCTATCCTTTGGGCCTTGTCGCCCAAAGGCCGAGTATGTGGGCCTTAGTACTGTTTCATCCAAGCCGAGTATAGCTGATCGGCTTAGCTGACCGGCTTAAAGTACTCTGAGGTCGAGCTGACGTCTCTAGCCGCTAAGCCGACTAAGCTTGATCGACCTTGTCGGGCTAGGGCCTGTTATGTGATGGGCCTTGTAGAGGGATGTAATCCATCTCCTACAATAAGTCCCCCCCCAGTTCACTTGTGAGCGGCTTGTCGGTCTCAGTGAATTTGTGGGTCAGGTTCGCTCATATAACAGGGCCTAATGCCGACGACAGCTCGTTTTACTGGTGTATGGTTTTAGTCGCGTGCCGCGTCTAGTCGCTCCGCGTTACGTCTTCTCACGATGCGTTGTGTTTTACTCGGGAGGTAAACTTCTCGGATTAGGAGTCCAGGCGGTCTTTGGATGGTTAACTCTGTCGAATTGGTTCGGGCTAGAACCGGAGATTAATTTCGGTCCGGTTTCTTGATTGAAAACCGGTTTTGGCGAGAAACCGAACCGTCGCGAGTAGGTTTTTGGGCATTTAGGCGGCCTTTGAAGCCCATTTAGGCCTTTGTAGACCTAATGATGACGCTTCGAAGGATGCGCCTCGTTTTTGCTATAAATAGGCGCCTCTCCTTTGCTTTCGTCATTCTTCTCTGCAAGCTCAGGTATTCCACTTTCTCTCCCTTCTCTCTACTTTTATTTTCTCTCTCTAGATAAGCCTTCCGTAGCATAGGGTTTTTTGCTAGCGTTCTAGCTGGTTTAGTCGTCCCCCCGAGTAGAAGAGATATGGCTTCAGGGAATCGGCTATCGCGCGAGGAAAAAGGGAAAGATATATCTACTTCGCCAAGCCCGGCTAGGGATGCGGACGGGGGTCCGTTGGAGGATTTCGACATAATCCATCGTGATGCTCTGCGGGATACGGAGAACATGAGCCTTTCCCAGCGCCTTCTGGTCGCTGATGCCCATAGACAGTTTCGCGAAGAAATCGAAGAAAACGTTGAGGACGAGGATAGAGAGGCGAGTGGTTCTGAAGCGCCTAGCCTTGTCGTAAGACCTAGGAGACGGGCTCGTCGGAGGGGTCGTATCGACCAGTCAGGCCGTCTCCCTGCTCCGAGAAGTGTTCCGTTCTACGAAGTAGACTGTCGTCCTGTGATATATCACCCTGGTGGGATTTTCGAAGAACTACCTTCGCTGCCTCCCGAAGCGTTACGCGACCCGCGAGTTCAATCGTGGGGGAACGTTTTCAGTTCCTGTTCTTCCAACGAGACCGTGAAGAGATTGCTAAGAGAGAGTGGTGGCGCTGGAGTCACCTTCCTCATTCCGTCAACCGATCAGCGGCCGTGGTCGCCACCGGTTGGTTACCAGTGCGTGTATGAATCTTACTTCAAGGATCAGACGAAGCTCTGGTTCCCAATCCCCAGACTGATCACGTCTTACGCATTTCGTCGGGATATCGCCATTTCTCAGCTGCTGAACGGGTCGCTGCGCATAGCCGTCATGTTGATGGTTATGGCAGCGGAGATGGATGTTTCGATGAGCGTGAGGGTGTTTGAGGAGCTGACTTTCACGAAGGCGGAGCCTAACGGGATCTTCTCGGTAAAGATGAGAGCGAGTTACAACGTTTTGACTGGTCATCCCAACAAGACGCAGGATTGGCAACGCGCTTACTTCTTCATTAAGTCCGACGAGCATGCCTTCGAGGAGCCGCCGGGGGACGATTATCGCGTTTTATGGAATCAGCAACTTGGTAGAAATTTGTCTGTTTACTCGTATTCTGGTCGATGGTTCTGATGTTCCCTTTTTCTTTTGCAGTTCGTCATCCCAATACAATTGCCTATCCAGAGAAATTCTTCGAGACTGCTCAACTGATCGCGACGCATAGTCATCTCAGGTGGCCGGATCTTAGTCGGGAGTGGATACGTCGGCAACAAGCTAGGATCGCCAGAGGTAAAGTTGCCGTTTACCCTAGAGAGATGCTCTTGAACCTTTTTCATAGTCTCCGTGTCTGATTTCTCTTTCTTATATAGTTGATTGGGAATCGAGACTTCCTTGTGTACTCGGTCCCCGCAAATCACGTCTCTCCCTATTTACTCGGAAGCAACAAAAACTCCTTAACCAAGCTAGAAAGATGGAGGGAGTTCCCGACTTAAGTGCCCTGTTGAAAGGGAAGCTTCAAATGCTCTCCACGAAATCGTCTTCTGCCGGTGCCTCAGAAGTCAGGCCTGTTTCCACAGATGGAGATGTGAACTCTGAGCCGCCAGCTCAGAGTTCCCCAAAGAGGAAGGCCAATAGGGCCAAGGCCAAGAACAGGAGTGTCCCTTTGGAAGAGGCACAACCTTCTGCCGATGTCTCTGAAGTCGCGGCTAAGAAGAAGAAGAAAAAGGAGAGCAAGAAAAGGTCTCGTGAAGAGACTTCTGTTGGGGCTATGGAGACTCCAACTGCCGCAGGGAATGATGGTGCGGAAAGAAACGATCCGGCCGATTCTACTCGGGGATCGCCTGAGGAGCGTCCCAAGAAGAAACTGAAGAAGAAGTCAGCGGAAGGCGATGGGACTTCTGCTCCCGAGATTCCTTCTAGAAGTGGGGAACCAGCTACCGAAGTCGGAGATGGCTCACGGGATGAATCTCCGTCGAGTAAGGGAGCCCCTTCGTCTTCTGCGAGGGAGACTGGTGCGGGAAGCGGAGGTTCGCTTCCGCGGAAGGCGGGAGGAGGAGTTCACTTCCCGGATCACGTAGAATTCCTTTACGACGAGGCGACTCCGTTGGTTCTGAATCCACTTCCGTGTGCTGAACTGACTCGTCAGATTCGTGGCGGGACCAAAGAGTTGCCGCCGGTCGACGACTTATACTTCAAAAAGGAGTACATTGACGCGGCTATGGCGGGCAGACGGGTAAACTTGTTTTCCCCTTGTTTCCCTTTCTCTTTCTTAAAAAATTTTTCTAAGTCTCTTTTGCTTCACGCAGAGTGACGGGAGCATGAATATCTCGTGGAGAAGTACGACAGCACTTTGAAGCAGACGATGGTCCAGCTGGGCGCCTCGGATAAACTCGCACGGACCAGATTGGGCGTGATCGAGAGGTTACGCGCCGAGAACAAAAAGGCCAGCGACAAAGCGGCCAAAGAGAAAGAGGTCCTCCGAGTTAAGTTCGAGGAGTTGGAAGACAAGCTGAAGTCTGACCGTCTTGCGAAGAAGGACGCTCTCCGCGAGAAAACTCGCTTAGAGCGATTGGTCGCTTCCCTTGAGAAGGAGAAGGCTGAGCTCGAGGGAGAGAGGGACGCCGTCGTCGGAACGCTGGTCAAAGAGAGGCAACGCCTGAGGGATTCCAGGGTTCAGGAGGTTACCCGCGAGAGGATCAAGGTCCAAACGGCTATGGCGGACAAGTCTACTCGCTGTATCGGTAAGATGAAGGGCTATCTGGATCGCCTTATCGCGCGAGAGAAGGCCAAGAACTTATATGGGCAGGCTTCAGGAACCAAAAAATGCCTTGAGATGATTAAAGATAGCGGGATCGCGATTCCGCCGAGTATGATCAACATCTTCTCGGAGCAGGAGAAGATGTATGAGGCTGAAGTCGCCAATCTTTACCTCGAGCCGTTCTCTGAGGATGATTATGCTCTCTCTCCTCTCAGCCTCCCTTCTCGATTTGTGAATGAAGAGCTCATGGGGGTACTCGACCCGTATGGATCAAATGTTGGTCTGATTGGCCACGAATCAGCCTCCCAGTTGATCACTTCCCGCGAGGCGACTGAAGATCCAGTCGATGAGCCGATGGTAGACATTACTTCTGCTTTGTCGGAGCGTATCGTCGTTCCCGAAGGAACTACCATCGAGGAGCGCCCCGACGGGAGCGATCCCGAGGAGACCGGGGAAGCGATTCAAACGGATACGGGGGATGTAGCCGCTGAAGATCCGGTCTTGGTTTCTTCATCTGAGGAGCGGGAAGAGGACGGAGTGGGCGTGGAGGAGAACGGGTCATCGCCGGCGCTTGTTGAAGAGATGGTCCCGAACCTGCCAGTTCCAGACCCTTCTGCTCAGGTTGAAGGCCTTGGCGATCAAGTCGTTGAAGAAGAAACGATCGAAGCGCTTGACCCGAGTAGGGATGACCAAGACGTTGTCGTCTGATCTTGTTGTATGTTATATTTAGGATGCTTTCATCGGTGGTCTTGATAGACCTTGTTGTTGTACTTTAAAACTCTTTCTACTTTGTGTTTCTTGTCAGTATTTGCAACCCTTAAGCGATTTCACTTATCTGTTGTGTTTTGAAACATCAGATTTTCATATTCTTAATTTTTGCAAATAGACAAGTGATGAACCGGTAATTGGTTTTACTCGGCTGTCATCATGTTTCGTTTTGGAGTTGTCCAAAAGTCGATAACAAAGAATTGAGTACAAGAGTGAAAGGTCCTTCTGTCCGTTTCCTCAGTGACAATTAAGCAATCGGGTAGCTAAGCCGTTACATTTTAGTCGAGAAAAGGCAAAGATTCACTCTGTTTAGTCGGTTCAATGCTTAGGCATAGGTGAACCGTGACTGTTAAAGTCCTGGAGCCAAGTGTCTGATCAGGACATAGCCGCGAGCAAAGGAATGTGAGTGTCCGCGTATCCTCTGCTGGAGGCACGGGAACCACGATGTGAAAGTCATTGTTTATTCAATTGAGACCTAGGTAAGGTTTTGACTTTGTTTTTGTTACAGCTGGACCTGTTAAGGCTGCCTACGTACCTCGGTTGAGGATCAAGCCATTCGTAGTTCGTTTTTCCCGAGTAAAAGTGACTGTGAGTGGCGCATTTACTCGGTCGAGTAGAAGTGACTATGGGGGTGCATCTACTCTGTTTTTTTTTGTTACAGCTGGACCTGTTAAGGCTGCCTACGTACCTCGGTTGAGGATCAAGCCATTCGTAGTTCGTTTTTCTCCCGAGTAAAAGTGGCCGTAAGTGGCGCATTTACTCGGTCGAGTAGAAGTGACCACGGGGGTGCATCTACTCGTTTTTTTTTTTTTTTTTTTTTTTTTTTTACTAAGATACTTCTACGAGTAGAAACGTCGTAGATGCATTGAGTTCCATGATCGCGGGACTTCTTCTCCGCGCGAGGTTTGGAGCCGGTATACGCCAGGTTTAACAACTTTGATGATTTTGTATGGTCCTTCCCACCTGGCGCCGAGTTTACCGGCGTTAAGCTCTTTGGTGTTTTCAAACACTTTGCGCATGACGAGATCACCGAGTTCTAGAGGTCGGGCCCGGACCTTTTTGTTATAGTAGCTCTCAATCTGATGTTGGTAATTCTGGATGCGCAGCAGGGCTTGATCTCTCCGTTCTTCTATCTCATCGAGGGCGTCGAGTAGCATCTCCTTGTTTAGCTCGACGTATTGAGGCATTTTGGAACGTCGGAGGCTTGAAACGTTAACTTCAGCAGGAGCCATGGCTTCAACACCGTAAGCGAGAGAGAAGGGTGTCGATTTAGTCGATCCTCGTGGAGTCGTGCGATGGCTCCATAGGACTCCGTCGAGTTCGTCAGCCCAGTGACCTTTTTTGAGGTCCAGACGCTTTTTAATGCCATCGATGATGAGTTTGTTGGAGGATTCGGCTTGGCCATTACCTTGCGGGTAACGTGGAGTGGACGGGCTTAGTCGAATGTTCCACTTGCTACAGAATTCCTTAAAGTTGCCTGACATGAACTGTGACCCGTTGTCGGTGACGATCTCGTAGGGCAGTCCGTGGCGGCAAATAATGTTTTTCCAGACGAAGCCGCGGACTTCTTTGTCTGTGACTTGAGCGTATGCTTCAGCTTCGATCCATTTGGTGAAGTAGTCGGTGAGGACGAGGATGAAGCGTCTTTGGCGGGAACAAGGGAGTGGTCCTATGATGTCCATCGCCCATCGCATGAACGGGTAGGGAGCGGTGGTTGTTCGCAACAGTTCGGTTGGACAATGGATGCTGGGTGCGTGCCGTTGGCACTTGTCGCAGCTTCTCGCATAAGACTCACAATCGGCGTTCATTGTTGGCCAGAAGAAACCTAAACTCCTTACTTTTATTGCTAACGCACGTCCGCCCGAATGATTTCCACCGGCGCCTTCATGCGTTTCCGCCATAACCCTTGCTGTCTCGTCGCCATGGATGCATTTTAAGAGCACCTTACTCGCAGTCCATCTATGCAGTTCATTGTCGAGAACAACGTAATGGGCGCTGCGGGTTTTTAGCCGGCGAGCTGCCCATTTTTCTGCTGGGAGTTCCCCTTTCGAGAGGTAGTTGATGAATTCAGTTCTCCAGTCAGGGCCAAACCCATCGTCGTCTGGAGTGGCGGGTTCAATGACTTGGGCGATGAGGGTTTGATCGGTTAGGACGTCGATGCTTGGTTTCTCGATACGATGTATCGGGATGGTTCTTTTCACTTGATCACGAAGCTTGCTGCCAAGGGCGGCGAGGGCATCGGCGCAGACGTTCTCTCCTCTCGGAACTTTGATGAGTTCGAAGAATTCGAACTCTGCTGCCAGGCTTTGCACTATTTTGAGATAGGCGTCCATTCGATCGTTGCGGGCGTCGTAGTCGCCACTGAACTGACTGGCGACTAACTGGGAGTCGCAATAAGCGCTTAGTCGTTTAGCTTTGACGGCTTTTGCTAAGCGGAGTCCTGCAATCAGAGATTCATATTCTGCCTCGTTGTTTGACGCGGGGAAGCCAAAGCTGAAAGATTGTCTGATTAGCTCACCGGTCGGGGACTGCAATTGGACTCCGGCGCCTGCCCCCTTGTTGGTCGACGATCCGTCGACGTGCAGTGTCCAGTTTGAGCTTGGGGATGTGAGATCTTGCTCTAATTCCGGGGCCAGTTCGACCAAGAAGTCGGCTAGGACCTGGGATTTCGCTGCCGTGCGGTTCTTGTAGATGATATCGAGCTCGCCGAGTTCGATAGCCCACTTTGTGAGTCTGCCAGATCTGTTAGTGTTCTGGAGTATTGTCCGGAGAGGCTGATCAGTCAGTACTTCCACGGAGTGCGACTGGAAATATGGTCGTAGTTTTCGCGCTGCTTCAACGACTGCTAAAGCCATCTTTTCTAGAGTTGGGTAACGCGTCTCTGGTGCTGTCATGCGTCGGCTCGTATAGAAGATGGGCTTTTGCTCGCCGCGGTCTTCTTTTATCAGAACGCTGCTGACTGCAGCCTGTGATACTGCGACATAGAGAGATAGAACATCACCGACGTCTGGCTTAGCGAGTACTGGGGGCGTGGTCAGGTACTGTTTGAGTTGAGTGAACGCTTCCTCGCACTTCTCATCCCAAATGAACTTTTTATTTCCTCGCAGGAGATCATAGAATGGCAGGCACTTGTCGGTGGATCTGGAGATGAATCGATTTAGAGCGGCTATCCTGCCCGTGAGCCGCTGCACTTCTCTGCTGTTCTTCGGACTCGGGAGGTTTAGAACCGCAGATATTTGCTTTGGGTTCGCCTCGATTCCTCGCTGTGTGACAATGTAACCAAGGAACTCGCCAGAAGAGACCCCGAACGTGCACTTTGCTGGGTTTAGCTTCATGCCATACTTGTTGAGAGTTTCGAAGCATTCTTGTAGATGGCGGAGGTGATCGGTGGCATGGAGCGACTTAACCAGCATATCGTCGATGTACACTTCCATGGTGGTACCCAGCTTATCTGCGAACATTTTGTTCACAAGCCTTTGGTAGGTTGCTCCGGCGTTCTTCAGGCCGAATGGCATGACTTTGTAGCAATAGGTTCCCCTATCCGTGATGAAGGCCGTCTTCTCGCGGTCATCCGGGTGCATCATTATTTGGTTGTAACCGGAGAAGGCATCCATGAAGGTTAGCATCTCGTTTCCAGCTGTAGACTCGACTAAGCGGTCGATGTTGGGAAGAGGGTAGCTATCCTTTGGGCAGGCTTTGTTCAGGTCGGTGAAGTCGACGCAGACGCGCCACTTGCCGTTTTTCTTTTTGACGACTACTGGGTTTGCCAACCATTCGGGGTAGCGGACCTCGGCAATCGAACCTGCACCGAGTAACCTGTCGACTTCCTCGTTCACGGCCTTAGACCTATCGGGGCCGAGCTTACGTCTCTTCTGTCGGATAGGTTTGAAAGTTGGGTCGACATTTAGCTCGTGCGTCGTTATAGTTGGGTCAATGCCTTTCATGTCTGCCATGGACCAAGCGAACGTGGATACGTTCTGTCTGAGGAAATCCAGAACTGACTGCTGCATTTCTTCGGAGAGGTATGCGCCAACTCTCACGGTGCGGCTCTGGTCGGCGTCATCAATAGGTAACTCGAGGACCTCGTTTTCCTGGGAGTAGACTTTTGGGGTTGGAGGGGACACTGAGTTCACGAGTAGCGACGCTCGTTGGAGTTTGACCGTGGCGACTAGGAGATCCCTAGCGGCCTTTTGGTCCCCACGCAATGTTTTTATCTTCCCGTCCGCGCCGGGAAACTTGATGCACTGATGGTAGGTGGAAGGGACAGCTTGCATCGAGTGTAACCAAGGAGTACCGAGTATAGCGTGATACGGAGCTTTTGTGCTAACGACGGCGAATTTGACCGTTCGAGTAACACCGCATGCACGCACCGGGAGGCGGATCGTTCCCAAGATGGTTTCGGATGACCCGTTAAATCCTGTTAGCGTTCTGGAGGACGCTTTTATGTCGTCGAGGTCGACTCCCATCTTCTGCAGAGTTCCTCGGAAGATGAGGTCAACGGAACTCCCGGTGTCAATAAGGATCTTGGTGACATCATACTCTCCAATTCCGAGGACGACGAGGAGGGGATCATTATGGGGCGCGTGAACACCTTCAGCGTCATCTGATGAGAAGGTTATTGGAGGATGACTCGACGGTTTACTCGGCCACTTCTGGGACGTCGTGACTTGTCGACGATAGTCTTTCACGGAACGGACTGAGTCGCCGCTAGGGGAACCCCCCATGATGACGTTTAAAGACTGTCCCGTTTGGACTCGCTTGGAGTTCAGTAAGGCGCGGAGGTCTTTTGGTACGCTGGTATCAGGAGGTGGAAGTTGAGGTTGACCGTTAGCTCGTTCCAACTGTCGTCGTAAGTCTGTTGATTTTGACTTGTTAAGCTTCACGCGGAGATCGCTTACTCCGGCATTGAGTTTGTCTCGGAGGTCGCCGACTGGCCCTTCGTTGTTGTTGCCAACGCTTGTCGAGATGCGCCGAGACTTTCGTGCATCTAGCATCGTCCGGAGATCTCTGCGTGTGGTATCGCTTCCATTTTCCGGTGCGAGCCGCCGTTTAAGGCTGTCTCTCAGGTCTCCGGGTACAGGCGAATCGTCATTATCTTCGTCGGACGACAAGGATTGCTGAGAGAGTATAACCTCAATGCGTCTGCGATTAGCCGGATGCTCTTCGTCGGCTGAGGAGTCTCCCCCGCCGTTATCCCTTGGGGTTTCTTCCTCGTCGTCTCGTTGCGGAGCGTCGTTTTGTCGACCTCTGCCAGTGGCTTTGCGCTGGGACCTTCGTTCTTTGTTCTTGCTCCAGCTCTTACCGTTCTTTGGTTTGGCTTTCAATGGCTCAAACTTAAACTCGCCGCTTGCAAGGGACGAGAGGTAATGCGCGTAGAGAGATTTGCATTCTGAGGTATCGTGTCCTTTGACGTCGTGATACTTGCAATGCTTGGTGAGGTCGACGGTCCGGGAAGGTCCTGCTGCTGATCCGACTCCAGCTGCGGGTTGGGTGGTGCAAACAGAATCGACTTTTTGGTCGGATGACTCGAGTTCTCTTACCCACTTGTTCCACCCCTCCCCGCGAACTACGAGAGTGGAGATTGGTGTGTTATTCTCGTTCACGACATACATGTAACCATCCTTGGGACCGTTTTTGTCGTTTGGAGCGTGCTGGCGCGGTTCTTGTCGCGCATTTGCGTTCTTAGCCGCTGGAGCCTTGGGTGCGCTCATCTTGCTGAGGATTGCGTTGGTGTCCTCCTCCATTCGGATGAAGTTATCGGAGCGTGCGATAGCGTCTTGGAGCGACTTGGTTGGATTCTGGTACAGGTCTTCTCGGAACTTGGAGTGGACCCACAAGGTGTTGCGCAATGCATCGATAGCGATTCCGTCTGGGATCTCAATCTTTGACACTACGGCTTTGAATTTCTCCATGTAGTCGCGCAAGCTCTGATCCTTTTTCTGATTGAGGTTCCATAGGCTGGACGCGGTGGCGCTGCGCTTTGTGAACATGATGTATGTCTTGAGAAAAGCTGCTGATAGGTCGCGGAAACATCCGATTGAGTTCTCCTCCAACTGGGAGAACCAAGTCAGGGCTTGCTCGTGAAGAGTCTCGACGAACAGCTGGCAGTAACCTGCGTCCCTTTCGTCGTCGGGGAGACGAGCTCGCGCCATCGCGATGTTAAAAGCGGTCATATGTTCTATCGGGTCTCCGCCGGGCTTGTACTCAGGTAGGCGCAGCTTTTCTATCTTTCCGAGTTGGACGCTAGTTAGCTCGCGAGTAAAAGGAGTGCGCGAGGTTGCGGCGAGTACGCTCTCTATTTGCGGAGCTGCGCTGGTTACATGGTGGATCTTCTCTCCCATTTGTTGAAGGCTTAGTTTGAGCTCGGCGAGCTCGCGTATTGTCGTGAGATCTGAGCCTGCTGGGGGAGCGTCTGCGAGAAAGGCTTCGTTAGGCTCCGAGTCGTCAGAGATATGGTCGACTCCGGCTGCCGTAGGATTTGTGTTGAAGAGGCGGCGGCGTGTCAGCTGGGGACGGCTAGTTTGTCCCTCAGGGGCTGTGAGCGCCGCGACCAACGCAGCGAGTTGGTCGTTGGTTGTCTTTTGGACTTCGTCTTGGCGGGCGAGTCGAGCCATGACGGAGCTCATGAATTCTGAGGTGATGGGCGGCGCGGCCGCAGGCGTAGGCGTCGGTTCCTCGCCTGGGGCGCCGAAGGCGGCGTCGTCTTGAGCCATGTAGATCTAGAACGTTGCTTTAGTCAGCCCCACGGTGGGCGCCAATTGTTTGTACAGGATTCAGTCGATTAGAATGATAACTTAGAAAATGGGATGACTAAAGACGTTTTTATTAGAATCAACACAGTGGGTTACAAGACTGATCGAAGGTAAGGAGACAAGATCAGAGGTTTAAACGACAAGATCAAAGAGATGATTAGGAAACCCTAAATCTAGCCGCTTAGTATGTGATTTCTCCCAAAGTCCCCCTTTTCGTTGCCTCCTCCTTCTCTCTTATAGTGCCCTTCTGCGTGGTGCCCTAATCGCGCCTATCCTTTGGGCCTTGTCGCCCAAAGGCCGAGTATGTGGGCCTTAGTACTGTTTCATCCAAGCCGAGTATAGCTGATCGGCTTAGCTGACCGGCTTAAAGTACTCTGAGGTCGAGCTGACGTCTCTAGCCGCTAAGCCGACTAAGCTTGATCGACCTTGTCGGGCTAGGGCCTGTTATGTGATGGGCCTTGTAGAGGGATGTAATCCATCTCCTACATCAACCATATATACAAGAAAATAGAAGATATGTCTTGAATTTGATAATTTGTTGCTTACGATTGTAAAAGGTTCTTGATATCGAGTCAGTGAGTAGTGAAAATGGTACGTATTAAACAAAACTAAAAATATGGTGTCTGTATATTATATAATTTGAGAATCATTTTTTTATCATTGATAATAAAAGTTCTAAATTCAAATTTTGATATTTCGGTTGATTTTTTCTCTAAAATTTATAAGTCTATTTTTGGAAAACAGACTCTTAAGAATTAATTAGATAGTACTTTCCTTCTTATGGAAGAAAAACAGTAGGTTTTGATAGACCTCCGGTTAAAAAGTTTATTCAAATAGTTTTAGATTCTTCAGTATGGAGTGATTATTGAATATCAACTAATTTTAAACAAAATGCAAAACGTATAACCCCTTTTGGACATAAAAATCGAACGAATTTTTTTGGAGTTATTCTTGGGTTCACCCCCTAGGATGAAGTGAACCTCTAGGTTCACCAACCAATAGGATTTCATTATTTCAAATATGATATCTTTTTTAAAAAGGAAACAAAATATTGTCAAGTTATATTATATTTGTAAAATAAAAAGGTAAAAAAAAAAGTAGTTACAAAAGAAAATAATTTTTTTTAAAATATTGTTAACGTCGTTAGCAAAACACTAAACCCTAAATCCTAATCTCTAAATCCTAAATCCGAAACCCTAAACCCTTGGATAAACCCTAAACCCTTGGGTAAATCATAAACTATAAATCAAAAACACTAAAATCCTAAACCCCTTGAGTGTTTTAATGTTTAGTGTTTTTGATTTAGAGTTTATGATTTATTCAAGGGTTTAGGGGTTACCCAAGGGTTTAGGGTTTCAGATTTAGGGTTTAGGGATTAGGATTTAGGGTTTAGTTTTTTCTTAAAAATATTTTTTTTGTAATTACTACTATTTTTATTTTTTATTTTTTTTTATTTTTTTATTTTAAAAACATAATATAATTTGACAATATTTTGTTTACTTTTATAATAGATATCAAATTTAAAATAACATAATCCTATTGGTTGGTTCACCCCATAGGGTGAACCCAAGAATAAGTCATTTTTTAAAGGGTTGTAACACTAACACTTTTCAGAAAATCACTCATCTTTTTAATATTCTCGTCCAGATATGTTTAACTACAGAATTCTTATGGAATCTTGTGTATTAGTGCTGATATAAATCATCCATCTTAAATATTATTCTCAGTCAAGTACATTTAATTGTGGAGTTTTGATGGAATCTGGTGAATGAATGCTGATATGATTGCATTCTGCAAAGCGTATAATTATTAGTCAACCTTTATATAAATTCTTTCGATTAATCCTATTTACACAAACGTGACAATAATAAGTGGAGTTATGTAGTCAAATCGGGTTATTATGTTAGCAAATTACATGTTATATGTACTTGTTTGAAAAGTCATATCAAGATGCACTCTTAAAAAAACCATATCAACATACACAATATGCAAAATATTGAACATAAGAAGAAAAAATATGTCACACTCTTTATAAAAAAATTTACACTAGCGTTATTAAATTGGTCTATTTTCGAATACTAACTAACGGCTTTGTTTCTTTAACGGCATCTCTCTTCTAATTCTGTTTTTTTTTCTATGACTACCAAAAGATAATCATTATAAAATTTACATAGTTTATTAAGTATATTTGATATGACAAAATGATAGTTTATTTAAATTTATTGGAGACATATACTTTTTCTATTTCACAAAAATGTCATTTGAAAATTTCACATATATTGAAAGTTATTTAAAAATTATATTTTATCTTCTATTCATGCATTAAATAAATTTATATTTCTAATTAATACATTAAAACAATAGGTTAAGACTAGATTTTTATTCTAAATGCGGTGTTGAAAATATAGAATACACTTTTTGTAAAGCTAAAATAAAATTTCAAAACAATACTTTACGAAACGAATGGAGTAAGAAGTTTATAAAATTCCAAAGATTAAGGCAAAATTTTGGGACTCGATCACAACATGAAATCACATCATATTTCTCATCTCCGATATCATTAAATTGTACATGATATCATTGTTATAAATGGTTCCTGGAAGGTGACTGGTACTTTTCATGTATGGGCTTGTATTGCTACAAAGGATTTTGTTGGATAGTGATGAAAATTGTGAATTTATGAGGAAGTCTCTCTTTTGACATTCTAATTTAGAAGTGTTTATTATGGTCTCACATATCATTGCACAAGAAAGACGAAAGTGTACAAACTGTTTTGAACTAGTGAAAATGGTGACTAACCAGGTGGAATGACATGCATATACCTTTTGAGGAATACATGAAGAGTAAGGAGGTCTTTTATTTTTGATATCTCGCTTTCGATATCTCGCTTTTTGCGTAAACAACACAGAGATGAAGAAGTTAACATCGTCTATATCTGATGTGAGAGCAGGAGAGCACAAAGGAATGAACCTCCAACAAATGTAGAGAAGGTTGGATGGAAGATGATTCAGCTGATGTCAAACGGGTGAAATAAGGCTAATTACCACCAACAAAGGAATCCATGTAAGTCCAAATATCGATATATATATATATATATAATATGAATATATGTTCTGTCTTAATTTAAGTTTTTTTGGGATCAAACTATCGTATGTATATAGACCCTTTTTATTTTTATACATGCATAGTTTGTATTTAAATAAGGGAAAATTGGAAAAATGAGACACTTTGAACTTTTATTTGTCACAATAGGATTTCTGATATTTTGGACAATTCTGGACATATTTTACCCTTTTTAATAGAAAAAATTGTAAACTGAATTTTAAAAATGTTAAAAAATATCAAAACTATTGGAAACATAAGTATGACAATATTTATGTTTAAATTGTTTTTTTTTTTAAATGAATCATATTTTATTTCATCTTCTAGTTACAGTTACAATACTCATTCTGGTCATCTACTTAGTCTAGAATTCGGCTACTAATGTTTATACATAGATATATCTTTGGTATACAACGTAACCTATCTTTTCTTATATATTCTAACCAAAGCTAGGTTACGTTACGTTATAATCAAGAAAGATATCTTTCTTATACCTTTAGCTTGATAACGACATGTAGCCACAATGCGTTGATATACCTTATCTATATTTGGAGCCATGATATGGTCTGTCTTTTACCTTATGTGGCGTCTAGGGAAGAATATGTTTCACATCTACTCTACTGTGTTCTGACTTACATAGGTTATACATTCTACAGGAAATCCGAAAAATATGGAAACTTCCATAATCGGTTAAAGATGTTTCCTAAATCTAAACTAAATCTTCCCTAAATATCTCCAAGAATATTTTCTCCCACGTTTTTCTCCTTCTCCCACGATCTTTTGTCGTCGTTCTTTGTGTTTCTCTCTTCTTCATCGACATAATCATCTCTCTTTTCTCTATCAGCACAACATGGTTCTAATCTATGTCAAATCGGGTGAATGGATGTGTAGTCGCGGTGATGACTGGAGTTTCGTGGTAGACAAAGAAAGGCGTGGTCGAATGGTAACATTAGCAACTACTACTACGTTGAAGCAGCTCAAGATAATGGTGTGTGAGGATTATGGGGTGGACCATAATGCCATTAATGCCGAGTTCAGTTATTCGTTGTTGAATCAAAAAGGGAATCCTCCTATTATTATCACCAATAATCGGCAAGCATCTAATTTTGTGGGCTATGCAAAGAGGGAATCGTCTACTACCTTGTGTGTGATGTTCTCTGTTTCTGGTGTAAATCAAAAGGAACGAGTCCATATCGATTTGAATAAGGAGCCTTGTGATTCAAGTAATGTTGAGGATGAAGAAGTTCCTGAGATAAATCGAGCAGAGTTTGTCAAGCCGTCAAAGGAGTCTTTTGTTAAAAGAACGAATCATGTCGCTGCAGATGGTTGCGGTCCTTTAAGGAGTGAAAACATTGAACTTTGTCAAAACAATGGAGACAGTGATAAGGATGGTCGAGCTTGGAGAGGAGACTTCGTGAAGAAGGATCAAATTTTCACAAGTAAAGGGGTTCTGAAGGCAACAATGGAAATTTTGGCGATGAAGAATAATTTCGATTACACTATTATCAAATCCACGAGAAAATGGTGGTATATTCGATGTAAGGATGCATTGTGCAACTGGACTGGGCGTGCAGAAGGAATAGATGGGTCTACATATTTCATGATCAACCAATATGATGGAAGACATTCATGTGCTCCTTCAAAGAAAAGGAAATTCGGAAAAACAGCATCAGCAAGAACAATTGGGACTCTGATACAACATCGATTTGATGATGCAAACGATGGCCCAAAACCGAATGACATCATTCAATTTATGAGAATGGAGCATAGTTGTGAGATTACTTATTGGCACGCTTGGGAAGCTCGTGAGTTTGCTATTGCAGCTGCTAGAGGTATACCAGATCGCAGTTACTCTAAAATACCAGCATATTTGCATATGATTAAAGAAGCAAATCCTGGTACGCATACTCACTATGAAACTAATGAGAAGGGAAGATTCATGTATCTATTTATGTCATTTGGGCAATCAGTTAGAGGATTCTACAATGCAATGCGAAGGGTGATTGTCGTTGACGGAACTTTTCTGAAAAATAAATACAAAGGGACACTTCTTGTTGCTACTGCTGTAGATGGTAACTCTAATTTGTATCCGATTGCATTTGGGGTTGTTGATTCAGAGAATGACGATTCATGGGGGTGGTTCTTCAGACAGTTGAAAGTGGTTATTGCTGATTGTCAAGACCTAGCTTTTGTCTCAGATAGAAATGCGTCTATTTCTAAAGCTATTGGGACTGTCTACCCTCGATCAGCACATGGAATTTGCATTCATCACTTATTGACCAATGTGGTCTCATTTTTCAAGACAAAAGGATTGACTGCGTTGGTGGAAAAGGCTTCACGGGCATATAGATACACTGAATTTCAAGAACGTATCACCGAAATTTTTGATATGAGTCCTGAGCTTGGAAGATATCTACGGGAGGCTGATGTGCGCAAATGGGCTCGTTCTCTCTTCCCTGGCTCCAGGTATGACATTAGGACCACGAACCCTGCAGAGTCTATAAATTCAGTTCTTAGAATACCTAGAGAATATCCGGTTATTCCTTTGCTTGATAGTATAAGAGAACTGTTGACTCGATGGTTCTATGAGCGTCGCTTGTTAAGCTCAAAGCATCTAGATCCTTTAACCGCTAAGGTGGAGAGAAAGATTGATAGGAGAATTGTGAAGGCAAAAGGATTCCAGGTTTACAAGGTTGACAACTTCAGATCGGTTGTAAAAGGAGACATATATGATTGTCATGTTGATTTGGAAAGAAGAACATGCACATGTGGTAAGTATGATATAGGAAAAATTCCTTGCCGACACGCCATTCCTGCAATTTATTCACGAGGTATGGAAGTATAAACACATGAATACTTGAGAATTATTTATTTTCGGGATTTTCATCATATAGACTTCATATTGATCAAGTTTTTTTTTGAGATTGACAGGTATGGAAGTGCACAGATTCACTGACGCCTTATACAGCACTGCAGCGTGGAGAACCGCCTATGCAGATTCCATTAATCCAATAGCAGTTGTAGAGTCAGAATGGAATGTCCCTGCTGAGGTTAAACTTGCAAAGGTTTTACCACCAAAGACAAGAAAGAGTGCTGGTCGACCAGTAAAGAGAAGGTATGAATCAGTAGAAGACAAGATCGCATCTTCTCAAGGATCAAAGAAGAATAAAAAGCATAAGTGTAGCCGTTGTGGAACTGAAGGACACAAGAGAGGAACATGCGATTTACCCATCTAGTTTGTTATGTGTCTGCATCTGTCTCTGTTTTTCTTTATTGCTTTTGAAATAATTTGATCTTCTGTTTAAGAACCTATTTGACAATTTGGTATTGCTATACTATAGAGACAAATCGATTTATTCTAGTAATAACCAAAGTAATTGCAAAATAATTCGTTTCAGTAGATGATGATCACCTCGAAATAACAAGAAACATGGTCTTAACTTTGAAAAAAAGAAACAACAAGTTGAGGAAGCACATAAAAGTAGTTGTGCGCGAAGTCGCTGCCTTTGTTGAACATCATGCATAGATATGGTACAAGAAGACCATCACCAAACAACACACAAACAAAGCTTTTATGCCCCTAAGTTCCCTAATGCATTCCAAGGTCTTCTCTTCGCAATGGCACATTGCATCTTCCATCTCTTGAATTCTACTCTCATGGCGTGTCATCATGGCCTCACCAGCTCTCACTGATTTCTGAAACTCGGAATTGTCAACGAGTAACACGTCAAACAGGTCTTGGAAGTCTTCAATCTCCTCAACAACTGACTTGTCAGTCCATTTGAACAAGTGGGTTTTGTCCTTCATCAGTAACATCCAATACACAATTAGATTGACTAATTCTACTCTCATCGGACAACAACGAGATAGTTATATGATAACATGACTAACCTTTTGAGATCCCAAAGGACAACAATGAAATAATCTTCCCGGATTTTGAATTGTTTTTGAAGTGAAACGATTCACTGCCTCACCGCAATTGCATCTTGTGGGAATTCCCCGTTGTTTCGCGAGGCGATCTCTTGTAGTGGATGAAGAATTTACTGAAGACATGAGGGAGTCGATCTCCAACTTTTCGCCGCTGCAATCTCTCTGTCGAGGAAGAATGAGGAAGAAAAGAGATTAGGTCAAAAAAATAACCAAAACTACGTCGTTTCATACTCCCATAACGCGTATTCTAGCTAAGGCAGAGCAGAAAAAAGTCACTAAATTTATCGATAACACCACAAGAACTTTGTCTTTGAACCCTCTAAATTAGTGTTTAAACATCTATCAAACATAGTAGACGGACGTACTTAGATAGTGACCAATGTACAAAAATAATCAATAAATAGGTGTGTGTTTGAGGCGTTGGATTAATTTGTACTTTGGTTTTAGTTAAGGGTTTGGTTAGAGTATGTCTACGGTTATGGTTTTAGAGTTTGTTTAGGGTTAAGGGTTTGACTATGAATTACAGATTTAGGGTTTGTTTAGGGTATGATTAAGAATCATGATTGTATTATGGTTTTAGGGTTTGGTTAGGGTATGTCTATGGTTATGGTTTTAGTTAAGGGTTTGGTTAGGGTATGTCTATGGTTATGGTTTTAGTTAAGGGTTTGTTTAGGGTTTGGGTCCTCAGTTTTTATGATTTTGTTCTTTATAGGGTTGTTTCATAATTTATACAAAATCAAAGCTAGAGTTGTTTCTTAATTCAAATCAAATACCAAAGCCAAAGTTGTTTTCTAATTCTAACAAACCAAACTACTAAAATCACAGTTAATCAATCATCCTCCAGGTCAAAGACCTCAGACCTCTCCCATGGTGAAGGCACATATCGTGTCATAACCTCAGCAAAGATGGGGTCGTGTGCAGCCTCCCATAAGTCCACTCCAATCTTTTGTCTACAACCCATAATGATTTCATCATCCACTAAACTGACGTCAAGACCAAGCAGCGAGCATTCCAAGTGCTTCAGAGCGTATGCACCACAATCACAACAACTTTTGTTCAATCTCAACTTCATAGGCACATCCACGATAGAATATGATGAGAGGAGTAGCTGCTTCTGTCTTTCTTGTGGTGCAACGGACTTCACTATCCTAGGAATGATAGCAGCAAACTTCTCAACGTACTGTCTGTTCTTTCCCCGACCGCAATCAAAGACTTCCACTTTTCTTTCAATGATGTTGACACAGACACCAACCCAGTGATTACCTGCGTTCGAGTCCACAAAAATTTGTAAACGAAGAAATGTATACTAGGATGTAAAAAGAACTGAATGGTTACCATTTACAAACAGAGGAAAGTAGAGTCGATCAACATCAACACCCCAAACTAGATCAGTCCGCCCATGAGATGGAAGCTCTCCTCTGCCGTACCCAAGAAGGAAATCAGGCAATTGATAGGCTTTTTTGTTTGGTAAAAACTTCTTGTATGCAGCGTCTACTTGGAGGCAAAACATAGCACTCATGAAAGCAACACGCCGAGGGGCCCAACGATTCAATGTAGTGTTCACACGCCATATAAACATAACCGCATCCATCTCCTAAAAATTTACAATGAAAGTTAAGTAATATAGCATATAAGAAGTGTTAGGAAGATAAATTCACTAAAGGTTAGTACAAGATTCATTACCTCGTTTCCAAGCCATTTTCCAGCACTTACTACTCTTGTAGCTACAGACAAATTAAAGCATGTAGGACCAATTGTTAAAGGTATAGGCTTTAATGCCCATTCCGTGAATCCTTTCCATGACTCTTCGGAGATATAATAAAGTGACGCCTGCGGAGAAGCATCTTCTGGCAATGGTGAATCGCTAAGCTGAAGTCCATGACCTTTTCTTTTGCACCATTTCTCCCACTGTGACGGCGGTGGAGCTGTATTCATCTCTGTCTTTTCTTTCTTTACTGGATTATCCACTGAACCTCGGACCGAAGTCATTGGAGTCCACCAGTCTTCTTCTTTTTTGTCCTGAGATGGATCAAAGCCTGGCACATACGACGTCTGAGAAAGCCCTTCAACCCCTTGTGTACCTATCCCGCGACCCAAATCATCTGCTTCACTATAATTCACATCGAATGTAGTCTCGGAACCATCCTGTTATATCATGACAAATAAGCAATAATTGAGACACCAAAATACATTATCATTACATAATTATTTTACATAAAAGTTCCAGACCATTACATAAGTTCAAACAAGACACTTACAAACCAAGGACACTTACACACCAAGCACACATACAAACCGAGACCTTATAAAGTACAACAAAATTCAGGCCGATAACTTAGATGCCAATAAAACAAACAGACACGCAAACCACGAACTTAAACAAGACAAAATAACATTGAAGAGGATGGTGAAGACTAGTGTTTGTTTACCCCGCGTGTGGACCTCCTCAACGGTGCCTGGCTCGTCGATGGCTTTGTCGGTGAAGGCTCTCCAAGCTCAACTTCAACGCTGGCTTCCTTACGTGATTGTTTAAGCTCTGTCCGCATCTGCTCAAATGTCTCGGCCATCTGTTTCTGTATCCTTTGTTCCATTCCAGAGAAGTTGTGCTCAAACAACTGTGTCATAAAAGCCTTCATGTCTTCATTAAAAGGAGCTTGCTTTGCGCCACTTGCGAGAACCTTATGCTTTCTCTTCTCCATACCACGATCGGGAAGCCTCTTTTTACCCCTCTTTGATCTAGAACCAACGTTTTTTGATCCTTTCGGAGTCTGAAAGTCGTCATCACTCTCGGCTGCTTCAACATTCACGCTTGCTTCATCATTCACAGCTGATTCGTCATCGAGAGATAAAGAAATCACTTCATTTTCTTCAGTTTCCCAAACATGCTCACTAAAATCATGCCCCTTCTTTATCATCTCCATCAGAACTTGATTCTGTCATCCTCCACATCATCATCTCTGCGAAACGCCTGAGCTTTGACAACATCATAATTTCCTGTCCATGAGATGTATGGGTAGATGTCATCCTACACAAGAAAGGGAAATACAGTTAGATACTAACTACTCATTTCAAACCGGAAAGAGTCGTCATAAATAGATAAAATTACCTTGGGTGTAATAATCTCCTCCAAGCGAATGATCTCCTCATATGACACCTTCGCAGCTCCCATCCAGTTTATGCATCTAGGACCGTCCTTGAAACCCTTATCCAGCTTTTTTCCACAAAGCTTCCCGATTTTTGGCACCGCTTCCATTGCCCAAATCTGCAAGGCGTATGAGAAGCCATCCAAGACATAGCTAGTGGTCTTTTCCTTCAGTTGGGAACGATTTTTGGCTATGGATTTGCAGAGAAGGTCATAAGCAGCAACTCCCCAAGGATACCTTCGAACTCTGTCAAGATCCATGACCACCGCGATGTACTTCAGGGGGATATTAGCTTCTCATCTCTCGCCAATACCACACAAAGAATGATCGCCAAGTAGATAAGACGTATGCGATCTGCATTCTCCATTTCTTTACAGCTTCCTTGTCCTTAGTCCACAGGTTGAAGAGTGTAATTGTTCCATCTTTTCTCCTCAAAACCTTGCTCCAGAAACCACCATCATATTTCCACTCTTCAAACTCCTCAATCGAATATGTGAGTATCGCATTCAAACCCGGTTACGGCGTGGAACTCTTGCAATGAGAATCGAAGCGGTCTCCTCGCAAAGACAAACCATAGCTCGTGCTGTAAGAAAGTCACCAGCTCCCTACACAAGAAGCTGTGTATCACCCTCGCAGAGTATCCAAGACCATTCTCATGGAGCTTAAAAATCTGATGAAAAACCGGGTCTTTCTTCACGACATCCAACTCCTTTGGCAGCCACGCTTGGAACTTTCGGATTATGTAGTCGATCCTGCAGTTGTTGTTGATCTGAGTAACTCGGGGCTCCTCGCCCTCCTTAAAAAGCCTCTTCGGTAGCTCCTCAGACATAGCTACAAACCGTGACAAAATTATTAGTTCAACATGTAAAGGTTTCAATATCATCACACAAATAATAATGTATAAGATGTTTAACCAATCCGTGAAACAAAATTAGTTTAAGAAACACGCCAAATCATTTTAAAAAAAATCAAGCTTTAATGGAAGAACACTTCGATTTCGTTTAATATGAGAATCTATAGATGTAATCCAATACCTTCTGTGAAGAATTGTGAGATTGAGAGGCGAAATTGATGGAAGAACACTTCGAAAATCGATTTGACCCGACGAAGAGGAAGAACGATTCGCAGCCGTTGTGTCTTCAGTGAGATCGAAAAGGATGGTGACGGAGACGAGAGTAGAGACCACGGGCTGATGAAATACCGACGAAGAACAGAGCTTCTCACCGTTGAACCCTAAATCGCCGTGGGAGAGCGACGAGTCTACGACGGAGAAGACAAGGAGAAAGGGGAATTAGGTTTGCGGCATCCCGCGTCTCCTTTTTTCCCATTTAGTGTTTTTTTTATTTTTTAATTTTTATGGATTTTAATTTTAACATTAAAATTTATTACGAAAATTATTATAATTTATAATTTAAATTCAACATAATTGGTAAATTAAGGGTACTTTGGTATTTTACAAGATCTAAAATCCTATTTTCCTAAAATATCTTCTAGAAATCCTAATGTGACAAATCCAAGTTCAAAGTGTCCTATTTATCCAATTTTCCCTTTAAATAACCCGTCTCAAGATTCTATGTATGTAGCTTTTGTGATGGTTTTATTGTATTTCCTTTATATAGATGACGTTCATTTTCTTGAAATAAAATTAAAGAAGAAGCGTTTGAGTTTTTAGTATGTCCTTGTTACTTTTTTTTGGTTCACCAAATATTATATTAAAAACTAAAAGTCCAATGGGTTAACGGTTACATCCGGAGATAATCTCGACGGAAAAACTATAAACGACAAATACAACAACAAAACAGAAGATAGAAGTGTTAAAGGAATGAAAAAAAAACCATAGAAATTCATCACTTTAGATCCTAAAACTGTTGTTCGGAACAACATGGCATAGTCGGAGACATCGAAGTTGAAAGATCCAATTAAGGGGGTTTGAGATCGATTGTGAATGAACAAAACTTGGATTCACCCCCTGTGGTGAACTTTTTAATTCACCTCATTTCTTTTGACCAATCAAATTGCCATGTAGGATTAATGAAAGAAAATATTAAAATCTTTTTAAAAAAGGAAAATAGCTAAAGAAAAAAAAAGGAAAACGCCTATCTATTAACGCCGTCGGCTTCTTCTTAACGAAGGAATGGAAGAATGTGATCTCCATCTGCAAGTTCGTCCTCATCGCCCACGGATATAAGAAGCTTTGTTTGTCAAGTTGCTTTCAAATCAAAGTTTTATTCAGAAAAAAAAAACTCCTCGAGCCTGAAACTTAAATCGTTGCAGCAAACCAAATTTGCAGTCCCTTGTCATATCTTCCCTTCTTCACTTTCTGAAGGGATAGGAGACGATTGCGAACTTGCTTGTCAAGCTGTCGCAGAAGTTGTTCCGGTGCCGTTGGTTTGGTTTCATGTCGTTTTTTCTTTCTTGCCAAATCATGTGAATCGACAGTTGGAAAACATAGTAACAAACATGGAATGCTACAGCAGGAACCACAATTGAGCATTAGGTTCAGGATTGCATATGCCTATGGAATATCGATATCTTTCATAAATCTCCAGACTCTTTGACATGAAACAAACAGATAAAGGAATAAATAACATGAATATCGGAGTTAGGCTTTAATGCTACAAAAAAAATAATGATGGGTACATAATCGGATCTGCAGAGCACTAGCCTTACAGATTTCAAAGTTTTTCCTCATATCCCAAAGTTTCACAAAAAGAAAAAAAAAAACAAAAAAACATTCATCCACATGCAAGAATCAAAAATGGAAGATCACGTTGCAGTTATATTAAAATCTATCAGCAGATTCTAAAGCCTCATAAGAATACAACACTACATGTTCCTTAACTTTCAAATGCTTTGAGAACAACTTCAAAGCAGGACAATATTGCTTAGTCAATGAATGCATATCAAAGGAACATTAGCGTAAACAACAGCAGATTCAAGAGCTCGCATTTGTAGTTGTATGCATTGCATTGATTTCACTTCTCTAAAGTCTCGTAAGAATACAACACATTCATAAACAACAGCTAGCTCGTGCGTTCACAGAACCATGAAGGCCGATCCTTGATGATCTCTGCGACCTGGAAAAAAGAAGAAGCAGATCAGTGTGACTACATATGTAAGGTGGTAGTAGTAGTAGTAGAGCATTGCATAGGAATGATTCTATCATTCTCCTCCATCAAGAGCTTGTTCATTTCCATCAACTTCCTATTCACAAATTAAAGCCATGAAGCCTCTTTCCTTTGTTTCTCTCTGCATCTGAAGTTCAGAAAAGATTTGATCAAAAAGGATCCCTAAAACTCCATTAAGGAGTATTATTATCTGAGAAGCGTGTGTGAGAAGAACATACATAGACATTCCATAACATTATATGAGAAGCGTGTATCAGTGTATGAGACAGAGCTATGATTGAGCAAAAAGGACCAACCTTTGATAGGAAAAAGAGAGGATGTAGTATTACAGTCACAAACTTCTCTTTCTAGCTCATAAGGCCACATGACTTGATTTTGTTTCAAGAAGGTGAAATCGATATAGGATTTGAAAGCAACTTGACAAACAAAGCTTCTTATATCTGTGGGCGATGGGGACGAACTTGCAGATGGAGATCACATTCTTCTATTCCTTCGTTAATAAGAAGCCGACGGCGTTAATAGATAGGCGTTTTCCTTTTTTTTTTCTTTAGCTATTTGCCTTTTTTTAAAGGATTTTAATTTTTTCTTTCATTAATCCTACATGGCAATTTGATTGGTCTAAAAAAGTGAGGTGAATTAAAGAGTTCACCACAGGGGCTGAACCCAAGTTTTGTCCATTGTGAATCGTCTCAGGTGATAAGCGTCCTTCGCTTGATGTAACTAGAGGTAGGAGACCTCGAGACCAAGATGCACACCCAAAACCGTATAGACAGGAGGATGAGGTACAAGTGCGGCATTGGTCGAAGAGCGGGTAAGTGAACTCCATTAAGTTGGCTTGATCAGCTCTAGCACCGACAGTGATGACCCGGGAAACTAGGTGAATCTCAAGTGAATCCAGATAGCAAAATGATCGGTAAGCAAGATGGTGAGAAGGTTGAAACTCTTTTCCTCACAGAGGACAAGCCGGGACAGCAAATAGTATAGTCATGAATTCCGGTACTAGAGAACTCGTCGGGAAAGACAAGAAATGTCATTTCCGGAACAGCAATGAGCCTCATCATGGCTGTTCTTGACTCAAAAGAATTGATGCGCAGCTGCGGAGAAGACAGTGTTGGTGGCGGGGTAGCTAGCAGAAGAGACAGCGTAGTTGCAGGGGTCGAAGATGTTGCCGGCGTCTGAGACGAGAGGATACTCTTGACGACAATCAATAAGGGAATGGAAACTGACTTTAAGCTGAGAAATTGGGTTCCAATATACAGTATTGGACCTCGTTAATCTTACTAAACCCCAATTTGGTCCACAAACCAACTACATATCCTTGTTATCTATCGGATATGTTTACATTATTTTTTTTGGTACTGAAAGAGCTATTGGTGGTGGATTTGAGTGATTTTATCATGTGACAATTTCAAATTTTATCTAGGTAGAAAATCTTGACAAAAAAAATACCTAGGTAGAAAACTTTTTTTAACCATTTTAATTTTCCATGTATCTATATTTTACTGTTCAAAAAAATATTTGCAGAAAAAATGAACAGATATATATATAGCTAAACGAATTTTTTATGAGAAATTGCTAAAAATACCATAAATTGCTTATCAATTTTCAAAAATACTTTTGATCAAAAATACTTTAACATTTGAGTTTATAATTTAGTGATTATTGTTCAGGATTTTGTATTTAGAGGGAAGAATTGGGTTTATAAACTTCTATTAATGTTTTATAAATTATTATTAAATATTTATAAATGTTAGTTTAGTTTTTTTCATCATAAATTTAAGATATTTATGGAAATGATAAACTTTTAAAGGTTCTTACAAAATTATCAAATTTGTGGTAAAATATAAATTCTTCCTTTTTATACAGTTTGTTGTGTTTTTTTTTTAGCAATACGGTTTGGTGTTTGTGACGATCCCGTATCTTTTAATTAATCTATCCAGTTATGTTTGTATTGTATTTGTGATTAAGCATTCCAGAACACATCTTAACTTGGTGCCAAAACTGTTATACAGTCCGATATTCTCATTCCATTTGGTTTCTGTTATAAGTGTCACTATGGTTTAATAACTTTATATGTAAATAAAACATTTTCAGTTTAAATTTTTTTAACTGTTTTAAATATTATAATTTCACTGACAAAATATCCCAATTTTTAAACTAATTACGAAAGTTATTTCTACTCAAGAACAAACTAATACTAGTCTTTTATAAGTACAAAGACAAAATCCGTGGATTCTTGAATTCCACTACACATTAAAAAATACAATGTTTATTTTTTGGGCTAATATTATATTATGGACATCAAATATTATATTAAATGTGTATGATTTTTATTAATTTATCGAAAATACGTTAGGAATCAATTACTTTAGCCACTGCTACATACCAAGAAAAGGTTGAGTAGTCATTTTCAGAAAACCAAAGTGGAGAAACAATAATTGTGGATAAAGATATTCCACTATAAAGTGAAAATAAATAGGCTCAATTATTTATTCAGGGCAACTTTGGAGAACTTTCACATTCTTAATCATGATAACATTATTGTTGCCCATTTTGGAATATATTTTGTCGAATATTATATGTCTTCTTATTAATTTGAATATAACCTCAATATATATATATATATATATATATACTATTTTTAATGGATGAGTTTTAAGTAAGAATCATATGAAATTAAGTAATTCAATTTTTAGACTGTCGAATCTGACTAACATATTTCTCTGTGATATAATTAAAATTTTCTTAAATACCATAAAATATTATTTATTTCTACAAATGATTGCATAGGATCTAACTGGTGACCAAATAATGAAAAAGAATAATAGATTTCTTATTATTCATTTTCTATTTTACTATTTATAAAGAATAATTTTTCATTTCCGTTCCTTCTCATTCTCTTTATTCGTTGTGACGGGACTGATCTGGTTGTAGTTTCATACTTTTTCGGAGAAGCTGCGGTGAATTTTATTGTGGCGGATCTGATATGGTTGAAGCTTCGTACTTCTCCAACGAAGCTGCAACATGTGTTTGTCATGGCTGGATTGATGTGGTTGGAGTTTTTTTATCTTCTTAGTCGTGAAGAAGGTTTCTCGTTAGTGTATTGTTCTAAGGCTAGTTATTGGTTGTTCTTGTAGCGTTTCTTTCCCTATTGTATTATTTGTTGTTTAGATTTTGGTTTTCTGTCTTCTTCGTATTGTTTCTGTATTTCTGCCAAAAATTAAAAATTAGTATAAAATTTAATATTTTATCAAAAAAAAAAAATTTGTGTTTACTCTACTTTTCTCTTGCCCAAAAGAGGAGAAAATATTACCACAAATAAAGAAAAGACAAGACAAAACAATACTAGCGAGAAAGAGAGTATATATGTTTTTTTTAACACAAAGAGAGTAAATATGTTTTCTGCATTTTTCACCTGATTGGCAAGAAGCACGAAAACTAGACTAATCACAATTTTTTTTATCCCACTCTTTTACTCTATAAATTCTATAAATGATATACAGTCAAGACCCAAATTGCTAGGCTTCCATGGCAAAAAATGGCACTTCATAATATCATCTCCAGTGGAACACTATTTTCCTCTTTATATTTTACTCTAAAATAGAATAGCTCTACTATAGAGATGAATTTGCTCCAGGCATCCCTCTATAATATTAAAAGAATATAGAGAGATGTGACAATTTTACTCATTAGATTAGACTGACACTATTTTCAAACATTTTTAAGAAATAAAATTTTAATGTTGATTTAATGCAAAAATGAAATAAAAAATTTGGGATAAAGGATTAATATACATTGTTTTCGCATACAAAAATGAGCTGGAGCGAAAAAGCGAACAACAATTTACATCGAAGAAATGGTTTTGTTTGTATTTATAATTGTTTTCAGTTTTTTTTTGGCTTAAAATGAAGTAAAGAATATATAAAAGAACATTAATCTACTAAAAGAATTTTTAGCAATGTACATTCTAAAATATGTACTTCGCCATATTTATGTTTGAGTTGAATGCATGTATTATTCTTTTTTTTTTGATAAAACGCATTATCAAAAAGTAAAAAAAATAAAATAAACTGATATAGTGACTTTATCAGTCTGATCATAAGATATATAACCTCTTCAACCCATATTAATGTAAAAACAAATAATTATTCTATAAAATTGGAAACATTCAAACCTGTCTTTATTTGAAGTCAGGTTTATGGCTGAGTTGAATGCATGTATTATCCTTTTTTTTTTGATAAAACGCATTATCAAAAAGTAAAAAATAAATAAACTGATATAGTGACTTTTTCAGTCTGATCATAAGATATATAACCTCTTAAACCCATATTAATGTAAAAACAAATATTTATTCTATAAAATTGGAAAAATACAAACCTGTCTTTATTTGTAGTCATATATAATTTCACATGGTTTGTTGGTTGGAGCGCACGCCTATGCCTCTCTTATTTATGTTTCCCTACTCTCCTTCGCTCTTGGCGGCTCTACATAAAAAGTTCATTTAAATTTTAAAAGTTCTTTATTGGTTTCTTTAAAATTTGTTTTATTTGTCGTTTGATAATTCACCATCCACTCAGACATACAGATTTCGCAAAAAAAAAAAAAATTAATCCATTTTAATTTAGACGTGTCAGAGATGATAATTATTCAGGTAAAAGGATTGGTGATCAAAGTTTTGCCCTTTATAATTTGGGCATGTGCTATATGAGCCACATGCATTCACATGTCACCAAGTAGTTTGGAGCATCGTCCCACATACAGACACGCTGGAGTCTGGACTCTGGACTCTGGAAGTACATACATTTCCGTTTTTAAATTAAATATTGTTTTAGGATTTTAGATCCACACTTGCATTTTTTCCAAAAAAATATTGTACCAATTATCGTTTCCTATATTTGTTCATTAGCTATATATGAACTCTCCAATATTTTATTTTCTACTAACAAACATCATTACAAACATAAATAAAAGGTTTTTAAGAGAAAGTTAAAAAAAATCATTGAAAGAAATATATATATATATATATATAATGTAATAAACACAAAAACAAACAAGATAGCACGCAATGTTCGTAATCTGAGAATTTATATCGATTATGTAACACCGGTTTGATAACTTAATTGTTTGAATTAACCACATCGTGGTGGTCTAGTGCTTTCCATTAGAGGAGGAGTTGCCCTGTTGGTCTAGGCCAGGGATCGATTCCCCTTGGCCACGCGGATATGTGCCCATGCTTATGGCCCATTTGAATATCCGGGAGAGGATCTATCCGTGGGTTGCACTTCCTACCCAAGGGTTAGATCTATGTCTTTAATAGATCCGGTCACCCGGGTTTAACCCTTTTTTTTCAAAAAAAAAACTTAATTGTTTGAATTTAGTCTAACTTAGATGTAATGGCAAATATATATAAAAAAAACATTACTCAATTAGACGAAGGAGATAACTTTTTAAAATGAAGGAAACAATATACTACATATACAAAATTATAATTCATAAATAAGTTAACTGATACAATTTTCTACTAACAAGAAATTATACACAATATTTGTTTAATGATATTTATGATATTTGTACAAATGGTTTCAGACTTTCAGTGTCAGTCATGAATGTGGATGATAATTGAAACATTGGTTGAATACAGAGTAGATATTCGATTTTTGGGGATGTACACTAGTCAATAAAAAATCTCTAACAAGAAAACTCATTTTAAAGTAAGGTGATCCTTTATAAGAGAGTTTGATGGTAAGTTATTCCAACAATAAACCTTAAATATATCTTTAAATATTTTTATATATTATATTTTAATCCTCATATATAATAACAAGTACCCAATAATAATAAAAAACATAATATTTATAATATATATATATATATATATATATATATATATAATCTTTAATTTGTGAAAAGAAAGTGTCAATTAGAGAAAAGAGTTATATATGAATTTCTTAACTACATATACATAGTACTTCTGTTTTACATAATACTATTTTATATTTATTTTAATTTAATATATTAATATATTTTAGGTACTAATAATAATATATGTGTAAAACTATATTTGAATATTTAAGTGAGATATAATTATAAAAATTAAATGATACAAAAATTAGTGTTAGTAGAATTATACGTAAATACATAATATTAAAATGAAAAATAAACAGTGCCCTAAGATTTTGAATTGTAAAACTTTAAATTTGAGAGTTTAAAGACTTGTTAAAAAGCTAAAATTCTCAAAATTGAAGGATTTGAAGTCTTGTTTGAGATGTTCTAGGACCTAGTAGTCATCTCTGTGAAGTCTCCATTAACCGTTTGAAATGGGCCGATTTTGGATTTGCTTTATCAGTCAGTATGTTCCAAGATTATTGATACATTCGATAAATACTTCATGCCATATGTTTTTTTTTTTTTGTTAAAGGGTTTACTTCATGCCATATGTAATATATCGTTGTATGTGAATATAATTAACATATATGTAGTTTGCCTCAACGAGAATCGATTGGAAGATATATGAATTCTTATTCTGAATTTGACTATTTTAGATTTTTATTATATTTGAAAGATTAATATTTTAGAATATAATTAACACATATGTTTTTTAAACTAAAACATAAATTAAAATGTAAGAATATGAGTGGAGAAACTTTATAAGTAAAACAAAAAAAATGTATTAATTTTCTTAATGACTAAAAGAGCTTAAAACATCAATCCGTATAATTCATTTACTGAGGAGTGATTACAGAAATGACACATCGATGCACATTATTTTTTTAACTTCGACGATCGGTTATACATATCGTAATGTTCTGTCTGAATGATCACTTTAATTAATTTATTTTTATTTTCCAAAGTATTAAAGATTAAACACATATGTAGCTGCCTCACATGAGATTCCATTGGAAATACATAATTAGCATATTAACTTATGCATTACTGAAATCTACAAAATGTTCAAGTAAACCATATTTTATTACAGCACCGACTTAATACGATTATGCTAAATCTCCCATTATGCCTCATGTTGTATATGTATGATTTTGTCTTATGTAGTCTTGCATGCCAAATGTTTAAATCGTCCTACCATTTATACTTAATAAGACAGCTCCCATTATGGGGCTCATGTTGTCTATATGATTTATCTCATGATGTAGTCATAGTGTCATACATGCCAAATGTTAAAACCGTCCTAGCAATCTATTCATAGACAGCTCTGACAGTTTAGAAGCTCGAAATAATTAAGAAAAACATTTTTTTAATATCGGAGATAACAAAAAGAGCGTGTAATATAAATTGTTTCCAAATGATACATAATCATGTGATATTAAGATTTCGTCACCGTTTTTTTGTAGAACTAAATTTTGCAAGTATATGTTTACTACATAATTTTCAGATCTCAAAAGATATATACATAGATCATGTTTTGGTGTAGAAAAATCGATTAGATTTCGAATATATTGTTCGGACTTCAGAGAAGTATATATTCTCCATGAAATTATATGTTTACAGTTTGAAGATTCGCGTTGATAGCAACAAGGGACTAATCACAAAACACAAGATGGAAAAAGGATCAAGAACCTCAATTTGTCTTCTTGTTTATTTTTTAATCATTTGATACGTTAGAATCTTAATAAATAACAAAAAGTAAAAAAGAAAATGATTCTCATGTACTTGTAAACTCTTCATTCCCCACTCTTTAACTTTTTCCATTCCACCAGACGTTCCAAAAAATCCATAACCTATTAAACCAAGTTAAAAAATAAAATGAATCAGAAATCCACATTAGACCAAGAAGATACAGAATATTTATGTGCTGTGTAGTTTCAAAAAGAAAAAATTATGTGCTATGTGTACAGAGTAAGACAGCTTGCCTCGTCTGGCTCCTGCAAAGAATAAGAAGCATTGGTCTCCTTCGCGTATTTGGATACAAGGATCCCAAGACCTTGTCTTTTATCTCTCAAAATCTGTTACAATGTCACTTCAATCAATATTTATATAAAGATTAATTTAAACTATCTATTTAAATACCTTTGAATAAATTATTTGTCGAGGCATTAAGAATATTTATATACCTTAAAGGCATCTTCGTCGGTACGATCATCTCCAATATATATAGGGAAGACATGGGTACAATTCTCATATCCTACACATGTCAAATGCTCATTTTAATTAGTGAACAATTATAATTTTTAACATCTAAACCACTAGGACCATTTTATACCCCACCACTATGAAGTTTGTGAACAATGAATCTGCAATCAATTAATTAGGTATACATAATGTTTTACCGAGGGATTCTAACAAGAACTCAAGTGCTTTGCCTTTGTCCCATTTAATGATTGGACGAATCTCCAACACCTGAAATTAAATCAGACCGAAAAAGTAAATAATCATGATTAAAACAAAATCTTAATTAGTTGAGAGACATCCACTACTTATGAAAACAATATTTTCTCTCTAATTTTGTTAACTAAACTTACTTTTCTTCCTTGCGTAAGCATGAGCTTGGGGTAGTTCTTCAGAACTGATCGAACTAGATGGGCCAAGTCACTCCATTTCTGTTAGTTCATCATTTATATATTAGTGGTAAGTTGTTTTAAACTATATTGCTAAAAACATAACAAAATCAACTTGAGTGTATCTGAACATACCTAACGAGGCTACTAACATATCTCTTATTGCTTATATGATTAAATTTGATATAAAATATATGATTTATTTTGTCCATACATTTTCGTCTACGCATCGAAAGTGAACAGAAGCACAAAATTTGTTGTTTTCAACTTTGGCTCCTTGAATCGATTTTGTTTTCTCGACTAGTTTCATATACACCTAGAAAAAGAAAACAAAAATATTGATATAATCTTTTTTTGGTGAAAAAATATTGATATAATTTACAGAAAAAAAATCATAGTTGATCGATGTAGAATGTCACCTCACTAATCACCGGAAGGAACTCCGTCGCGGGTTGACAAAGAAGAGATTGGGTTTTCTGGATTGTGTTTTAAGAAATGAGGGGAAAATGAAAATTAGTATTTTTAAAAATAAAAATGAAAATTACTATTTTTTTTTATAAAAAACGAAAATTAGAAGGAAAAGACTTTATTATATCGATTATGTTTTCTGTGGACCTCTAGACATGTATCCATACTTTTTTGTATTTGGAATTTTGCTCTGGTCCTTTGATGTCCATTCCGTGACTTCCAGCATAGTACAACTCAGTTAGTTTCACAAAACTATAAACCTGAAAAAACATAATTTTCTTTTGGTTAATTAATTGTGAATACGTCAAAATAAAGAATTGACGATTTTGTCCAAACAAAAAAAAAATTAAAGGTTTTTATAAGATAAAGCTTATATGATACCTTCTCTCTAGATCGCCCACTAACTATGACTGTTGGAAAACACATTGCAAGTTTCCTTACAGTGTTTCGCATCTGAAACAAAGAATTCATACAAATTGGAAACAAAAAATAACTTAACAAATTGTAACCGACAAATTATATAAACTCTGTATTTCTTACTACATCCACTCGTAAATTTTCTAATATTTTCACAAATATTAAGAAAGCACAATAATCATTTATCATAAATTCATCAATTTCTTTTGCATTTATTTATTTTTGATTACTTTAAATCAATAGTAATTCAAGAAACTCAATTAAGTTTCGAACTTTGCAATCTTTATTATTAACTAATATAAATTCATCGAAAGTATTAAAATTTATTTTTGTGAACTTTTTTTTTATTTCTTTCTAAACGAAATGGTAAGACTATTTTTAACCCAAAAAAAAACTGAAACTTTGTTTCTTTACCGTTGTTATGCGTTTTATGGAATATTATGTTATTTTACTCGTTACTGTGTTATGTGATATTTATTAGATCAAACGTAAAAATACACCTTGTACTGTGTTTTTTTGTTGATGCTAATCTTGAAGGTTAGCAGGAAAAAATATTTTAAAAAAATTCTGAAAAGTTTATTAAGAAACTGGAAACGCTTTTTTTTTTTTTGCGCTAAAAAGAAACTGGAAACGTACCTTGTTAGACATGAAAGCGCGATCAGGATCATCAACAATGGGGGAGAGAGTACCATCGTAATCAAGAAACATGACGATTTGTTTTCCTTCTGATTCATGAAGTATTTCTTCGAACATGTTCAAAGCTGATGGATGTTCTTTCTACATAGTCACAATTCTCTCGTTAATAAAATACTTTGTGATTTAATGTTACAAAAAAAAAACAGAGGTAAGCAAGAAGACATTACGATCCAAGAAGATTGGTTGTCGAAAGGTTTGAGATGAGTAGGAGAACATGCTCTCATGGAATCAACCCATGATCTTATTAGCCCTCCTCCTCTTCCGACGTCTTCTTCGTTGATCTGAAAATCTTGAAAAATTTTAGTCGCCGGCGACGTGTCTCCGTCGTCTCCTCCAGCATATAAAACTTCCGACTTAGAGATGATCTTTGTCTCCAACATTTTAGTAATATTCTCTTCGATGAATCTCACTGAGGAAATAAGATTGAAACAGAGAAGATAGCATATAAGTGACTGTATTTTGTGTGTTTTATATACATTGCAAGAACCATTTTTTTTGTCAAAGGGTTTTAAGAACCAAAATTTCATTATAAGAAAAAAACAAGAACATAAAAACTTACCCATTTAGGATAAAAATCTAAACCTGAATTTGAAGTTATAAAATCAGACTGAATGATTGGAGAGTAAGGGGGTGGACTGATTTTATAGTTGCAAGAAAGTTAGAAAACATTTTAAAAAGTAATATTATAAACAAATGAAAATTCAGACATTGTGTTGTGTCCGAGTCGAAACCATCGAGTGCGAGTCCCACTATACTGTACACGTGTAGCCGGGTCCCTTAGGTGACTTCCTTGATGGCTTGCTTTCGATATCTTTTGGTTATTACATATTCGGGCGCTGGTGCGTTACCATCAAGTGTCACGTGGTCCCGTCCAAATTGATCATGCTGACACCAGAATAAATAGATATTTATTTTTGGAAATTAATCAAATATTTTTTTTTTTTGACCGTGACATATATTTACACGTTCCGTTTAACCATAAATTTTTAATTTTTAAATTCAAAGTAATTTAATCAATCAATCAATCATCAGAAGCTGCAAAAATCATTGTTTACATGGTTTTTAATAAATCTGGAGTTCCTATTTGTAAGAATAAGAAAATATTATATTTAAATGAAAATCAAAACATTATTTGTTATCTACAACTTAACAATGACATAATCTTTATAGATACTTATTAGTTTATGATTTATTAATTTAAAAACCAGCATAATAAGTTATTCTTATATTTTAGAAAAATTTAAATCAAAGATAAAATTATTTATATATGACAAAGTTTTTCAATACAATATATGTGCTTATAATTGTTTTAAATTTTTTAAAAATATTCACATATTAAAAATATTTTAGAAAATATCTTTATACAAATTTTGCTTGATAACTATTTAATTATAGATTGTTTTATATCTTAGTTTTTGTAAAAATATTATAATAGAAAAATATTATTTCAAGATAACAACACACTATATAAAAACTATCTTATTATAAAATTTAATATTATAAATATAAAATTCGTTTTAAATTATATAAAATTTTATATATGAATATTCATTAAGGATATAAACGATATTAACTGCTCTAATTTTTAATGTGAAAGCTCGAATGCGAAAAATCACTTTACAAATAATAGTATAGATAGACAATATCTAAATAGTTCGAACATCTAAACCAGTGAAGTATAATTACAAAACAATTGTCTTATGAATGTAAATAAGCATTATATATGATACTTATCCGTTTTCATATTAGATGTGTGCTCAAGGAAAAAAAATTATCTCTTCTATTCAAAATTTATGCTATATGTTCATGTAAACACCATCTTTCACAAGCCAAATTAAGTTTTTTTTTAAAAACGCCATCTTTCACATCATTCACGATAACAACTTGTTACTAAAACTTTTAGTTATCAAGATTTATTGTGCGATCGTATAGTTCATGATCCAGATAACTACTTCCACTTTAGTTGTACACAAGATAAACTTATACTTAATTCCTAATTTCCGTAGTTGATATTTCTGTACCACTTAAAAAGACAATAAGATCCCATACCTTGATAAAATATCCATTTATATGACAATACTATCCTGTAAAACTCACAATTCGCCATGTTGTGTTTTGTTTAAAATTTAAGATTCGAGAAATGAATCTTCATTTTGTTTTATCAGCTATGCATTTAGTCTACGAATATAATATATGGGTAAAGACTCCGGCAAATATTATACTGATCTAGTAGAGTGATGGTGAACTTGAACTACCCATGAAATTCTCAGATCCAACTACGATGATGAAGGCATAACTACAGCATTGATGCATTTTTTTTTATCAGTCAATGACCTTACAGTGAGATATAAACACCGTTGATAATTCTACGTAGAGTATAAACACCATTAACGATTTTATAGTGGGATATGAACACTGAAAACTCTACTGTGGAATATATACACCATTAACAATCCTACATCATGACATAAAGCTATGAAGATGACCTTACGATTACCATGTTACCATGTATAAATTTGCCAATGAATAAGTCTTTCTTGACTAATATTTGTATATATGTTATATACATATAAGGCTTTGCCTTCACATTTTTATTGATGAGAAATCATTTATGTGTACTTCACAAGATATATCATAATTTGCAGTAAGTTTAAAATATATTAATAAAATATTCATAAACACACGACAAATATAATCCGAAAACTAGTTAAAATACATAAAAATAGGTTAAGATCTGCGCCTTGCGCGAAATAAATATTATATATAAATTATTTTTAAGTATTATATATTTTTTACATATTATGAAATAATAAATATATATTGAATAATTAAAAATTTAGTAACTATTATGTATATAATTAAATTGGTACAAATACTTAAATAAATTTTATTTATCCAGACAAACACTTTTTCTATTTTATATGTTATAAAATTAAGTTTAAATGATATTAACATAGATATATAGTACATTTTTAATATTGACATCTGTTAAAAATATTTTATACTCATATTATTTTTGATCGTTTGTATTTCTTTATAACAAATTTTTTAAATCAATGATAACAATAAAAAATCATGGGATGTTAAATAGTTTTAGTAATTTATAATTTTAAAAACATTCAATGCAAAGTTTAAAATCTAAATATTAAGTTGTCAATAATTGTTCAAAATGTTTATCAAAAAATTTCAAATCAAATTCGAAATTGTATATAATTTATTTTAAAAAAATATTAATATGCATATATATAATATTTATTAAATGAGACTTCATACTTATGTAATTTCGTAATCATTTGCACTTGTTATAACATAAATTTTAAACCATGGATCACAAAAATTTCAGTGTGAGATTTTTAACAAATTTAGTCATTTATATTCGTTTTTTAAAATTCAAAATATAACATATTCAAAAAAATCTAAAATTTTATTATATAGTTAATGTGGTTATTTAATTTATTTTAAAATAAATTAAAAATGATAGAGAATATACTGATTTTTATCAAATTTTTATTATTCAAAATCATTAATTGGCATATATACTTTTACCACATTAGGTAATTCCGTGATTTTTATTTAAGAAAATAATGAAGAACATTTATGATTAATTTATGATTAGTTTAATAAAACGCTTATTATATATTTTTATATGGACCAATATATTTTTATAAGGATTCTAAGAATGATTGTGGTGATTACATGTGGCTACAAAAATATGTTGTAATGTTTCTCTTTTAATATATAGGGGATATTCAGAATTGGTTCGTGTAACCTAAAGATTCTATCAAGGTTTCCTTTAGGAACTAGGTGATTAAAAAGGAAATCAAAAATGTATCCACCATTGCCTTATCTTAAGGTTACCAATAAGACTTGGAATACACACACATACAACAGCAACCCCTTCTTTGACAAAAAGAAAATATAAGAGCAACCCCAATCAATGCTCAGAACCTCACATTGAGTAATTTTTTTTTTGTCACGACCTCACATTGAGTATCTAAACCATGAAGTAATGTCATTCTAATGTTGTTTTAGTAATGAGTTAAATTTAATTTTTAAAGCAAGTGAGTGATCCACAGCTTGACAAATGTATAATGGGGTTTCTGAGAATCTCAAAGGTCCTAACAAGAACCGGTATCTAATCTCTTTTTTACTTTACTGTTTTTATTAATATATTTTGTGATGCTCTATTTATGAAAGTGCTCTAAACCAATCACCATAACATGCAATTTATTTTATTTTATTTTCCTTAACATGCAGTTTTATAACGAGACAAAAGAATCACCAAACTACAATCAAACACGTTTTTGTTTTTATTAGGTCTTACTGTGTTAACAGCTGTTGCAGTTCACTCAATGCCACATGGCTAGGTAGTTAACAACTATTTACTGTCCAGTCAACATCTGGCACGTAGTCCCTGAAAAAGCAACTAAGCAAATCCCCTTATTAATAGTTCATGTCTTCTCATCTCATTGGAGATCTAACGAAAAAACAAAGTTGATTAGTTGAGATTTGAGGTATACAGATCTTCGTCTTTACTGAGCTCGTGATGAGATCCTGATTCTTCAGATGTCTTTTATCTACATCTGATGGTTGATGTTGACACTTACTAGTTACTACTACTTTCTTTCTTTTTTTTCTTTTTTTTTTACAATTCACTTAATTCGTCATTCAAAGTTACTATTGTACATTTTGAATGGTGTCAACAAAGAGGCGACTACGTGATTGCTAACTAGACTGGTTTGTATTCATCATTTAAAATATTTTTTTAAAAAAAAATCATTTAAAATATTTACCAATCAAAGTTTAAAATGATTAAAGCAAAAATTGATTCAGCCGTTGTGTTTATTTTGCAGTGTGCTACTATTTTGTAGCATTTTGTAGTAGTGAGAGCACCAGCTTTTATATAAAAGCTTTTTTTTTTATATAAAGCTTTGTTATATTGTTGAACTTTAAACTATGTTATGTAAATTCTGTTTTGAAAAATATGTTATGTCCTTTTCAAAAAATAAAAAAACTGTTATATGTTGGCATAAAATAGAAGAAAAGAGCGGCATTCCACATGTTCCCATCTATGGATATGATACAACTTAAATCGCTCTAGTATTTTTGCTAGCTTTTTTTTTATAATTTTAAAGTTTAAAAAAAATTAAAGTTAAAAAATGTTTAACTGATTTTTTGTCAACATGTTTACACGATTATATTTTGTTTATCATTAATTGGTCATGCTTCTTGAATGAAAGACTCAACTATAATCTCATATATAGTTGGTCAATTTTATGTTGCAGTGTCGTTCCTAGACATATGCATGCAAAAGGAACATTTGCATTAGATCCAATTTTTTTTTTTTGAAAATTCTTATAATAATTAAAGATTTCAAAAACTTAAGATTCATTTTGCAAACTGTTTTATTTGTTCTCATGGAACTAAAATTTGCACAATGTTCATATAAATAATAAGACGGACCGGGTTGCAGTAATAAGAGAATTCTGAGCAGACTAACCATGCATACCGTAGTAATACTTCAAACATTTAACCAATAGATTGCACACATCTATTAAGAAGAAAATTATATACTAGATTTACAAAAAAAAAATTATTATATATACTAAGTAATAAACAATTGTTTGCAGTAGAACTCATTACATTGCGAGGCTATGTTCTAGAGCACATGGAATGTAGCTACAATCTGTGCAGCAAGAAAAACAAAAGTATTTATTGTAAGCTAGTAAGGAGAGAGGGGGTGCACATGCACCCATAATATTTTTTAAAAATAGTGTTTTTCTCAGCCTAATTTCATATATACACATATTGTCATTGGTAAATTTACACGGTGTGCACCCAGTCAGAAATTAGTTTGGATTCGCTACTGTGCATATATCGTACATGATCTTTATAGGTTTAGTTCTCAGCCAGGTTTTGGAACCGACACTTCACGTGAAACGAATCAAAATTGTCTCCACCCACCACGTGACCGATCTCTACACAGAAAAGAGTACTATACAACATCCAAAAATATACAATATTTAAACTAAATTTATCGTGCCATCTTAAACTAGGGTTGGAACAACAGAAAAAATAAAAATCAGTTTATTGGGGGCGAAAAATATATCAACTAATTAGATAAATTAGCCATAAATAAGAAGCTTCAAGCAATTTATCCGTCCGGCGGTTATAATAACCTAATTAAGTATTTTATTTAAAGTCTCATGGCTAAAACGCTCGCGAGAATTCAAGGATGTGGTTGCGATTTCTATCGGTAATAAACAATTTGTATGATTGGTTGATTATAAGATTTAATAGCAGTTTAATAATAGATTACCAGTATTAACATATATAATATTATAAATATCAAAACATACTATTATGATAAAGTATAATAATTATTTATAAAATATAGTAATTATTAATAAAATATAATTAATAATAATATTATGTTATTTATTTATTTTTGTAGTTTAAATGAAAGTTATAATGTCAAAAAAAATGTTTTGAAGATTTTTATTAGAAATTTTAAAAGAATATTTTGTTTTGTCTATGTTTTTCTATATTTTTATATATGAATATATATATATATATATATATTAATGTTTAAATGCAATATTAGGTAAAAAATATTGAATGTATTAAATGCATATATTGTTTTATACAGTTTTTTTTTTGTTTTTTTGAGGTGGTGTGAATCTGCTTCTACCTCTGAGAAATATCCTATTAACCAACTACCAAAATTATTTATTATAAATAATTTTATTTTATTATTTTATTTTAAATTAAGTAAATAACTTTAAACTATAAATTTTAGTGATTTAAAAAAAAATCTTATTGGTATGCAATGAAGTAAAATATCATATAATATAAAACTGCAGAAGAAATATTATTTAATAACTAGAGTAAATATTGATCAAACAATAACTCAAGCATCAATAAATTCCAGTTGTGTAGTGAATTTCTTCAAAAATAACGAGTGAATTTTAACCCGTTATTGGAATTTTTCAATTTATTAAATCTGGAAATATTTTATCCTCGACGTCCTGTTGTTTCTTGCTTACATAAAACACTAATACTTTAACAAGAAAAAAAATAAAGAGAACATGATCTTGGATTCTTAATTATACAACATTGAGCGGCTGCAATTTAGTGATTGGGAACATATGTGGAAGCTATGTAAGGGCATCTCAATCCTATTCTATTTTTTATTCTAAATATCATTTTGGAATAAAGTATACTCTAATTCCATTTTATTTTCAGTTCTAAAATGGCGCTGTGGTTAGAACTACTTCATTTATGGAGTAATATTATCTATTAATCTATTTAGGAGTTATTTTTTTTTTTAATTTATAGAATAGTCTTTTAATCTTAAATATTTTTATTTAATTACTTTTCCTTATTTTTATTTAATACTTAAATATTTAACAGTAATACAATAACATGAAAAATATGATTTTCATAATATTTAATAATTTTAAATAAGGATGCATAAACTAATAAAAATATCAAAACTAAACATAAAAATATAAAATAAATAAGTAAAGTGATTTAGTAATCTAGTAAATTATTTCTGGAACCGCGACGATGGGTGAAGCATTGTCCAAATGATAAAAATAACTGATTTTAAAAATGTATTGCTCTATTTAGCAAAATCAAAGATAAAAAAATTCATTATTCATTAGAAAATGCAATAAATGACTATTTGTAGAAAAATATTCTAATGTTCATTATTGAACTAAAATATTCTATCATATATATATTTATGATTATTGTACTTTTTAATAATAACTATTTAATTTAAATAAATCATATTTATATGGAGTTTTTGTAAAAATAAAAAATAGTTGGGGTTAAATGGTAATTTTTTTATAAGTAGAAAGTATTATTAACAATTATTAATTAAATAAAAGTGGAACTATTTTAGAATATTATTTTTTGGAATTAAAAATAAAATAATATATTGGAGTAAAACTTTGGTATTGCACCATTTTAGAATAAAAATGAAATGATACACTAGAAATGCTTTAATTAGTAGCTTCCGGAGATTGATCCATCTCTATAAAGTTTACACACGTTTTGGATTAGTTTGATTCTAAGTCAAAGATTTGGATAATTCTATTGACTACAAACGGTCAAGATATATTCTCGTCTTCCGATTATGACCTGACTTTTACGGTTTATTATGATCCGGATTGGACATCATATCCAATACATAACACTTTTTAGGCAATTTTCAATATATTTTGTTGTTTTATAATTAAAAAAAACACTGTAATAGAGATTAGTTTATTTCGATATACTTCTGTGAAATAACATTTTTAAAAATATAGAATAAAAATAAAATTGATGTTTATCCTCCTAATTATAAAGGAAATAGCAATATTTAAAAGAAAATATATATATATATATATATATATATATTGAAATAATTTTGATTCTAAATACTAATTATAAAGGTTGACAAAAAGAAATACTAATATAAAGACAATAGTAATTGGTTATAGGTGTTCCTAGTGCTTATGTAATGTATATTGGCGATTTACTGATATCTAAAAAAAATCTAAAAGAAAACAAAACACAAAGTTTACTCTTCTAATTAGGCAAAAGAAAATGTTTACTTTTTTGTTGAAGCCGAAAAAAATTTACACGGAAGACTCTTCATAAAATTATGTGGCTTTAAAAACTTCTAAAGGAACTTAAACTCAAAACAGTAATGTGCAGAATGACTGAAAGATAAGTGCGGTACAGTTTTAATAGTAATAACACATAAAAATGTATAGGTATATGTAAAAGTTATTGTTACTATTAACGGCAGTGCGGTGCGATCCGTTACTATTTGGAACCTTAGTTATCCACAACAACTTAGTTATACATCAAATTTGATTTATCATTGATTTTTTTATGTGACTTTAGATTGATGCATTGCTACAATACATGCTTGAATAAAAAATTAACTAAAGATATTTGGTTGTCAATTTCGAAAATGTTTAGTGTCCTAATTAAACATTTTAGTTTTTATATTCTAATTTTTTTTTAAAAGTATTAGACTATTAACAATTTATTAGACTCGTGTATATCAAATTATGATCTTATTTTTAAACCATTAATACTATAAAACAGATATCTCGACCACAAAATATTATTATTTATGCATTTGATTAAATATTTAAATTTCATTTTACTTAAAATCTATCCAGTTACAAAATGACAAATGTAATGTTCTAGAGGGATTCTTACTGTCTTCGTTTGAAAACATGCTGCTCATTCTGCTTTATACTATTCCTTTTTTTATCATTTTATAAGATATTTTTGTTAGAACTTTACCGATGGAATTCCATGCTCAAAATTTGTATATGTAGTATATACAAATCTATGGTTATAAAATCATATTTTCCTATATCTACAGTTTAACACACCATACTCAAAATTATATTTCAATCTAAACTATTAAAAGGAAAGTACAAATAATATTTAACCCTAAGTATTTCACAATATTTACCAACATATACCACTGGCATTAAAACTCGACATTTTGATTATTTAATACGATTTTTCAAATTAAATTTAATAATTCAAAATAATAACTACTCATTTATTATTTTCCAAAATAAAATTTACCTTACAATATCTATTTCTGTATTTAAGAAAATACGATATCAATAAACTACCGAATAATCCTTTTTTATTTCTAATCTTGCAAATCACGTAAAACATTTATTATTAACCTTAATGATTACCTTCCATAATATATTTCTATATTTAATAAATCTTCTAAATATTTGATATCAATCAACGACCACAACATCCTTATTTGTTCATATTCTTGTAGATCACGTAAAAATCTAATATTTAAAAACCTTTATTCGATAAGCAACTAACAAAAAATACATTCTTAGAATAAAATTGTATAGTATATTCGCTATTTAATACTAAAAATTCACAAGTAACAAAATCTTAGCTATTAATACGCGAATGTTTCAACCCTTTCCTAACAAGCTATATATACCTCTTCCCCAATAGCTTCAGCACCATATCATTTTATAAAATTCACAAATAATCGAAACAAATCTGTAGATCAGTAGATTAGGAAAAACCTTCATATGCCATGATCTTCAGGCGTAATCAATAGATCTATCTTCTCTAATCCTTTTAGTGAAAAAAATCACAGGCGTTTCAGAATATCTCGTCAGAACAACATACATCACCGACGAAGAGATCAGTGGGAGAAACCGATGTTATATGGGAAAGTGAAAAGTCAATAAAGACAGTCGTTTTCTGTTTTTTTTTTGGAAAAAAAATATTATATGACCTTTGATTTTTGTTTCAGGTCCACTAATTTTTGGGTTACAAATGATAGTAATTTCAGTATCATAACCAAAAGGCCCAAATCAATTCATATAATTAAGCTTTGTTAATATAATTACTACATATATATATATATATATATATATATATATATATATATATATATATATATTTTAATATATTTTTGGAGTTACTTTTCCAATTGGTTTTATAGTTTCTATCAATTTTTTTAACGCTATATAAACAAAATAAAAAAATTTCTTTTTCAATTTGTTAATATAATTACTACAATTGCTTTTCTTTTTAATGCAATATATTTATTTTAGTTATATATTTTCTTATTTAATAATACTATTAAACCTCAACTACATGCTCTAATATTATGCACTTTATGTTTAGTTTACCAAGCAAAAGAAAAAAAATACAATATAAGAAGAATAAAACTTCATAGTTTATAAATGTACACTAAACCGAATAAACAAGATACACCAATGTCAGAACTCAATAACATATGAAACAGTAACAAGAATGTTTTTAAAACTACGAAAACATATAATTACATCGAACATACATCCGCGTGGGCGCGTGGATCAAAAGCTAGTATTAAGTTAAGACCTCTCAACTAAGTTTGTTTCGGAGAAAAACTCATAAACTAAGTATTTAATGAATAAACCCTCCAAACTAATTTTATTTAATGAATTAAACTCTCGCCGGTCATAATTACCATTACTACAAGTAAATCTTTAGTTTATGAATTTCTACATTAGGTAAACATAGTTGAGGAGTTTTATCATTAAAAATAAAAAAATACAAAATTTTATAAGATTATCTAAAAATTAGTAACTTAAATTTCAAAATTAGCAGCAAAAATTTCTGCAAATATATGAGTTTGATTTGTTTTTAACACCAACATTATGTATGTATAAATTAAAAATGTAAAAACCAGAAAATAGAATAAAAATTATCTAAAGATTTTTAACGTCATTTTTATTACATAAGATATAATTTTTTATTATATTTTCTTGTTTTTTACATTTTTAACTTTAGATAATTTTTATCAAAGGTAAATATTTAGATAACTTTTGTTATATTTTTTGGGTTTTTACATTTTCAATTTATACATATAATGTTGATTTTAAAATAAATGAGACCATATATTTACAGAAATTTTTCAAAATGCTAATTTTGAAAATTAAAGTTACTAAATTTTAGATAGTGTTATTATATTTTGTTTTTTTTAATTTTCAATAGTAAATTTCCTCAACTATGTTTACTTAATTTAGAAATCCCTAAACTAAAAATTTACTAGTAATGGTTATTATGACCGGCAAAGGTTTACTTCATTAAATAAAATTAGATTTTCGCTAATATTTGTTTAGGGATTTTTAACCAAAACAAACTTAATTGAGGAGGTTTAACATTACAACTAGGATAAGACCCGCGCCTTGCGCGGGATTAAGTTATTATTTTTATTATATTTTAGAGAATGAAACAATAGTTTGGCTTCATTTGGATTAGGGGTGTTCAATCCGAATATCGGGTTGGTTTCGGTTCGGTTCGGTGTTTTTCGGTATTTCGGTTAGTAAAATATAACTACTATTCTAAATCCATATTTACTTTGACTTTAGTCTTTCACATACTTTTGAAAGATTTCAACTGGACGACTAAATTGATCAGCCAATCTTGTTGCTTTAAATCATTAGTATTTATATATATATATATATAAATATATATATATATATATATATATTATTTAGTTTGAATATTTATTAAATAAAAATTCATATGCGTTATATTTTATGATCATTTGTAACTTATTATAACAAAAAATAATCTATTGATCACAAATTTTTCAGAGTGGGAATATTCAAATTTCTAATAATATATAGACGTTTTGAAAAATTCAAAATATAACATATAAGAAAAAATATAAATATTTTTATTATATATTTAATGTGATTTTTTAATATCTTTCAATAATATAAAATTAAAAAAAAGAACTAAGATACAAAAATTGTTATCAAATATTTATTATTCATAATAATTAATTTTCATATATACGTTAATCATATTAGGTAATTTCGTAGCTTCTAATTAAGGAAAGTGCAAAAAAAATTTGGTAGATTATTTATCAATTCGATAGTTAGTTTAATAAAAAATATAATGTAAGTTAAGATGGACCAACCTATTTTTCTAAGAATAGTATATTTTATATAGTCATTTATTAAATGATAATTTATAATCATACAGTTCTATGATCATTCATATCATTTTATAACTGAATATTTAAATCATCGATAACAAAATTTTCAGTGTGAAATCTTTAATAAGTTTATAATTTATAAATGTTTTTGAAAATTCATTGAAAGTTTTAATATTAAAATATTTATGTAATCTTATGGTATATAGTATAATCTATATATATATATGTTTTATTATTAAATGATATTTTTTACTCATATGGTTTTAAAATCATGTGTATCTTCTTATAATATTAAATAAAAGTTCATATTAATACAATTTTATGATCATTTGTAACTTATTATGACAAAAAAAATAATCTATTGATCACAAAATTTTCAGAGTGGGAATCTTCAAATTTCTAATAATTTATAGACGTTTTGAAAAATTCAAAATATAACATATAAGAAAAAATATAAATGTTTTTATTATATATTTAATGTGATTTTTAAATATCTTTTAATAATATAAAATTAAAAAAAAAGAACTAAGACACAAAAATTGTTATCAAATATTTATTATTTATAATAATTAATTTTCACATATACGTTAATCATATTAGGTAATTTCGTAGCTTTTATTTAAGGAAAGTGCAAAACATTTTTTGGTACGTTATTTATCAATTCGATAGTTAGTTTAATAAAAAGTGTAATATAAGTTAAGATAGACCAACCTATTTTTCTAAGAATAGTATATTTTGTATAGTTATTTATTAAATAAGAATTTATAATCATACGGTTCTATGATCATTCATATCGTTTTATAACAAAATATTTAAATCATCGATAACAAAATTTTCAATCTGAAATCTTTAATAAGTTTATAATTTATAAACGTTCTTGAAAATTCATTTAAAGTTTTGATATTAAAATATTTATGTAATCTTATGGTATATAGTGTTTAATCTATATATATATATTTATGTTATTATTAAATGATATTTTTTACTCATATGGTTTTAAAATCATGTGTATCTTCTTATAATAAAAATGTTAAACCATTGATCATTAATTTTTAACATAATAATTTTAATAGTTTTAGTCATTTATTGTCGTTTTTAAAAATTTAAAATATAACATATACGAAAAAATCTAAATTTTATTTTTATAGCTAATTTGATTGTTTAATTTATTTTAATAATATAAAATTAAACAAAAAATGATGGAGGAGATATAAATTGTTATCAAATCTTTATTATTAAAATCATTAATTGTCATATATATATTAGTCATTTATGGTAATTCCGTAGGTTTTATTTAAGGAAAGAAAATATCATATCATATCACTATATCATATAGTTTGACCAACTTATGTATCTAACAACATATAAAAATCGAATGTGGACCTACTTATTTTTCAATTGAATGTAATTGACTACCTAATTGAGTGCCACCTATGCATTGGGGCCTCTTTTAATTAATACAAAATTGAGGTTACATCTTTTCAAATGTTCCTCAATTAATATATAGGGGATCCATTAAAATATTTACAACTTTTTATCGGACACTTGATGAGACACTAAGCTCCTTTAATGGTGGGCATCTTTGTCCCAAAAAATGTGCAAGACACAAAATCCCCCTTCATTATTCACACCATATATAGTGCACACAAACAAGTGGATATTTATTTAATTCAAACAACAATATTCATTTTCAGTCCTACTTATATAAAAATTGTGGATTTTAAGATTAACTCAAACATTAAGCTATGGTTATTATTAGTTTTTTTTCGAAGTGTATTACTTTCAATTGAAATAACCATACCATGTTTTTGAGTGTTTTATATATTAAAAATCAGTGTAAAGAGGACATGACTAAATAATTTGTGTTCAATCATTGTCGTCCTCTTGGCTATAAAGAAATGAAAATAAGATAGAAGAAGTAGAAAGCGAAGTGCCTTTAATTTGGGGTATATAAATTTAAAGGCAGTGATAAAGTAGGAGTACAATATATATCTCATATTCGATCAAGTTGTTATAAGATTTCATTTAAGATATTCTCAAAAAAAAGAGATGATATTAACCTTATAAATATCATATTTTTGATATATTTCTATATATTCTTGTAAAATTGGAATCGTGGAATCTATCTATGACTGTTTAAAAGGAGAGTATCTTAGGAAACTCTTGTAAAAAAAATACCCCCAAAAAATTCTTGTAAACTTAAAAATCAAGTGGCATGTATCTATTCTTTAAAGGGAATTTTGCTAATTAAGAACAAAAAAACATATATATTGTCCACTTAAAATCAATTTTGGCATTGTTGTCCACTTAGTACTTATATTAATGTTAATTCCATTTAGCACTTAATCAAAATTATTATCAAATTTTTTAATTTTAATTAGTTTTTCATTTTAAAAAACATATAGTTACAAATAAAACCTAAACGTTGATTCTCGTCATGTTTTCTTCAACTCCTCTCTCCCGTTTGCCTTCCTCTTGTGCTCACTCCGTTCAATGATAACATTGAGATCTTCTTTTTTTTTTCTCCTCAAAATCTTGTCTTCTTTTTTTTTTCTCAATAAGCCCAGTATTCACAAAACCCTAAGACCATCCGCATTAGCGGTTGTTATCGGGTTCGTGGGCTCGAGTTCTTAGGGCCGATTGATTAAAAGAAAATCAAAAATGGGTTTAATTCGATGAACCGGGCCTTAGGACTGAACCCGTAAGAGGCGAGTTCAAGCCACGCGTCGATCACTGATTGACTTCTCCTTTCCGCGTTGACGACGAGAAAGAAAGGGTTTCCGCGTAACTCGATTCATTTCTCTCCTCTCTGAAAAACCTAGGGTTTCTTTTCTCGGAGGCGATATTCCGTGCGACGGCGAATTCTGGAGGTTTTCTCCATCAAATCGACTCTGTAATCACTTCTCGACGCTCTTAGGTCAGTATTACTTAGATTCACGGTGTGTTAGCGTCGATTGTATGTTCGAAAGGGATTTGCGATTTGTGTGATTTAAAATCGATTTGGGGGTTTTTTTAGAGTTCTTAATCGATATGGGAGTTCGATTGAGGGTTCATTTAATCATAATATGTCGTTAATGTGTGCTAATAATTGCGATTTGTGGCACAGATGGATCCGGCAGAGGAGAGAAGACATTCAAAGAGGCAAAAGGATTACATCAACAAGTTAGGGTCCGTCCCCGATTCTGAGTACGGGATTCCTAGAAGGTGTCCATGTGGGGGGCGAATCATTGATGAGGTTCGCCGGAAGGACGACTACGACACTCTTCCGGGGAAGCGGTTCTTCACCTGCAAGAACTACGAGGTAAGTTTTATTTTACACGCTTTGATTATCGTTTTTGGGATTACGAATCGACAAGTCTCTGATATTTGTTTATGTTGTAACCAAGGCTGATGGATTCCACTATCGTCAGCCTTGGGTGATAGGTGTGCAGGAGGAGATTGAAAGGTTGACTAAGCGGGTGGAGGAGGCTGAGCAAGTGATGTTGGGGACGTTGAATTTCAGTAAGCAGATTGAGACACTGGAGGTTAGTCAACTTTCCTTGCTCTTTCATTCCATAAACATTATAGTTTTGTAATTTTTTTGCGTGACTAACACTTATTCTTTGATGTTTCCATGTCCAGGAACAGGTTAAAATCCTCTGTGAGCAGGTAGATTACCTCACCGTCCAGGTGGCTACGCTGGAGAAGGTCAGCTTCGATTGAAAAGCAAAGGTAGCACTCAACAACCCTGTAGAGGTAGTTCGTAAATGTTTGTTAGAAATTCTTGATTGCTATATGTGTGTTTGATAATGTTAATGCTTTTTTAAAAGTAGAGGTAGTTGAACTTGTTAAATATAAACCTAACCGTATGAGACAACTTAACTAGAAATAGAACTTCATGAAAGCTTAAGATAACTACAACTATAACTAGAACTACAAGCCAAGCAAACTACAACGAGAACTAGTAGTCTAACTACAACTTAAATAAAACTATAATTAATGCTCACTTGGTTGTTGGTTGCTGTGATCAATTTGCGATTGTACTTTGCTGTAGTTAATATATGCGATTGATTTGAAGTGTATTCATTGCTCTATGTGAACAACTTGGTCTGTAAAAAACTTTTCTAATGAATGTCTGGTAGGTAGACTTTGTTTAATTGTCCTATCCTATCACACGAAAAAGTAGTTTATAAACATAGGAAATCCACAACTAAAAACACAGTAACATATAAACACCACACAAAACCTAAACGAAAATGGAACCTTTCTCCCAACACTCTGCCGGGTTTGTTAATCTATTAGCTTCGCAGAGCAATCAAGAAATAGACGTTGACTCTGCTGAGGCTAATGGTAACTCGCCCGGTTTAGTTAAGCCATTGGACAGGAGAAAGTGGGGACCCAAAGAAGACCTTGTGCTCATCAACGCTTGGTTGAACACGAGTAAGGATCCTATAGTCAGCAATGAGCAGAAGGCAGGGGCGTTTTGGAAGAGAATAGATGATTATTTCAACTCAAGCCCTCAGCTCATTGGCTCCGTTCCTAGAGAATGGAGTCAATGTAAGCAGAGGTGGAGAAGGGTTAATGAGCAGGTGTGCAAGTTTGTGGGTTGCCATGAAGCCGCTTTGAAGGAACAAGCGAGTGGTCAAAATGAGAATGATGTCATGAAAGCTGCACATGACATCTTCTTAAACGACTATCATGCCAAGTTCGTACTTGAACATTGCTGGAGGGAGCTGCGGTTTGATCAGAAATGGAGATCACACTCGTTGTCGAAAGATGGTGCGAAGGAGAAGAGGAAGGAAGCAGGACCGGAGGTGGTGGCTGACGACGAAGAGGTTAGGCCTCCTGGTGTTAAGGCGAGCAAAGCAGCGAAGCGCAGGAAGCATGGGAATGAAGCAGCTTATGATCAAGTACAGAGCATGTTAGCTATGAAAAATACCATTTCGAAACAAAAGATCCTAGATCGTCTCCTTGCCAAAAATGAAGAAACACTTTCTAATCAAGAACTATCCCTTAAGAAAAAACTAATATCTGAAATGCTTTAATTTGGTGAGTGACTTGTATTTTAGGTTGATTTGCTTAGGTTGAATCGATGAACTAGTTGGTTGAATTCGAGAGTTTGCTTGGGTTGATTCCTTGAACTTGTTGGTTGAATGCTTGAACTTCTTTATGAGTCGAACAAATTGTTTATGTTTAGCTGTATTGACTCTGTTTTCTTATCTTTTGCAGGTCTGAGAGTGCAGGTCACGGGTTGGAGTTAAGGTGTTGGAGGTCAGTAGTTGTTGCAGGTGAAGCCTTGTTGTTTGTTTGTCACGGGATAGTGTAGGCTTGTGTATCTTTCTACACTAGTTTTCAATCACGGATGATGTACTATGTATTGTGTCAGTGACAAGTTGATTCACGGATGTAATATGGTTTCGAACTCTATATATTATTGCACTTCTATTACTTTCAATTGCTCACATCTCTCACTTTAACACAATTGCACTTATCTCACTTCAAAACAATTGCACTTCTATTACTTTCAATTGCTCATGCACCAAGTAAGAACAACCTCACTACAACAGCTCTCATCGTTCATCTTCAGAAAGTAACTCCAAGTCCGGACCAGCTCACTACAACAGCTCTCATCGGGACAATCTCTCATCTTGAAGAACGAAGTCAGCTCTCCTCTCCATCTTCACATACAGAAACAAAATCAAACACGGAACAAGGTATAAAACATGCATCTTAGTAATAGCTTGGGTTATAAAAGGATTATGAAAAAGATAAAGGTTTTTGAAATAAATGAAAATTGCAAAAAAAAAATTACAACTTCTTTAAAGGATTATGAGTACGAAAATATAGGATTATGAAATAAAAGATTATGAAAAATAAAGGATTATGAAAAATAAAGGATTATGCAATATAAATGATTACGAAAAAGAAAATATAGGATTATGAAAAATAAATGATTAGGAAAAATAAATGATTATGAAAAATAAAGGATTATGCAATATAAATGATTATGAAAAATAAAATATAGGATTATGAAAAATAAATGATTATAAAAAAGAAATGATTATGAAAAATAAATGATTATGAAAAATAAATGATTATGAAAAATAAAGGATTGTGAAAAATAAAGGATTATGAAAAAGAAAATATAGGATTATGAAAAATAAATGATTATGGAAACAAACAAATTCTATTGATGGAATATAAATAAAAAATGATGGAGTTACAAACCCCCTACTTGCCTTTTGTAGGAAGGAAAACATAAATAAAGTGCTTGACAAATGTCTTCCTCATCAACGGATGAAGTTGATGAAGCTTTAGACGAAATAGTCGACCAAGTAGTTGACAATTACATCGACGCAATAGTTGATGGTCAAGCCAACAAGCCGAGGAGACGAGCTTATATCGAAAGAGATCGGGAAGTAGGACACACTCAACTATGGAACGATTCTTTCACGGAAAATCCTACATACCCACCGGAATTGTTTAGGCGGCGTTTTCGAATGAACAAGCCATTGTTCCTTCGCATTGTCGAACGCCTAAGTAGTGAAGTTCCTTACTTTCAGCAAAGACGAAATGCTCACGGAAGGAACGGGCTATCTGCACTTCAAAAGTGTACGGCAGCTATACGTATGCTGGCATATGGTCAATCGGGAGATACATATGTCCGACTTGGTGACAGTACATCACGTTTGTGTTTGGCAAATTTCACTGATGCAATAATACAATTGTTTGGAAAAGAGTATCTACGAAAACCTACAGCCGAGGATCTTCAACGATTACTCGATGTTGGAGAGGTACGGGGGTTTCCGGGGATGATAGGCAGCATCGACTGTATGCATTGGGAGTGGAAAAACTGCCCAACGGCTTGGAAAGGTCAGTTCACACGTGGTTCAGGAAAGCCGACAATTGTCTTAGAAGCCGTGGCATCACAAGATCTTTGGATATGGCACGCATTTTTCGGCTTATCAGGTACCCTCAACGATATCAATGTTCTTGATCGATCACCTGTTTTTGATGATGTCTTACATGGTCGAGCACCTAAAGTTAAGTTCAAGGTCAACAACCACACTTATCGTATGGCCTACTATCTTACTGACGGAATTTATCCAAACTGGTCAACATTTATCCAATCCATCCCACTTCCTCAAGGTCCTAAAGCCGAGAAATTTGCAGAAAAGCAAGAATCCGCCAGAAAAGATGTCGAACGGGCTTTTGGAGTATTGCAATCGAGGTTTGCAATTGTTAAAAACCCCGCTCTACAATGGGACAAGGAAAAGATAGGAAAGATAATGAGAACTTGTGTTATATTGCACAATATGATAGTAGAGAACAAACGACACGGATACGCTCAAATTGATACTTCTGAGTTCGAGTCAGGAGAATCAAGCAGAAGTTCGAGGGTGACAAGGAGAGAAAGTATTCATGTCGGTGATATGTTAGGCATGCGCAGAAAAGTTCGAGATCCAGAGAAGCATGCTCGTTTGAAAGCTGATTTAATGGAAAATATATGGCAAAAGTTTGGTGATGAAGATGAATAAGCTTTGTATGTTATTAAATTTCTTGATTTATGTAATCTACTCTTAATGTATTGAATAAAAAGTTTTAAAATATTTATAATATATTTTAATATTTTATTCATGTATTCTGAATATTTTGAAACTTTTAAATAATAAAATAAATATTATTATTTTATTCTTATGAACTCGTTCTTGAAATTCACCAATGCAGAAAACAACAAATACAGATTCATAACTATTCATGAACCTACAAAAAAAAATTAAAAAATCTTTGTGAACCCCAAAGGGTTCCCCAATGCTCATACTCTGATTTATTAATTCCATCGAAATCATGGAAGCTCGAGATATCCCAACCCCAAGATACCAATAAAAAAATCCCTTTTAGCACTTAATCAAAATTATTATCAAATTATTTTTAATTTTAATTAGTTTTTTACGTTTAAAAAAATACATATAGATACAAATAAAACCTAAACTTTGATTCTCGTCATGTTTTCTTCAAGACTTCAACTCCTCTCTCACGTTGGCCTTCCTCTTGTGCTCTACTCCGTTCAATGATAACTTTGAGATCTTCTTTTTTTTTCTCCTCAAAATCTTGTCTTCTTCTTTTTCTCAGTAAACCTAGTATTCACAAAACCCTACTTTATTAATTCCATCGAAATCATGGAAGCTTGAGATATCTCCAACCCCAAGATACCAATAAAAAAATCCCATTTAGCACTTAATCAAAATTATTATCAATTTTTTTAATTTTATTTAGCTTTTTACATTTAAAATAAAAATACATACATATACAAATAAAACCTAAACTTTGATTCTCGTCATGTTTTCTTCAACTTCTCTCTCACGTCAGCCTTCCTCTTGTGCTTACTCCAGTTCAATGATAACTTTGAGATCCTCTTTTTTTTTCTCCTCAAAATCTTGTCTTTTTCTTTTTCTTAGTAAACCCAGTATTCACAAAACCCTACTTTATTAATTCCATCGAAAATGGAAGCTCGAGATATCCCCAACCCCAAGATACCAATAAAAAAAAATCCAAACCTATTTCCGCTTCGCTGCCTTTGATCGCAAGACATTAAAGTCAAAAGAGCTATGTAAGCATCGTGAAATCGAGTTTCTTAAATCTTAAGAGTCTCATGATCGTAAATAAGCCAAAAGATGTTTACTGTGAATTTGTTCTTTCCTCTACTCCTACGTCTTTTATTGGTAAGTCAAACTTTACTGTGAGTTAAGCGAATGAGTTTCAACTTGCAAACAGATTAGACTATGAAACTAGCGGCATGATGCTCATAACTAACTCCCATAAGCTCTCTCCATCGGACCTTCCCCGAATTTGAACATAATCATGATTAAGTCAGGTCATTTACGGTCTAAACACATATCTTGACGTGTGTATTCTGCCTTGGACGTTAGTAGAGTTTTAGAGGGAGGTGTGGGAGAGTCCGGACCAATTCAGGTAGCTCTTGATCCTATTTCAAGTGCATTACTTGTCAGAGTTTCTCTTAGTGTCCATCGTTGATGGTTTGGCCTTCTCATTTCCACGTTTAAGATTTGGACAACTAGTGAGTTTTAGGGGCACATATACAAATTGACTAGCGGAGACTTGCCATTTTGTTCAATTTTCTTCTTAGCCGTAAGAATTTATATCTTCCTTTGGGAGCGTTTACAATAGTTAGTGGGCGTACTGCTATTGTGAGTTATGTTTTTTTTTTTGTTGGTCAAATCCTTGTTGTCACCATGCAAGGGTGGATCAGCACCTTACACTGATCAAATCCTTATTGCCACCATCCATTTGCTTTTGACTTTTGAATCTCTCATTTTGTCCAAGTCTCTTAGTTCCTCTTTCAGGTTATGATCAAGGTTTGCTAGGTGTGTAGACGACAAACGCAAGGAGATTGGCATTATAGAAAGATTTTCAATCCAAAACAAAGAACTTATGCTTCCATTTTTTTATGTTTGTAAAAATTAATTATTCTATTCTAAAATCAGTTTGTTTCTGTTTGTAATGATAATATTTTTAATCCAAAACAAGAGTTTATGCTTTTAAGGTTTTAAATTGTTTAAGGATGTGGTATAAAGAGATACACATGTGGTCTTGCTTATGTTGTATCATTGATCAAAAGTTCAAACCAGAACACTGAAACTCACTGTAGTAAAGGGTGATATGAATTCGGCTTTATTAGCAACTCACTTGATATTTGTACAATGTCTGCTTGAATACACACACAAGCGCGTGGAAGGTTGGTCCTCACATATGTCAAAAAAATTTTATTTTTCCGGTCATTGTTGATGATAGCAGGAGTGACTCAAGGGTACTGATCAAATCAGAAGGGTAAGTAGCTCATTTGGAAATTGACCAGGCTTCGATCGATTCCACAGTCCTCACAGACCATCAACTTTAGCTTATCAGAAATTGAACTCGCATCCAAATTCAGTAACCTACCTCCTTATGCTTCATCAGCAAGTAAACTGCATCCCTTGCTTACAAACGAGTTCCACAAACCACAAGAAGCATAGATATGCATCTTAGTAAACTTGATTGACCAAAAAAGGAGAAGGAAAGAAGAGATCATTGATGAAGTAGATTTTCTTGGTCAATTTGCATTCGAAATTTGGTTAAAAAAAAGAAGTAAAAGTCAATATTTTCAAGATCTGCTAAATATTGGCTAATCGTTTTTGGGCTAAAATTTTGGAAATTTGTAACAAATCCAGCAGAAGTTAGATTCTAATTTTTTAAAAGATCTTCAAATAATATATAGGAAATCATATGTAGCTTTTATTTAAGGAAAAATGAAAAATATTATATGTATAATTATTAATCAATTTGATAGTTTAATAAATATATATCTAGATGAACCAATCTATTTTTTCTAAAAATTCTGAGAAGTATTCAATGAATGACGCATGACTACCTAAAATGTTCTAATTTTTTTCAATTAATATATCCCCTATATATTAATTGAAAAACATTAACTTCTTTTTGTAGCCACGTGTCATCACTAGGATGATTCTTGAAATCACTAGAGAAATAGGTTGTTTCATCTAATGATTTAATAAATTTTTATTAAACGAACAATAAATTCATTATTAATGTTATTATTTCCTTAAATAAAAGTTACAGAAATGCCTAATGTGGCTTAAGTATATATGACAATTAATGGTTTTGAACAATAAAGATTTAATAAAAATTAGTGTATCTTCTATCATATTTGTTTAATTTTAAATTATTAAAATAAATTAACCAACTATATTAACCATATAATAAAATTAAGATTTTTGGTATATGTTATATTTTAAATTTTTCAAAATGACTATAAATTACTAAAATTGTTAAAAGCCTCACATTCAAATTTTGTGATCCATGATTTTAAATTTTTGTTATAACAAAAGACAAATGATTACAAAATTATATAAGTAAAAAGTATTATTTAATTAACTATTAAGATTAAAATAGATATATATATATATATATCATTTTAAATTAAACTATACACCATATAAAATAGATAAATATTTAATTTTGAAATTTACTTTGAACAATTTTTTTTTTGATAAAAGCTTTGAACAAACATTGACAACTTATTTTTTTTAAATTATAAATTACAAAAGCTACTAATCTCATAATGAAAATTTTGTTATCAGTAATTTAAATTTTTTTTTGATGAAATGTTAAATTAATTGATCACTTTAAAATAATATATGTACAACTATATGGAGTTCAAAAGATTAAACTTAGACAAGGAAACTGAAACTACTTAAACTAAGGGGGAGTTAGTGGGGAGCTAATTCAAGCTGATTTCAAAAGTCAAGAGGATTTTAATTCTATAAATATTTTCATTGATTCTGACAATATATCTTCCCATATTTATAGAATCCATATATTCTTTTGGCTTGATTGGCGATGACTTATTGTGATTTATGTTAACTTTTTCTACTATTGTTTATCTATTTTCCATATAATATATTCAAAATAAGTGTTCAATTGTGTTTAAAGAAAATGAGCGTTCTAGAATTGTTCTTTGCTTTTTTTTTTATCATCAAAGCTCGCAAGGTAATACAAGTTTCTGGTTCTCTCTTTTCTTATCTCTTTTTTTTTATGATATATTTTTCTGTTTTTCATTATATCATGTATTAAAATGGTTTGATTGTTATATTTGTTACTTTCAAATTTATGTTTGCTTTCATTATTTTATTTGTTTAGACTACTAGCAAGAACTTTGATGTTTACCTGTTTGTTTGTGATAAAATATTTTTGTGTGTATGTTCTTACTAATATTTGATTAACTTCACATAAGATTGCAATGGGTGATAAAGAAAAAAATCAGTATAGCCTATGAAATTCAGAGGAAACCAAGGTTTTAATAGAGTTGCTTGTGGAGGGAATTCAACGTATTGTAGTGTATAAAAGAATTCTAGGTTTATCATTTTGATGTGTTGTAGTGTGACTGTGCATGGAATCTATAGTTATATACATGCATGTTTGATAAAAGAGATTATATGGAATTGATAATGCTTCTCACGTATTATATTTGCATGTTTGATAAAGAGATTATTGATTTTGTCATCTCAACTTTGAGAATACATGGGTTAAGTCTAGTATTTTGAAAGTCTTGAGTAGTGAGTTAAAATATAATGAATCATTGTTCCAATAACACCACAATTTAATAGAATTACAAAATCTAAAAATACTTAACTTTTTGAATAACAAAAGATTTATATGGAATTGTAAAATCACCACACCAATAACACCAAACTTTTTAGAACTTTAAGAATCATGTTACCAATAACACTAGAATCTTTAAATTCTTCAACTCTTTAAAAATCAATCTCCCACTAATCCCCCCTAAGTTGTACTTTCGTGTGCTTCAAACCATCGGATCATCAGGCCCTGCAGTCGCGGGTTGCAAGTGTACTTGAGGGAAGTTATACGGTTCCTTACAGTCTTATCAATCAACTTTGCTAGCTGGTCCACTGACTTGTTGCTGCTTTTGTGTTTTCTTTCATTACGCCCACACTAGATTAGGTAAACATACACTTGGAAGACCAGTCTCAGAAGGATAAAGGTGAGGTGATCGTACGAACCCATGAGCAGACGAGACAGAGTTATGTCCCAGTCAGGATCAGGATCCAATCCAAATAGATTCTCTGTCACTTTCAACCAAACCATAAACGTATAGGGACAAGCAAAGAACATGTGATCTCTTGTCTCATCTGGTTCCCCACAGAAAATGCAGCACTGCGGTTGACCCCAACTGCTTGTACGACGACCGGTGGAGAGCCTATCACGGATGGCTAGCCAGGTGATGAAAGAGTAATTTAAAATGTTTGCTATAAAAAATACAAGTGATCAAAAAACTTTATGAGTAAAAAACATAATTTAATAGACATTAATATTAAAAATATACTATGGATGTTATTATGATTTAAATTTAATTATATATCTTATCGAATAGAAAAAATATTGTTTGGATTAATAAAATTAATTTATATGTTTGCACCAGTTTATTTATATATGTAATAGTTACTGACTTTTAATTATTCAATATATATTTATTATTTTATAATATATAAAAACATATTATACATAAAATAATTTATATATATAATGTTTATTCCGCGAAAGCACGGGTCTTAATCTAGTTAGAGATTAATAAGAGACCCGATTAATAATTGGTTGTTCTTTTCCAGACATATTTTCCAAACAATAATGCAGCATGCACTCAATTTATAGTTTACCATAACTGGAAGAAAAACATAAATGATAAGTTTCCATGGTCATAACTGGACATCGCATTTATCACAGTATCAGTATCACAATCTCAGCCAATCCCGTACATTAAATGTTAAAAAGACAAAACTCTACAAGATATTGTAAATATGCACCATTTTTGGTCCAATGTAATGCGGTAAAAACTAGTTAAAAATTAAAATACTAGGAATACATATAAGAGGGAGCACAAATATTAAAATAGAGTCCACACAGTCGCCTTAAAACTCAAATAGATACACAATCACTGCTATTAACAAGTATTGTTTGTGAAAACGGGAATGATGTCGACTTATTTTACTTAGTGACTTCATGGGTCTTAGTTTCATTGGAGTCCATTATGTACATATAAGAAGAACGAAATCAAGAATCAATCTTACAAGTATTTCTCACAAAGTTTTTTTTAAAGATAATATTCTATCTGTTCCAAAATACATGATGTTTTAGAGAGTTTTTATGTTTCAAAATAAATGATGTTTTTATATTTTTATGTTAATTTTACTTTTATTAGATACCGTGTGAACAATGAGACTTTATAAAAAAAAAGTTTTGATTGGTTAAAGTAATTTTAATTTATATTTTTAGTGTTACTTTTTAAGGTGAAAGTGGATTTCTTAATTCTTGTGTCCTTAAAAGCTTGATTATGGATGTATTATTATTATGATTAACTATTTCTCACCATTTTTAGCTAATCGAAATTCAGAAAACACAACTAGTTTCTTCGAAGTTTACAATTTATCATTATTATATAACAAAAACACAATGAAAATGTATGTATTAAAAAAAAAAAAACTTCAAGACATCATTTTGAAAGGAATCTTTATATATAAAGAAGAGATTGTTTCTCTCCTGTGAGGACACGTTGGATGACAGGGTGGAAATAGGAGATCTATGGTGTAGACACGTCAGATACAATAGTCATCGTCCTCGACTCTTCGAGATCTCTGTCAAACTTACTTCGGTTAACAAATCGTCACCTTCGTTACACATCTCCAACATCACCCATCTTCCTCCATTATTGCGCTCTAAAATTAAGGAACTTAAAGTATTCAACTCTCTTCAACTTCTCCCCTCTCCCAAACTAGTTATATAAATCAATCATCATCGACCATGAGATTGATTCTTTACATTGGTTCGATTGGATCTCCATCTCCCAATTTTTTTAATCTATTTCTGCTAACTTACATTGCTTGCCTCAGTTCGTTACCTCACGAGCATATGGTCGCCGCCAAATTGAAGAATACCGGAGGTTCTAAATTCCTCGAGTTCAACATTCTCCGAAAGCAGAAGTTAAGATCTCCTTCCTCCGAGGATGTTACAGCGACAGCGGTCTTGCCTCCAAGTTTCTATCTATGCCGTTGAAATGTAAACCTCCTCGACGATGGGAAGACATGTTTAAATGGAAAAATGAAGTTGGAACAGATCACATTATAAAGGTAACTGGATATTATATTTGGTCATTAGATGTAACAGAAAGGAGTACGTAGTAGCAAGCCCAAGTTAATAACGTTTTTGGCTTTATTGCTCGGAACATGATTACAGGTTCAAAGAATTGGAGAACATCATAATGCACTATCCTGAAATGAATCGTGGAATTAATAAAGATGGAAGGCATATATATATCGAGATCCTAGGAAAGTCATCCTGGTAAGTTATGGATATTACAACCATCGAGCGGTACTTGAAGTGTCATATACATGAATTCGAAAAGGTTCTGCGGCAGAAGCCCCATGTGTGTTCCATTGAAGCAAAACGACAATACACTATGGTAAACTCCTATATATATGCACTTAATAAAGATTAGAAAACATACCAATGTTGTGTCCTTTAGGCTTTAGATAGTGTGAATACATATTGTGAGAAGATGATGGAGGGTCGTTCATCGATTATGGTCTTGATAATGTTTAGATGATTCTTGCGGCGGTTCTGTTTTCATTGATCCTTCACCTAGATTTCATGATTTGGATATGTTCTTTGGTCTCACGTTAATTGTTTATTAGTGATTAATTTGGATTCATATAAATGAAAGTCATGATTGATGGATATTTATCTGATAACGGTATAGGGGTGTCAACGTTTCGAGTGGAGCTTTCATTGGTATCTGCGAGGCTCTTGAGCTCATGGATGGTGGAAAAGAGTACCTTGGGAAGGGTGTGTCTATAAGGTGAAAAACTACGCTGTTAGTGAAAGAAGTGTTACGATTTAAAAAAAGTGTTAACAAATAATGAAAGATGAAAGATGATTCTGGCCATCTTGGTTCTTCTTTTCGTACACAGCTTGATCCAATGGTATCCTTGCTGTGCGCAAAGCTGGGGCCATTGTCAATGGCATTCCTCTTACAAAGCCAAGGTAGGAGAGCAAAAAGGTCAACAGAGATTAGAGTATTAGACTATGGGGTAACGTTCCTCAACAACAAAGATGAGGGATAAAGGAAAACAATAAAAAATATAAATGATTACATATTTTACATGTTCCACGGTAAGATAATTTTGTAAATTTTAACAAAACGAAAAATAGTAGAGTTGGTAAGATAAGCATAATTTTGTAAATTTTACCAAAAACAAAAAAAAAGAAAATAGTAGAGTTGGTAAGATAATGTTTATACGTGTCTATATTTTGACTCATGAAAGCTTTGTAAACTATTTTGGACTTGAGTCTACTTAACCAATCAAGTAGAAGAAAAGAATGAGTATGCAACAATTGCTTTTTTTATGTGGCTCTGTCCGAGAAGTAACAACAGAGGTTTTACAACAACAACAAAAATGGTAACAGCAGAGGACAATCAGAAGAGAAATACAAACATGGATGCAGAGTTGGTTCAGTAAATTTTAAGATTCTCTATATCTCTCTAAACCAGTTGGTCAACCGAGCAGTTTAACCAAGTTTTACTAAAAAAAAATTATATGCTTACCAAAGTTCTTTATGAACTTAAGCAAAAAAAATTGGTTTAAATACCGTAAAGATACATTATCTTTTATAGCATCAAAATCTGCATATTATGATCTCAAAGTAATTATGGTTTGAATCTACCCTTATAACTTTATATTATACCAATATACTCTAATAGATAATTAATTTCATAATAATATACTTTTATAAAAAAATTATTTAACATAGTTATTCAGTAAATCAATGTTACTCAGTCCAAAAATATAGTACGCAATATATCTATTCAAAATATAATATTATGAAAATAAAACAACAAAATTTAATAATAAATAATTATATTCAAAAGGTAATCAAATAAAAATAACAGCCAATTCTACTCTAAAAACAATATTTGTTTAATAATCTTAATCTGTTTGGATGGTATGGTTAATTTGATAAAATATATATATTCTTAAACAATCAATTTTGAATTGTTATGTTATTTAACTAACCTTAGAAACAACTTTTAAATTGATTCATTTTTCACATTATCTAAATCATGAATAGGTTTAAAATATATAAAAGAAAAGAAAAATATCAACATATTCAAAATATATATATATAAGAATGAAATAATTCATGATTTGTATATTAAATTTCAACTGTAATCACAAGTAATTTACTTACTTTTTTAATAAAGGTATAGCAAAGATAAAAAAGGTAAAATAAATTACATTAATGAAAAATATTTTCTTATTAATTTATCAGGTCTTTGGTTTTTAATAAAAACTAAAATAGATATTAAAGATTAACTTTATTTTTAGTTTAGAATAAATTGAAAATATTTACACATATTAAAATATAACATAATTTCAATTACTTTTCACTTGCTCGCCCGCCCTACGGGCGGGTTTATGCTAGTGAAGTATAAAACAAAAGAAAATTACATAACTGTTGTTTTCGGATAAGTAGATTTTCTACGGTTAGTTAAACGGCAAGGACTTTAAAACTTACCGAGCCAAACCAACACATGGAGATTATCTACACACTAAACGACCAACAAAGGAAAAATACTTCGTAAGCATTATGATTCAGAAAATTTGCTAATCGCATCCCAGTCGATCTCCACCGAAGGAAACTTCCCAAGTCCGAATCTCCCAATCTCGTCGAACTCAGAATCCGAGAATTCTAGGAACGTTATGCCCTGTTCTGAATACGAAGATTCCAATTTAGACTCATCCCACAACGAGTTCTTGTCGGTTCTTGGTGAATCATCGGAGAATTTCATTTCCATATGCTCTGTTTTTGTCAAGAAAAGCTCTGTTTTATCCGAAACAGAGCACATGTCTTCTGATTTCTCCGAAACAGAGCAAGTCTCCTCTGTGTTTCTCAAACTCTGACAAATAGCTTGGAGCTTGGCATCAACAGAGGAAGGGAGAGAATTGATCTCTTCGTGTTTGATGTCTGGGAAGTTAAGCTTTCCGATATCTCCACGGATTTGAAAAGCGGCTTGGTCATAAGCCAAGGCAGCTTCCTCGGCGGTTCCAAACGTTCCGAGCCAGAGCCGGGTCCGGCTTTTAGGCAGACGGATCTCAGCGACCCATTTTCCCCAATGCCTTTGCCTTACGCCTTTGTAGAGCTTCTGGGAGTTGGAGGAAGAAGGTGAGAGTTTCTTCATTAGGATTTGGTTTGGAGAGAGGGTTGAGGTTGTGCTGCGCCTATGGTTGAGCTGCTTCTGAATCTGGTATGTTTGGTATGGTGTGAGCTGGTTTAGGCCGAGGGGCTTGGATTCCATGAGAGGATCGAAGTAGAGATCTATGGCTGCAATTGAGTTTTGTAAAGGTGAGATTTTTATAATACACAAAGGAAAAAGCAACGGCTTTTATAACGGCTGTATCCATTGAATTCGTCTAAACATTACTTAAGAAATATTCATCACAAATATCATCAAATTTTATATTAATCATGAATGAAGGTAAGAACCAATAGGAGATTGCCATGTCTAGATGTGCTTTGGACCTAGCCGGTCGGAGAAATAAAATATATGTTTTTATTGGGTTTAAGACATGTTTTAATTCCAGGTTTTAACACACAATATATGACCCAATTTTGGGGAATAATTCAAAGGTTTTGGACCATCCAATCAATCGCAAGCTTCCACGATTTGAATCTTTTAAATGTGTTTAGTGACCTGATCATATAATTTTAGGTTTGTATGGAAACAAAACAATTTTTGGAAAAAGCTCAAACTAATTATATGATTTCATATTATTATAAATTTTCAAGATATATTATTTTTGATGATAGAGGTTGAAGATAGTGGTGAAGTAAATACTTATGGCACATGGTAGTTGGAGAGTTATTTACTATGGCTACGTGTTTTTCACATTTACTTTGATTTTAGACCATTTCGTACACATTTAAGAATTGATAAATATTCTTTAGTTTAATTTACAAAAAGGTTGTAAAAGCCAGAACAACAAACACAATAACTAAACGGTTGATTCTAAGATTCTTTGAAAAGCCAACTTGCCTGCAAACCATTTTACCATTAACTGAAAGGACCAATACAAAAGGCTCTTTAAATATGTGAGATTCTAGTAACTAATATATACATGCGCATTTGATGATATATAGCATCTTATTAGATTATTGTAGTTTTATGTGGACACTATTGACTTTACGTTCTAGGTACGGGCTAGGCAAAGAAGAATGGGGATTATAAATACTTTATAATAATAAAAAAACTAGAGTTTATTCCGCACACTGTGCGGATATATTTTCATTTTATAAATATTTAATTTTGATATTATTATATAAATTTAAATATACAATTTATATCTTAGTGTTATGTATTTTATAATTCTTTAATTTTATTGTTTAGGTTTCTTATTACTTTATTAATATAGGAGTTTGTTTTATACATTTACCCTTTTTTATTACGTTTTCGAGTTTTCATAATTTGAAATAATCAAATAAAAAATATTCTTCAACATATGATTTTTGAAAATATATAGCTGTAGAAATAAATTTTTAACATATGTTAATAACTTCATTTGTATAAAAAAAAATCTGACATGATTAACAAATTTGAACCCGTTTTAGTGGTAGATGATAATTTATTTAAATGAAAGCATTATATTACTTAATTACGAAATTAATTAATGTAATATTTAATAAAAATTATTTAAAAATTTAATAGGATTTTGTTAGATTTTTCTCAACAGATTTTGTTATAACTGAAGATAAAATTCAAATCTATAGTTAAAATTAATTTATTATTAATATTCCTATTAATTATTATGTCATATTATGTGATTAATGAAATGGTCCTAATAAACTTCTAAATAGTAGATAAAAATAGTACTTCTCTTTTAATAGATAAGATATCACCTTATGCACAAAAAAAAAATAAAAATACCATCCATGTGAATGTTGGTGTGACTCATGCATGAGGTATTGAATTCAAACGTCAAGAGGATTCATAAGTGGAGTCATTTTACCACAAAGGAGCCATTTTACCAAGTGTTTAGTTATAATTCCGGTTGAAAAGACCACAAAGTCCATTTATTTTAAGGAATTTGATGTTATATATAATGAAACGGATGATTTTGGAAATTGCATAACGAAATAGGATGAATTTGTGATAATCATAAGTGAAGTTGGAAATAGCCAAGAAAGCCAACAAGGGCAATAGGATCTAGGACTACGAAATGGCAGTTGGAAATAGGTGTTTTTACGCGAGTGTTAAATAGGTGTTTCAGACAACTTGATAGAACCAATATTTAAGATGAACATCAAAGAAAATATTTAAGGTCTATAAACTATAAAGGTATCTAGTGATGTGAAATTGCTGCATTCCTCAAAAGATTGTTACTTATCAAAACTGTCCTCAAATTTGTCAAATCATAGTTTAAAAAAATGTCAAATCAGAAGAAAAGCATGAATATTCTCAATAACCAATTTTTTATGTGGTAAAAAAATAACATTTAATATAGTTAGATTTATGTTAGAACATTTTTAATTGGTAATATCTCACTAAATTTTTACTATAAAAATAAAGACTGTTAAAGACGTTGTTTCAACTTGAAAGATACACATCAAAGTCTATAAATCATCTCCAATAAACCACCTATTAAATTCATAATACCCCGTTACTAATAAATTTCATCAAAGTAGTTGACGACATCTTGACACGTCAACTATGTCACCACAACTCATGTTCGAGATAATCTAAAAATAATGCTAAAATGTTCATGAACCTGACCCAATGTTTTGGATCCAGGTAAATTCAATTAGTTTTTAATATTAGTCAAATGGGAGAAGAACATTCATGCATATACTTTGTATGATTCAATGCTTGGTCTTTATAAATTAGAGTTTAGTTTTATGAGTGTATGACTTAGCTTGTATGATGTTGAGAGAGAATGCATGGAAAAATAAATAAAAATATGGCCTATACAGGATCGAACCTGTGACCTTCGCGTTATTAGCACGACGCTCTAACCAACTGAGCTAATAGGCCTTTTGATTTACCTATATCTAAACTATTTAATATTTATTATGTCATACCTATCTCCGCTTTTTCTTTTTGTCTCACATTCTCTCAAACACAGTCTTCACTGTTACTTTGACAATGGCTACTAGCCTACTACGTCCAACTCCTTACTCTTCCGAGCTCTGACTCACTGAGTCATCATCATAATTACCCCAGAATCCCTCTCAATCCTTCCTCCTCCACCACTTCTCAACATTCTGACGTTTGTGACATTTCAATTCTTCTCACTCTCTCGGTCTATTCGCTTCTCGAATCTCCAGAGGCCCCAGCATTCCCAAAAGTAATGGACGTTAACAAGGCCAGAAATATATTGCCTCACAGATACGGTACACTTTTCTTAGTCTTCTAGCAGTTGATGAGTTAAGTTTTGATCTTTTTGTTCATTGTGGAGGAGAGGTATTGATGTTTCTTAGATCTTTAGGTTTCCTTTTCTGCTGGTGGATAGAGTGATCGAGTTTTACACCTGGTGATTCAGCTGTAGGTATTAAGAATATCACTATCAATGACGATTTCTTCCCTCATCGACCCATCATGCGTGTTTTCATGATTGAGGTATAACAATGCTCAAACTGTATTGTTATTTGCAACATTATTCCTAATTGAAAATACTCTTTTTCAATAAGAGTCTTCTACTATTCACTTCACTTTCCCGCTTCTTCTTGTCCTTGTATATACTCTCCAATATCTATCAATACCCTCTTCGCCAAGATTCAGCTTGCCCTCAAGCTGAAATGAAGGAAACTGATATCCACACGCTCTCATGCTGAGGAAGGCGGCAGGCCTCTCCACTGAAATAGAACCTCCAAACATCGCTCCTTATCATAACGTGTTTCCAAGATCGCTTTTGGTTCCAACATAAACTCATCATCAGCTAGCGTACAATACAACAAACAGTTGGCGTACAAAACCATTGCTACTCGAAGGTGGTAGTACAGGAGAGAAACAAGTTCTAAAGCAAGGCCAACAACAAGTTAATACTGGCCAGAAGGATCGCAGACACTTAACACCAGCAGAGTATGAATATCACATGAAGAACAAACTGTGTTACAAGTGTAGTGAGAAACATTTTATGGTCATGTTTGTGCCAATAAAAAACTTCAAGTGCTGACAGTTATTTAAGGGTAATAAGTGGATCTTATAGAGGAGAAATTTTTCGATACAGTTCAAGCTGAAGGTGGTACAAGTACATAATTGATGGAGTTATCATTGAATGTGTTTTTGGGCCAACCATCACCAACAACCACAAAACTGAGCCACAAAACTGAGAGGTTTAGTGGGAAAAAATAGAAGTGATTGTGATGTTAGATAGTGGTGCCACACACAATTTCATCACTCTGATGGTAGCCTAACAAGCTCAGTTGAGAACAATTATATATAATATTATGTGATCCTTATATCTGAAGGTCGCGTGTTCGATCCATGCTCACCGCACCAATTTGATAAGAATCAAAGTCGTATTCCTATCTATCTCTTAACAGTTGTAACTGGTGACTTCTCACGAGCTATCACCTCGTCTTACAATCGTCACTCTACACTTCTCAGTTTGTAATTCGATAGAGCTAAAACAACAATTATCAAATGTATTTATAGTTGCAACCTGTAAATACTTTTTTTCAATAACAGTCTTCTACTCTTCACTTCACTTCTCTTCTACATCCATATAACCATATTCCCGCCTCTTCTCTTCCTTGTATATACTCTCCAAGGTTTATCATAGTTTGAAGCAACTCATCGCAAAGACCGGCATTCCCATACCAACAGACTTGAGCAAAACTTCTTTGCTTTCGTGAGAGAGAATTCGGGAAATCAAGAAAAGAATCTCTCTTTTAATTTGTCTCTGATGAAGTTTAGTATCTCTACCTTAAATCCACTAAATTAAAGCATTCACGTGGAACTAACAGTATTGGTTATGCCTAAAGAAAATGAATCTAATCTCTTACTTCCTCCACAACATTGTCAGTAAAGGTCTTTAAACATGTTTTGATATAAAGAAAAAAAGAAAAAGAAAAAAGAAAATAGTTTTGTGACAGGGATATTTAAGCATATTGGGGAAGCATGAGGGGCAGGCAAACTCTCTTCATTGTTTGTGTTCTTTGATAATGGCTATTACTACGTTGAACTCGGTACTCTCCCTGAGCTCGAGTCATCATGATAATCAGACAAGAATCCCTCTCATTCTTTCCTCAAGATCTCATTCTGTTTCTCTCATACACAACAAGCGACCTAGTTCCCTTGCGCTTCGTTGTTTCAACAATGCCGATAATGTCTCATCCGAAAAAGATACCCCAATCGAACTCAGTAATAAAATTTCTGGACTTTCTGACATTTCAATCCTTCCCCAACTAACTCAACTCTTCTCTTCTTTTAATCTCCAGAGTTTTCAGCATTTCCAACGGTTATGGACATTAACAAGATCAAAGAGATATTGCCTCACAGGTACGTACACTTTTTTTCTAGGAATTGAAGCGTTTTCTTTTGTAAGTTTTGATCATTTTGTTTCTTTAATTCGATCTTGTTAGGTTTCCGTTACTGCTGGTGGATAGAGTGATAGAGTACACGCCTGGTGTTTCAGCTGTAGCTATTAAGAACGTCACTATCAATGACAACTTCTTCCCCGGTCATTTCCCTGATCGACCCATCATGCCTGGTGTTCTCATGATTGAGGTAACAACAATGCTTAAAGTCTCACGTTAGTTTTAGACCTTTGGGTTAGTGTGACATCTTTATATGATTTTAGGATGTAAATTGGGCCTAATGATCATGTCTAGCTCGGTCCAAAATTAAAATGGTCGTTTTATGAGTAGCTTAACTAAAAAGTTGAGTTTGTGTGCGTCTTTAGGCAATGGCACAAGTGGGAGGCATAGTAATGCTGCCGGAAGTAGGAGGGTCTCAAGATAACTTCTTCGTTGGCGGTATTGATAAAGTGAAATTCCACAAACCAGTGGTTGCAGGAGACACACTGGTCATGAGGATGACTATCCTCAGCTTCCAGAAACGCTTCGGGCTTGCTAAGATGGAAGGTAAAGCTTATGTGGGTGCCTCCTTGGTCTGCGAAGGCGAGTTCACGATAGTTTCTTCTGCAGGTACTTCGTCCTGATCTCACAGTCTCACTCGCTGCTATATGTGTTTTCTTTTTCTGTGATTCTCTTGGCCTTGTGTGTTCTGTATTAATGTCTCTCTTGAGTGATGAAGAGATTCATGATATAAATAAAATAAATAAAGTTTGGTTTAACACAAAGATAGTTACTCTTTAAGTCTATTACACATTTGATCCAAAAGCTTAAGCTAAAGTTTTAGATCCTTTTTGCTCTTCTTCGTCCTCCCTGTCCTCTCACTTGTACTCCAAGATCATGTTGTTCTCTGGGGCAAGCCCAACGCAGGCCCTAAGAATGTTCTCCAGCATAGCCCTCTGCTTCGATAGAGCGTTAACCACCGGCGTTCCAGGCGGTACTAGAGGTGCCTTTGTGAGGTAACTGAGTATGGTTGCTACTGGGTGGAAAGAGTGATACTTCCCCTGTAATATAAAAAAGATTCAAACATGAAAAAACAAGATCACAGGAGAAACTCAAGTACTAGGTAGAGGAGAACACAAACCTCTCCTTTGGCTTTGAATTGGATTCTGGTGCTGAGTTCAGCGAGAAGAACAAGATCCAAGATGATTGGAGCAGCCAACAGAGAATCCTCACAAGTGTTATGCATAACAATTGTATTCTTCCCTCCCATGAATATCTCCGAGGTGTACTCATCCATGGCTCTCTTACTATCCGCAACATACGGTACATACTACCAACACACAACAATAGACTTTGAAACGTGTGTATAAACAAAAGAAGAACTACTGACTCTAGACTCAAAAAAAACAAACCTTGATGACAACGACATGGTCAGGATGTTCACCAGGCTCAAAGAGGATGCCATTACTAGCCACCATGTCATCAACAACATTACTCTTTGAAATCTCCTTGGACCGGAAAGTCTGCGGAGCTGAGAGGTTCATCCCATCGTTGTTTCCCAAGTGATTATAGCTCACAATCGAAGTAGGCTGCCAGACACAAAACAAAAAAGATCACTCACAAAGTTACTTCACTGACAAGAAAGAACCTTACTTGACAAAGAAGCTTTCTTTCTCTCTTTTTACCTTGATGCCAGCTCCAACAAGAAAATCAACCAAAACAGATTTCATTTTAGTCTGACCACTCTTGAAGTCGTCCCCACCAATCAAGCAGTTCCTCGATATAGCCAGCTCTATAAGCCCCGGGACAAAAGTATTCTGAGGACTCCCGTTGATGAAAGGAACGCCTTCAAGAACACAAGCAATAGCATAAAGCGTAGAAGGCGAGATCTCAGACTCGTTCTTCTCAACAGAAGCCAATAGATTCTCCATCGTATCATTAAGCCCTACAACCACATCGCTGTAACGCTCTGTGTTGGCTGTCCATAACACAACCACCTTATCCACTTTGTTCTTCTCCTTAAACTCCCTACAAAGATCACAATCAATTACACAAAACCAACCAACAAATCTCTAAAAGTCTTACACATGTTGTTATGTTATACCTCATGTCCTTGATGATGTGATCAACTTGTTCTTTCTTGGTACCTTCGATCACGCTATTAGCACGTGACCCTTGATTCGCAGCGATGAAGTCAGGGTCGTAGATACCAGGGAGCGGGACCATGTGCTCCATGTAAGGCCTAAGCTGTTTTTGGAGATCAATGTCGAGGACTCTAGCTCTAGCCATAGCGTCTGCTAAGTTCATGTCGCTAATGTCCCAACCACCAAACACAACGTCGTCTGGATTCACCATTGGGAGAAGACTCTTGAAAGGAGCGTAGATCTCTTCGCCGTTGTAAGATCCGACACGAATCGAAGACGCTTGAGTGAGTGAGCCAAAGTAGTTCGCTTGTTGCACTCCGTCTTTAGTCGCCCACGAGATCCCTCTGGCAACACAACTTGACATCTCAAACCAAAGTCTAACCGAAAGAACAACAAAAGACAAAACATTTGAGATTTGACTCACTCTTTGTTAGCGATCACACCAGCGGTTAGAGTCGATCCATTGTTTCCTCCCCAACCAACAAGCATAACCCTATAAATCAAAAATGTCACGTGAGTGAAGGTTCGTGATTCTAAGACCGACCCAGATGAATTCGATCCCGGTTATTACAGAACACGAGTTAAAGATTCAAACTTGATTACCCTAGCTTGGGGACACGAGTGTCTGTTTTGAAATCGTATTGGACGGTTTTGGGCTTGACGATCCATTGATAAGAACCGTTACGGTTCTCGTGGACGACCTCTGTGGTTTCGTAATCGTACACAGAATGGATCTCATTCTCTGTGTACTTCACGTTCGGGCTCTCTACCTTAAAGCTCTCGATGAACATCTTCTCTCTTTAGTGTTTGGTTTGGTTTTGTGATCTTGAATCGACGAACAAGAGCGAGGATATATAGAGAAGGAGGGACACGTGGCGTAATGTTTGTGATGGTCTGAGAGGAGATGGTTGGTTCAGTGAGACGAGCGAGCCCACTACTCTAAGCCCAAGAGAGACTGAGAGCCACTAAACCACACGTGTTTGCTTGGTTCACACGCGTGGATGAAACTAGAATGTGAGAGACACGTTGGAAGCTTGGGTCTGTCTATATACGTGAAGACAAGTCTTGTTTTTTGTTAATCTGTGAAGACACTCTCGAAGGACCCCGAGGGGAGAGGTAGCGAGAAAGACGAGAGACGCGGTTAAAACGACAGTGTTTAGCCACCGAGAGACGAGTGGACGACACGCGCAATCTGTTATGTGGAACTGGTCTTTTTGGGTCTACACGTGGCGAATGATGTGGTGTCACGTCTGAAGAGCGCGTGAGAAAGTTAACGCCTCCGTTAACGGTAAGGTAGACCGTTTGTGGAGTCTAGAGGGTCCCAAGGAAATTTTATTGGCTACATGTGTGAAGTGTGGAGTCTGTGGACTCATGGAGTGGAAGTTAACTTTTTTGTTTGTTTTCTTTGAGAAATATTTTTTTTTTTGTTTCGGAGAATTCTAGAAGATGCATGTAGTTTACAAAGTAAATACCAAATTAATATTTTCTCTCCGATTGGAAGTTTGATATCAAATTCTTATAAAAATTATAGTGTGCTATGTGCAGGTAAAAGGTAAGTTAAGGAAATCAGCGAAAGCAACAGGTTTATCATTTATTGATGGAGATAGCCTAGTCGACCGTGTATATCAGTGATCGATTTTTGAAGGCTGAGTAATCTGCTGTTGTATTCTTCTGCCAATTGATCAACCTTATGATTTATGGTCGATAAGAGTTGATTTTGTGCCAGTGAATTTTCTGTTTGCCAGTTGAGAACCTTCTCCGCTTGACTTAACAGGCTAGGACCAGATGAGTCCACGGTTTGAGAAAGAATTTTTGGGCAATGTGCAACATTGTTCTTAAAAAATTCTTCTTGTGGCGGGAAGTCTTTGGGGTTGATCATCATGATCTGCTGCCTTGGTTCATCCTTCTCTTCACAGTATTGAACTATAAAGTCGTACTTTCCTTCACCAAGTGGACCAACAGATGTGTCTCCTTCGAGATATCTTTTGTAGAGTGGGTCCTTCTTCTTTCTTCGACGTATGCGAATATCTTCATCAGATTCGTAGCTGTAACTTGCTTCATCACAAGTAGCACATGAACAAACATCGAAGTAGCAATGTTCGTCTTTGTCTTTGAAAGGATAGATCACAGTTCCATCCTTTTCAAAAGAACTTGGTTTTGGATTTTGTTCTTTTGCTGGACCGTGGAAGCTTCGTTCATCAATCTGTATTGCGAACTGAGTGAACAACTGCTTTCGGAAAGATGATCGGGGTTTTTCGAATTTGATCTCGGTTGTTCCATCATTTCGAGAGTGAAAGCTGACTTCAGATGATTGAATGGGTGATTGAGTAGCTTGATGAAGCTTTTCGTAACTTGTTACCCATGACTCCGGTAGTCGGCGCAACAGTTCTTCACGAGAAATTTGTCGAGGGATTTATATCGAGTTTGGCGCTTGAGATGCTGAAGTGACTTCGAGGTATAGTGCTTCGTCTGACGAGGGAAGTACAAGATCAAGTGCGTGGTCTTGAATTCGGTAGACTATTTGATGATGCAAGGTAGCTGCTACACTTTTTTCTTGCATAGGTGCTCCGACTAGTTGAAGTTGAACTTTAAGCGTCTTTAAGAGATTTGGATCTTGTAAAGAAACATTAAAGTTTGGAAACAGTGTTATAAATACTGTTCCTGCGTTTAATGTTGTCTGAACCGTTCCAATGCATGCTTGCTGGTAGGACTTTAATCGAGAGTCGATTAAAGCTATACGAGCAATGACAGGTAAACGTTTTCTCGCATGTAAGGTTAACCCAATTCGTACTACACCAAAGTGAAGATGAGTATAGCCTTGTTGCTGCCATAACCTAAGTAGGTTTTCTGGGATGTTTAGAGAAATAAATTGCTCTTCTTCTGTAGCTGGAACTTGACAAGACAAGAATTTGCTGTACTGGACATATTCCATGACTTTCCGACTTGATGAAGGTTTTATGAGATCTCGAACACCTTTAACAAAAAAGGCGCTAGGCTTTTTTGTAAAATATTCATATGGGTTTACAAGGGGAAGGGTTGTTTCGGGTAGTTGGTCGCCTGGAACATATTCGATTTCATATAGGGAATCTATTTTTGAAGAGGAAGAACGGCTTTTACTACGAGGGAAAGTAGAAATTGCAAACTGAGAATCAATGGATGTAGGATTTGAGGTAGGCATTATGAGAGGATGTTTTCCAAATTTCTTAAAACAATCAGTGATAAACAAGGATTCGATCTATCATAACGCAAGTCTGAGAATCAGGCTCTGATACCATTATGCCGAGCATCAAACGGACCGTCGTGTTGACAAAGTCTTATTGACAGTCGAGGGTATGGTAATTTCTTTATGCCGAGCATCAAACGGACCGTCGTGTTGACAAAGTCTTATTGACAGTCGAGGGTATGGTAATTTCCAAGTATTGGGAGCAATCTGGGCACTACTCTAGCCTAGCTCAACCACTTTTAGGAAATTACCTCCCCACGAAGATCGTGTTGACAGTGTCGTATTGACAGAACCGCTTATGCTTTAATTAATGCAACGGACAGAATCGGGACTTGCGATTGAAGATAGAAATCAAAGCTTATCAAAGATGAGATAAGTTCTGGAAAACTTAGGAATTTAGAAGAACATTGGAGAGAGAAAATATAGAGAGAGGTTTTTATGAAATTATTAGATGATATTTCACAAAGGGGGTACACACATATTTATAGTACAAGATAGGGCGCTGACATAAGCGCTTACTTCAGCGATTACATCATCGCTTACATCACACTTTAGTAGCGATTACATCATCGCTTACATCATTATTCATTATACTTATTTTACATAATAACACACTTATCTTACATAATTAAACATTGCAGACGACTTGCTTAGTGGTCCATTTCGAACTCGATGATGTGTTTCTCACAACATCCGTAGTGATCATCTGGACATTCGAATACATCTCCTGGATATTCGTACACATTCTCTGGCTCTTTCTCCTGAGGCTGCTGTGAGTCGTCGTTGATATCAATGTTGAACATTCTTCCAACCTCATCGATGTTCATAGAGTCGTCTGGGAGCTGGGCGTCTTGAAAATATTCTGGCGGGCATTCCTGGGACTCAGAGTTACGCTTCTCTTTCTTCTGCGCTCGTTTAACCACTTGTGGTTCGTCACTCTTATCCAAGTAGAATTGCAGATCTTCGTCGAGACTCATTTGGTAGTCTATTGGGTAATAGAACCAGTTCGGGACGAAGGGAATGGGAAATGATTGTGTGGCACTGTTGAGGCGGAACGCATGAGTTTGAAAGTCTTCAAATGGCTTGTTGTCGTTGAGGTTGAAATCTGGTCTGACTCCTCGTTGGTAGTCATTGTGGTGAATGAGAGTAGGCAGTGCGTGGACTTTACCGGTTTTTTTGTTGACTTGAACAGGGCGATGGAAGAAATATATCGTGTGAGGGTTGAAGAAAGGGTTGAGACCGCCTTGACTTTTTAACTTCTTGAATGATAAACCTGTTGCTTTCGCTGATTTCCTTAACTTACCGTTCCAGGCAGATAATGGCGCCAACCAGGTCAGAAATGTTGCAAGGCATTCCCTGTGACCTCGTTGAGAGGTGGTGAGTTGCGTGTTGATATACTGATATAACATTGAATATCAAAGGTTATGCCAATAGTGTAGATCGAGCAGAGGTACCAGAGAAAACAAAGAACTTCTTTTGGTAAGTAAGCGTTTTCGATTCTGTAGAGATGAGCGAACGGGTAGTCCGGGTGAATTCCCATAGGTGAAATAAGATGATTATGGGATCCGTATCTTGACATGATGATGGATTGATAGGCAAAGATCTTGTTGCGGAGGTGCTCCTGTAGGGTTTCTTTGTTGATAAGCGAATGAGCGTCGTCGGGTATGTTTGAGGCGAAGTCATAGTAGCTTTTTGTGGAAGAGCTTTCCATTATTTGTATTTCTTTTACTGGACTTCTGCTGAGCATATATGCGAGAGTATTTTTTGAGCCCTTTAAATAGACGGATTCGAAATCGTATTTTGAGAACCATTCGCTCCATCGTAATAATTGCTGATGCGGGACCATCTTCTGCTTGAATTGTAACATCTTCGGAAAAGATGACATGTCCATTTCGATGCGAAATCGGTGTCCTATCAGATGGAACTCGAACTTCTCGATGGCCTTTTTGACGGCCAGTATTTCTTTGAAAGTAGAGTGATAATGCATCTCGGAATCTTTAAAGCGTCCACTTTTATATCCACAGATTTGACGTTTTCCATTTATTTCTTCGAATAAAATGGCTCCCCAATATTTGTCACTCGCGTCAGTCTGTAAAATGCGTGTTCCAGTGGAGGGAATCTTTAAAGGCGGTAGCTTCTGCACCTCTACTTTTAGGCTTCTGACAGCTTTGGTTTGTCGGTTTGTCCAATTTGGTGGATTCTTCGTTAGCATTTTCTGTAGGGGTCTTGTCAGCTGCGAAAGTTGCGGGATAAAGTCGCTAACATAATTGATTACACCGAGGAATTGTTGGACTTGTCGTTTTGTGAGATTTACGTCGGGAAAATCTAAGAGCATCGTAGCCAGATGGGCCTGAGGCGTAAAGTTGCCATCTTTGATTTGCATTCCAAGGAAGTCGATTTTGGGCTGGGCTATGACCATTTTTCGGGCCGAAAGCATGATTCCATATTGAATGACAATTTTTTGAAATTGCTGAAGAAGCTGAATGTGCTCGGTTTTGGTAGACGAGAACAACAGTATGTCATCAATATAAATTAAAGCCGTATGAAGTAGAGGCTTGAATATACGAAGCATCGCTTGTTGGAATAATGATGGTGCGGTCTTGAGTCCGAAAGGTAAGACGTTCCACTGCAGATGACGATTAGGAAGACAGAACGCAGTTTTGTATCTTTCTTCAGGATGAACGTCAAGTTGCCAGAATCCCGACTTAAGATCAAATTTTGAGAAAATAGTTGCCCCTTGAAGATGTTGAAGAAGCGCCATTTTGTTTGGTAGCGGAAATTTGATGTCTTGTAGATACTGATTCAGTGGTTTGTAGTCGATGACTAGTCTTAGCTTCCCTCTTGCTTGTTCTGCACGATTGTTAACGTAAAAGGCTTTGCATGCCCATGGCGAGTTTGTTGCAGAGACTACTCCTTGTTGCACTAGCTGGTCGCATTCTTCATTCGCTTGCTGCAGTAGGGTTGGTGGCATTCCCGCATGACTAGCTTTAGTCGGAGTTGTTTGTATGTTTTCTTTGAATGGCAAAGAAACAAAGAACTCCGAATTTAACCACAGCGGGTTATTGCATTTCTGTAGGAATTCTGTATGAGAGTCTGCACAAGAAATCTCCGTCAAATTCTCCTTGATCTTTGTAAATTCTTGAGAAATTAATCCTTCAATTGCGAAAAGTCGTGGAATTGACGTGAATGCTTTGAAGAGGCTTCTCCATTTTAATCCGTGTGGTTCGATAGAGATATCAAATTTTTTCTTGAAGGCATAATATGAATCCCATCCCAGTATTAGATCTTTTTCAGGCGCCGTAGAGCCAAGGACTTCTGTAGTAATATGACAACCGGGGAAGAGCTCGATTCTGATAGGTTTTGACTTGAGCTTTATTGTTAATGACCCTGAGTTAGCGACTCGAAATTCTTGCTGGTGAGGTAGCCACATCGACGGAGAAAGAATTTTGGGATTAATGATCGTTGTGTGGGCTCCGGTGTCTATGAATGCGATGGCGCGAACCGGTTCTTCTTGACCAGATGGGTCTAAAATCATCACTGGTAGATGAGGAGTTTGTATGTCGTCATGTCGCGATATTTTTGTAATTTTGAAGCAGCAATCATTTTCTTCTTCTGCAGATGAATCAGACGAGTTGTCATAATCTGAGAAGCCACAAATAGCATCGTTGTCGTCACTATCATAAGATAGAACTGATTCTAAATCGTGGCCTTCGAGATCAATATCTGGTGCTATTTCAGATATTGAATTGATTAAGTACTGCTTCTTTTTAGCTGACTTGTTTGGACAGTTTTTTGCAAAATGTCCTTCCTTTCGACATAGAAAGCATTTTGTTGATTTCCTTAAGCCTCATTTTTTCCGAAAGAATCTCTTGCGTCTGAATCTGTCGTGGGTCGCACGAACAAGATTTCTTGGACTTAGAACACTTGATTGATAGATCCGGTCGGGAGCATATCTTCGATAGTTGCTTTGATCTATCCATAAACTCTGTCCAAAATTCTTTTTGTTTGCAGAGTTTATCCAACGTTCTGAAGACATATTGCTGTATTTGTCCGATGGAAATGTCTTCTATTGTTTGACCTTGATCTCTGATGTATAGCTTAGTCTTCTGACTAAGATAATCGTCGATGGAAGAGAGGTATACGTGCTTCAGGCTTGGATTGTTAAGGCCATTTAGCGCGTAGTATCTTCGTGTCTGTTTTTCAAAGTGTTTTGAAAGGTCTTTCTTCCTTAACGAACAGCACTTTGCTGAGAAGAATTCTTATTGTAGTTGCTCTTTCTGGTGTGTGGGTGTACCAATGAATTCTCTATGGATTTCTCCAAGAAGCAATGGTATTGTTGTTTGATATACTTGCTGCTGTCTATATTCGCCAAGTGAATTCCACCATTCTTTAAGGGCTCCAGATAGTCTTGCTGTAAACTGCTGGATCACCAATTGCAAAGGGGATGTGATAGCTTCAGAATTCATCCACGCATGAAACTCGTCGAGACGATCATTCCACTTTTCAAATGGTATATCATCAAAAGTGAACACCATAATTTTTGAAGAAAATTGCTTCGTTGGAATCTCTTGATTTGGAGGTTGATTTGGAGGCGCATAGTTCATCTCTTCGTCGCTGGAATAGACTTCGTTGATATCTGGCTCTTTCTTTGGAGTACTTGACCCTTCTCCGATTGCAAATTGTCTTGGTAGGGAACTATCATTCGATTCGGTTTCATAGTCACTGGAATTTGTGTCTGAATAGTGACTAATTCTCGTAATCTGTCTGGAAGACAAGGGTTGTTGATCCTTTTGAACAGGCAATTCCGGAATTTCACTAAGGTTATTGAGCAGATTGGCCATTGAAAATTCGATTATTCCAATGTCCTTTTCTTTTTTTTTGCTGTCTTCTGCTGACTCATGGCTGGAGGAAGATGTAAGAGTCGGTTTCTTACTAGGGTTGACTTGAAATTCCGATTCTTTTGAACGTCGAGGCTTGGATCGAGTCGTCTTGGTATGATAGTTGGTTGAAGTCGAACCATAACGAGATGTAAAGACTTCATCAGGGGACAGAAAGCTCGGAACCGAGGATCTTGTTTTTTGTGTTTGTTGACCAAAAAGGAAGCCAGGTGAGTAGGATCCTTGGTACATTGGTATGCTTGAAGGTGTGCCGCCAAGGGGATCAAAGTACGCATTAGCTTGCTGGTTTTGAACCATGCTTTCTAGACATTTTTGGAGATCTCGTAACTGATATTTAAGACTAGTTGTCTCTGCTTCTTTGTTGCGAAATTGGGTTATATTTGCCATCATTTGTTTCGCCATGGTCATCATTTCTTGATGGAGATAGCCTAGTCGACCGTGTATATCAGTGATCGATTTTTGAAGGCTGAGTAATCTGCTGTTGTATTCTTCTGCCAATTGATCAACCTTATGATTTATGGTCGATAAGAGTTGATTTTGTGCCAGTGAATTTTCTGTTTGCCAGTTGAGAACCTTCTCCGCTTGACTTAACAGGCTAGGACCAGATGAGTCCACGGTTTGAGAAAGAATTTTTGGGCAATGTGCAACATTGTTCTTTAAAAATTCTTCTTGTGGCGGGAAGTCTTTGGGGTTGATCATCATGATCTGCTGCCTTGGTTCATCCTTCTCTTCAGAGTATTGAACTATAAAGTCGTACTTTCCTTCACCAAGTGGACCAACAGATGTGTCTCCTTCGAGATATATTTTGTAGAGTGGGTCCTTCTTCTTTCTTCGACGTATGCGAATATTTTCATCAGATTCGTAGCTGTAACTTGCTTCATCACAAGTAGCACATGAACAAACATCGAAGTAGCAATGTCCGTCTTTGTCTTTGAAAGGATAGATCACAGTTTCATCCTTTTCAAAAGAACTTGGTTTTGGATTTTGTTCTTTTGCTGGACCGTGGAAGCTTCGTTCATCAATCTGTATTGCGAACTGAGTGAACAACTGCTTTCGGAAAGATGATCGGGGTTTTTCGAATTTGATCTCGGTTGTTCCATCATTTCGAGAGTGAAAGCTGACTTCAGATGATTGAATGGGTGATTGAGTAGCTTGATGAAGCTTTTCGTAACTTGTTACCCATGACTCCGGTAGTCGGCGCAACAGTTCTTCACGAGAAATTTGTCGAGGGATTTGTATCGAGTTTGGCGCTTGAGATGCTGAAGTGACTTCGAGGTATAGTGCTTCGTCTGACGAGGGAAGTACAAGATCAAGTGCGTGGTCTTGAATTCGGTAGACTATTTGATGATGCAAGGTAGCTGCTACACTTTTTTCTTGCATAGGTGCTCCGACTAGTTGAAGTTGAACTTTAAGCGTCTTTAAGAGATTTGGATCTTGTAAAGAAACATTAAAGTTTAGAAACAGTGTTATAAATACTGTTCCTGCATTTAATGTTGTCTGAACCGTTCCAATGCATGCTTGCTGGTAGGACTTTAATCGAGAGTCGATTAAAGCTATACGAGCAATGACAGGTAAACCTTTTCTCGCATGTAAGGTTAACCCAATTCGTACTACACCAAAGTGAAGATGAGTATAGCCTTGTTGCTGCCATAACCTAGGTAGGTTTTCTGGGATGTTTAGAGAAATAAATTGCTCTTCTTCTGTAGCTGGAACTTGACAAGACGAGAATTTGCTGGACTGGACATATTCCATGACTTTCCGACTTGATGAAAGTTTTATGAGATCTCGAACACCTTTAACAGAAAAGGCGCTAGGCTTTTTTGTAAAATATTCATATGGGTTTACAAGGGGAAGGGTTGTTTCGGGTAGTTGGTCGCCTGGAACATATTCGATTTCATATAGGGAATCTATTTTTGAAGAGGAAGAACGGCTTTTACTACGAGGGAAAGTAGAAATTGCAAACTGGGAATCAATGGATGTAGGATTTGAGGTAGACATTATGAGAGGATGTTTTCCAGATTTCTTAAAACAATCAGTGATAAACAAGGATTCGATCTATCATAACGCAAGTCTGAGAATCAGGCTCTGATACCATTATTTGTATTTCTTTTACTGGACTTCTGCTGAGCATATCTGCGAGAGTATTCTTTGAGCCCTTTAAATAGACGGATTCGAAATCGTATTTTGAGAACCATTCGCTCCATCGTAATAATTGCTGATGACCATGGCGAAACAAATGATGGCAAAGACAACCCAATTTCACAACAAAGAAGCAGAGACAACTAGTCTTAAATATCAGTTAGGAGATCTCCAAAAATGTCTAGAAAGCATGGTTCAAAACCAGCAAGCTAATGCGTACTTTGATCCCCTTGGCGGCACACCTTCAAGCATACCAATGTACCAAGGATCCTACTCACCTGGCTTCCTTTTTGGTCAACAAACACAAAAAACAAGATCCTCGGTTCCGAGCTTTCTGTCCTCTGATGAAGTCTTTACATCTCGTTATGGTTCGACTTCAACCAACTATCATACCAAGACGACTCGATCCAAGCCTCGACGTTCAAAAGAATCGGAATTTCAAGTCAACCCTAGTAAGAAACCGACTCTTACATCTTCCTCCAGCCATGAGTCAGCAGAAGACAGCAAAAAGAAAGAAAAGGACATTGGAATAATCGAATTTTCAATGGCCAATCTGCTCAATAACCTTAGTGAAATTCTGGAATTGCCCGTTCAAAAGGATCAACAACCCTTGTCTTCCAGACAGATTACGAGAATTAGTCACTATTCAAACACAAATTCCAGTGACTATGAAACCGAATCGAATGATAGTTCCCTACCAAGACAATTTGCAATCGGAGAAGGGTCAAGTACTCCAAAGAAAGAGCCAGATATCAACGAAGTCTATTCCAGCGACGAAGAGATGAACTATGCGCCTCCAAATCAACCTCCAAATCAAGAGATTCCAACGAAGCAATTTTCTTCAAAAATTATGGTGTTCACTTTTGATGATATACCATTTGAAAAGTGGAATGATCGTCTCGACGAGTTTCATGCGTGGATGAATTCTGAAGCTATCACATCCCCTTTGCAATTGGTGATCCAGCAGTTTACAGCAAGACTATCTGGAGCCCTTAAAGAATGGTGGAATTCACTTGGCGAATATAGACAGCAGCAAGTATATCAAACAACAATACGCAAGAGATTCTTTCGGAAAAACGATTCTCTAGGCGCCCCGACAGATTCAGACGCAAGAGATTCTTTCGGAAAAAATGAGGCTTAAGGAAATCAACAAAATGCTTTCTATGTCGAAAGGAAGGACATTTTGCAAAAAACTGTCCAAACAAGTCAGCTAAAAAGAAGCAGTACTTAATCAATTCAATATCTGAAATAGCACCAGATATTGATCTCGAAGGCCACGATTTAGAATCAGTTCTATCTTATGATAGTGACGACAACGATGCTATTTGTGGCTTCTCAGATTATGACAACTCGTCTGATTCATCTGCAGAAGAAGAAAATGATTGCTGCTTCAAAATTACAAAAATATCGCGACATGACGACATACAAACTCCTCATCTACCAGTGATGATTTTAGACCCATCTGGTCAAGAAGAACCGGTTCGCGCCATCGCATTCATAGACACCGGAGCCCACACAACGATCATTAATCCCAAGATTCTTTCTCCGTCGATGTGGCTACCTCACCAGCAAGAATTTCGAGTCGCTAACTCAGGGTCATTAACAATAAAGCTCAAGTCAAAACCTATCAGAATCGAGCTCTTCCCCGGTTGTCATATTACTACAGAAGTCCTTGGCTCTACGGCGCCTGGAAAAGATCTAATAATTTCATAAAAACTTCTCTCTATATTTTCTCTCTCCAATGTTCTTCTAAATTCCTAAGTTTTCCAGAACTTATCTCATCTTTGATAAGCTTTGATTTCTATCTTCAATCGCAAGTCCCGATTCTGTCCGTTGCATTAATTAAAGCATAAGCGGTTCTGTCAATACGACACTGTCAACACGATCTTCGTGGGGAGGTAATTTCCTAAAAGTGGTTGAGCTAGGCTAGAGTAGTGCCCAGATTGCTCCCAATACTTAGAAATTACCATATTCTCGACTGTCAATAAGATTTTGTCAACACGACGGTCTGTTTGATGCTTGGCATAATAATTTATTAAACTCATCTACAACTAATCCCGGTTATGTGACACTGCTGTATCTCTTGTTTTGTGTCTTACATATAGATAAAATTATATTTGGCAAACGTAAGAAGAACTATATTTTTTTTCCTCAAAAAAAAAAGAATAATTATTTGGCAAACTTAATGTATATTGAACAGTCCCTTCATGGACACGAATGTGTTGGAATAGAACTATATATCTGTCGTAAAATGTCTTCTTCTTTTTTTGTAAAACCGTTTAATCATATTTTCTACGTGTTGTCTATAGTTTTTTGTTGTTGTCAAATGTGTTGTCTGACTATAGTTAGATATGTTCATTATGGACGATAGACTGTCATTTCCAATGACTAATATATGTATTTATTAAGTTTAGTACAGCTATATTGTTATGTATACATATGTTTCAACTTTCATGGTGAAAATTGTACTACGTACTAACATTATTGAATCACGATTGTTAAAACATCATTGTCAAAGAGTCGTGAATAGCTGTGGACCTGGTGAGTGAATGTTAATAATGCAGCGAAGACGAAGCATTAACCACAAACCATCCAAAGTGTGGAGTTATTTACTTAATTTGATTAAACATGAGTGGTCCTATTAACTAGATTTTAGAAAGGACGAAGTAGTATTTTGTGTGTTCTCATTTCTGTTGAATGTTTTTATGTCTGAGTTCACACTATCACGGATCTGCTTGCATGCCAATGTTATGATGTAGTAAAACAAGAATTATTTGTAGAAAAGTTACTCCTTAACAGCAAATCAAATAATGGCACCATCCAATAATATGTTGATATGTTGCTCGGTTAATTAAAAAATTTACATTTTTCTTTGCTGTAAAAAAACGATTCACTTTTTTTACTGAAAATCAAACATTGTAAATAGTCTTTTCCAGCGTGAATTGAATCCAAGTGGCGGTAGTTAAAACTGCAAGCATGCAATCCTTTTACGACTGGCCAGTATCCTTTGTCCATCCTTGTCCCTGAGTATCCTTTGCATTAGCACTCTCATTATCATTGTCTCTCAAATGGAATAGTGGGAAGACTCATTAGTATCACTGACATGTTTCTTCACTCAAATGGTACTGGATTTTTTATACCGATCGCTTTAAAACATGAATATTGATCGTTATGAGTCTCATGTTACCCCAGTTAAAGCGACACTGATAGAAATATATGAAGGAGAAAGTTATGGACATAGATTGTTTAAGAGGTTGATATATATAGAGGTGTTATAACTACTGAAACCCTAAAATATGGCTGCCGAATGAACAAAATCCATTACAACAGTTAAACCCAATAAAAAGCTTAGCAGGCTTCAAAAATATAGTTCATGTCTAACTCTGGTTAGATGGAGACATAGGTTTTTAATTTATTTTTTTAATGTTCGAGAGTTGCCCACGTATGTACAACATGATATTACGACATTTTGTAATTCCACATTTTTCGATATGTAGATGTCGTAGTCTAAATACATGCGTGTTGGCAAAAGATGACAAAATAACCGGCTAAGGAAAAATGAACTATGATTCTAAATTCTAATCGCTACGTGAGGACATTTCAGTCATTTTACTCATCGACATCATCTCGCAAATTAATTTAAAACTAGACCTTGACCCGCCCGACCGGGTGGGTATTCAGGGTATTTATTTTATGTTTTTAGTTTTTTTTGTTTATATTAAATGATGCATTTGTAATATTGAAACATAAATTCATATTGAAAATTAATCTTTGCAGTTATAATAAAAATAAAAATTAAAAATTTAATAAAACATTCTAATATAAATTTTAAATTTTCTAATTAAAATAATATAGAGGTGGTCATATTTTTTTCTAATTTCAAAATCTAAGCTTCCTTAAAAATAAAGAAAATAAATTTATAAATACATAAAATATATAAACATATTTGGAACTATAGTTTCAATTAAAATAAATTTGTTAAAAAAAAATTATCTTGTTGTTGTTATTTATTTCTAGAGCTTGACCTGTGACCGTATAAATATTTGCTTTCACTTTAATTTGTTTCTATGTACTAATGGTATAATATATATATATATATATATAAATTAAAATATATTACATAATTGTTAATATAACATTTTTAAACGTAACAATTTTATTTATTACTTTGTATATTAAATTTTGTGATTTTAATCGTCTATTATATCACAATGAATGTATCATATAAACAAATCTAATATTTATAACTAATTGGACTTATATTATGAAAGCATTATACTAATATATGAATAAACTATTTTATATTTTATTTATATGTTATATAAATTGATTATGATGTGTGATTTTTTTTATTTTATTATTTATTACTTATAAATATTAAAAATATGGAATATGTTAATATGGAATATATTAGGAAATTTATTTTGGTTATGATTTGATAAAAGAAATCTATTATTTAAATTTTGGAAAGACTTTAAATGCTTAAATCTATTATTTAAATTAGGAAAAGACAAACATGCTTAAATATATGTTCAATAAATATTTCAGTGGCATTTTAATGTAAATAAGTTGTAAAACTAAGGAGTATTTCTATTTGGTACTTCTCTTTTAATAGTATACTAGTATATTTCACCCGAGCAAAGCTCGGGTATTTAATTCATTGTTCTTTTTTTCTTATCTTTAATTGATAACAAAAACCTTTTTTTAGTTTAATTTAGTAAAAGTAAATTTGAATAATCGGAAGAAAATAAATTATGATAACATGATATTTAAGTATATTAAAAAATTGCATACTTTAGATAGTATACTTGGTTGACCAATATTATTGTAGATGTAAGCATACTTAAATAATTATTTATAATATTTTATTTTTGTTTTAACGAATTCACCTCAATCATATCTAGATATATTTATATATGTTAATCCTATGATATTTATTATATAAATTACTGTCCAAAATTAGTCATTTAAGAGTTTTACCAATTCGATATTTAATAATTGGTCAGCCATACAATGTTTACAACACTAACTATTGTTTAAAAAGAAACAAATTTAGTGGTCAAGGTTTTGTTATATGCCTACTTTGAATAATTAAAAGGTTTTGCATCTGACCTATTGATCAAAACATGAACAGGAATGTGGGTTGAGAGTCTTCGTGTAAGTTATCTCCTTTCCCTTTAATTCTTCTTCAATCGTTGTCGACTTCAATTTAAATTATTTGTTTTAAGCTGAGAATCATTTTCTACATTGAAAACAGTAATGAGAAAAGTGATGATTCCTCTGAAAAAAAAAAGAAATAAAAAACAAAAACATAAGGAATGCAAACTGTACAACAAAACATAATTAATTGCTGGAATTAAGATACTTTATCACTTATTCATTTACTATACAGCCACCATCAGATTGAAAATTCGTCCAGAAAAGAAAAAGAAAGATGAGGATAGGATGTTATCAATATCAAAATAAAATTATGGGAGAGATGAAAGCATCAGTTACCTCATGGAAGAAATTAAACTGTTTGAAACCATTTAATAAACAAATTTGTTGAATAACTGATTTTAATGTAGGATGAGGAGGTGGAGATCGTGGCAAAGAATACAAAAATTTTGTTCTTTTTTTCGTTGGAAATATAGATGTCAAAAACTGCTTTGTTTCAATTTTTTTTAACTTTTTTGATAAATGAAACTTAAAACATGTGACAAAATAGGATTGGTTGTGTGACTTGTGATTTAGTATATAAGGGATATATGCACACTTTACTAATTTTATGGCAAAATTTGTATATTCACCTAATTATCCCAAAACAAAAAGCTCTAGTTCGTGATGCAATTAATTTTCAGTCATTGGGATTGTTGTGGAGTAGATAAGAACTGCTCACTAAAAATTGTTCTTATAGTTATTTTGAGTACAAAATAGACGGCGCACGTAATAACTCGTAGGCAGTTCATAAATTGTCTGCATCTTGAAAATATCTAAGAAGTCAAAAAGAAAGCTATCTCCTCCCAGGAGACACTGCTATTCTCACTTTTTTTCCCGTCTTCTTCCGCACCAAGAAAATCTACTTCATCCCCCTAGCCTCGCATGAAAAAAGAACTTTGAAAGTAATTTATCAGGTCATTTCTGTTTGTTATTTTTTTTCTTTTTTTTTTTGCTCTGAGTTGAACGTTGAGATCTCTGATTTATTCCTCTAAAATTCAGGGTTTAGACATTAGACATGGATGATGAAATCTCTGCCAAAGAAAAACAGAGCATCTCTGACAGGATAAGCAACTTACCTGATTTGTTGCTATGTAAAATACTCTCTAACCTCTCCACGGAGGAATCGGTCTGTACCAGTGTGTTGTCAAAACGTTGGAGAAATCTCTGGCCACATGTTCCTGCTCTGGATTTAGATTCCAATAAATTCTCAGACGATGATGTTTTTGTGGGTTTCATTGATAAGTTTCTGTGTTCCGACAGTGAGCAACACTTGAAGAGATTCAAGTTGATCTACCAGGTTTATGACCATGATGCATCTCGTTTCAAGTCTTGGATCGATGCTGTTGTAAGGCGTAGAGTTTGTCATCTTAATCTTCATAATGAGGTTGATGAGGACGAGTTAGTTAAGATGCCTTTATCTCTCTATTCATGTGAGACATTGGTGAACATACATCTCTACCGCGTATTCTTGGATCATCCTGAATCTGTTTCGTTGCCATGTGTCAAGATTATGCATCTAGAGATGGTCAAGTACGATGGTGATTCGACTCTGGAAACTCTGATATCAAGTTGTCATGTTCTCGAGGAGTTAACCATAGCCCGTGATCCCAATGATTCTCTGGAAGCTGTGTGTGTGCGTTCCCATTCGCTAACGAGATTCAAAATAGAATGTGAGCGTTGGGAAAGTGAAGGTCATGTTGTTGCAATTGATGCTCCAAGACTCCAGTCTATGACACTTAGTGATCACCGATCTGACAGCTTCGTAATACACAACATTGGTCCCTCTGCAAAGGTAGACATTGATGTTATCTTTAATGTGGAATATTGTGAGCCACTGGAACCAGATGATTCGTCCAAGATATCTATGCTTGGTAAATTTCTTACCGGGTTATCTACAGTAAGCGAGATGATCATCTCTGCTGCTACTCTAGAGGTATGTACATGGTTGATTCAATAGCATTATGTTTGTGTATAAATATTTTTTTTATCACATGTCTCAGTGAAGCCATGTTTTCCTCACTTCTCAGGTTATTCATGATTTCTGCAAAATGGAACAGCTACCTCAGTTCCCTAACTTGACTCGCTTGCATGCTTCCTTCCAAGAAACATCGTGGGAAATGTTACCAACATTCCTTCAGAGCTGCCCAAATGTACACTCGGCCGTCTTGGTGCGTCTCATTTACTCATGGGTTCACTAAGATTTATGATAACAAGCACTTAAACTCTTATTTATATTGAATCAGGAATTTGATTGTCTTCCAGAAACAGAGCAGGTTGATCTTTCAACAGTGCCACAATGTTTCCAATCATCTCTTGAGTTTGTTCATCTGAAGACACCTTACGTTGTAAACATACAAAAGGAAGGGACACCACTCACGGGAACATCAAGTAAGATGAAATTAGCAAAATACTTTCTAGAGAATGGTTCATCTCTCAAGAAACTGACACTAAGTGCGAGTTTCTGTAACATCATCAACGAAATCAAATTGATCCCGAGAAGATCTATGAGGTGTCAAGTTGTCATGGATTAGGAGAGCCAGCTTTCAAGGCCGTCTCTGATAATATCCTTTTTTGTATGCAATGGCATTAAAATTAAGGTTTGTTTCCAGCCATTAGGCCAACCAATAATCCTATTTTGAGCTATTTGGTACCTTTTTGTGTTCTCAGGTTTTATCTTTTGTAATTCAAGAAAACATGTTTTTTTCAAGAATAAGCTGTCAGACGAATGTGGAGTCCGTAGAGACTCACAGACGATGACTGTTGAGGTGTTACATAAACGGTACTTAATATGCAATTCTAATTTATTTACTTTACGTATATCACTCGCTTAACTTATCAATTATCAAAGAAAATATTGAAAAGCATATACATTATCATAAAAGTCAAGTAAAAAAGATAGAACTAATCAATGAATCAAGGACGTCAATAAAGTAGGAAACACAAAAAACAAGCAAGGAAGTACGAATTAAGTGATAAAATAAGAAAGCAAGTACACAATTAAGTATGCATGACATGTTATAATGTACACAATTAATATGAAGGTATACGAGTAAGTAGACACCTATGTATGCATGTTATATATGCGTAGAGAAGTCAAATTGAGCTGTCCGCCTCCAAATGGCTCGACCTGTTGCATGTATAGTTTTTATTGGGTTGACTGCCTAATCCCCTCTGTAGGATACTATTGTGATATATTGTTAAAATACGCTTGTATATTTTTGTTTTGACCAAAACCGTTTATTTGTATGGGATTTGACGTAGGTTGTTGGTAAGATATGATTTAGTCCTTTGCGAGGAACAGGTGTTTTAGACTTTAGTTTTAAGAACTTGCATGTTTTTTCTCATGACTGTTTCTTACATTGTTTCAAGTGTTTCCTAGTTTGCCGAGTTTGTTTACTTTAATGCTCTACATCATTTAATGCCTGTTTTATAAAGTAGGTTGATCAATACTTCTCCTGCAACCATGGACGCGTTGCCGGAACACCTGCGTCGCAAATGACCCATGAACAAACTAAATTGTCTTTCTGTGTGTGTTTGTGATGCAATGCTTAGAGTGGGAGGTGCCGCTGTGTTTTTGTTTGTTTATGGTTTTTGGGTTCTTCATGGTCCATTCCAGCTTTTTGAAGATTTTTTCTCTTCACCATTGTTTCATAAACCCTTACGGTTTGGCAGAAAAGTGTGTGTGGTTGTTCTTCACCATTGTTCCCTTACACTTTGATCCTCTGTTTTGGCCAATTTTTACGACTGCTAGAGAGGGATAATATGCTTCGCTACCATTTCTAACTTTTTTTTTTTTTTTTTTTTTTTGTAACACATTCATTCATTCATTCAAACTTTAAAGACCCCTAAGGGTTGAGTTCAATACAATAGTTTCAAGGCGCAAAGCTTTCTTAGCCAAAGCATCGGCAGCTTTGTTTTTCTCCCGTGGGATCCACCTGAACTGAATCAACCTAAACTTAACCGAAAGGGATTTTGCTGAAGATTTACATAACCGGGTAACGTCCACAAGCGAAACCATAGTTGCTCAAACTTAGAAGGAATCATGTGACGTACAACTTGTTTCTGAAGAACACTGTACGAACAGACCATGAACTTTTTGACAATGAGTCATGTTGATTGAAGAGCTCTGGAACCCACAAAGATAAGGGCCCATAATTTTTTTATGTAGCCATGTCTAAAGTTTTGACAAATTTTACAGTAAGATTTATTGTTCACTTTTTTTAACTAACTTTTTTCTAACTTGTTGTTTTTAAATAAACATTTCATCTTCTCTTTAATATCTTAAAAAAATCTTTATACATCACATACTTGAATTTGATCATCATAGCCTTTTTGTTATCTATCATAGAAATCTCTTTGTAAGATTTCCTTTTAGGTTACTGATCTATCATATATGCTTATTAGTTTATATTTTTGTTTTCACACATTTTGAGAAAAAACACACTCTGTTTTGATTTTACGATTATATTATTGGTTTACTGTTTATTTATTATATATAGTTTAATATATTTCAATTTTAGATATTTTCCAATTTGTAGTTTTAAAACATTGATCTATGTTCTACATTTAGGTATTTTGTCTCTGTTTTCCACATTTTTTTGAAAAAAATCTGAGAAAATCATTTTGTTTATGATTCTTGCTGATAAAAAAATTTGTTCCTACTTTATTTTCTTATGTGTTTATCCACATCAATTGTTCCTAATTTGTTTCAGTGATGATTAAATGGTTGTATAATATGTGATTTCTAATAGTGTATGCTGAATAGTGCAACTACCTTTTTTTGGTTCTTTACATATATAGGTGCTATTTTTCTTTCTATTTGATATTTAGCTTAGATCATGACTAGGGATTACTAATCAAAACATCAAGAAGAAAAATAATCAGAATTGTTTATATAGAGTTATTTTATTGGATTGAAGACAAGGTAGATATATAGTTTACAACATCATATAAACGATCAAAAACACATTTGTGTGTCCGAACCGTTACACGGAGACAGTGGCTCGGAGTGGCTCAAGAGCTTTCCTGATCTTCACAACTGCAGCTCGTAGAACGTCGAGAGATGTGGCGTATGAAATCCTAATACAAGTATCGTCCCCAAAAGCATCTCCAGGAACCATTGCAACCTATTGGAAACAACAAAAACATATCAACACTTTTAACTAAAGAACTATGTAGATGTGAAAAGGGTTTACCTGAAACTTGTCAAGAAAGTATAATGCAAGAGAGGATGAGTCACTGATCAAACCAAAACCTTCAACTTCTGATCCATAGTAAGCACTGAAGTCAATAAAGAGATAAAAGGCTCCCTGCAAAGCAAATAATAACACTAACAATCAAGAACAAGAAAGACTGAAGAAGATACTAGTAAGTAAATAGCTTCAAAGAGAAGAGCACCTGAGGTTCAGAGATCTTAACACCGTCCATTTCACGAAAGTTTTTAACCAAGAAATCTCGTCTCTCTCTGTATGCTTTCACCATCTCAGCTACAGTCTCTCCTCCAGCTTTTCCTAACCCAAGTGCAGCAACACCTGCCTTCTGAGCAATGCTACTAGCTCCTGAACTAACCTGACCTTGTAATTTACTGCAAGCTGCCACTATATGCTTAGGACCAGCGAGGTATCCAAGCCTCCAACCCGTCATAGCGAAAGCCTTCACATATCATATGATCATCAGTAAAGATTTACATCGGTTAACACTAAACCAAAGATTAAATAATAAAAAATTACCTTTGAGAAACCGTTTACTGTCAAAGTTCTTTCATACATGTTAGGCAAAGAAGCAAAGCTTGTGTGAGTTGCAGGCGCATATATAATGTGTTCATATATTTCATCTGATAGCACCTAACAAAAGAAACAGATTTAGCAAAGAAGCCACAAAAGATTGAGCTGTGTGTTTAATGCTAAATACCATAAGCCTTGGATGTTTAGCAACGATCCGTGCAATCTCTTCAAGCAAACTCTTGGGGTAAACAGATCCAGTAGGGTTCGAAGGAGAACAGAGGATAAGCAGTCTAGATTTCTCAGTCAACTTAGATTCAAGATCCTTTGGATTCAACAAGAAGTTATCAGAGATCTTGGTAGGAATAATCACAGGTGTTGCATCCGCCAACCTCGCCTGTTCAGTGTAACTCACCCAGTACGGTGCTGGAATTATAACCTACAAAAACAATACTCCATAGTTATAAAAACAAAACAAAACAAATCCAAAGAAGTTTAGTTATTAGTTTACTTCATCTCCAGGAGAGCAAACAGCAAGCACTGCTTGTAAGAGACTTTGCTTAGCTCCATTGCTAACCAAGATCTGATCCGGTGCATAAGACAATCCATTCTCCTCTGAAAAAAACCAAACATTTTAACTCAATTTTCCGACATAACTGAAACACAAAGCAAAAAGTGTTTTTATCTTTTTACCTTTCAACTTGTGACAGATCGCTTCCCTAAGTTCTGTAATACCTGCATTCAGCGTGTACCTAGTGAAACCATCTCGAATCGCATTCATCCCAGCCTACATGAGACAAAATGATTCAGCACAATCCCAGAGAGAGAACATAATGAAACCACTTGGGAGAAATGTATGTTTTATAAACCTCAGCTACGATTTGAGGTGTGTCGAAATCAGGTTCTCCAGCAGCGAGTCTGATAACGGGAACACCGGACTGAACAAGAGTGGAGGCAAGATCGGTGATAACCATAGTCTTGGAGGGTTTCAAGGCTTTGACACGAGGGCTAAGTGAAGTATCTACTGATAATGCATCATTTGGTTTGGCCATGGCACTGATTCTAGATGAAACCTTACAGTACCTAACCGTTGCATACCAAAGCTCAAATCTAAATTCAAAAGTTCTAAACTTTAGAATGTTGAAACAGAGAGAGGAAACTCACGAGGGGGAGAGAGGGAGTGGTTGGAACCGGATCGACCCGATTGGTTTCTTGGAATCTGGGTACGGTGCGGCGGTGAATGCGGAGGAAATGACGGCGGCGGAGGTCTGAGAACACATTGGGGTTGGTGAGTAGAGTCGAGTCGAGAGATTGTTGGAGGAGTTTGGTGAGGGTAAAATTATTTATTTATAGTTTTAAAAGAATTGGCCACCAACCCTTGTCAGTCGCCGGCGGCTGATAATATCGCCGGAACTAATAAAGTTTCTCTTTTGGGAAGATTAACGGACGTGAACTTTTTTAACTCCGTCAACCCAGATGATAAGACTTGTTAACGCCCGTTATCATTAACTTGTCGCATTGGCCATGAAGACTTAAACAATTTTTGTATTTAAATGCTTATTAAAATTATTTTAAAAAATTAAACAAATTCACGAATTTTTTTAGTTTTAGTTAAAATATTTTATATTATCATATTTTATAACATTATTAGCACAAAGATTGGTTGCTCACGTAATATTATGTACGTTAATAAAAGTAAAAAAAAAAAGAATTTGAAATGGGCCATAGGGCCGGTTGCACTGACCCTCTATACTAGGGCAGGCGCTGCTTCCTCCACTTTGGAATCTTCTTCCTTTTTGATCTTCTTGGTTTCCAAGAATTCAAGGAGACCTTTGAACGCAATATCAGCGTCCTTATTAGCCATGAGCTGCTGCGTGACTTCAGCCGGAGTTGCACTCACTTCAAGGACAAGCTTCTCAATGGGATCAAACATGACGTGTTCATTAATTTTAAGGTACAAAGCCACAAGCTTCTTAAACACAAAGGGTGTGCAATTGTCCATGAGAATGTGAACGTCCATTCTTCCCGGCCTCAACAAAGTCGGGTCGAGCTTCTCCTTGTGATTTGTTGTGAAGATTATGATCTTTTCTTCTCCGCAGCTAGACCAAAGTCCATCCACAAAGTTCAGTAGACCAGACAACGATATCTGCCCAGAAGAGAAGAAGATTCATACGCTTGAGAAGAAGAATGAAGAGTGTGTGGGCTATATGGTCGCAGGGCAGAGAGCAGTATGGTTAATTCAAAAAAAAAAAAAAAGGAGATCAAAGGTATAAGTTAAACAGAGCCTACCGTTTCTCCCGGCAATACTTCTTAGTCTCAACAGAGTGAAGAGTCCACTCAAGGCGAATCCCTTCAAACTCATCTATGATTTTTGTATTCACAGGGATTCCAAATTTTGGCTCAGCCGCTGGGTTCTTGAGATCACTCGAACCAACAAGGAGTTCACTGGTGGAGAGTCCGGCGAGACGCGTGGGTAAGTAAACTTCAGCCGCACGGAAAGTCTGGTTATCAGCAAACTCCCACTGTTCCTCGATAACAAAGGTGAAGTTCGACTGAAAGTAAGATGAGAAGAAGTCCACAACTTTCAGAGCGACATATTCTCGGATTCGCTTGGGAACAACCTCGTTGAGGATTGTACGAAAGAGCATCGTGATTGCAGAAAAAGAGGTGTAGAGAGAGAAAATTGCAGATACTGAAGGAACTTGACTATAGAGACTAAACCGGTAAACCCAATACGGCGAATCCTGGTTCGAACTCCGCTGGCCACACGGATATGAGCTATTGATTTCGGCTCATTTGAATATCCAGGAGAAGGTCTATCCGTGGGCTGTACCTCCATCTAGAAGTTAGATTTATGTCTTTAATAGATCCGGTTTAACCATTTACTTTTTCAGAAAAAAAAAAACTTGACTATAGAGAGTCACCATCTTTTTTGTTAAAGAGGAGCTTTGGTAAAGAATTGGAGACTTATATGTGCTTATTTATAAGGAATTCGAGAGTAGTGAACAAGAAAGTTTGCAATTTTCACCCAAGAAAAAGAAGAAGAAAGTTTGCATTTTCTACATTTAACATTAATTTAAATATTTCTTGTTACTAAATTTTTAATCCGCGCATTAAAATAATAAAATATAAATGATTTATATACATTTTTCTATGAATCATAACTAAACAAAATAAATCGAATTTGTTGATGAAAAAAAAAACAAACCGTGGGTTGTCAATTCTTAATTTAAATTAGTGTAAAATAGAAAAGAAACCTCCACTAAAATTAGAAAAAAAAAAATCTGTTGACAGAAAAATAGATTAAAAAGCCTTCTCACAGGCACACTATTTACAGTTACAAAAAAAAACAAGACGAAATCAAATCAAAAGAGAGATTATGGAGCGATCAAGCGATCCCCATCATTCCACCGCCGATCTTCTCTCTTGGCCCCAGATCCACCACTCCTCCGCCGCTAATCCCTCCAACCAGGTCCGTTCTCCTCCAAAATATCATCATCCTTCGTCGTCTGATTCAGTTTCAGTTCCAAAATTTCTATCTTCTTTTTCGCAGCCGTCTGATGACATCGGCGATGTCCTTGGCGGTGGTGGTAGAACCACCAACAAGGAAGCCAAATCTCTTAACAAGAAGTAACCATTCCCAATCTCTTCCTGATTTCAATATTTCAAATCCTTGATTTTACTGTAATTAGGAATTGAGTTTGTTACATGGTTTAGTATAATATATTACATTGGTTAGTGAAGTGAAGCTAAACCACCGGTTTAATATATAACCGGTATGATGATGTGTACCTTTCAGTGTATCATACAGGAAGAACTGTTGTGGCCACAAGCTAAAGGAAATGACTGGTAGTGATATCTTCTCTGATAATGGTAACGTTACCAACGGTGATCCAACTCACACTTCAAGGATCCATTACCATCATGATCAGGTAACTTCTTCTTTTCTTCTGGTCTCTTCTCCCATTCTTTGTAAGGATTATTCATTCATAATGGTTTGGTTACTCTCGTTTTTGCAGGATAGTCAGATATCCTTCAGCGGCGAAGAGAACAACAACGCTGCTGCGACTCCTAAGAAACCAACAACAACCTCTTCACCCGAGGCTGCAAAGCTTAAGGAGTTGGGCAGGTCTGTGCAAACACAGGCCGACTCCAAGAGCAAAAAGAAGCAGTTATCCAACTCCAAGACCAAAGCAATCACTGGTCGCGACATCTTTGCATCTCCTCCTCCTCCTGAAACCCAAGTAGCTGCAACAAAACAGCAAGTTAAAGGAAACAAGAACTTGGAGGAATCTGCTAAAGCCTCCAATGTAAGTACTAAGTTTGTTATTTTTTTTTAACTTTGTGATGGTTATAGATTGACAATTGCATCGCTTTTTAACATGTTGTGAAGTCATCAAGGAAGATACACCACAACAACCCCAAGTTTCAGCAACTCACGAGCAACGGTATCTTCAAATCTGATAAGATCCCTCCTGGTTATTCAGAGAAGATGCATAGCTCAGCTAAGTCGCGGGAGATGAGGGGGAACAATATATTTGCAGACGGCAAGTCCGAGTATCGGGATTACTATGGTGGAGCGAGGAGGCCTCCGGGTGGTGAGAGCAGCCTTTCCTTGGTCTAAAATGAGTTCAAGTTTTAGGTTTCGTACGTAGGGTCTGGTTTTCCTAAAGATGCTTTGACCAAAGTGGTTTGTTGTTCGTGTGGTTTCTTGGCGATGGTCTCATTTTATAATATAAAACGTACGTCTTTTGTAGTTCATATTTCGGACATGATTATTAAAAAAAAAGAGTAATCGACTCCACTGGGGATCGAACCCAGAATCTCTGGTTTCGTAGACCAGCGCCTTATCCATTGGGCCATGGAGTCTTTGTTCATCATTGTGATAAAGTCCAACTAAATAACATTCAGCATCATAAATAGAATGCTGTTCAACCAAATGGTTGGGGATGATGCTTCTCTTAGAGCTTGGTTTGATCTGAACTTGATGGTTTGTTAATTGAATGCTGTTCAAACAAATGGTTGGGGTTAATACTTCTTTTAGAGCTTGGATTGATCTGAACTTGCTGGTTTGTTAATTGATCGACACCACCTCTAAGAAGTGAAACCTTGCAAAACTTAAGAAACTCACTACAAGAAAACATGCGTATAACGACAAAATTTTACGACAAATTTTGGTAGTAAATTGACGACGTTATGACAAAAAATACATAAAAAATACATGTAATTTTACGATGAATTACCAACTTAGAAGAAGAGTTGTTGTAAAAGTGCAAATTAACGAATAGTTGATGACGAAATAGTTTACGACTCATTAATGATTGATGTACGAATAAAAAAGAGTTAAAATAATATGTCACATGGAACATATTCTTAGGGATTTTTCAAGAGATTATTGAAGTAGAATTTCACCGGTTATTAAAATTGAAACGTGTCATTTTCAAATGTGAATGGTTCGACCATGTCATCATAAAAAAATTTGGAGCTTTTGATGTCAATGTTGGACGAAGATACAAAAAAATTGAGGCTTTCGTATTAATCATGTTAGCTTCATTTTATACCCTTAGATTAAAGATTTGAGAACAACTAGGTTATGTGGTATTAAACTTACATCTCATGGCTGAATAGTCAGTGGAAAAGAACCACTTTTCAACAAGATTTGTGGATCAATGAAGTCGAGGTACATGAATAACAATCGATTCCATCTTTCTTACTGATCCGAATAACCGTGAATACAAAAATATTCCTGATGATACTACAAATGAAGCAAATGAAGACGAGTTTGATTAAAATGGTGATTAATGTGGTGATGATAACTCGAATGGTGAATCCGAATGAAGTGTTATTCATAATGTTTTCTACTCAAACAATATGTTTTATTTGAATAAAATTGAAGGATGCTGGCACATGCTAGGACGTCTAGGATGGCTTATAGGTGATATTCAGACTCTCATTGCTTCCATAAATAATTTTTAATCAAATAAAATTGAAGGATTTGAAGATTATTCATAAACAATGTCGGTTTGACCCATTTAGTAAACACGATGGATCTTCTTGTTAAATCGAGTTACTGGTTTGGTTCTCCTTATTTGGACTCCTCGTATGCTCTATTGGGTGGCCAAATGGATTTAGTTGAAGCTCATTTGTGGTCGTATTTGCATAGACTGAAATATAGATGATATGGTCCATCGGGTGCTGAGAAGATTGTATGTTTTGTCAAATCTGTATATTTTTGGTAGGTTATTACATGTTTTTAAGAGGTTTGGTTTAAATAATAAAATATGAGAATTTGAAACTGTTTTTAAGTTTAGAAAAATTATGTTTAGCTTTCAAATTTTTAGATAACCTTTTGATGAAGTAGCAACATGAGGAAATGAAATCTTACTCTATATAGAGATATGGTATTATTAATTGGATAAAATTTTGTTATGTTTCATAAAAATATTTAGTACATATAGAAAGATCTTTTCAAAAAAATCATTATAAAGAAATATTTAATATGACTTAAACTAATAGACCTATTTAAGATACAAATCTAGAAAATATATTAGAATTAAATATTGGATAAGTTTGAAAATGATGTAGTTCACAAGCTTTTTCCAGTATATAACATACAGTCTCATGATTGAAATATCTTTGTCCCCATCTAATTTCAGTCAAATCATTTATAAGGCATTCATATGGTTTCTCCAAAAGATCCACACTACCTAAGCTATTTCAAAAATGAATGTAGCTTTTGCAAGAAAATTATAAATGAAAAGAAGAATGATATCTACATGTACAAGTATGTGTTTCCGTTTTTATTATTAATATTAGTTGTTTTACAGCAGTTGAATTAATGATTGTGTTGTTGTATCATAAAAATACAGTGAATCTCCATTTTGTAGCGAAGAATGTCGAAAAGAACAATTGAAAGCCGATAAAATGAAGAAGAAGAAAATGAAAGAAGATAAATTAAAAAGAAAGGAAGTTGAAAGTGGACCAGTGACATTTTATATAACACCATCTTATTGATTATTATCTTATCTATTAAAATATAAGTCATGATTTTTTTCATGTGTCATTTTTTTAATTTATTTGGATCATACTGTAGAAAATTTATTAATGTATGTTTTTTTACCTAATAGTGTCCTATCAATATATTATTTTTAAAACTTAAATATAAATAAGAATATTACACAAAATTAAATAAAAAACTTATATTTGAAATATTAAATATTATTTAAAGACTTATTCAATATATCACCCACTGTAACTTTCACACAACAAAAAATTTAAATATAATTTTATTTGCTTTAAATCCTTTATTCATAAATATATGCTATGTTTATGATATTTAGACATACTGTTTCATTTAATTTCTTAAACCGAATTATAAACCAATATTGTATCTTCTCAAACATTCATCTATCATACATAACACAAGATATAAAATTTAGTAATTCAACTGGCCATACATTTTCTAATAAAACATGAGAACATTATAATTCACATGAAATAATATTTATAAAATGATGAATCTGATAAGCTTCCATGTCAATCATTCGTCTCTCATGGATGTTATTGAAAAGATTGGTACAACCTCTCAATCAAATTTAAGAATTTCGTATTGTCTACATAATCATAAATTAAAAGGACCGATTCAATAAATATTTTAACCAAAATTACCAGTTAGTATGCGAGGAAATAAAAATATAAAAACCAAATCTTTAATGAAATATATATCCAAATAACTGTAAGATCAATTTCTTATATTCGAGGCGAAAATAATCATCAAATCATCTAGGATTATTATATTGCTGCTAAACCATAAAAACGAACCAGATAATATATTTAGAACACCTAAAATTATGAAATATCTAATACAAAATCGTTTTTAAAGGAAAGTATTTACAACTAATTAGTTTAATCTCTAACAAAAAGTTGCTATCTAGATATTTATTTATGAGAGTAGTTTTCTCTGATTAACTAGAAACATAAGTAAACATGGATGTTGCTAACATCATAGTTATAAATAATTAAGTTATAAATTTCAAAAAGAAGCCCTAATATTAACAAATACAATAGATTTTCAAAAACAAAAAAAAACATGGTAAAACTACAACAATTATCATCTAAAAGGGTTTCTTAAAATATGTTGAAAGACTCTTCTCCATTTTTTCTACAATCTCTTTTTTTTTTTTTTTTGAAGTAATATTTTGGGTGAGAAAAGACTATTTTGATGTGTGTGCTCTTACGGACTCAAGTTACTTATGTTTATAGGCCAACTAACATTCCATGCCTGGAGATTTTTAATGGGCTTAAAAATACGTCAAAGGGAATATGCCAAACTGGATTGAAAATGTAGAGGTTGCCGTTACCTCAGATTAGTATAGATTTTTCTAAAAAAACTTTTTTGGGTAATTACTAATTTTAGAGAATGGCTGTGATCAGAGTCCATGAAGATAATAGTTCACCGAATTAAGATTTCATTTTATAAAACTTTATAATAAAGTTGATTAGCAGCTTTATTACAAGGAATTATAAAGCAGGATGTAGTGTGAACACGTGAACAAATAACCCATTTTATAATTTAGTACAGAAAGATTAATTATTAATGAATAAAAAAAAGGCAGAGTCGCGGAAGCTGCGTCAGAGGAAATTGACTAGAAATTCAATTTCGGCGGCCATCTCTCTCTCTCTTCTCTCTCTCTCATTCTCTCAGTACTCAGATGCTTCCTTGGTCGATTTCTCATCTTCACTTTGATCCTTTCGATTCTCGTTTCCACCTCTTTTGATTACTCTGTTTCTCTGAGAAGAAGAAGAAGAAAGCTTTCAACTGTTCCTAGTTTTTTTTTTTTGTTGATGTCTGCTTTGAGACTCTGAGATCGCAAAAAGGAATCCATGGCGGAAGCAAGACGTTTTGGCCTTAATAACGAACTAGGTGATCTCCTAATATTTCTTTTTGGGTATTTTTTTATGGGTCAAATATATATTTAGGTAAAAATCTTTAATATTTTTCGATCTATTTGGTGTACAACTTATATGAAACTTGTAGATTTCTATCTTTTTTTTTATCTATTCAAAAGGGGTTTATTTTAATCCATGATGAGTATTGATTGGTCTGAGTGAATAGTTTCTTCTCGAAAGCATATTTTTATCTGAATATTCTTCATTTTGTAACGTTTATTTTTTTTTCACTTACATGGTCTGCTTGTAATACTTGTTTAAGTTGAAAACAAATCTAATCTAATTCTTGGTTTAGTCTTAATCATCATTTAAGTAGATTTAGTTATTGTTTATGGTTTGTATAAGCTGAAAAGATTCACTATTTGGACATGTAATCTTTGGCTGAGAATAAAAGAAAGAAAGGGTTCAGTTATATTGAGTTGGGTTTACTTTAGTTAACTGCTTTGTAACAGGAAGTTGACTTCTTTTTTTAGCTACACTAGATTTGAAGCTACCAACCAAATGTACTATAGATTGCCTTAAAAGCTTTATAGATAGAGTGATCTCAGAGTTTTTTTTTTTGTTTCCTCCACAGATGTTGGCCAAATACTTTCAGAAGCACGGAATCGATGGCTTCGTCCTCCTGAAATTTGTGAGATCTTACAGAATTACCAAAAGTTTCAAATTTCTACTGAGCCACCTACTACACCTGCAAGTAAAATTCATCATCTCTCCTGGTCGTGTACACCCATTTTTAAGTTTTAAGAATGATTTTTGTACTGAATCACTGTCTTATTTCAGGTGGATCTGTTTTTCTGTTTGATCGAAAGGTGCTCAGATACTTCAGGAAAGACGGTCACAACTGGAGGAAGAAAAGAGATGGAAAGACAGTTAAAGAAGCTCATGAGAGGTTGAAGGTAGTAAGATGATAACATAACATAAGATCATAAGATATGTTGATGTCATCAAGATGCTGGTAGTGATTTCTCTTGCTCATGATTATCCCCTGTAGGCTGGAAGCGTTGATGTTCTACATTGTTACTATGCGCATGGACAAGACAATGAAAATTTTCAAAGACGCAGTTATTGGATGCTTCAAGAGTAAGCTTATTATAACTTAAACAGCATTTGCTTGCGTTATTATGTTAGATTCCCTCTTACTATGTCTTTGAAGTTGATGAGAACATTGACCTTCAAGCACTATAACTTCAAAAGAATTCAATACATATAATAATCTCCTTTACTAAGTCTCTTGTTGTTTTTTGTTGGTTGCCTATGCAGAGAGCTTTCCCACATTGTTTTTGTCCATTATCTCGAAGTTAAGGTTGGACTTCTTCCTGTTGTTAATTCATTTCTCTGCCCTGTTATTTTCTTATTGCGGAAGCTGACTCTTTGAGTGTATGATTTGTAAATGAATCAGGGTAGTAGAGTTTCTACTTCTTATAATCGGATGCAAAGGACTGAAGATTCTACTCGATCTTCTCAAGAAACTGGGGAAGTCTACACCAGTGAACGTAATGGTTATGCTTCTGGCAGCATTAACCAATATGATCACAGCAACAATCAGTCACAAGCTACTGACTCAGCAAGTGTCAATGGTGTTCACACCCCAGAACTTGAAGATGCACAATCAGGTGCTTCTTCTTTCATACATAATGTCACGTGGAGGATGCCTTACTTTAGTGGTATCTTATCTTATGCATAGCATAATTCATTCTTTCATCTACAGCATACAATCAGCAGGGGAGCCCCATACTTTACTCACATCAAGCACTTCAGCAGCCTCCAGCTACTAGTTTTGATCCTTACTATCAGATGTCTTTGACGCGTAAGCTCTCGGTGACCTGATTTGATACTTACAAAACGTCGTATGGTATTTGATTTTTATTTATTTTTGGTAAGAAGCGAGGGATAGCTATCAGAAAGAGATTCACACAATCTCCTCGTCCACTATGGTAGAAAAAGGCAGAACTATCAACGGTCCTGTTGTAACAAATAGCATAAAAAACAAAAAATCCATTGATTCCCAAACCTGGGAAGAGATACTGGGAAACTGTGGTTCTGGAGGTGAAGGTTTACCTATGCAGCCTCACAGTGAGCATGAAGGGCTTGATCAAATGCTCCAAAGCTACTCTTTTACTATGCAAGATTTTGCCAGTCTACAGGAGTCCATTGTCAAAAGCCAGGTACACACAGTACTTATCTGAACTCCTTGTTTTTGATTGATAGTCTATGTATTCATTGAACATGTGAATGATATTATATTTTCAACCGTTCACAGAATCAGGAGTTAAATTCAGGGCTTACATCTGATCGTTCACTGTGGTTACAAGGACAAGGTTTATACTTCTCACTCCGCTTGTTTCAGTAATAGGTCAAAATTTACATGTTTTTAAAAGCTAACCTTCAACTTTTTTGTTGTTGTATCAGCTGTAGATATAGAGCCAAATGCGCTAAGCAATTTAGCTTCAAGTGAAAAAGCTCCATATCTATCTACGATGAAACAGCATCTGTTAGACGGTGCATTAGGTGAAGAAGGCTTGAAAAAAATGGACAGTTTCAACCGCTGGATGAGCAAAGAGCTCGGAGAACTCGGAGATGTTGGTGTTACTGCCGATGCAAACGAGTCTTTTACTCATTCGAGTTCCACAGCCTACTGGGAAGAAGTTGAGAGTGAAGATGTGTCTAATGGTGGATATGTTATGAGTCCTTCCTTATCAAAGGAACAGCTCTTTAGCATCATTGACTTTGCTCCGAACTGGACTTATGTGGGCTGTGAAGTGAAGGTTCTTGTTAGTGGAAAGTTCTTAAAGATGGCTGAGAGTGGAGAGTGGTGTTGCATGTTTGGGCAAACAGAAGTTCCAGCGGATATTATAGCTAATGGTATACTCGAGTGCGTTGCCCCTATGCATGAGGCTGGAAGAGTTCCCTTTTATGTAACATGTTCCAACAGGTTAGCATGCAGCGAAGTGCGTGAGTTCGAGTACAAGGTTTTGGAGTCTCAAGGCTTTGATAGAGAAACATATGATTCTTCCACCGGTTGCAACTCTATTGAGAGTCTGGAGGCAAGATTTGTTAAACTGCTGTGCTCGAAATCTGATTGCACGAACTCTTCTCTTCCCGGGGGGAACGACAGTGATTTGTCCCAAGTGAGCGAGAAGATTAGCTTACTGCTTTTCGAGAACGATGACCAGCTGGATCAGATGCTGATGAATGAAATCTCTCAAGAGAATATGAAGAACAACCTCTTGCAGGAAGCTCTGAAGGAAAGCTTACACTCATGGCTTCTGCAAAAGATAGCAGAAGGTGGGAAAGGTCCGAACGTGTTGGACGAAGGTGGACAAGGTGTACTACACTTTGCTGCTGCTCTTGGCTACAACTGGGCGTTAGAACCGACGATAGTCGCTGGTGTAAGCGTTGATTTTCGCGACGTGAATGGCTGGACTGCACTTCACTGGGCAGCTTTCTTTGGCAGGGAGCTGATAATAGGTTCTCTCATAGCTCTCGGTGCATCTCCCGGAACTTTGACTGATCCGAATCCGGACTTCCCATCAGGAAGCACACCTTCTGATCTAGCCTACGCTAATGGTTACAAAGGAATCGCTGGTTATCTCTCGGAATACGCCTTGAGAACACATGTTTCTTTGCTCAGTCTGAATGAGAAAAACGCGGAAACATCTCTAGGAGGAGCGGTTGAGGCAGCTCCTAGCCCGTCCAGCTCGGCGTTAACAGACTCTCTCACAGCTGTGCGCAACGCTAGCCAAGCGGCGGCTCGGATTCATCAGGTTTTCAGGGCTCAGTCTTTCCAGAAGAAGCAGATGAAAGAGTTTGGTGATAGGAAGCTGGGGATGTCGGAAGAGCGTGCTCTTTCAATGCTTGCTCCAAAAACACACAAACAAGGACGAGGGCATAGTGATGATTCCGTGCAAGCTGCTGCGATCAGGATTCAGAACAAGTTCCGTGGTTACAAGGGAAGGAAAGATTATCTGATTACTCGTCAAAGAATCATCAAGATACAGGTACATAACCTTTTGAACTGGAAAAAAGTTCGGTTCAGTATTCGGGTACTTCAGTTTTTAAATTTTTTATAGAAACTAACCGAAGTTTTTGGTTTCGATTATTTTGGTTAAAAATTCAGATAATTTCGGATAATTCGGTTAAAAATTTTGGTTTAGTAGGTTAGTTCGGTTCGAAATTTGGTTAACAATTATTTTATTTTTTGAAAAGAAAACAAATCTGCGGAATTGAGTCCAACTCATTACTGAACTAACCAAAATTTTGGTTTGGTTTGGTTCGGCGAGTTCGGTTCGGTTAAAAATTCCATCCCTAAACCAAACCAATGATCTTGATTCGATTTGGTTGTGATAATGAAATGCTTAAGGGTTCAAAACTGGCAACGTGCAGGCTCATGTAAGAGGTTATCAGGTTAGGAAAAACTACAGGAAGATAATTTGGTCTGTTGGGATACTAGAGAAGGTGATACTGCGTTGGAGAAGGAAAGGAGCTGGTTTGCGTGGGTTTAAGTCAGACGCACTTGTTACCAAAATGCAAGATGGAACAGAGAAAGAAGAAGATGATGATTTCTTCAAGCAAGGTAGAAAGCAAACAGAGGAAAGGCTTGAAAAGGCTCTTGCAAGAGTTAAGTCAATGGTTCAGTATCCTGAAGCTAGAGATCAATACCGCAGATTACTAAATGTGGTCAACGACATCCAAGAAAGCAAGGTAATGATACTAAATGTGGTTTTGAGCTTAATCTTTGTGTAATGAAAATTAAATCTTTTGGTTTAGGTTGAAAAGGCTCTTGCAAATTCAGAAGAAGCAACTTGTTTTGATGATGATCTGATAGATATTGAGGCATTGTTGGGAGATGATGACACTTTGATGATGCCTATGTCCTCAACTTTGTGGAACGCTTGAAACCACTCTCAAGCCTATTATGTGAGATATTGTCATAGTTATGGACTTTATTAGACTTGTAAATTCTTATGTAATCCACTCTTTTATCATGTTATGTAACTGCATCCATTATTACTCTAATTTATATATTTGACGATATGAACATAAATCAACTTATAACCAAATTGTGTAACCTCGTCATTAAACTGTACATGGTTGAGACGGCTTCCGACTTGAACCACAACCCTAAAGAGAGAGTACTCAGTGTCCACATACTCTTACTGTGTGTTGCTGAGTTTCAGTTCTAGTGGGAAGACTACTCTGTAAAATAGCTTCTTGTGTAACTAAGATGTGTGGTGGTTTCTTGATCTCCAGCTTCTTCTGCGCTTCTTGTAAACTGCACAGTTAGCATAGTATGAAACTGAAACTTTGAAGGTAGCACTAAAGTACTACTAATTAGAAGGAGACCTCCTTTTATACAATTCCATGTAGGTAATACAGGTAATAGTGGTAAATGCAAGGTCAATACTTAAGGAAAAAAAAGGAAAGATTCAGCATTTTTAAATGCAGCACTTGTCACAAAAGAATTTGTCTTCAGCGTGCAGATTTTCTGTGGAGCTGAAGTTTCTTAAATATCTCTTTTCATTTACAGTCCTGCCATTAGTTACAGACACATCCATTTAACCTTTAAGAACTGATTAGATTTTGACCCGCGCTTTCAAAGCGCAGATTTATTTTTGTTTTTTTATTTCAATTGACAAATATTTAGTAAATGTCACAATTTCATATATTTGTGCTTTATTTTATAAAAGACTTAAAAATTTTATCTTTATTTATCGTATTTCATTTTAAATGACTATTTATGTTTAAAAATTAAACTTTATTTTTTTAATGAATTAAGTTGGTATAACTCTGATAAATTAAATTTATTATGTGGTTAATATTTTAATTAAAAAAATTATATACTTTTAATAAATATTTATACTTTTCAATAAAAAATTCAATTATTTTTATGAATGCTTAAATTATATTAAGAAAAGAAAAAAATAATAATTAAGAATAGTTAAAAAAAAATTATTTGAACTTGGACTCAATGGCCCAAAGAAAAAAAAAGTGAGAATTGAATCTGATTTTTTAATAGGCCCAAATGGCCCAAGAGAGATTTGATTTGAGCTGGATACAAAAATAATGACCCAATATAGATTTGTTATTAGTATTATTTAATTGCCCTTAATGAAACATGCAATGTTAGTGAAGGAAACATGCCCATAAGGTAATTATGACAATAGGATCCTGCTTTAATAGTATAGACTAGATTTTGACCCGCGCTTTCAAAGCGCGGGAATATATTTGTTGACAAATTTATTGATATAACTTTTTGTTAACTAATTTGTTTCGTTATAAACATTTTTGGTTTTCGTTCGACTCTAATTTGCTTTTATTGGTTTTCGATTTCAGTTTGGTTGTGGTTTTTGGTTTAGAAATATATGAACAATTTTGGTTATATATGAAGTTGAGTTTTGGTTAAAGTGATTGAATATATTGATATTTTGTGTGGTATGGATATATAAAAATTTTGAATTTTTCGGTTCTGGGTACTTTCTGTTTTAAATCATTTCAAATAATTGTTTTACGGCAAAGCAAACATATATTTTAATTTACTTTAATAGACCCAAGCCCACTGCTCTTACAAATATAATTTATTGTTTTGACCAGCAAAATCAGGTTTATTATTGCAAAAGTCACTAAAAAAATTAATGGAAAATTTTGTAATTAATTAGAAAAGTCAGGGGCATAATCATAAGAAAGATTTTGCTTTAATAGTATAGATATGCATGGTTCTCTACGGATTAATTACTCAGAAAATATACTTTTTTATTGTCAAAAATCCATTTCAAGAAGATCAAAATGCTCAGTACAACATTCATTTTTTAAGCTTTCCCTTAATACATTAGATATATTTATATAAAAAAACAAATATAGCCAATGGCTGGACTAACGCTTCATTATCTTCTAAGTTTCTCCCTTTTTGAAGTCATTTTTTGTCTTCCTACATTTGTTTTAGGGAAATTAGACTCAATAACACCAAAAAAGAAAAATGAAATAAGTATATATATAAAATATAGTATCTAACAAAATCTTTCTCTATCTCTTCCTATCTCTCTCTCTAAAAATCTAATTTTCCTTTTTTGTTATTCCGCAAATAGACCTTTTTATTGTTTTTTGTGGAAAAAAAAATGGTTTCACCTTTTTGCTGAAAATCTAAACATTGTAAATAATCCCAACTATAACATATTTCAAAAAATAATAAGATAATTTTCTTAAAAAGTTATCTTAAGTAAATATATTCTAACTAAAATAATAAATTGATAATCACTATATATATAAAACTTGTATAAATTTATATAAACATAAACAAAACATTATATTGTTTATTTTTGAAATTTTAAATATGTATCCTTTTTCATTTTGGTATTATTTTATTAAACTACATCCAAAAAGCATTTATATTCAAGGATATATTTTTTTTTCTTGATACAAAAAATATATAAATAATCTAGTAAAAAGAGACAAAATCCAAATCTAGTAAATTTAATGAATATATAATATCATGAAGTCAAATATATATTTTTTAAAAATAATACTTTTAAAATATAAATCTTAAATAATTAGATTAATAACTTTATAAATTAATAAATTATTGTAGGCCAAATATTGTTAAGGGAATTTATGGAGGTTTTACTGTATATTTTTAGGTGTAATATGTTATATAAAATAGGTCTAGGGTGGATTTGAACATATTTCACATACTCATGACATACTGCAATTTTCTGCTTTTTTTCTCTTACATTAAACTTTCCGTTTTATTATGGATTTAATCATCCCGTCGTCGCAGTGACAAACATATATCAGGGGACAATGATAGAGTAGACGACCAGCGAGAACGAACCCTAATGTATCCACTACCCAATCTTATTTAAGAGCCGGTTCTGAGTTTTTTTAGTTAAAAGTTAAGAAACGTTTTCTTATATTCTGCTAAAAACCTCCACCCTAAGAATTTCCATTAATCATAATACAATTTTCTATTATAATAATTATAATAGAAAATTGTATCCATTGTCATAGAATAAGATTAATTAGGGTTATATAGATTTATCATTAGTTTATACACTAAAAATTTCCTAAACTAGATAAATACAAATATATGTATTATATATATATATATACTTTAGATCCTTCTATAGTGAAATATGCAAAATGGTCTTCTTCTACTTTTAGAAAGAATCACGAGAATGTTGTTCTTTTTTTTTTGTGTGTTCATATTGCTTCGCTCAAAGTATTTGACAATTTAGAAATTCAATTCAATTCAACGGTTTGATTTGTAAGCATGTCTCGTGATCTTTTGGTATTGATTACAGGGAAGAAAGAGAAATGTCTCATCCGTACATGCCTATATGTATAACGTCATTAGCCGCACGTACTCATCAAACAAGAAGAGCTCAAAAGATTCCAAGAAAGTTCTAACAAATTGTACCACATTTTACAATCACTGTCTTCTAATTATATATCGTTTCCATGGAGGCTTTAGCGATGGCAGGAACCGATTATCAAGAATGGGGACTTAGTGTTGAGGAATGGGAGTTTCAAGAATCAGTAGTTCCGCCCCATTTGCTTGCAGATGATTCGAAAAAGGACGAAGAAGAAGATTATCAAAATGAGGATGATAGAGTTTTCGATGGCGTAGAGGTTAAACAATCTCTTACTTGTGACATTCGAGCTTCGGTTGGGAAATTGATTGAAGAATCGATGTCACATATCATTGTTCACCTCAAGCTGCTTAAGTTCTTGAGACATCTTCTTGAGAACTTTTTGTTTAGCCATGTTCTTGATTTTATTTTGTAACTGTTGTCTTTTTTTTTTAATAATAAAGAGTGAAATTATTGTGATATAAGTATTTATATTCAATTTTTATAAACTGAATACATTCAAATAAAAGCTTAATTCCGTTTATAGGTTACATTTTCTTTCATAAATCATAAAACTACGGGAGATAAATAACCAAATCAAAATTATCCAACCGAAATATCAAAATTATTCATACGGTAAAGAAGATATTTACATAAAAGTATTGAACCAAACCCAAACTGAAGCAAAACTTTGTGCAACTGAACTGAATATACAAATTAAGTAAAGTGAAGTTCGCCAAAAATGATTACTTTATATGTGTATATATATATATATATATATAACTTTGCACAACTGAGCTGAATAAACAAATGAATTAAGCTGAAGTTTACTATAAATTATTACTTTTAATTAAATATATACCAAATAAAATTGAATAAACTTAAATTTTGTACTTCGTAAAATTAGTATTAAAAAATTGTTGCAACTTTCTACCAAAGCTGAAATTAATTTTAACTAAACCAAACCAAAATTTTGAACTGATTTGAACTTGACCCATTTCCAAAAAGGCTATTCTCTAAAACAACATACAATTTTATTCATAACTTAACATTATTATAATAATACGCTCTCGAGATAGTTAAACCATATAATGGAAATGAGGAAAAATCTTTTCACATAATAATTTATTTAGGCTTTGGTCCAACAACAAAAAAGAAGTACATAAAACCAAAAACAAAACTAGAAATTCCCTTAGATAGTCTTTTTTGTTTATTTTCACAAAAATAGATTTTCAAAAAAAAAAATGAATAGAAGAAGTTTTATTAAATGGTAAATATGCATTTATATATTTAGGGTTAAGTAATCTAAGACTTATGGTTTAAAGTTAAGAAGTTGAGTTTTGGGGATGAGTTCAAATTTTTTTTAAAAAAAAAAATATTAAAATTTTCAAAATAAAAAAAATTATTTTAGTCATTTTATTATTTTTAGTGTTATTTTTGTGAGAACAACTTAAAAAGAGCTATCTGAGATAATCGCCCAACCAACGATGTGCAATGAAACTTCCTCGAATGTAAGTATTTGCGTGGATGTGCAAACCGTAACTTCCGAATCATTCACGTTTATTTCTTTCTATAAGAGAACAAAAGGGGAAAAGTCTCGTTTTCATGTTCCATCTTTCAAACAAAAGAACAAAAAGTGTTGTATGATCATATCAACTGAACTCACGAGAATCTGGACAAATTATAACAATACACCATGCATGACGTATGTATCCAATACGTACTATCTGGTGCTTGATACGTTGAATACTAATTTTGTGATCAATTAAAAAATAATCTAAATCGGAAATCAATCTGACATCAACCAATATCCACTTTCATTACTCCCAAAGTACTTGTTTGGTAAAAGTGTTAAATAATGTATATATATATATATGTATATATATATATATAATTTTTTGTGAGTATATTTCGTTAACAAGATACAAAATACAAAATCGAGTTTTAGGGTCTACTGATGTCATTTTTTATATTTATGGAAAAATAATTCATATATCTAACGGTTGAGATGGCTTTATTTGCCGCAATCAAAGTTATGTAACTTATATATATATATATATATTATTAAAGCAGGATCTTATTATCCTTTTTACATTAGCCTATCTTTTTTTTTACTAACATTACATGTTTCATTAAGGGCAATCAAGTAATATTAATAACATATCTATATTAGGTCATTTTTTTTGGATCCAGCCCACATCAGATCTCTCTTGGGCCATTTGAGCCGATTAAGAAATCAGATCCAATTCTCACATTTTTTTTCATTTGGGTCACTGAGTCCAAGTTCAAATATTTTTTTTTCAATTATTCTTAGTTATTATTTTTTTCTTTTCTTAATATAATTTAAGCATTCATAAAAAAAATTCATTGAAAAGTATAAATCTTTAATAAAAGTATATAATTATTTTTTATTAAAATATTAACCACATAATTAAATTAATTTATCAGAGTTATACCAACTTAATTTGTTAAAGAAATAAAGTTTAATTTTTTAAACATAAATAGTTATTTAAAATGAAATATGATAAATAAAGATAAAAAGTTTAAGTCTTTTATAAAATAAAACACAAATATATGAAAATATTATATTTACTAAATATTTGTCAATTGAAAAAAATAATAATAATAAACCCGCGCTTTGAAAGCGTGGATCAAAATCTAATTTCCCTCTTATACCCAAGGGGTTTTTGCCAAAACTAACCCACAACTTGATTTTAATCCCAAACCTATACTCAAACTTGAATCAAATGCAAAACTAACCTAAAAGCCTAGTGAAATTACAGCTCAGCCCCTTGTGACCAAACAAAAAAACAGAAGCCATTTTTACGAATATAACCCCAGTAAATCGTCTGAGTCGTCTGAGATGTTGGAAGTCGTCTGGACGACTGAAGTGTAAGTCGTCCGGTACCAGTTTACTTTAAAAATAATTTATAAATCTTGTAAAAAAATATTTTGATGCTTAAAAAATAAAAATCAAGTAATTATAAACAGTTTTAACTGATATAAATTAAGATATGATAAAATTGATTTGTTTTGAAGATAGATGAGTGGAAGTAGTGAATCATGAAATACTTTGGTTTAGGAGTTTGGCAAACATATGTTGTAGTATTGTATGTATTGTTAGGGTTAGATTTTGGAAAACTAAAATGTTTTTTTCAAAAATTAGTTTTCACTTATATGTGTTTATTTCTGTGTATAGTAAACACTTTTCAAGTTTGATTTGGTTTTATGAAGTGTTTAATTAGATAATTAAGTTTAGGGGTTATGTTTAGGGTGTGGACGACTTATATTTCAGTCGTCTGTTGAATAATTTACCCGGACGACGTATATTTCAGTCGTCCAGACGACTTACTTGTAAGTCGTCTGGAAAGTTTCAGTCGTCTGTTGAATAATTTACCCGGAGGACGTATATTTCAGTCGTCCAGACGACTTACTTGTAAGTCGTCTAGAAAGTCTTCTATTTTAGTTTCCCGCTAAAAATATTTAATTTCCCGCTAAAAATATTAAACTCTTCTGGACGACTTACATGTAAGTCGTCTGTTTTAATTTCTTCACCAGACGACTGAAATGTAAGTCGTCCAGGAAGTCGTCTGAGTCAAAAATATTTAATCTAATTGGATTTTTTGTCTCCCTATATAAAGAAAAATTTACACATTCTCTCTCCTCCTCTCAAATGGCTGCAACAAAAATGTAATGTTCATCATTCTAAAACTCTCCAACCTCTCTCTAATCTCTTTGACTTGAAAACACCAAACTTTATATAAATTTTTCAGTTTTGTCTCATGTATTTCTTACTAATCTATCTCTTTTGCAGGTTTTTAATCAAGTGGTACTCATCTTCCACTAATTTAGAGGTAGATCTATTAATTTTAGATATGTATTTTTGTGTGTTCTATAAATGTAGATTTATCTAATCTTCCACTCATTTTCTCTATTTTTAAGTCATTTGAACGTTTTTGGATATGCAGGTTTTTCAGATCTGGATTTGATGTGCAGGTTTTTCAGATCTGGAAGACTTCTGGGACGACTTACCTGTTAGTCGTCTGGAAGTCGTCTGGAAGTCGTCTGGACTTCTTGGAAGTCTTCTGACAAAGTCGTCTGGACTTCCACGAAGTCGTCTGGACTTCCAGGAAGTCGTCTGGACTTCCAGGAAGTCGTCTGGACTTCCAGGAAGTCGTCTGGACTTCCAGGAAGTCGTCTGGACTTCTAGGAAGTTGTCTGGATTTTTCTGAGCGTTTTGGTAAGTTCTTATGTCTGATTTTTCTTCATTTGGTAACTTCTTGTTGTATAAAGTTCTTACTTTTTTCCCAAACTAAAACTCTCCAAACCCACTCTAATCTCTTTGACTTGAAAACACCAAACTATATATGAATTTTTCAATTTTGTCTCATGTCTTTGTTACTAATCTATTTTTTTTTTGCAGGTTTTTAATTAGATGGTACTCATCTTCCACTAATTTAAAGGTAGATCAATTATTTTTTGATATGTATTTTTGTGTGTTCTGTAAAGGTAGATTTATCTAATCTTCCATTCATTTTTTCTGTTTTTAAGCCATTTGAACGTTTTTGAATATGCAGGTTTTTCAGATCTGGATTTAAAATGCAGGTTTTTCAGATCTGGAAGACTTCTGGGACGACTTACTTGTTAGTCGTCTGGAAGTCGTCTGGAAGTCGTCTGGAAGTCGTCTGGACTTTCTAAAAGTCGTCTGGACTTCCTGTAAAGTCGTCTGGAAGTCGTCTGAACTTCCTAAAAGTCTTCTGGCAAAGTCGTCTGAACTTCCTGGAAGTCGTCTGGACTTCTTAGAAGTCGTCTGGACTTCTTAAAAGTTGTCTGGTCTTGTCTACTCAAGTGGAATCCAAGCTTGTCTTTGTAGATGAATGATCTATAATAGTTTTGTTTGTTGTCTGTTTTGTGAATTGCATGTATACTCTTTTAGTTGTGAATTTTTTGTAAAATCAGTAATAATGTTTTCCAAGATGTATTAAATGTGCTAACAATGTGTTTACACATTTACAAATCAATGAAATAATAGACTTCAGTAGCCTTTTTCTTATCTTTGGATCTCTCATATGCAATAATAAACTCCAATGGCCTTTTTCTCATCATAATAAACAAGAATGTTGGTAAGAGATGGAAACAAACAATAGTAACTAGTCAAAGCATATCATATTTTTTATAAGTTTGCATTGAAAAACTTAGTCAAATTTAGTAAAACTAAGGAAGAGAACATATTTTGTAAATATGAGTTTTACATATCTTGAAGTTACTTATCACTCTTAAAAATACAAGTTATTCAAAAACTAATGTAGAAGACTTAAAAACTAGTGGAGAAGACGCGGACGACTTCAATCTAAGTTGTCTAGACGACTAAACTATATGTCGTCTGGTCAACGCAGAGGTTATTTTTGCAATTGACTTTGAAATCTGTTATTTCGGACGACTGAAAGTTAAGTCGTCTACTATTGTTTGGTTAAAAAAAAACTCCAAAAAAGCTAGACGACTTACATTTCAGTCGTCAGAGGTTAGTTTTGCATTTGACTGGATTATTTCAGAAGTTTGACTTTTTGGACGACTTACATTTCAGTCGTCTAGTGAAAATTAAAATAATAATATTTTTTTAAAAGTAGACGACTTAAAGTTAAGTCGTCATAGGTTAGTTTTGCAATTGAAAAAAAAAACTTCAAGATTTAATTATATACAGACGACTTATAATTCAGTCGTCCACGAGACGACTGAAATGTAAGTCGTCCAGGATTTACGAGGTTTGACCAGAATCTCGGAAAAAAGTCCTGGACGACTTACAATTAAGTCGTCTGGTGGACGACTGAATTATAAGTCGTCTGTGTATAATTAAATCTTGAAGTTTTTTTTTCAATTGCAAAACTAACCTATGACGACTTAACTTTAAGTCGTCTACTTTTAAAAAATATTATTATTTTAATTTTTGCCAGACGACTGAAATGTAAGTCGTCTGGGGAAGTCAAACTTCTGAAATTATCCAGTCAAATGCAAAACTAACCTATGACGACTGAAATGTAAGTCGTCTAGGTTCTTTGGAATTTTTTTTGAAACCAAACAATAGTAGACGACTTAACTTTCAGTCGTCTCAGGTTACAGATTTCAAAGTCAATTGCAAAAATAACCTCTGCGTTGACCAGACGACTTCCAGGTAAGTCGTCTACAGCCAGACGACTGAAAGGTTAGTCGTCTACAGCCAGACGACTTCCCAAGTAAGTCGTCTGACGAACAGATCTGGAAAAAAACTCGATGTCATACCTTAAATTGGTGAGATAAGTTCCTTAGCATACATAAGGCTTCTCCAAGCCCACAGAATCACAAACGAAAGTCACCCACCCATAATCGTTAGCTTCTATGACTCTATGAACCATAAAAATTTTAGAATCAAAATCTTGGGTTTTTTTAGCTCATTGTTGAGAGAAAGTGAGAGATATGTTGTGTTTAGTTCACAAGAATGGAAAAAGAAGAAGGGTAAATCGATTTTGGGAGCATTAAGAGCTTCAAATTGGTTGTTCATGGTGGTTGTGGTATTGATGACAATGGCAATCTTGTAATTACTTGAAGATGATGAGGGTGAGAGAGTAAAAATGTCATTTTCGAAAAAAAAAGAAAAAAAAAAATTGATGGCATTTTCGTAAATTATTTGAACTTATGGGGTGAATAGGGCAAAACCAATTTTCAAAAAAAAGGGAGGTTAGTTTTGTGTTTGACTTTAAGTTGTAGGTCAATTTTGCAAAAATCCCTATACCCAAATGCCAATTTTGAGAAAACTGCTATACGTTTTGGAAAGAAAAAACCATACTCATAAATTCAGATAATATAAATAATTGTATTATCAACGGTGATGGTGATTTTTGTTGCTAGGTCTTGCGAAATCGACTATTCTCAAGTGTTAAAATCTTGATTTGTTTTTGTGTTTTAACGTTGGTGTAAATGTGGTTGGTGACATATAGAAATCTGGTTTAAGACGTGGCCAAGAGCATGTTTAGGTCCGAAGACTCAAAAGGAAATGTTGTACGTGTTATGTTAGATAAACTTTCGATCTAAAACTAACTAGAATTCTTTTTTTTTTAATTATCTTATATAAATGGTAATATATATTTATAAAATTTATATGTATTGAATAATTGTTTAATATTATTCTAAACCCACAAATTTTATAATTTATAACGAATAATTTTATTTTATTCTTTGATCCGTCAATTATTATATCCATATTTTTGAAATATAACCCGTATGTTGGTGTAAATGTATTTTTTATGGATCAAAAATTTAGGTAAAACAAAAATATTGTCTATGGTTATATTTGATTTATACGATCAAATAATTGAATATATTATTTATAATTTTGTGTGTTTTATATTATGTATTTCTTATAATATTTTCTATGTTTTTTAGACATAGTTAATATACCAAACTAAAAAATAACCAGTCTGTGTAATGAACATTTTGTTATATTTTTGGTATTGATTAAGTGTAATTTATTATTTAGCTTGATTATAGGAAGATTCCTTAAATAAGTAGAACATAATTTGTTGTATTTCATTTTAGGAAAATGCATTTATTAAACTATAAAAGACAAGAATACTAAAAAGTATGTAAATTTATTACTTCAGTGGCATTGAGATGTAAATAAATTAAAAATTAAGAGTTAATTTATAAGTGTACTTCTATTTTTATAAGATAGATATAGTGACAATTGAATTCGTTCATCTACTTACATATTAGTTAATGTCTCTTTTAACTTCCGATATGAGAGATTGTGTCTCTAATATTTTCTTCATGAGATAATGACTCTTTGAGCGTCATTTTTGGAATGTTCGAACAAAGATCGATAGGCCAACTTTGGGCCAGATCAATATGGATCAAGTTGGAATGTGTAGATAGGGCTCTGATACCATGTTAAGTTAGATGAATTTCAAACTTAAAACGAATTGGTGATAACTAGATTATCTCATCTATCTTATATATTAGTAATGTCTTTTTCAACTTCCGATGTGAGCGACTATGTGTATAATAGTGTCGAGCTTGTTATGAGTTGGTTTTGCTAAATTAAATGAATGTCTTGCTCAAAATAAATGTTAGTACGTACATAAACGTAGCAGTGAGAGCCTGGGAGGCTTATCTGGGGTTAAGTTTTTTCTTTGTAAAACTTTTTTTTTGAGTTAATGTTAAATTGATTCAAAAGAAAATAATCGTTTTACAATTTTTTTTGGCAGAAAAAAACTTAATAAGTCTCATCTTGTAGCTAGCCACACTTGGAAACATTCATCATACTGTCTATCTTCCATCATTCGAATTGTAAAAATTCTATTGCGCACTACCTTATCAATACTCTTGACGATACTTAAGCCACTTGCTGGTATCTCACCATGTCTTCGTCCGTTTCTCTCCTTCCATATGCTATGAATAGCCACCTGAAACACATCTGAAGAGAAATTTATGTGTTTTCTGATGCCTTGTGTGCTTGAGTAGTTGCATCACACCACTCTTTTTCATATATTATATTTACAGTTAAACACAAAAATAAGCTTCAAGGATTTTGTTGACCAAAGTCGACTCCTTGTATGCTTGGCCGAGTAGCCGAGACCTTTATAGTCGATCGTCGAGGCAAGTTCCGATTGGGCCGGGTTGGAAGCCCAACTGATAAATCTTGTCTTCTTACGCTGAAATGCAAATCGATGTTATATGAACTTGGACTTGATATTCTTTTCTCCAAATGTTTCTTTACACAAAATGTATTAGATTCCACAAGTGCATCCTTAAGCCTTTTGATTCTCATGACAAAAAAAAAAGCCTTTTGATTCTAACTTTTTCATTGGTCCATAATGCAAATAATACAGCATTCTCTTTCGTTTTGTCTAGGCCTAGTTTTGTCCATAACCGTATCACATAACACTGCCAGTGTTGGCTGATGCCGGCAAGGTGACCATGTGGCAGACTTCAATCTTCTCTTCTATACTTTTTTATATATAAAAGGTTTATTTGGGATAAATCTAGTTTTTAAGAACAAAAAAAGGAAGAAAATGTAAACTGAACTTTTTTACAGTTAAGAAACTTTTTTGCAGTTCAGAAAGTTTACTAGCGATCACGTGCGGTATCTTTGAGCCTTGGTAGATTGGTAGGTATAAAGACAAAAAGTAACAGCCATATTATTTAATTTCAACAAGTAATTAACTAACTATTAAATCATTATGCTTGGTCTTAATTCTTAAACCACGTTCTGCTTATATGGCGGGGCTCAGCACAATGTTTTTAACTGAATACAACATATCTACATCTATAAATTAATACTCGATAAATTAGTAATCTCTATAAATTAATAAATTTTGTTGCTTTCAACTTGGGCTGGTTTAAAATTTGATATAAATCGATAAAATAATAATATAATATTTTTTAGAAAATTCTATATAAATATACGCTACCATTAAAATTATAAATTAATAATTTATATGTATACATATTTTATATAAGTAAAAACTTATTATTATATTATTTGTTTTATATTCTCAATGGAATTATCTTTACATTTTCTTAACACTAAATATATTTTGATGAGATTTAGTAATATTATATCTAAAACCACATTTAAGTTATATACAATATATATTATATACACCAAATAATATAATAAAATTAATATTAATATGAAAATTTAAAAAATAACAATTAATTTCTATACACTAAAATCAAATATTTTTCTTATCTTAGAATAAATATATCTTAAAATAAGAAATCTAAAAAAAGAAATTTTGTAAATTAAGATCTCTATAAATTAATAAAATTTCAAAGTACCAATATTAATTTATAGAAGTTCTACTGTATATTATATTTTTCTGCTGAAATGGCTAAATTACATTCATGAAAGAAAACAAACAAAGTATATGAGCTTTATGTTGTGCCCAAGAATTTTGATCTTATAAACGATTATAAATAAGAAATATAAATATTAAATTTGTATCATTAATTTATATTTTTAAATCACGGGAGAAGCCTTCACTAATGCAGAAGCCTTCGCTATCTCAAATTATGCGGCGATTGTGGAAGCAATAAATAAACCAGCCCAATGGCCTCGCTAGAGCTAACTAATCACCTTCCTTCCCTGGCTTTACTCTGCGTTTGACAAGTGTTATGTTGATTTGCAAAACTGAGAGCCAACATGATAGCTCGAGAAATGTTCAGATGTGTAATGAGGGATGGCTGATTTAAGTTCTACGTGGCGATGGAAAGACCGTCGTGGTTATAAGATCGGATTCACCAAAAAGCTCGTTGTTGCAGCTAGCTATTTATCTTAGTTGGTTAATAATCTACAGAGCCAGCCCTGGGCCCAAGCAGGTGAAGCATGTGCTTCCGGCCGCCAATATAATAAATATTATAGCAGCCACATTTTCTTGAAAACTCGTTGTGGTGTAGTGGTCAAATGTTCTTTAATAATCTATGGGAAGGCCGGGTTCGAGACCCCTTAGGCACATTATTTTTTTCCAGCCATTTTTTTAGTTTGGGCTTGTGGCCCTAAAATGTCTAGGACCGGCTCTGATAATCTAGACGGTTTAATTTGGTTAAAAATCTATAGACCGATTAATGTCTGTATCGACGGCTGTGTCTAGTCCATTTAAAAACAAATCAATTAATTAGGTTTAATGTTTGACAAGTCTAATGTATACTAGTAATTTAGCAACAAAAAAATCATAAAGTATTGGCCACAATATCCATTTTCATGTGTTTTATGCAATCTTGAATACAAGATTGTATCAAATTTTTAATGGATTAACATGTTAATTAAAAAAACATTAAAATGCCCAAAAGCTAATTTTTAGTTAGTTCTAATTAATCTTCAATTTTTTTTGTTAGACGTTAGGTCCACCTCAACCAACTAGTATCTCTACAAATAGTTTTGAACAAATATATAAATGATGTGGAATGCTCCTAGATGCATTTTCTTTCTCTGTATATACTCAATATAAACTAAAGTTAATAAAATGTTTAAATTTTCAATATTATCTAATCTAAAACCCATGTCGTTTGATAAAACTCGGTTAGTATTTCACTTACGTCGATGTCATGTCCAAGTTTAATTTAGATATATCAACATATTCACACACACACACATCTCTGTAGATACGATAACTAAATATTCATATATTAAGGGCATGAATGGTTCAAACGCAGCGGTTGCGGTTGCGGGAGTTTGCGGATGCGGGTGGTTGCGGTTTCTAACGGTTTAAAAAGATTTGTATGACTGATTATGCGGTTAGAAATTGGTGCGTTTGCGGGATACTTATGACTCGTTAACTACAGTGGTTAAATAATAAATTAACAATATTTAAATTTTATATAATTATAAAAATATCAAAAATCATAATATTATAATAAATATAAAAATTACATTTAGAAAGTTATAGTTTTAAATTTTTAAAAATTATAGAAAATATTTTTATTTTAAAACTTTATCATATTAATTAAAAAATAAAAGATATATTTTAGTATTTTTATAATTCCAATAAAAAAATATTTTTTATTTTTATTTTTGTATTTATATTATTTAAAAAAAAAGAATTATCCTCTTGTAACTGTCCGCAACCGCAAACGCTAGTTGTAACCAATTTTTGAATTTATGAGGTTTAGAACGGTTTGATGCGGTTTAAAGCAGTTTGAGTGATTGTTTCAAAACGCCAACAACCACTACCAACCGTCAAAGTTGTGTTTGCGGATGGTAGCGGAGAAACCAGTCATACCTTAAAAACAAAGGAATGCCAAACATTTTTACAAATTTCATTTGATCTTGGGAAATCCCTCGGTGCATTTCTCGGCTCAAGATTCAGTAATCTACTAGAAAAACCTTGAGTAAAAGTATCAAGGTATCCCTAGCTACAATTCTCTGGCTAACTTTCTTCTTAAGTAGTGATGTCTTTATTTATATGGTCACTGCATAAATATTCATGTGATTATTACTCTATTATAAAAAAAATGGGACTCAAACTCGACCCATCCACCACGTGAAACCTCATGTTCAAATTGTAGTTTTATAGTATACTCGGTTTTTTTTTTGTCCCACCGTTTTAGTCAATAGCAACCTAAATAATGCATGTATAGAGGCTCCCACTACCATAATTGACATTGACATGGTTTAGTAACTTCATTCTCCAACGACCAACATCAATTCCACGAGGCAATTTGGCAGGTGCGTCGTACCAATATTTTCTGAATAAGTATATTCTTTGAACTGTCTAAGTAAAGTATATTCCCCCGGATATAAGATCATTCGACCAAAATATATTCCACATACGTTGCATATATTTCGAATTCACACATATTAACTATACGAATTTACTACATTTATAAGTTGTTTTCATCTTATCTATTCATTCTAAGAGTCCACACCGTAAACAAAAGTTAATCGATTTACATAAAACATTTTTCTATATTTATAAAATATTTTTTTTTTAAGGAGACTTACTCTCGTTCCCCAGAAAAGATATATACAGTTGATAATGAACGTGACAGAGGCATATCAATCTACCTACTAAAAATGATATATACTCACAATAACGTATCTTAATGTGGTTAGCACAATAAGGAAACAATTCGAACAAAAATGAAGAGATTAGCATGGTCGTAATTGTTTTTTTGCTGTCAAAAAAAAAATGTGGTTAGTACAATAAGGAAACAATTCGAACAAAAATGAAGTGATTAGCATGGTCGTCCGCAAGAACCAAAGGCATAAGACCCAAAAAGTTTTACATACAATGTTTCACAAAAAAACCCATCTATCCGTAGAAAATACTGTTCTGTAGGATTTGTTTTAATGCATAAATAACACGAGGATTTTTGGCAGGTGACCGACAAAATGATTAAAAAGTATGAATTTATTATAATAATAATATTATTATAGAATTATTATTATTTTGGATGTTAGCCCTACAAAGCTCAGTATGGTAATGACATTCATCACTAGATAGACCAAATCGGTCTAACTGACCAATGTCTTCCACATAGAACTGGACAAAATATCTGTAAATTTAATTCGATCCATTATTTATTTTGATTCAAACCTAAAATCTGGATATCCATAACTTTAAAAGCAATCAAATACCAATATGAAATATTCAATCAAATCATAAATACTAATATTTTTATAAACAAATATCCGATGTGTTATATGCACATATATACATATATTTAAAAATTATATATCTAACTTATATGAATATTTTATTTTATATAAGTTTACACTATTTTTATCCATTAAATTTAATATATTAGTTATAGAATTTTTTAAGTAAATATCTATATTTTGTAATAAGATATTATTATTTTATATTATTTTTAAATGTTATTTTATTTGTGCAAATCAAATCGGATATTCGGTTAAAAATCAAAAATTTTACGGATATCTAAAACACAAATTATCCGAGTTAGTACGGATTGAATCGGATGGGGATTACCTTCAAAAACCCGAATGCTCGATCCGTATCCACCCCTACTTCCACACTGCTCCCTCCTCGCCATATAAGGGGTGTTACTGTCATTTCACATGTACCTACCTAAGTTGATGCGACATTATAAATAACAAGGTGAAAGAAAGATCCATGGAAAAACAATTAGCACAGTTACAACACTTTGTCTTCTTCTTTTCTATCCTTACAATGGATACTATAGCATCAAACTCTTCGGATCTCACGACCAAGCCTAGTCCCCAAACATCTCCGTTTAGCAACATGTATTTCCTCACAACACTTCAAGCTCTTGTAGTCATTTCTCTCTTAATGATAATCAAGAAAATAAAGTCATCTTCACATAACAAGAAGCTGCACCCTCTACCACCGGGTCCCAGCGGGTTTCCGATCGTAGGGATGCTTCCAGCAATGCTTAAAAACCGTCCGGTTTTCCGGTGGCTTCATAGCCTCATGAAAGAGCTTAACACCGAGATAGCTTGTGTGCGTCTAGGAAACACTCACGTCATTCCAGTCACATGTCCTAAGATAGCACGTGAGATATTCAAGCAACAAGACGCACTCTTTGCATCAAGACCACTCACTTACGCTCAAAAGATACTCTCCAACGGCTACAAAACATGCGTGATCACACCCTTCGGCGAACAATTCAAGAAGATGAGGAAAGTGATCATGACGGAGATTGTTTGTCCGGCAAGGCACCGATGGCTACATGATAATAGAGCTGAAGAAACCGATCATCTAACCGCTTGGCTTTACAACATGGTTAAAAACTCTGAACCGGTCGATCTCCGCTTTGTTACAAGGCATTACTGTGGAAATGCTATTAAGAGGCTTATGTTCGGAACGAGGACGTTCTCGGAGAAAACCAAAACCGATGGTGGCCCAACCATGGAAGATATTGAGCATATGGAAGCTATGTTTGAGGGGTTAGGGTTTACGTTTGCGTTTTGTGTATCGGACTATCTACCCATGCTTACGGGATTGGATCTAAACGGACATGAGAAGATCATGAGAGAAGCTAGTGCGATTATGGATAAATATCATGATCCTATTATTGATGAGAGGATGAAAATGTGGAGAGAAGGAAAGAGAACTCAGATTGAAGATTTTCTAGATATTTTCATCTCTATCAAGGACGCAGATGGCCACCCTTTGCTTACCGCTGATGAAATCAAACCAACCATTAAGGTAACTAGTTGCATACATATTATATATATATATATATATATATATATTTAATTTTAAAAAAAAATTGTGTTGTAAACTAATTATATAATACGTTATAGATCTATTGTCAAATGGTATACTGATAATAGTTTAGCGGTTTTCTCCTATTGTGTTGAAGTGGCAGAAACTTGATGCGTTTAGACGTTTTTAAAATAGGCATACTTTCTACAATATATGAATCAATAATTTAAAACTAAAAATGTATTATGTGGCATTTGGAGAACATTTAAAGAAAATAAATCATAAAACCAAAACTATCTTTGAAAATGTTATTTTTGAAATTAAAATGGCTGAATTAAATTTATTCTAGCTAGTTTTAACAATTTTTAAGTTGAAGTGATGGTGAGAAAGTTGAGAAATAAAAATATTTTGTTCTGTAAAGAACCAAAAAAACTATATTATCTTGTCGCTCAAACTAACGAAAAAGGGTATAACGCCAAAACATCCACGTACAAAGTTAAAATTCACGTTGACTCTGGAGTCCATGCAAAGAATAGTAAACCAAATTACTAATCATTTCTAAATTTTATTTTATAATAGGAACTTGTAATGGCTGCTCCAGACAATCCATCGAACGCCGCGGAATGGGCCATGGCGGAGATGATAAATAAACCGGAGATCCTCCAGAAAGCAATGGAAGAGATCGAAAGAGTCGTCGGCAAAGAAAGACTCGTCCAGGAATCCGACATACCTAAACTTAACTATCTCAAAGCTATTATCCGTGAAACTTTCCGTCTTCATCCCGTCGCCGCGTTTAACCTTCCACATGTGGCACTTTCCGACACAACCGTCGCTGGTTACCATATCCCTAAAGGAAGTCAAGTTTTACTTAGCCGTTACGGTCTTGGTCGTAACCCTAAGGTTTGGTCTGATCCACTGAGCTTTAAACCGGAGAGACATCTCAATGAGTGTTTGGAAGTGACTTTAACCGAGAACGATCTCCGGTTTATCTCGTTTAGTACCGGAAAGAGAGGATGTGCTGCTCCTGCGTTAGGTACGGCCATAACTGTCATGATGCTCGCTAGGCTTTTGCAAGGGTTTAAGTGGAAACTAGCTGGAGGTGAGACACGTGTCGAGTTGATGGAATCGAGCCATGATATGTTTCTTGCGAAGCCTTTGGTTATGGTCGGAGAATTGAGGTTGTCGGAGGAACTGTACCCGATGGTAAACTGAGGCGACAGTGATGTACGGCCAGGATATAAATATGTATACTATGAATAATTATATTTATCTAAGTGTATAATCTAAAGTTTGGTCAATCATTAACCAAACTTTGTTCGGTTTTGGTCCTTTTTGGAAACACTTGAAGTGTGTTTCCTCTTTTTTTTTTTTTCTTTCTCTATATATTTTCAAAAATTATTGGTGTTACGCTGATAATTAATAAGTAGGTATTACCTCACATTTGAGTATCTATTTCTCTTGGTTTGTATCCACATCGATGTGTAGCCACGCATAACTCAATATTCTAGGTAGCTGGCAACTATTTCTCCATTCCAAAATGTATTTTGTACTTTTTGTATGGGCCCATTTGGAGTCTCGCTTTTATCACACAACATGTACTACGTCGAACCTTGTGACATAGTCCTCGTGACATAGTCCGAAAGACACCCGACGTACTACCATTAGGCCCACAAGGCCACAAGTCATCGTGTAGTACTAGTGTACTCCGTTTGAAATGAGATTGAGACCTTCCATTGGAATAAGCACAAACAAATTACATAGAAAACATTATGCTTTGGAAACCGGCGAGCATAAAGCACCATGAGTTCGAAACCAATCAAACCGGCGACAGAGGTATCAAGAAAGCTATTAGGAATCGCCAAACCAGAAGCAATGCTTAAACGAGACCACGATTACATCAAATAAAAAGATATGGAGCGCCAAGATTCACACTGGACCAACCCATCACGAACGGTCAAAACATGGAAGAGATCGAAATCGGAGCAAATAAAATAAAACGACATTGTAAATGAAACCGTTTCAATGGAAGAGAACACTCGAAGTCGTGTAACACTCCACCTCTTCGAAGGAGGACCAAAAAAAATCAAAACCATGCTGAAGAGACAATTATAGATCTGACCAGAAGCAATCCACGGCTTAAATCTAAATTTCGATCTACAAACATAGAAAAATAGTGAATAAACCACACCGATGATCACAAATATCCGGAACTTCTTAATTTGTAAGAAGTAATATCCTGTCAAAAACATACAAACGAGCATGCAATCCGAAGATAAATCTCTTCAGCAAAAGCCCAAAAAAAACGTAACACTAACAAAAGGAGACATCAGTACCACTGACATTTAAAATCTTAACAGATTTAAACACAATGGATATGGATTAAGTATAAGAGCATGTGTAGAGATTTCTCAAACGAGAATATTTAAATTTTTCTATCAATAAATAAATGGAAAGTATCTCTACGAAGTTGAAAAACCTAGGTGAGTGTATCCCATTTGAGAAACTTTCACATGTGTTTTTCAACTTTATTGAAAAACTATCCATTTATATATTCATATAAACTGTGAGATACTTCTCTTAAAAAAACTACTCACTATTTAATGTCCGAAAATTTACAAAAAAGGTAGTTGCATTTTTATAACGGTTGAAAATGAATTGTTTTTTTTTTGTGATTATTTATGATTAGTGGACTAAAATAGATTTAAACACAATGAATATAGATGACAGTGTGAGAGTTAGAGCACCATTAGACTATGTACATTAGTGTGAAAAATTCAACACACTAATTTCCACTGTTTACACTCCATATCATATTTTTCTCTCTTCCACTATTTACATTCCACATCATTTTCTCTTTCTCTTCCACCTAACAATTCAATATCTATTTATTTTTCTTATTCTACAATAGTTTATTTAATAAAATTCAACACCATATCCTATATTTTTTATATTGTCAAAAGTTCTCAACTGGTTTAATTAAGGGGAATTGCCACTAATACCACTTTTCTAATACCACTTTTCAACTTTACACTTTTCAAATTTACCCTTAAAATTTTAATAGGCAAAATACTATTGTACCCTTCATTTCATTAATTTAACCTAGATCTATTTCTTCTCCAAATGTCTGTCACGAGATGAAATTGAGATTAAATTGAGACGAGCTCCAACGAGATCTCCGGCGAACTTGGCGATCTCCGGCGAACTCGACCGACGAACTCTACCGACGAACTCGACCGACAATCTACGGCGAATTCGGCTATCTTCAAGTTTGTTTGTTTGTTGTTATTTTGTCAATAGAGAGAGTATTGGCGTGAGGATGAGCTCTTATCGTTCATGAGCTATGCAGTTTAGTATCAGACTCCGTTCTAGACCTCTCCCGCGGTTTGCTCGAGCTCCAATCCACACTCGAAGGGTTTTTGATTCTTATCGGTTACGAATAGAAATATGGGGATTGGAAGTTCAATTCGACCGAGAATCATCCGTTTGTGAGGGTATGTGACACAAATAGCCGTTCCTGATCATTTTAGCTTGATTTCTCATAATCGATCAATTTCTGGAAAAGAAGACGAAGCTTTTCTCATGAGGTTTTAAAAATTTCAAATTTATAAAACCTTATAAATATTTATCAATGAGGAACATAGTGTTATGTTTTATCGTTTTTTGATATATCTTGTTGATTCTTCAAGCTTTAAGTAATTTTGTGTTGAATATATTTTGACTCCTACTAACTTATATTTCTTTCTTCTCCAGATCTTTGTCCCGCGATCAAATTGGGAGTTGCTCCAAACGAAATCACCGGTGAACTTTGCGATCTCTAGCAAACTTGGCGAGATGTAGACGCGATCCGGCGAACAGAAGAAGAAGATTGTCGAAGGTGTCAAGATAATTTGAGGAGGAAGCATCAAAGAAGGTGATTTTTGTCTTCTACTTTTGTTTTTCTGAAAATGATTTGTTTAAGTAATTTCATGTTGAAAATTTCCAAACATGATCTTTTTATGTGATGTTTGACAAAGGTGTCGATATTGAAATTGAAATTATACTCTGTGATATTTATAAGCCCTTATAAATTTTATATTATAGAAAAGACATACTATTTCTATAAGTTTTGATGTTTGAATATATATTAGGATATAATTCATTGGGATTTCACTGTTGATAAAGAAAGAAGAGGTTCAATTAGTGTTATTCCTAAAGATATATCCTACAAAGAGTTGATTAGGGTAGTTCTAGAAGATTTTACAATAGATAACAATATAAAGTTTAGCTACGTTTCACCATCAAAGTCTATCTTTGGTACAGAAGATGCTCTTCCAGTTTTTATTAGGAATGATTTCCAAGTAGTATCCTTTATGAGCAAACATAAATATAGTGGAGAACTTTATTCAGCTTTGACTAACAATTTATGAAGTAAACTCTTTGGTTATGTTTTATTTATAAATTTTATTATTTACATTGCCACAATTACTAGTTACTAACAATTTATGAAGTAAACTCTTTAGTTATGTTTTATTCTCTGACAATTTTGTTGCTTTTTAATAGGAATTAAGCTTGGTTAGGTTGGCGTTGAATGCCCTGCAAGGTGTTCTTCTCTTATTAGCATACAGAAGCTCTCTTATGGATTATGCTCTGAGCCAGCTGATAGGAAAACCCACAAAAGTCTGAGCTTGTGGCATCGGTTATCAAGTACTAACGCCTTAGGAGAGATTCTTTGAAACATAGGCTGTTTTGGTTCTTTGGTCTTTCTTCTCCATAACTTCGTAGACCCATTTCATGAACTTCAAGTTGGAAGTTGAGGGACAAAGGGAAGCTGTAAAGTAGGTGAAAATGAAGAAGCCAAAAACAAGAGCCATTATACTCTTGTTAATCAGGCTTTTGCTATTGCTCTGAAAAAGGTCCTAGAAGGCTATATATCTGGTCTGTATACATTATGTGCATCTGCAGAACTGAGGCGTTCATGTAACATTGTGGTTTTGTAAACCCTTTATAAATTTTTATAAACCATTATAAATTCAGAAACCCCAAGTATCTCTCAATGCTCAATTATCTCAATGCTCAATTATACCTTTTTATAAGGCCTTATAAAAGAAACTGTAAAAGAATGATGTTATTTAATAAGCAAGGAAATGGTGGAAAGTTGGTTAATTTGGTGATTTATAAACTCTTATAAATAGATTTATAAACCTTGTAAATTAATTTATGAACACTTATAAATAAATGTAAAAATTCTTATAAATAGCTTATAAGTTCTTGTAAATAGTTTTATAAACCCTTTTAAATAGTTTTATAAATATTTATATATGTTTTAAAAACTTTATAGATGGTTGATACAAGGTTTTATAAGCTCTTATAAAATTTATAAGTGATTTTATAAAGGTAACCCGCTTGAGGTATTTATTACAATTTTTATATTTATAAGGCGTTATAAAAGAAACCGTAAAACAATATATATATATATATTCTTAGCCTTATGCTTTTATGTTTTCATAGGGAAGCACAATTATCAAGAAGATTGGAGTTGCAGAAAGAGAGAGAAGACACGTGCTTTTATATGTAATATATATGTTCTTGACACATATAAGAAAAACAAGACACATGTCTTTCGGTAATATATATGTGTAACACGTGTTCTTATAAGTGATTGTAAGCTGTAAATCATTTGTACTTTACATTTACTCTAGTTTCTTTTTTTCAGAAAATTAGTAACGAGCATCTTCATGTATTTATATCACCGATTTTACTTTTTAAACTTATAATAGCTGTATGAATATTTACTTCTAAATGTAAAGATTTATAAAATCTTATAAAAGATTTATAAACTCTTGCAAAAGATTTATAAACTCTTGAAAAAGATTAATAAAATCTTATAAATATTTATATATGTTTTAAAAACTTTATAGATGCTTGATACAAGGTTTTATAAGCTCTTATAAAATTTATAAGTGATTTTATAAAGGTAACCCGCTTGAGGTATTTATTACAATTTTTATATTTATAAGGCCTTATAAGAGAAATCGTAAAACAATATATATATATATATATATATATATATATATATTTAGCCTTATGTTTTATGTTTTCAGAGGGAAACACAATTTTCAAGAAGATTGGAATTGCAGAAAGAGAGAGAAGACACGTGTTTTTATATGTAATATATATGTTCTTGACACATATAAGAGAAACAAGACACATGTCTTTCTGCAATATATATGTGTAACACGTGTTCTTATAAGTGATTGTAAGCTGTAAATCATTTGTACTTTACATTTACTCTAGTTTCTTTTTTCAGAAAATTAGTAACGGGCATCTTCATGTATTTATATCACCAATTTTACTTTTTAAACTTATAATAGCTTTATGAATATTTTGCTTCTAAATGTAAAGATTTATAAAATCTTATAAATGATTTTTAAGACTTTATAAATGAAATTACCTTTCTAAATATTTATAAATGATTTTATAAAACCTTATAAATATTTGGTGTATTCTTATAAGTGATTTTATAAAAGTTTATAAATCATTAATAGGAATATATATAAACTATTGATAAAGGTTTATAAATGATTTCTGAATTTTCATAAATGATTTATAAACATTTATAAATTATTTATTATATTTATAAAGCCTTATAAGGATTTTATTATGATGATATAATTTGATATGGTTTTTCTGCCTCTTCTTTATAAAACAATTATATCATTTCTCAGATTTTCTTAGCAAACAGAGGTACATCATTAACATCATCCACAATCAACTAAAGGATATATATATAGACTCGGTAAGATTCAATCATGATTCATGAGCAAATCTACACTCAAGAACAATTCAACATCCATAAATATTCTATAATTCACCACAAAACAGTTAAGTCAAAGAGAAAGAGAAGCAAAAGATTCTCACTGCAGGAGGCAGGCCGAGCAGGACGATGGACGTAAAGCAAGCAAATCTTCTTGCTGGAGAAGTTTCTTGCCGCCCATAACACCGTCGTTTTGCTCCTCTCCACGTCTTCCGCCACAACCACAAAGATCGTCTGATCCACATCTAAAGCCGCCTCCGGAAACTTCTCCAACACTGAACTGTTAAGAAACGCAGAACCCAAAACAAAACTTTCAGATTCTGCCAACTTTCTTATTGTGAATCGACCATTCACCAACAATTAAAATAAACCTCTTCCAAAAACATACAACTATTGCTTCAACGAACAAAAGAATATCACACACTATAGCAAAGCAAAGGCTTATCCTTTTCAATCTTAACTTTTGTAAAACGAAAATAAGTAAAGGGTGGAAAGAAAAGCATTACATTGTTGAACACCAAGGACAGTTGCTGTGAGAAACCTCGAGTTAGGTCGATGCCTTACATTAGGCTTCTCAAGATAAGCTTGGACGCTATCTTTTTCAGCTTGTAAATCTGATATAGAGTGCCTGAAAATTTTCTGCCACGAAACTTGTGGAAACGCTATGGTCTTTGTATGTGAGAGAGAAAGCAAGTAAAAAAGTAAATGGAACAAAATCAACAACTGAGAAACAGAGGTTTCACAATCAAGGAATCAGAGGAGATTAGTTCGCTAAAGGGAACATATTCTGCAATTTAAGACACAAGAAAAAACAAAAAAAAATCTCAATGATTGTTCAATAAGATTTAAGAGAAAAACAAAAGTCAATGATGAAAATAGTGATTACCATTGTACATCGAAGCAAATGTGTGCTTGCAGGGTTGTGGCTCTCATATAAGCTTGAACACAACTTCTCAGGAACTGAACATATCAATTACATTACAAAATAACTTAGATTTACAAAGGGTTATAAATGATTTTAAGTTGTCAAAAACTCAATGTTTTCACAATCAAAACTGTTTATCTTAGATCGACCTGTACAAATTAGAAGTCTAAAGCAACCTTGTTTGATTTTTCGACTAGAGTAACCACAAAATCGAAATTTCGCAAAATTAATCGACACAAACAAAAAAAGGAAAAATTAGATGCATACCAGTTGGGAATCTTGTACAGAAGTAGGAGTCGACAGTGTGAACCGCAGAGAACCAGTGGAATGAGAGAGAGATGGTGGATCTCCGGTGAATCGGAGGTAGAGAGGAAGAAAAAAGATCGCGAGAGAGACGGTGGATCTCCGGTGAATCGGAGGCAGAGAAGAAGAAAAAAGATCGAGAGAAAGAGAGAGGAAAAGAAGATGATCGCGAGAGAGAGATAAAGTTAGGGCTAGTATGGTCTTTTGGTCATTAATGAAAAGTGTATTTGTGAAAATGACCTCATACTAGTGGTATACTTGAAATGTGGTACCAAAGAAAGTGTAGAAGTAAAATTTCTCCTTTAATTAAGATCATAAAAAGTAATAATTTATTACATTTTAACAAATATCAAAAATAGAAAATATGAATAGTCATTAAATATTTCTTTTAAAAATCATATTATTAAAAAAAATTTACAGAAACTTAAAATGCATTACAACACAATAACAAACACACAAAACAACTAATAAAGCACACATGACTTATTTAATAAAATAAACACATGGTAGAACCGATAGTGGCATGAAAAAAATTTCTGGAAAATCATAGTTTGGTATATTTTGGAATTGGCTAAAAGAGTGATTTTGAAATTGATAGTTGTTGAGATTTGGATAGTTAAACGGTAATTAGTAGAATTTTGGGTATTAGAAGAGTTATTGTTAAGATTCATTAGAGTAAAAAAGATAGTTAAGAATATAATCAAGAGCTTAAAGGTTATAGAAAATTATAGTAGAAATAGAAGTTTTTTTATCCAAATCAAATGAATTAAATCTATATTTATAGAGTATAAAAGTTATGAATTTTGATATATACAAAATAAATTATAAATTAATTTAGCTGTAAATAATTGTTGTTGAATAATTGAGATAAAAAAATCCAGAATCTACACAATCCAATAACAAAGAAACACATGTGAAAATTGAGTCCCATTTTTTGTGTATTCAACGGTTGAATCCATGTAAGCATTCAACATCTCCATTATTCGGTCTCTTATTTTTTCAACTATTGAAAATATTCATTCAACAACTCTGATGTACATAGCGTTAATGGTAAATATGTAGAAAAACGGTTCTTAATAATATAATAATAGTATTTTAATATTGTTTAATTACATGATTTAATTAATTAGAAGAGAAAACATTAGACCAAGAAAATGGAATACTTGGCACTTGTTTTCAAGAAGGATTCATAAAAGTTCCAAAAGAAGGATGTTTAACTGTTCACGTGTTTTCCTATTTATTTTTACTGTTTTATTCTCCAAGTAGTCTTCTAGTAGGTACCATGACTATAGATGCTTCTGTGTTTGAGGTCTAACGGAGATTAAACACAATGAATAAACCTAAAGTTTGAGAACATGTGCAGTGGAGATATCTCAAACGCAATATCTCATAATTTCTATCAATAAATAAATAGAAAGTCTCTCATTAAAATTGAAAAATCCATGTGTGTGTCTCTCATTTGAAAAACTTTCTATTTAAATTTGGAAATTTTCATATTTACTACATTCCATATATGCCACCACTAAAGAGACATCGTTGATACCATTATTCATATTTACCACATTGTTGCTCTATATATATATAATAAATAATTATTGAAAAAATAAAAATAAAAACTATTTTTATGTTTTTGAAATATACTTTTTAAATTTTGAACTTTTTTATAATTTTTTTTTGAATTTTTCCAAAATAGTTTTTTTCAAATTTTCTTTTTGAAGTTCAAAAATTATTTTGAAGCTATTTTTAAATTTTTTTAAAGTATTTATTTATATATTTATAGAATTCTAAACTTCAAATTCCAAAAACCCTACTCCACTCCACCCATCAACTTTAAACTTAAGTCTAGATTAATTAACCCTAGAGTTATAAATGTTTTTTTCATTCTTTAAAAGTAAAATTGCCACAAAGACCACATTCATAGTACCACTTTTCATGTTTACACTAACTATTTTTACCCTCACTTTTAATGAATGGTAAAATACAATTATATCCTTAGGGTTAACTAATCTAGACTTATGGTTTAGAGTTGAGGGATGGGGTAGGATTTTTGGAATGTGAAATATATGATTCTAATAAATATATAAATACTTAAAAAATAGATAAAAATTTTTAAAAATAGTTTCAAACATAATTTTTGTTTTTCAAAAAGAAATTTGAAAAAAAAAAATTCGAAAAAAAAAATTTATAAAAAAGTTCGAATTTGAAAAAGCATAATTCGAAAACATAAAAAAAAAATTTACATTTTCTTTTTTTTATTTTACATTTTTTTCAATAATGATTTATTATATATATAAATAACAAGGGCATAAAAGTCTTTTGCCACTTAATGAAGATGGTATTTTTGAAAATGTCTCATTAGTGGTTGTAAAAATGAAAAGTGGTACCATGAAAGTGGTAAACATGTAATTTTCCCAAAAGTAAAGGTAAAACTATTTAAGGTAAATATGCGAAGCGGTTATGTGAGTATCCTATTTTTGGTAATTTCCTTTTATATTTTTATATAAATTGGGAAATATTTCTCTTAAGAATTTCTTATTATTGATGGTATGAGAATTTGCAAAAATAATTAAAATGAATATGTTTTATGATATTTATGATTAGTGGATTAAAACATAAAAGGGCGATTAGAAATAAATTAACAGTATAAATATATTATATAATTATAAAGCATCAAATATTATAATAGTAAATATAAAATATTATTAAGTATATAGTTAATAACGAGAAGACTATGTATATAATACTTGTATTAATTTTTATTAATACTTAGATGCAATCATTATTTTAATAAGAAATTTTTTATTTTGTGGAGATTAATATTAAAATAAGTTAGTTTGTTAGATTTATTATAGTAGTGATGGAGGGAAAAATGATCAAGGCAGTTTTGATTTATAAGTCTTTTAAATATAAAACCATGGTATATGATTAGTGAATATCAACTAGAAGTTTCAAATTTATTCATATATTTTTATAACTATATTAACAAAAATTATCTTTTAAAAATGTTATATATATGGAATCGAGAAAACTAATGAACTCCTTTATGTTAATTTTCATATGCATGTATAAATTATTGTGCTTTAAAATGTACTAGATTTTGATCCGCACAACCGTGGATGTGTATATTTTCATGTTTATATATAGATATTTATTTTTCACAACCAATATACATTTTTAATGTTACTCACATATTTAAATGTTTGTATAATTATTTCAAATACAATAATTTTATAGTTTTTATGCTGCAAATTCAAATCATCACATATATATATGTTGCTTCTTGTTATATATTTTTCTTATTGAATTTACGTTTTATTATTAAACCAAATTTTTCTATGCATGAAAAACATATTTAAAAATTATTTTGTATATAATTTCTTATGATCTCGTAACCCGTAATTCAAAGGGCTAAATTTTCTTTAGCAATTTTTTTATGTTTATTCATTTTATATAATAAATTACTATATAAAAAGTTTTAGATAATTTAACTTTTTATACATGTATTATATAGTTTACTAATGTTAACTCGTTCTATAAACACATTATATTTTTAGCTTAAATATTTTTTTTATTAAATAAAATATATTAACTTATCAATTTAAAATAATTTTATCATATTTAGTTCAATATAATGGTTTTTTTAAATTATAGATATTATTATAAAATATATAAAATAAGATACAATTTTATTCTTTTCATTTTATAAATTACAGCTGAATATATATTAATGTATAATAACATTTAATTACTAGTTACGAAATTAGTGAAAATATTTATATTCAGTTTTTGACAATTAAGATCTTGTATAATGTTGTTCAACAGATTTGCTAGAATTTTTTAATATATATATATTTATATATATATAAATTAAAAGATATCAAAAGATATTTTGATTAAAGTAGTTAAAAAGATTATTTATTATTAGCATTAAGGATATATAGATTTAATTAAAAAAATAAACGTTGGTCTACAAAAAATATTACACATAAAAAAAGTCATAAATTTTATTTTAATAGAATAGATTTATATATATATATATTATTAAATTAACATAGAAATAAATATTTATTTCTAAGAAAATCTTTTAAAACTATGATTAAAATTTATTTTGAAATTAATGAATTTCATTTTTATTATGATTGAATATAAATTAAAATATTTTAATTTTATTTTTTCTTTTATAAATCAAAACTAAATTCTATTTTAATTTTTAATTAAATTTTATGATACTTTAAATTAAAAATAACTAATTTTTCGAAAATAAATTAAAAAATTCTAAAAATATTTTGTTAAAACCTTTTAAATATATGCATTTCAAATAAAAAAATGGGTCCGTTAAAATAAAAATATTAAAAAATATAATAAAGAACTTATGTACAATTTGATATTTTTTAGGAATGGTACGAACCAAAAAAATTACATATGAAAGAAATAATACCTTATGTTTTAATAGTGTAGATTATTATGATTCCATTTATATACACTAAAGAAGATTGTCATGCCCTTGCAAATATTCTTATTTGTTAGTTATTTTCCCCATCTCTCACCTAATACTTTTATTTTCTTGATTTGTTTTGTTTTTTTTTTAATAATAAAAGTTGTGGAGTAAAAAAGAAAAGGGGGCTACGGTCTTCTAGCGAACTCCTGTCATTCGTTTCTTTCTTCTTCTTCTTCTACTCATCACTTTTCTTATCTCTCGCGCACGCACAGCTCTTCCTTGCCATTTGAATAACAAGGTACGATTCTCCAACTACAGTGAAGTCTGTCTGTGTGTATCGATTCTTCTCCATCGCTTTAGATTTTGTAATCCGATTGAAACCATCGATGTTTCCCCCGCAAAGGGAAAACTTGTGGCTAAGAAATGATTTTGCCTTTGTCGTTAGTGGATGAAGAAATCGAAAATTGAAATTCTTATTCTGCCTTTTGGATTTGAAATATGCCAAGTTCGTTCATTGTTTGTGCTTGCTTGGGAATCCAATCTTTTGTATTGCGTTTGCTTCTTAGGATTCATGTTGATTTTGAACCTCAAAGTTACTTAATTTGTGATTGCAGGGAGAGTTGGTATTGACTGAGCTAAAAACAATGGCTTCCATACAATTTGGGAGTACATGTGTTGCTCAATGGAGTATTCGTCCTCATTTTGCTCTCACAGCTTATCATCCTAGCAGCGGACTCCAATCATCAACCCGCCAACAAAAGTATTTACTTTTATTTCTGTTAAAAATGTCTCTCTCTCGTTTGGATTAAGTTATTGAAACTTGAAAGTAGTTTGCTTTCTTCACATTTCACATCTTAAGATTAGTCTTCGTTGTGTTCCTTCCTTGGCTAATGAATGAGACAGAAAGTAAGACATCTTTGATTACTTTTTGCCAGTTCCATGAGGAGCCAAATAAACTGTTTGGGAGCTTCAAGGTCCAGTATGTTCTCACACGGCTCCCTGCCCTTCTTGTCCATGGCCGGTTCTAGAGGTGTGCAACCTCGTAGAGGTTCTCGCTTCACTGTTAGAGCTGATGCAGTACGTCTTCCCTTTGCAGAAATGTGTATGTATATCTGGCTTGCTTAGATCACACTTTTTTATGATCTCCATTCTTGATTCTAGGATTACTATTCGGTCCTCGGAGTTTCGAAAAATGCAACCAAATCGGAGATTAAAAGCGGTATGCTTCCATCATGATCAAAGCTGTGGTCCGAAAACTCTTCTCTTTGTGTTTCTTTGTTTTGTTATGACACTTATTCACTCCTCGCTCTTGCTTCAGCTTATCGGAAGCTTGCTAGGAATTACCATCCGGATGTCAACAAGTAAGTGACATACTGCATTTGCTGAGATTGGTTCTGTATATCTTGATAAAAAGAGGATAGGATCGACATTCACGTACATCATAAGAACTGTAGCCAAATGTAAGATACGCTGGATTGGAGAAAACCAGCAAGCATAATAACTCAATAGGCAGGCATTAGCTAAACACAGACCGAAAATATGAAATGCTTAGAAACCGCTTATTTTCGTTCAAGGCTGATACAATGTGCTTACAGGGAACCTGGTGCAGAAGAGAAATTCAAAGAAATAAGTAATGCATATGAGGTGAAAATGAAAAACTTCTGCAGATACCTTTTATTTAGCCTGTTGAGGTTTCTCTTGACAATATTTTGATTTACAGGTCTTATCAGATGATGAAAAGAAGTCTCTTTACGATAGGTTCGGTGAGGCCGGAGTCAAAGGCGCTGGTGGAATGGGAGGCATGGGGGTACGTTGTTCTTAACAAAGATTTATTCTCTAAAGACACTCCAAGCTAACTCTCTGTTCACGTCTTGGTTTGTTTCTTCACAGGACTTTAGTAATCCTTTCGATCTGTTCGAGTCATTATTTGAAGGTATGGGTGGGATGGGAGGTGGTGGTGGGATGGGCAGAGGTTCAAGAAGCAGAGCCGTAGACGGTCAAGACGAGTATTACTCCCTCATCTTGAACTTCAAAGAAGCAGTTTTCGGGATGGAGAAGGAGATAGAGATAACCCGCCTCGAGAGCTGCGGGACTTGCGAAGGCTCTGGCGCAAAACCAGGAACCAAACCGACCAAATGCACAACCTGCGGCGGTCAAGGCCAAGTGGTTTCGTCAGCAAGGACTCCTCTCGGTGTATTCCAACAAGTCATGACCTGCTCCTCCTGTAACGGCACCGGAGAGATCTCCACGCCGTGCGGTACCTGCTCAGGAGACGGACGCGTGAGGAAGACCAAACGGATAAGTCTCAAAGTACCAGCCGGGGTTGATTCCGGTAGCCGGTTGAGAGTGAGAGGAGAAGGCAATGCAGGGAAGAAAGGAGGTTCACCGGGTGATCTTTTTGTTGTCATAGAGGTTATACCGGACCCGGTTCTGAAACGGGAGGACACTAATATTCTCTACACTTGCAAGATATCTTATATAGACGCTATCTTAGGGACGACACTGAAGGTTCCAACGGTGGATGGGACGGTAGATTTGAAAGTACCGGCCGGGACACAGCCGGGGACGACGCTGGTGATGGCGAAAAAGGGAGTTCCGGTGTTGAACAAGAGTAACATGAGAGGGGATCAGCTGGTGAGAGTGCAAGTGGAGATACCGAAGAGGTTGAGCAAAGAGGAGAAGAAGCTTATTGAGGAGCTTGCTGATATGAGCAAGAACAAGACTGCTAATAGCAGCAGCAGTAGTGTTAGATGAGATTAGAAAGAAGAAAGTTTTTGACATTTGGAAATGTGAATCTATTATATGAATATGAATATTTACACATTGTTCTTTCTTGCTCTGTAAGCTTATGATAATTGGAATGACTCTTGCAAAGAGGAAGTAAAGGGATGATGAAAATGATCATTGTTGTTGTCGTGAAGAGAAACTGAAAATGTTTAGGAGTTTTTTTGTGTTTTTGTTCTTCAGAGTTAAATTTAAAGTACATATCAAAACTGTTTGGGTATATTTGAAATTTTATTACTGATTGGCTGATACGAACTCTCGACCTCAGGAGTGTGAATTTCGTTTTTCGAAAAGCGTGAAAAAAATAATTGGGGTGAGAGAGGCTCGAACTCTCGACCTCCGGATCACTCAGTAGCTATGAGACCGACGCGCTAGCCAACTGCGCCACCACCCCTTGTTGAAGACTCATATCAAAAATACGTAATATTCTCAAAAACAAAAAGCTATTGAGATCTAAGGTACGATTCACCTTCCTCATCTAGTCTCTTTAAATTTGTGTTGGACTCTTCGTCAATACAACTAGGGTTTTCTATGGAAAGGTTTAGCCTTTATGCTGTGATGTGCACTGCTTATTTTCTCTGAAAACTTGGTTTGAAGTATGTGTTAGTTCCACCAATTTTGTTTTTTTTTTGACGATGCCAATGTTGTATATTGCATACGAAAGACTGTTTTTTATTTCTTTCTATTTGATTAAAGAAATAGGTTAGTATTTGATTCATGATATGTTTGTGCATTGGTAGAGTAAGAAAGACAGATTACTTAATTGTGTAGCAATGCAGGGAGCGTATTGAGCTAAAATGGGTGTAACACAATTTAGAAGTAGTCAATTTGCAGTGAGAGCTTATCATCCCAGCAGAATCAAGCAAAAGTAGGCTCTCTAAAGTTCTTGAAAAAAAAAAAAGGCCACTGGAATCTAGTGGCATTACTAATCAAGTTTTTGGAAAGAGTATCTCAAAGTTTCTTTCTTTTTTTTTTGCCAGTTCCATGAGGAGCCAAATCAATTGTTTGGGAGCTTCAAGTTCGAGTATGTTCTCACATGGTTCCTTGTCCATGGCCGGAACGTCTAGAAATATGCAGAGTCACAGAGCGAACACGTTTGATTTCTTATGTGGTACAGACAATACAGTGAGTGTCCCTATTTTTTTCTACCCTTTTACAGAGAATGTTTTATATCTAACCTCACTACTTTTTTTTTTATGCCTAGGATTACTATTCCCTTCTTGGAGTTTCAGAACATTCTACCCTATCTGAGCTTAAAAAAGGTATATATGATCAAACCCCTCTGTGATGACTTGGTACTTCACTTTTTGGTATGACATTGATTTGTTCTTACTCTTGTTTAAAAGCTTACTGGAGACTGGCTAAGACATACCATCCAGATGTGAACAAGTAAGCCTTCATCTTATGAAAGATTTAAAACATATACTCGAATGTTGATATAAAGAACCTTAAGCTTGCAGGGATCCTGATGCAGCAGATAAATTCATAGAAATAAATAATGCATATGAGGTCAAAATGAACCCTTTACTCCTTTTGTTCTAGAGATGCTTTTTTTCTGCTGACTAAAAGAAGCAAAGCTTTTTTTTTGTGTGGTTGGTGCAGGTGTTGTTAGATGAAATGAAAGCCTATGATGCACCGGGACGGATACGGGGATTGAAAGCTGTTGATGATATTTGTGAGGAAGAAGTAATAATACCCATCAAGAGGACTTGTTACGATTTGTATTCTCTAAAGACTCTTATGGCCAAATGCACCACTTGCGGCGGGCAAGGTCATGTGTACACATCAGTGAAAACTCCTCTTGGTATGAAGCAAGAAGCCCTGACTTGCTCCTCCTGTAATGGCACTGGCCATGTCTTTGATCTTCGAACATCTGACATCTCTTAAGGCTTTATTAAGCTCTTCTGTTTTTTAAATTAACTATTTAGTGACTAATGCATAAGTATTTATTTGACCAGTTCCTAAGCTCCAATGCGTCTTCTTTCAAAATACAAAGGCAAAAATAGTAGAGATGGGGGGTGAGAGAAGTTCGAACTCTCGACCTCAGGATCACTCAGCAACAATCGTGTGATGTGAACAAATTACACTACAATAAACCAAAAGATGTAACGAAGAGAGTGGAACCATCCGGACCTTAGATGTCCCTATCTATATCACCAAAAGGTGTCTGGTGATACAGTCTTTTGCTTGGATCGGGATGGGAATCACAAAGCTATCACCGTTAATGCAACTGAGTGAGTACATACTCAAGCTTTCACTACTGAGAAAGAGATGTGAATTTAGTTATTAGTGACTAACACATAAGAATTATTTGACCAATTTCCAAAGATCCAATGTGTCTTCTGTCAAAATACAAAAGGCCAAAATAGTAGAAATGGGGTGAGAGAAGTTCAAACTCTAGACCTCAGGATCACTCACTAGCCACATTGTGTGATTGATGTGAACAAAATACACAAACATTAAACCAAAACATGAGAGAACACAATTCTCATAATGTAGTACCACCTCCATCCGACATAAGTGATGCAGCAGCCGCAGCAGCGGTCGGCACAACTCCCGTAGAGATGAAGGGTTTCGACAAGTGCACAAGCCTGAAACAAAACAAAGGGAGACGGATCAGATCAAACACAACACTATATCTTTCATGAATGACTGTAATAACAATCTTACGGGGCGAGAAATTCACAGAAGGATGAAACCGCAGCTGCAACTTCACTGTAGTTCTCAGGCGTTGCTGGAGCCGTTACAACAACAATCTGCATCCCGGGAGTTACAGGGACAGCCTCATCTATGGCATGAATCTTAGGCATCTTGTTCACCGAAGACACAGAGACGCTTATGTGCGCTGTCCGTTGGAAGTGAAAAGCGAAGCCAACTTTGAGAAGCTCGTGGTCTAGTTTGTAACCGAGGGAGTAGAACATACGCAGGGCGTTCTTGCTGACTTTACTTTCGATCATGGTTCTCACCATAACAGAGATCTGATCAGCTCCTGCACCTCTCATCGCACCTCCAACATGTTTAACCGTCCATGTGGGCTCTGGTTGTTGGTCAAGGTCACATAGAAGCCTAACTTCTGAAGATACAACTCCTGAAAAAGGTGAAGAAGATTCATAATCATACTGATCTTAAGTATGAAAGTTGTAAGAGGAATGTACCAAGATTTGGGACGCTTTTCAAAGTTAGCTCATGAACTCTCAAGCGTTCGCGTTGAACACCACAGAGACCTTGAAGAAGGATCTCAAGAGCTTCAACATGCTGAACAAATGAATGACCAAGAAACCATCAAAATCTAAGTGTACCCATATGAATAAAGGTTGAAACTTTACAAACCTAAAAGGTTTTTCTATGGACATTCGAACAGTGTAAAAGAGACAGACCTGTGTCTCGATGATTCCTTGAACTACACACTCCATTGGATTTGTTGTTTCTTCAGTTCTTACAAAACCTTCTGCACACACTAAACACTAATCTATCGCACCAAAAGGTAAAAAAAACTTTCAATTGGATCGTATGCTCTGAGTCTTATCAAAAGAGAATTGGGATTCTTCGCCAAGATATAATTCAAGTTACGAAGAATTAGGTTTACCGTTGATATATAACGTTTATTTAAGTTCAACAAAAGGCCTATTAGCTCAGTTGGTTAGAGCGTCGTGCTAATAACGCGAAGGTCACAGGTTCGATCCCTGTATAGGCCATATTTTTTTTCTTATATAATTAATCCATCAAATAAGTCTTCTCACCTCTTTTAGTCAGTGTACATAATCAATATGGCTGCTTCGAGCCTCTTTTTCCTTGGAGACGCCATCCTTAAACTCTACCAACGTAGAGAATTCTTTCAACACTCTCTTGACTGAAACCTACAAGACTACAACACAGTTGTTATTACTTTTCCCTCTAAGAACACCTTGTGTTGTAGTAACTCGCAAGTCATCTTGGATCTGTTCCACGAAAAAAAAAAAAAAAACCACATTCTCTAATTGGTTGTGTTAGGTAGTGAGGGTATTTTTGTATGTATATTGATTTTGAATTTGGAATTTAAACATTCATTTGACTAAAAAATGTTATCAAAGCTCCAAAGTCATCATGGTCATGATGCTTATATGAAAAGCAATTTGGAGGTACCAAGTGAAAAATAAAAAAAAGCACAACACAATTTAAAAAGTTTATGGTGATGAAAGCAGGGCTTTAAGCTGTCTCCATAGCTACTGAATCGCCGTTGTTCCCATCAACGGAACCACCACCTGTTTTTGGTGTTCTCTCAGCAAGTCTCTCTAGCAGCTCCTGGCAATCCGCAGGAGTGATCATAACAGCCAAACTATTATTCCCTCTCCAGCAACTGATTGCTATTGTCGATGCATCTGCTTTCACAGGTTCTTCACCTGAGATACGAGCAAAACTGTAAGAAATCCACAATCAATCCTACATGAGTAAAGCAACCAAAACAGTACGCACCGTCGCTGAGAATCACCACACAGCATCCCAGAACAAGTTCAGTTGCTTTCTGACTCAATTGTGGATTGACAAAATCGGGAAACCTGATCGATTTGTGTTCAAGAAGATGTTTGAAGTCTGCCATTGGAGTGTAGAGAACTTGTTTGGTGATGTATGGAAGGATCACAGGTAGTCCCTCCGCTGATATACGGAATGAGCATGGCTTGCTTGAACCTTCTTTTGCTGATTGTCTCTCCTGCGATTCAATTGGTTACAAACAGTTTCAAGCAATGAGAGAATAGATATTGTTACTTACAAACATCTTGAGGCCAACGGAAGCAATCTTAAGCTGCTGTCCGACTGCGAAATTCAGCTGAAGAACTTCCTTAACCGATTTTGAAACATAGTAAATCCTCTTCACGCTGCTTGTGTCGGTGTTTCTTGTCACCAGATGACCATACAATGGGAATGATTCGTCTTTGATACCGTAAAACTCCTTGATGCTATCGATTAACGTCTCCTCTTTCAGGAAAACAACAGGGTCGAAGCCTTTCCACCTCCCCTGCATCGGTACTTTTCTCTTGCCTCCCGCTTGACTCGGAGGATTGGCTTCTTTCTCTTCAGTGATGGTGGTTTCTCCCTCAGTGTTTTTTTTCTCAGGTTCCACCAAGCTATCATCTTTCTCACTGTTTGCATCTTCTTCTTGAACCTTTTCCACTGGACTCTCTACTGGTTCAGTATTAGCACTGACAACAGCTTCTTCAGGCGGAGACTTTACCGTCGAGTCAGCATTTTTCTTAGATGAGTGCTTTCTTGGATTTGGTTTCTCCTGAAAGTCTGTGAGAAAAACTACCCATAAGAACTACAGAACCATAGGCGACTATCAATCAGTCAAGAAACATGTTCTTCAAAAAGGAAAAGAAAAAAATCACCTGGCAGTGGTGAAACTTTGTGAAGGACCGCGATGAAAAAGGCTCCAGTGTTCTGATCATGAGGCACTATCCTCATGCAACGTTCAAGTGGAAGATCAGAGATCTCAACAACTGGTTCATCAGGAATAGCATCCACCACAGAGTTCTCTGTTTCCTTGCACTCATCTTGAACACCACCATTCTCATTCTCCTGAGTTGTTTCGGTTGAGTCCTTGAGGTTTTTCCCAGAAGGAAACATGCTCACAATGACTCCTCCTCTTCGGTTTTGAGGAACGTCTTTGTAAGAAGTAAACCACCCACCTTTATCACGCACCTGGATGCAAAAATACATGAGTTATCCCATTTGATTTTCATAGAAGAGGGGTTTGTTCACTAGGTTGAATTGTATTAGAAACTGACCTTCCATGTCTTGAGACCTGGCCTCCGTATGAGTTCAGGAAGCTTATCAGAAACATCTAAAAGTTCAACAGAGTCTCCACACCTCCTTAGAATCTGAACTCAAGCAAGAGTGTTTACTCAGCTACAGCAATAGCAGATTCATAACGAAAGGTGAAGATGATGTTACCTCAGCAACAACAGCTTCATCCTCAACTGGGTTCATTGAGCAGGTTGAGTATATCATTTTCCCACCAACTTTCAACAGTGATAAACCTGGCCAAGAGCAGGCGTGCATGTTTAAGACAGGCGGATCATTCTACGAGCTTATTTCATGAATAATCAGTTGAGACAACATAGAAGAAAAGCCTACCCCTCATAGCAAGGATAACCTGCAGGCTATGGAGTCCATTGCCCATTCCAGAATTCCTATGCAGAAACCAAAAGGAATTAGAATCTCAACAGCAAAGGCTTCAGTAAAAGATGAGTAAGAGAAAAGGTAAAGATGAAAACACCATTTCCGCCAGATGTCTGGAGCCTTGCGCAGTGTACCATCACCACTGCACGGAACATCACATAGAACACGGTCAAAGGAAAGCTGATTAATGGGTAAATTATCACTTGGTCCTTTCAAGCGGCAACCGGGGAACTGTTGCCCTTCATGGTTAGTCACTATCAAGTTGGCTGTGCACATTCTCTTTGTTTGGTGAATAAGAAGGTTAGATCTTTGGAAATCAACATCGTTAGCCACCACCTGATTTTTTCAGGGGAAAATAATCAACTATCCATCTACTTACAACCAGAGTTTGTAAATTAAAAACATTTAATGGCAACACAAACCAATCCATTAGGTAGAGTTCCTGGTTCTGATGCTCCATGTATAATCTCAAGCAGCTGAAATGTTTTTGAACCCGGTGCAGCACACACTGCTCAGATCATAAAAGACGATAAATGATTAGTAACCATTGACCACTATGGATATAGTCATATGGTCAATGATTAGGAAAATTCACTCACTGTCAAGCACAAAATGATCTGGATGTACGTCGAGGAAAAGAGGAGGCACCTGCATGATGAAATTCAACAACGGTTTTATAAATCTTAACTAACTAATGGCGGAAGAAGGTAGTAAGCTGTCATACCATGCTAACAGCTTCCTGTCTAGTCATGTTTCCAACTTCATTTTCTAGTTTCAGAAATTCATGAAACCTGATAAAACAATCATGTGCAACACACAATCTCTTTAACCATTCAGAAAAATTACCAGACTAACAAAAAAAAATTCAAAATGTTTAGTGAAATAGGTACACCTCTCAAGTATCTTATTTTTCCTAATCTCCTTGCGAGAAAAATTAGAATGCCAAGCAAGATTCTTAGGATACCAAGGCAAGGGCTTAATAGCCTCCAACTCACCACCTTCTATGGCCTATAAATCAAATACCATACGTGAGAACAAATAGGTTCTCCTTCTATGGTCTACAAAAACATTGCATGTTACCTCAGCCTGAAGAGATTTCACAAAGTCATTCTCCAATATGGATATAATCTCATCGCAAAACTGGCTACTGCAAAATCACAAAGAAGCAAAAAGAAACTAACTTGAGCCAAAGCAAGTCGCAAAGTTAATAACTTTACTATATTGTTTTACATTGGAACTAAACCCTAAAACCTCAGTGAGAATATGAACAAGGCTTACTTGGAGTTAACCCTAAACGCAGCGGGCAAAGGCTTACGAAGAATCTCCATGAACAGCTCCCACTCTTCTGCTTTCACTATCCCTTGTTCCTACACAATTTAATTCAAAAACCCTCAATAGCTCAATAAGACATTAAACTCTGTCTCGATTCGATAGAGAGCCACGAGTGTGTTACCTTGTAGTACTCCTCGAAGTTAGGGTTATCGGTCAAGAAAGGCTCCCAGGTGGGTTTGTCAGCGACGGCGGCGTTGTCGGGAGCATCTGATTTGGGGCGTTTCCAGACATTCTCTCTGCTCTCTTTGAAGTGTTTTCTCTGAGAACGACCTCTCTGTCTTCCTCTTCCCATTCTCGCGGTTCTCGTCGGAGGAAGAGAAAATCTCTGCGATAATCTACGAGGGAGGGAGGGAGGGACTGAAGCAAGGCAAGTGTTGTTTCTTTCTTTCTTCTTCGTTTTCTTCTTATTCTCTCAGAGATTTGTTAATGGGCCTTAGGGTTCTCGTTTAGGAAATATATCTGTAAGCCCATTTACTCTTTCAAAGGCCCATTTACTCTTTTAAACTAGTCCATTAGAATTGTATTAAGCCAGAGAATTGGAACTTCATCATCATTAATTGAAAAATCATCAACATTGTTTCCTCCGGCTATCACATGGATCCACAACAACAACAACAAAAAGATCTCTCTTTTGTTCTATCCTCCTTTCGCGATTAGGTTTTCATTTAAAATATTCAACACACTTTCATTTAAAGTTTTAGTGATTTGTTTTATTTTTAGTATGATTTTTTATTTATTATAGTAAACTAAGTAGTATATAAAATAGTTTGATTAATATAAAACGTACTCCATCATCACGCAAAATTTATAAAACAATACATGAAAACCATTCTGCAAATTTTTTTTTTCTGCAGTTTAATTATTTTTCCACGTTTACCAATATGAGTCTGTATAAACTGAATGTTCGTTAACAAAACCGAAACCAATGCCAAGTAATTATTATCTCTCCCGGCTTTAAAACTACTATCTAAACCATCGTTTTTTCAACTGATACAAGTGTAGATTTCAAATTGTATTTTTAAGGTTTGATTTTATTTTCTCCCATGACTTAATCTTTTACATAAGCTAATAAGCCATTGTCATAGTCTTAGTTAAGATTATGACTTACATGTGATATATATAGTGTGCTAAATTCTTGTAGTCTTTTAAATAAGGCATGACGGGTTACTGCAGCCTGTAACCAGTCAGGTTTTTGGTAAGCATTACTTTACATTTTACACAATCAAAATATAAAAATTTATGATTAGAAGAGTGACCTAGTGTGTTCAAGTTAGGGATCAAAATTGGCTATAAAAACTAAAGTCAGAGAGAAAACCTGTTGTAGGCACAGGGGGGGTAACCCACGAATAGAAAGAATGGTGGAACCAAGCTTAAATCGGATCGACCAAAGATGTGGCCGATTGGTCGATATGGCCGGATTATGACTTGATAACCTGAAACAAATGGAATTAAATGATATGAGGTTTATGATATGAATAAAACAAGAACAATAAACAAAATAAAGGGATATATATGGCGGAATCAGGCTGCTGGATGTGTATCACTCTCAGCTTGATCAAATGATGGCTTGAAGTGGATTTGCGGAGGAAGCTTTGATTGAATCTCTCAATCTGATGGAATGATGGATCAAAGTGATTGACTCTCTCAATCTGTGTACTGAGCTTGTTTGATTTGCACAAACAAACTAGACTCACGAAATCAATAAGACAACAAAGACTCTCTCTTTGAATCCTAAAGACCGATATTTTATACAAAGAACAACTTTGATAAAACTGAATAAACTTTCTATTAACTTGGTGATTAAGGGTGCTCTTTACAATGGACGTCTAGGAGCTTATATAAGGCTCAGAGACAAAGGTCCTAACGTTCTAAAACAAATAGAAAAGAAAACAAATCAAGCAAAGTAACAAAATCGAAAACTAGCCGTTGGAGCCTTTTATGGGATTTTGGCTCCAAGTGAGAAACTTGATTCTTCTTGAACCTGGACGGTTTTAATGGATAAGAGAGCTTCCTTGGGACCTTCGTGGGTGCTTGATAGGTTCTGATCTCGTGCCTGATCCCTTATATATTAAAAGAGAAACATTGTAATAAATGCATTCACATTATAATAGACACGTGGCAGCTTTACAATGATTTGATAATAAATATGCTAACGCGTTCACACTATAATCATAAATGTGTTCACACTATGTACTTTGTGATTTTTTTTAATATAAAACTCACATACATAGTTCCAATAAAACTCTGGATTTTTCGGTTCGAATAAAAATAGATAACGAATCAAAAGCTAAACTATATATATATTATTTTTATTGTTTACGGATAAAATTGAGCAAAATATTCATAAATTTTGATTCGATTTGTTATCCGTTTTGATTTGAACCAAAAAATCTTGATATTTGAAACTCTACGAAACAAATCAAATACTAAAATACAATATCCAAAAAAGAAGCAAATCACTAATACCAATATTTTTAGGAACATATATCTAATTCGATATGTTATATGCATATATATACATATATGAAAAGAATTATATATATATGTTATATATATTATACTTTATATCAGTTTTACAATATAAATTTATTATATTAGGTACTAGAATTAAAAGGTTATATAATGTTTTATTTTTTTAATAAAATGTTATTATTAAATTATTTTTAAAATTTTATTTTATTTACGAATCAAATCGAATATTCTTTAAAATTCTAAAACATTTCGGATATCCGAGTCACCGAATATCTAGGTGGCTAAAAATCGAATCGACAAAAATGCTTCCAAATATCCAGATACTTGATAGGTGTCCACCCCTATTTACGAATGTAATTTTATTTTCTTTTGATGAAAAAATGACTAATGTCAAGGTCTTTTTTATTTTAAATAAATTTTAATTTTATCTTTCATGTATTATTCTAAACAAAAATGTCATTTAATATTAATTAACAATATCTTTATATATTTTTCAACTATTTTTATATACTTTTTACATAAATATACATGTGCACCTTGATGTGAGCATCTTATAACTAAGTATTCACCACAGCTGAAGTATCTAATTTTTTTGAAAGTTGAAATATTTTTTCTTAATGTTTCTTTCACTATTGACCAAATTGTAGTGAAATGATTTGTCTTAATAATTTTCTTTTCTTTTTCTTAAACTATTATCTGTTTAAAAACTATAATATGAAACTATTGGTTCGACATGTAGACTATCTAAACTTCATAATATAAAAATAAACATATAATATTAATTTTAGGTTTTTATCCGAAAAAACCTAAAAATCAAATGTTTTAACCGAATAAACTAAAATGAATATTAATTTAAAATAATAGTTATATTTTAGAAGATTAAAAACAAAAAAAACGTAAAACCTAACTAATATCCAGATTAAACAGATTTATTGTCTTTTTTATTAAAAATAATGAAACTAATAATCACATCCCGCGCAAGGCGCGGTTATTACCTAGTCTGAAGAGAAAAGAGCTGTTGGACATTAATGTCGGCTTGCTCCAAATAAGGCAGGTTTGAGTAAATGAGGATCCTCCTGATCCAATGGTTGCTGGTGCATGGTATGAACTTGCAGAACTCCTCCTGGACTCCTATAGTATCTCCTGATTGGTTGAAATGATCTCCTGGTCGCCAATGTCTGGTTTGAATCTGATTGAACCGGTTAGCTTCCAATTGAGGCAAGTGTAGAACTGGTTTGACCGGTTTTGGAGATTGGATCATAACTTCATAATTCTGTGGCCATTTCTCATGATCTTGGGCTTTCTGGAAAGATGATAAACTCCTCTTGACTCCTATGATGGGCTTTTCTTCAGGCCGCTCCTTCCTTGGGCTGGAATCTCCTTCTAAAATCGGGTACTCGCAGATGGACGGGCTGGAAAACCTCTGACTTGTAAAATTCATAACTTCTTGCTCCGCGAATATTTTGGCTCGATTCCAATTGGGCTGGACTCCTTCTTGAGTGTAGAATCCAATAAAATTGGTTTCATGTTGAAAGTCATTCTGGTTGTGGAGATATACGCCTTGGACTGAACTTCGGTCGCTGGTACCTCCTACATGGCCGGTTTGGACGGTTTGGTGAGACTCTGGTTGAACCATGGATTTCGTGACCACAACAAAACCTATACTCCTATAGTCCTATACCCTGTTTAGGAACGCGTTAGGTGCTAGTCAGATGATCGGGTTGGGCCTAGCGCCTAAAAAGAAAATCGAGGATTAGTCAGAAATTATGCGGGCGGAATTTTAAGATTTTTTACTATGTTATAAAATATGTTAATCTTTAATTGTGTACAACATTAATACATTTCATGTTTAAGACTGTATAAAACACACAAATAGAATATATAAACTTAATACAATGTAATTTTCATCAAAATTATTAATATAAATGATATTTATAAACTTTTAGATCAAATAAATAAATAAAAATATTATTAAAAAAATAATAATAATAGATTAGACGGCCGTCTAGACGGCTAGGCGGTCTAGGCGGAGAATATCAGATATCCAATTTTTTTAACGGATTTGGCATAAATCAAGGCGGAAGAGTGACGTGTAGCGCCCAAGCGGCCACGTAGGCGGCTAGGTGGCCGATTTTTAGAACATGGGTCCTATACCAGGTTCTAAAACACGGGGCCTAGCTAATTAAGCAAACGAGGTGAGTCATAATAGAGGCCCATTCGTCTAAGAGATGCTGAAACCATATTCATTTATTTATTTATAGGAAACTTCAAGACTTCTCTTCTTCTTAGTTAGCCGATGTGGAACAAATAAAAATGGCTTTTAATTTACTTTTTTTCTTATAAATCGCAGCATTAATAAGAATGCGCTGCTGAACTTTTGAACCCTCATCATGTTACAACATCAAATATATCACAAACCGTTGGACTGTTATGTTCTTATAAAAAAAAATTCACATATATTAGTATATATATATATACGTATGTTTATAATTAAAAAATACAAAAATTACTCTCCGAGTACTCTCTGATTATTTGACAACTCGCTAGGCGTAGAACGTCCTCCCTAACTCACGTCTAGCGCAGTTTTAAACATGAGTCCTATAAAAGGTCTTTTAATTAAATAAAAACTGTATTGCTCCAATTATGACATGATTTTCAATTCCATTTGTTTCATGAAAACTCTTAAATGCTTGTTTATAAACAATACCAACCTTTACATGCAAAATACTCATCCACAAAACAGAATGTTGAGATGAGTACAAATAAACATGGAGTTCCCACGAGGTGTACAAGCCACAATCCCCTAATATCTTCATCAAATGCCTTTTTAGACACTTCTTCCAACACCAAGGGTAACTACAACTAGTCTACAAACGCTAGCATGCATGTATAGCAGTTATGTCGTAATGTTTCTCAAAAACATGATATTACGTCCAACCATTTCTTAGTCAAGTAAATATGAATTCGACATTAATGAATTTAAACGTGGTGGCAATAGTTAGCGATTATTTAATTGATATGGTCCGTATACATTGGTTTGGTAAAAGTTCAAATTTAATGGCCTTCATGTGCGTTCCATTTGCTGATTTCGAATTCTATAGGGTTTTTTAGGAAACTAGATACCTCCGAGTCATATGTATTAATTATGACTGTTTGTCCTCAAGTTACAACTAAAGATAGGGACATCATAATATCTCCAAACGGCAGCGTATTGGAAGTTCAGAACCCACGAACGCAAAGTCATGAATTCATGATGACGAAGACTTACCTTTAGTGTCAGTCACTTTTGAAGGATTTCTTTTTTCTTTTTGGTCTAAAGTCACTTTTGAAGGTTGCTGGTAAATAAAAATAGTCCAAGAAAATGATATTAAAAAGCGCAATTTGTTCGGTTGCAGGAAGTACGAACCAATGGCTCAAATTATTTCCCCCTTTTGTCACAACAATCGTCTTATCTCACGACACCCAATCACTCACCTCACATCTCCAATTATTATTATTTTATTTATTATGACAAAAATATTAGTAGTATTATGAGAATTAGGCAAAAAAACCTCAACTTTGCAGTAATTGACAAAATAAACATAAATTTTTGGGCTAACCAAAAAAATACCAAACTTTCATTGACTTTATAATTAATTAACAATGTTTTCGCTGACTTGCCAATTTAGTACGCCGTCAACAAATTTAACAGAAATATTTGACGTCGTTTATTGTTGGCATTAAGTGAAACGACGTCGTTTTACATGATTTGAAATTAAACATATGTAGACCACTGGATTCGAACCCGGGTTGGTTGGTCAAATGACAAGGTATTTTACCACTGGGCCACTGGCACTTTCAATGTACTTACTAACATGTTTACTTGTATTTGGTACTGATTGGATATAAAAAATTCTCTAAAAACTTAATAAGATATTTAAAATTCCAAAAAATTAGAAAAATAAAGAAGATTTATAAAATTAATTTAGAAATTAAAATTAAAAATAAAATTTTATTTTTCTTTTAAAAAAAAAAAACTCTTCCAAAATTTTCTAAAAAATTAAAACGATCTTTAAATTCCAAAAAATTGAAAAAATAAAGAAATTTTTATAAAATTAATTGTGAAATTAAAATTGAAAATAAAATTTTCTTTTTCTTTTAAAAAATAAAATTTTATTTTTCTTAAAAAAAAATAAAATTTATTTTTCTTAAAAAAAAATAAAAAAATCTTCCAAAATTTTCATAAAATTAATTTCGAAAAAATCAAAAAAAAAAAATCAAAAAATTTCCAAAATTTTCATTTTCTTAAAAAAAAATCCAATTTTTTTAAAAAATAAAATTTTATTTTCTATTTTAATTTCAAAATTAATTTTATAAAAAATTTCTTTATTTTTTTAATTTTTTGGAATTTTAAAGATCTTTTTAAGTTTTTAGAAAATTTTGGAAGAGTTTTCATTTTTTTAAAAGAAAAATAAAATTTTATTTTTAATTTTAATTTCTAAACTAATTTTATAAAAATCTTCTTTATTTTTCTAATTTTTTTTGGAATTTTAAAGATCTTATTAAGTTTTTAGAGAATTTTTTATATCCAATCAGTACCAAATAAAAGTAAACATGTTAGTAAGTACATTGAAAGTGCCAGTAGCCCAGTGGTAAAATACCTTGCCATTTGACCAACCAACCTGGGTTTCATCTTATTTGAAAACGACGTCGTTTCACTTAACGCCAACAATAAACGACGTCAAATATTTTTGTTAAATTTGTTGACGGCGTGCTAAATTGGCAAGTCAGCGAAAACATTGTTAATTAATTCTAAAGTCAATGAAAGTTTGGTGTTTTTTTGGTCAGCCCAAAAGTTCATGTTTCTTTTGGCAATTCGTGCAAAGTTGAGGTTTTTTTTGGTCGAATTCTCGTAGTATTATTTTTGAACTATACTATTTTCTTATTTTGATTTGTGTTTCTCTTGTTTTTATTGTTGTTGTTGCAAATGTGGTCTTTTGTTTAGTCTACAAGACCAAGACTTGTAGTTTGATAGTTGTGGAAGTGTTTTTTTTTTTTGAACACCGTTGTGGAAGTGTTATTATCGTGAAATACGAGGGTTTATAAAATATCATGACTGTAATGGATGTTGCCTTCAGCATGTTAGATGTGCTTCAAGTCTTCAACGCATATATGTACTTTATAATTGAGTAATTTTACCAACCCAACGTATAGTACGTAACTGTTAGGAGGATAAGGTTTATATTCCCTTCTACAAAGTCAAAAGTGGCGTTTAAAGCTGAAACCACTTTACTTCTTCATGACCTTCGGAAGCTTATCAATAAAATGTGTTTACACTATTTGATTCAATGAACATTGACCAGGATTACTGTTGGATACTAAAGACTTATATAACTACAAAATATAGCTTAACTTTGGTTTGAATAGTATTAAGTATTAACTGTACTAGCATTTTATTCATCTATACTTTTTTTTTTGAACAAACTATTCATCTATACGTTACATATCAAGTTTATTGATTAATCAATGCAAATAGTAATACATTCGGAAAATTAATATATATATATAATAATAAGTTATATTTACTTTTTTCAGTTAATTTTAAATTTTATTTATTTATAATAAATCATGTTATTTATATTTTTATATTTGAATTTTTAAATAGAATACATTATATTAAGAAAAAACACCAATTATAAAAATACAAAGACCTAAAAATCAATTTCATTAATATATGAAAATAATATACAATAATAATTCTCATAATGACTATACCTACCATACATTGTGACCAAATAATAGTTACCGACTAACCATTGTGACCAAATACTAGTATTAGTTATGAACGTATGAACGATGATTTCATTAAAATCAGATAGAAAAAAATGGTATTTGGAAGCTCACCACCACACTTGCACAAAACCCATTTATAGAAAAGCATCCAGAAATTAGAAATCATCCTCGAAAACCACCACATCTCTTTTATATAAACCAACAAAGTCTCTTCTTTCTTCCATCACTGAAAACCAAACACAAAGAAAAAAAAATTAAAATTAAAAGAAAAATAAAAAAGAAGTATGTCTGTTTTCAATCCCCATCTCATCCTCCACCTACTTCTCTTGACGGTGGTCACCGGAGAAATTCTCCGACCAAGATTCTACAGCGAAACATGCCCTGAAGCTGAATCCATAGTAAGAAGAGAAATGAAGAAAGCCATGTTTAAAGAAGCAAGAAGCGTCGCTTCCGTTATGCGTCTCCAGTTTCACGACTGTTTCGTCAATGTAACCCACAATGAATCTTTTTCTCTCTTTTTGTTTTTTTTTTCTGATTATTTTTTGTGTAAGTGACTCTCTAGGGATGTGACGCGTCTGTGTTGCTTGACGACACACCGAACATGCTTGGTGAAAAACTATCACTTTCCAACATCAATTCACTTAGATCATTCGAAGTTGTTGACTACATTAAAGAAGCTCTAGAGAAAGCTTGTCCAGCTACTGTTTCTTGTGCTGACATCGTTATCATGGCTTCTCGTGACGCCGTTGCTCTTGTAAAAAGATCTCTCACTCAATAATCTCCCGGTTTAGTGATTTTTTTGGTTTTGTAATTTTGGTTCTTGTGGAAAAACCAGACAGGAGGACCGGACTGGGAAGTGAAGCTAGGGAGGAAAGACAGTTTAACAGCGAGTCAAAAAGATTCAGACGATATAATGCCGAGTCCACGAGCAAACGCAACGTTCTTGATTGATCTCTTCAAAAGATTCGATCTTTCTGTCAAAGACATGGTGGCTTTATCTGGGTCACACTCGATTGGTCAAGGTCGGTGTTTTTCTATCATGTTTAGGCTTTACAACCAATCCGGTTCTGGTAAACCGGATCCAGTTCTCGAACCGGTTTACAAGAAGAGGCTTAACAAGCTTTGTCCATTGGGTGGAGACGAGAACGTGACCGGAGATCTAGACGCAACACCACATGTTTTTGATAATCAGTACTTCAAAGACTTGGTCTCAGGGAGAGGGTTTCTTAACTCTGACCAGACTCTTTACACGAGTAGAGAGACGAGGGAGTATGTGAAAAGGTTTAGTGAGGATCAAGGTGAGTTCTTCGGGGCTTTTGCAGAAGGGATGGTGAAGCTGGGTGATTTGCAATCTGGGAGACCTGGTGAGATTAGGTCTAACTGTAGGGTTGTTAATAGAAGGCATAATGATGTATTGCTTGTCTCTTGAAATTAGTAGAGAGAGACAGAAAGAGAGATGTTATTACTTTCTAAAGATGCAAGACTTTTAAATACTTACATGCCATGATTCTTTGATCCTCCAAAGTGCTCACTGTTTAAGCTGCAGTTGCAACTTTAGATCAATAAAACTGAAGATGAAATTAGAGACTGTATTAGAGATTATGCTAAAAATATAAGAGTATCTTCTGGTATGGAAGGAATTGTAGTGAGTTTGATTGGCAAGTGGTACAGAGTCTTTTCACACTTTTTTTCTTCTCTATACAGATTTTTATATAATTAATTGGTTCTTTACTGTAATAGATCACTTATATTTTAGGTTTATAATATTATACTAACTATTAAAATTTTCAAACCTACCTTCAAAATTCTATAACATTAAAATCTATAATTGCAACAAAAAAATATCTATTCTATTAAAACAGCAGCATGACCAATTGATAAAATGTTGTGTCTAATTTAAAAATATAACTGCAATGAATTGATTAAATAGAGTATATTTTTATTTGTCGTGATATGTTAATAACTGCAACGATCCATGTTTTTGTAACTGCATTGAACTGATTAAATATAATTATTATCTGTAGTGATATAACTGCATGGAACCATATTTTTATAACGGCATCAAACTGAATAACTGCATAGACTATTTGTACACTTCGTAAGTTGGAGTATCTTTACAGTTATATCATTGACATATCCTTTTAT